>NC_143054.1:149252500-149852500 GCF_052426305.1 Pelodiscus sinensis
CAATAACAAACAATGATATTTTCTCTACTCATTGGAATTTGTGATTTTATTTGCACAATCAAGCCATTTCGTGCAAAAGTAATAGTTGAACTAACAGATTTATGCAAAGAACAAATCTGAGACCTTACTGTAAATATAGGGAGAAACTTTCCAACCCGTATGACGTAAAATTAAAGGGAAGTTAAATTGATCACCATTCTCTTTATAACAACCCTTAGTATATTTGAAGACTTGTATCAAGTCTCCCCTCACTCCTCTTTTTTCAAGACAAAATATGCCCAGTTCTTTTAACCTTTTTTCATAAGTCGTAGCATACGGCAAGTCATATATGCTTTCTGTTTTCCCTTTGGTGAAGTATGCTGTTCATGTTGCAGAGCACAGTACTTTGAAAATGTAAATTGCTGTGTAAAACTAACTACTTTTTCTAAACTTTTGTGAAATCACTGAATATTCTATTTTAAGTAATTTGTTTGCAGTTTTCTTTTTGGGAATTGATGTAGTTATGTGGCAAGGGCCCCTCTTACACCAACCACCACTGGACTGGTCTCTCGCTCCTAACTCTATAAAGTTTGGGGTGCACAGCAGGTCTCTGTGATAGGGAACCCAGCCACGCCTCCTCAGACTTCCTCCCTAGCTACCTCCACTTAATGCTGATGTGAGTTTGTTCTCTCAAACCCATCCCTGTCTTCACCGCACCCCTTCTGTCCTCTCCCCCCAGCTGCCTACTGCTGAGGCTTTTAAAGGCCCTCAATCAGCCAGAAGAGGAGTCAGCTGGCTCCAATCAGCCTGAGCCAGCTCTCTCCCAGCTGCATCTAATTGGCCTGCAGCTCTCTGCTTCTACTTACAGGGTTTTTTACCCTTTTGCACTGCCTTTTCCCTTTTCTGCAGTAGCTCCCTGGCTTGACTCTGCTACAATACATTAATCATAATTTCCAATAATTTGTCTTTCAGCTTCAGATCTGCAGCATGTATTTGCAGTTGCAAATGAAGAAGGCTTTGTTAGACTGTATGATACGGAAACACAAAACAGTAGCAAGCAGATCTTTAGAGGTAAATGTAGAGCTTGTTAGTGCTTTTGCTGTATTGACTCAAATTGTACTAAAATACAAGCAATACTTTCATTCCTTCTTTGTAATTTCATTGCTTTCATTTTTCCATCTCCACTATTGCTCTTCTAAGCAAATTGTCCTACGTTGCTTTCAGCACCCATGAAAAGCTGTTGATGACAAAAGAGTCATTTGAATGCTGGATTGAAAAATTGTTCATAGTTCTTCTCAAATAAATGTCATGCTTGAATGTGTTTCCAAGAGGTCTACTTTTTTCATGATATGAACTCATTTTAGCTTTTGTTTTTCTTTCAGAGTGGCTGGCTCACTCAAATGCTGTCTTTGACCTTGCCTGGGTGCCTGGGGAACACAGGATTGTAAGATGACTTGTGCAGTCTTACTTAAGTTTTAGTAGTCTGGTAAATGATAATAAATCATTATATCTTTTAATTTCTTTGTAAGGTTACAGCTTCAGGAGACCAGACAGCCAAGATGTGGGATGTGGGATGTGGAGAGCTGCTTGGCATATGTAAAGGTCATCAGTGCAGCCTCAAATCAGTTGCTTTCTCTAAATTTGAGAAAGGTAAATGTTCATGTTTCTCTCTCAATTTTTTAAAAAAGTAAATCTTAGTGCTGGTGAGATCTCTTGAGGTGAAAGCCCACTGTTGGTAGCACAGGAAGTGTCTGAGTAATTTGTAACACTGCTCTTCCAATGTGGATCAACTGTGGACAGTAGAGACCTCTGGGGTGAAAGATTATTTAAGTTTAGTGGTCTCTGGGCTGAAATTGTCAAAAAGGGTGCTTATGCTGGATGTTTATGTATACATAAGGGCTGTGTCTAGACTGGCAAGTTTTTCCGCAAAAGCAGATGATTTTGCAGAAAAACTTGCCAGCTGTCTACACTGGCCGCTTGAATTTCCGGAAAAGCACTGACGATCTCATGTAAAATCATCAGTGCTTTCCGGAAAAACTATGCTGCTCCCATTTGGGCAAAAGTCTTTTTCCGAAAGACTTTGGCACACAAGGGCCAGTGTAGACAGCATATTACTGTTTTCCGCAAAAAAGCCTCAATCACGAAAAAGGCGAGGGAGAGGAATTATTTAAGCTTAATACCGATGTGGACACAAGAACAAATGGATATAAGCTGGCTAGTAGGAAGTTTTTAGACTTGAGATTAGACGAAGGTTTCTAACCATTAGAGGAGTGAGGTTCTGGAACGGCATTCCAAGGGAAGTACAGTAAAACTCCGATGGTCCGGCATCTGACGATCCGGCACTCCTGATGGTCTGGCACCATCAGGAAACCGGAAGTGCTCCAGGTAGAGCTGCTCTGCCCCCAGCTTCCCTGATTCAGCCACTGCTAAAACTGACCAGCGCTGAATCCAGGAAGCAGGGGGCAGAACAGCTGGAGTGTTGTCGGGTAGGTCCAGTAGTGCTGCCCCTCGGGGCTGCGGGACCAACCCAGCAGCACCCCAGCTGTCCCAGATTCAGCTGCTGCTGAAATTAACCAGCGGCTGACTCCAGGACGCCCGAGACAGAGCTGCTCTCCCCCAGCTTCCTGGAATCAGCCGCTGGTCAGTTTCAACAGCAGCTGACTTGGGGACACCTGGGGCAGAGCAGCTGGGGTGCTGCTGGGTTGGTCCAGTAGCGCCTAGGAGCGGCGCTGCGGGACCAACCCGTCAGCACCACAGCTGCTCTGCCCCAGGCGTCCCAAAGAGCAGCTGGGGTGCTGACGGGTTGGTCTCGCTGCGCCAAGGGTCGGCGCTATCGGACCAACCCAGCAGCACCCCAGCTGCTCTGCTGCAGGCGCCCCCGATTCAGCCGCTGCTGAAACTGACCAGCAGCGGCTGAATTGAGGACTCCTGGGGCAGAGCCGGACTATCAGAAGGGAGGGCTATGAGGGTTCTGGGGTAGCATCACCCCACCCCAGACCCCTCATAGCCCCCCCTTCTGATAGTCCGGCATATCTGATAATCCGGCACCCCCTGGGTCCTAAAGGTGCCGGATTATCGGAAGTTTACTGTAGGTGGAGGCGAAAGATCTATCTGGTTTCAAGATTAAACTAGGTGGCTACGTCTACACTGGCCCCTCTTCCGGAAGGGGCATGTAAATTTCACTAGTCGTCGTAGGGAAATCCGCGGGGGATTTAAATATCCCCCGCGGCATTTAAATAAAAATGTCCGCCGCTTTTTTCCGGCTTTTAAAAAAGCCGGAAAAGAGCGTCTAGACTGGCCCCGATCCTCCGGAAAAAGTGCCCTTTTCCGGAGGCTCTTATTCTTACTTTGAATAAGAGCCTCCGGAAAAGGGCACTTTTTCCGGAGGATCGGGGCCAGTCTAGACGCTCTTTTCCGGCTTTTTTAAAAGCCGGAAAAAAGCGGCGGACATTTTTATTTAAATGCCGCGGGGGATATTTAAATCCCCCACGGATTTCCCTACGACGACTAGTGAAATTTACATGCCCCTTCCGGAAGAGGGGCCAGTGTAGACGTAGCCGATGGGTTTATGAAGGGGATGGTTTGATGAGATAACATGATCTTGGTAACTAATTGACCATTCATTATAGTAACTCCTATCATCCCTCCATTGACCTATTCCCACTGATAGAGAACTTTCTGGGTGTCTGGCTGATGAGTCTTGCCCACATGCGCAGGGTTTAGCTGATCGCCATATTTGGGGTCGGGAAGGAATTTTCCTCCAGGGTAGATTGGCAGAGGCCCTGGAGGTTTTTCGCCTTCCTCTGTAGCATGGGGTACAGATCACAGCTAGAGGATTCTCTGCATCTCGGGGTCTTCAAAGTATTTGAAGGCTTCAATATCTGCGATATAGGTGAGAGGATTATTCTGGGAGGGGTGGGTGAGATTCTGTGGCCTGCACTGTGCAGGGGGTCAGACTAGATGATCATAATGGTCCTTTCTGACCTTAAGGTCTATGAGTCTACATTGGCCACGGACACTTTTCCGCAAAAAGTGCTTTTGCGGAAAAGCATCCTGCCAATCTAGACGTGCTTTTCCGAAAATGCTTTTAACGGAAAACTTTTCCAGTAAAAGCATTTTCGGAAATTCATGCCAGTGTAGACGTAGCCAAGGACTGTAGCAGAGGTGGCCACATCACAGCTTATGAGCCGCATCCAATGCCACAGTTAAAGTGCAGTTCGTGGAGCTCCCATCACACTTCTCTCTCTTCTTTGTCTACCAGACTGAGGGGGTGGCGCTTGGGGCTTCTGCCCAGTGGCAGGGAGATGTGACTAGGGATTTGGGGTGTACCTGCCAGGGCCTCAGGCTTCAGCAGGAGGAGGGTTGATGTTCTGAGCCCCAGCAGTTGCCTCTTACAGGGCTGAAGCCCTGAAACCCACCACTGTACCATGTAGCTGAAGCCCTGATCCCTGGCAGGCAAGCCCTACCTTTTCAACTTCTGAAGATTGTTGTATGCAGCTTAGAGATCAGTAAATTCAGCCACCCTGAAAAATAGCCACTCTGGCATAGGATGCCAACAAGCAATTTAATGCTGATAACTTCTTGTCATCACTAACGTGAGCCAAATTTAAGCTATTAACATTGGAGGTCCCTTAAGTCATTCAGTTTTCCTTGTATATTTTTATATGCTACTGTTTTCAATTGTTGCCTTTGGGTCAGTTAAGGAAAAAACCTTCCAACCTTCGTTACAAATAGCACCAAGTAGCAGGCTGCTTTTCCTCAGATTTGAATTCCATCACCTGCAGCCATGTTTAGGGTGAGAACAGGTGGATGAGGTTGGGCAAAGTCACAGAGATAGTGCCACTCTGACTTGACTTAATCTTGTAAAATGAACACTTGTAATTTTTTTGAAGCTAATAAACATATTTTCCTCAGCTGTCTTCTGTACTGGAGGCAGAGATGGAAACATCATGGTTTGGGATACCAGATGCAACAAAAAAGGTAGGTGAGCTTTCAGATGTGTGTGATGGGGCTGGTGTTTTTGTTTAGTACTGGATCTTATTAATTGGATTGATGCAGTTTATTGCAGTACAGTGAAAGCCCCTTGAACATGTCATGGATAATTTGAGGGGAAAGCTGCTATAGAGGGGTAAAACCAAGGAACTGATTTATCTAGATTTGAAGGCTATTGCAATTTTAATGGGACTCTCAGATTTGTCTGAGTCTGTGTAATTACATTATTTACTTATAGTCAGTCCTGTGCCCCCCCGTTTTTTACTTGTGTACTTGATTTTTTTTTTCCCTTTCCTAAGTGCAATACTCTGTACTTGTCATTATTGAATTTCATTTTGTTGATTTCAGACCAATGCTCTGATTTGTCAAGGTCATTTTCAATTCTAATATTGTCCTTGGAAGTGCTTGAAACATCTTCCTGCTTAGTGTCTTTCAACCGCTTGTAAGATGTTTATGGTAATTACATGAATATCACATTTCCCTGGTTTGCTTATGAGAGTGTCATGTGGCACTGGGTTCAAAAGCCTTGCTAAAATGAAGATCCCTCTTGTCTTCCTCAATATCCACCAGTTCAGTAAAGAACATACCAAAGAAGGAAATGTTGATTTGTTCTTGCATAAATCGATGCTGCTTGGTCTTTCTAACCCTATTATGCTCTAGGTCAGTGGTCTCCAACCATTTAACACCCAAGATCACTTTGTAATTGTCAGGGCAAGCCAAGATCTACCCTTGCCCAACACCCTACCCTTTCCTTGAAAGCCCCATTTTTTTGAGTCAAGGGGCCACTGACCCACAGAAAAATCAGTTGGGGCTCTCACAAGTAGGATGCAAAAAAACAACCCCTCCAAAATGCCCCAAGATCCCAACTGAGATCCTTCCTTCCCTTGGCACTCCAGCCCCACGGGAGTGGGGAGGGTAGGTAGGACTGAGGTTCAAGGCCTCAGGCCAGATTAACTCTTCTGGGGTTCCAGGATTAGTGGATTTTGTGGGCCCCCTCTACACTCTGAGGTGGGGCCAAAAATGAGGGATCCAGTGTGCATTACCGGGCTGCCAATGAATGGGATAGGGATGGGGATGTAGAATCTGGGTGGAAAACTGGATACGGGAGCAAGGTGGGGGGGAGATGTCTGGCCGGGAGGGAGCAGGAGCAGGGTCCTGGTGGTTGTCTGGACAGGGTGCTGGATGGTATCTGCCAAGGGGCAGCAGCTGGGTGCTGGTGGGGGTCTGAGCAAGGGCAGGGAAGGAGGCTGGTGGATGTTTGGCTAGGGGTGAGGAACAGGGTGCTGGTGGAGGTCTGGCTGGGGGAAAGGGGAAGAGCAGCTCGGCTGGTACCTGGGGGTTTCTAAGGATGAGGATCTCTGGGGCAGGATCTGCAGGCAGTGCTGGTTGAACTGCATGTGTGGCTCGTTTAAGAAATCTAGCCACTATGGATCCTGCGCCATATTAAACACACACACCCTCCCTCACCTCCCCAGATCATGGGGAAGGAAGGGAAGACAAGAAAGCACACATGCAGTTTTGGGCTGGGGAGGAGTGTGCACTTTCTTGTCTTTCCTTCCTTCCCCGTGCTGCCTGCCTTCCTTCCTGCAGTGTGGAGGGGAAGTCCTGACACTCCGCACCAGATTCGGCTTCTCAGGAAGCACGCTATCTGGTGCGGTGCCGCAGGACTCCAACCCCGTCCCTACACACACACACACACACACACTGCAAGAAGCCGGAGCTAGCTCCATTTTTGCAGGAGGCTGTAGTGCCAGCGTGGGCTCCTTGTTGGGGGAGAGGAGGGAGCTGGGAACACTGCCTTGCGATCGACTGGCAGTTCCCTCGCAATCGACTGGTTAGTGACCACTGCTCTAGCTGCTTATAAATTGATTGTGTAATAATTGACCTATTGTTCAGTTAGAGGTGCTACAAATTATTTTTAGTTGCTGATCAATGCTATAGCTATCCAGACCTACGCTCTTGGTGCCTGCTGTTCTCCATGCTTCCACTGTGCCTTTGCTCTTACTAGACAATATGGGACTTTAACTCACTGGATCAGGCAGAGGCATTTCACAAACAAATTTTTCCCAAGATAGGGATGTGATAGTGTAAACATGTAAGCAGTTTACTTTAACGGTTGCATGAAGCTCCCCGCCCCCCGCACTGCTGCCTCTCTTAGAAGCAGGAGCCGGTGCATGCAGGGAGCCAGTTTTTCTCGTAGAACCACCTGCTCCATGTGTAAATGTGTAACCACTGAAATTTTCAGTGGTTGCAAGTTTACCTGAGAGAACACATTTTAACATCCCTAATCTAAGACCAACTAGAAAAGAGCATGTGAGGGTTAGGACTGTGAGCTGGTAGATTAATTGCTGTGATTCAACGAGGGGCTGTTTGTACTTCACTTAATCAGGAAGAATTGAATCTATTGAGGAGTCCTGCCTGCATGGCAGCTGTTACATTATATGCTCATGTGCTTTACTTCCTGCTTCTATTCAGCATTACAAATAACTGAAAATGCTTGTTTGCAGAGTATATTAGTGAAACTGAAGGTCCGGCTGTCACTTCCTAGAATGTATTTCCACTAAGTGTTTATTTTTATTACATCTGTGGCAATAAATAGGAGCTAATCTAGCAGTAATAAATGAGTCTTTCTGGAACTGTCTTTCAGATGGATTTTATAGGCAGGTGAATCAAATCGGAGGAGCCCACAATGTAGACAAGCAGATATCCTCCAAATCGAAGAAGAAAAAACAAAATCTGAGAGGACTTGCCCCTTCAGTGGTAAGAATCTGGAAGGTGAAAGAAATATAGGACTCAGCTTCCCAGGGTAGCATTTTCTGTTGTGGTAGCTGTGCAAAGTAATGAACAGAAGAGTGTCTCAACTTGGAAGAGCTTTGTGGTTTGAATGGGATAGGAACTTATCTTCATCAAAGCCTGATCTTGCCCTTTCATAACCAGATGCAGTGATCAATTTGGGTCAACTGTGTGAGGAATTAAATGAGATCCAAATTTATCATTGAGCAAATCATGTCTTTTTCCTTGCCGAGGATGCGCTTGTCTTTTTACTTTAGGAGGCAATCCATACCCAACATTATTCCATTCCTACGCTTCTAAGATTGTCTTTTTCAGAAAGCCATTCACACTGTCATACTTTGATATTTATAAGTCATGGGAGAAAGAGTTGTGCCTGTTTCATCCACTAAATGCCGTGGTGTGAGGGTGTGATGTAGTGGGGGTGCTGTCTACTTTTTAACCCTGTGTTTCTGCCTGTCTGTATTGTGTTGTGTGATTCCCAATGACTCACAAGTGTGTATTGGCCATAGACACCTAAGGGCCAGCCTGAGAAAATAACAACTCCGTTCCCAGAGAAAGAGACAAAGGGATATAAGTGGGGCTGCCTGGAGGCTGAGGGACCAGTTGCTGGGAGTGTGGGTTAGTCTCGGCTTGGGGAGATGAGGGGAGACTGAGATCAGGAAAGGGGGATTGAGGGCCTGTGAGCCCTCCCCAAGAGGAATAAGTCTGTCTGTTCCCAGTGCCTGTGCTAACATCGATCCTATACTACGTTGTGTCCCTGAGAACCAATAAAACATTCTACTCTGCTGTCTGGCTGAGAGTCACATCTGGCTGTGGATGGAGGTTCAGGGTCAGGGGCTCCCCGACACCCTGTCACAGATTAAACGTAGTAGAGCCCTCTATTAGGGGTGTTAGATAGCCGGTAACAGAATAGCCAAGTAACTGCATGAATCCTTAACAGTTAGTCAACTGGGGAGCCCACATGTAGTGTTTTACATGCTGCTTGTAATTATTAGAACTGGGAGCATTGGCTCTTGGTAGTCTGGAAGCACAGGAAGGAGTGGGGAGAAGATTGGCAGGGGCTGAATGAGAGCTACTGAGGGATGCAGCAGCTTTTTAAAGAGGCTCCACTTTTGGTAAATAAAGTACCATTGAAGTTTCTTAGTACCTTGCTTGCATGATACAACACTCCACCACCCCACCCTGTTGCCTTTGTATCAGGCGGGAGCTGGTCCACAAAGGGAGCCAGTTTAAAAACCGGCTCCTTGTGCAGACCAGCTTCCTGTGATAGAGGCAGCAGCACAGGCAGGTGGCAGATGGCACTGTGGAGCCTGTGCTGGGAGGAACGGGCTTTTAAGCCAGCTCCCCCCAGAACCAACTTCTGTTTTCCCCAGGGAGGGAGTGTGGGGAAATGTGAGTAGTCCTAGTCTATGAGGTTTTTTTCAAATCACATCGACTTATGTGGGAATTCTACTTACCGAGGGACTTGTAGAATCAGAACCCAGCATCCTAAATGCTACTGGCACTCCTGCCTATAGTAACTAACTTGCTGGGAAAAAAAAGCTTTGTGGCTCTAATGGAGTTCAGGGACTGAAACACTACTAAAGCAGGACTGAGGCTGGTTAACAATTTGGTAGAACCCAGAATGAATCTGCTGGGGAGGGAAAGTGAACTGGTTTCCCAGACATTCTTGCTAGTCTTGAACTTTGCAGAGAATCTGTACTGACTCTTGACAGAAAACAAATAGCTTTCTTTTCCTTTTAGGATTTCCAGCAGAGTGTGACAGTGGTGCTGCTTCAAGATGAACACACCCTTATCTCTGCTGGAGCTGTTGATGGGTAAGGAGAGAGAGAGAGAATTTATGTTTTTCTGAACTAATCTGAATTTTCTTCTGTGACACAGATAGAAACAAAGCAGAAATTATATGGGTCCCAGTAGATTTTACATATTGCTTGAATCACAGTACATTGCTAGTGAACATCTCAAGTGCCTGTTCATTTTGCAAAATCTAGAGTAGACCATAAAAGCCATGAATGGTTCTAATGGGAGGCAAGTTCAGGCTCTGGTATTCTGGCACATGGGAGGATGAGATGCCTTTTTAACTGTACAGGGAAATTTACTCTACTTGCCAATTAGAAAGGTCTCTAAGTTGTCATGGGATAAGAGGGAAAGTCCTTTCATGGATTGATAACTGGTTAAAAGACAGGAAACAAAGGGTAGGGATGAATGGTAAGTTTTCTGAGTGGAGGAAGGTAATTAGTGGGGTGCCCCAATGGTCCATCTTGGGACCAATCCTATTCAACTTATTTATAAATGATCTGGAGAAAGGGGTAAACAGTGAAGTGGCAAAACTTACAGATGATACTAAACTGCTCAAGATAGTTAAGACCAAAGCAGACTGTGAAGAGTGTCAAAAAGATCTCGCCAAACTAAGTGATTGGGCAACAAAATGGTAAATGAAATTTAATGTAGATAAATGTAAAGTAATGCACATGGAAAAAATAATCCCATCTATACATACAGTATGATGGGGACTAATTTGGCTACAACTACTCAAGAGAAAGATCTTGGAGTCATTGTGGATAGTTCTCTGAAAACATCCACTCAGTGTGCAGCAGCAGTCAAAAAAGAAAATAGAATGTGAGTAATAATTAAAAAAGGGATAGAGAATAAGACGGAGAATGTCTTATTGCCTCTATATAAAACCATGGTACGCCCACATTCTTGAATACTGCGTACAGATGTAGTCGCCTCATCTCAAAAAAGATATATTGGCATGGAAAAGGTTCAGAAAAGGGCAACAAAAGGGTCCCATATGAAGAGAGATTAAAAAGACTTGGATTTTTCAGCTTACAAAAGAGGAGACTAAGGGGGGGGATATGATAAGGGTCTAAAAAACCTCTTTCAGCACTGCTCCTGTCTCCTGTGCCTAGCCAGACAGACCACCTGACCATGGATGCTTCTACCCAGACTCTGGTGTAGTTTTGCAGGGACTGTGGCTTGCAGTTCCCACCTACAGAAATCCACTTACAGAAATTCAGGCTGGGGGACCATCCAATGTGAAGGGTGCCTGCTGGTGGGATCTCAGGAAGCAGTTGGGAGAAGAATAAGAAATGCCTGAAATAACAGCTGAGGAGTATCCAAATCCATGAGCAATTCCTGGAGAGTATTCATGTGATGACAGCTGAGGCTGGAATCCATTTTGAGCCTGGTATTTTTCCATGGAAAAGAGGGTGTAAAATAAAGGATTCCCCACCCTAGGGGAGAATCAATTTAAATTATCGAAAGCAATCCCCTTTGTTTTCGTCTGGTGTAGGAAACTGCCTGGCACACCCTAAAAGAATAAAAAGAATTTTAAAGAGGGCTGGAGACTCAAGTCAGAGCAAAAGAGTGTATCTGCCCTGAAGATAAATTCATGGAGGTTAGGTCCATAAAAGGCTTTTAGTTAGGGGGTTAGGAATGGTGTCTCCAGCCTCTGTTTGTCAAAGGCTGGAGATGGATGGCAGGAGACAAATCGCTTAATCATTGTCTTCGGTCCATCCCCTCTGGAGCAGCTGGCACCGGCCACTGTCGGCAGACAGGATATTGGGCTAGATGGACCTTTGGTCTGACCCAGTATGGCCGTTCTTATGTTCTTAAGATCATGCCTGAAATAAGAACAGCTCTTTGGAGTAAGAATCTGCATGCAATAAGTTTCTTAGTGGATTAGCACTAGCTGTGCATTTTCTATTCATTTTAATTTAGTTAGTAACTTTAATGTGTCTGTTTTCATGTGCAACCACTTGAATCCTACTGTTTGTACTTAATAAAACACTTTTGTTTACTATCAGGCCAGTGTAAATAATTGTTACCTGGGGGGAAGCAACCCTTGTGCATGTCTCTCATTCATTGATAAAGGGAGCTTACTTGATAAGTTTTCCTTGTGTAAAACTTTTATACAGAGAGAGACAGATTTATTTGTTGGGGGGTTGGCCCCATTTGGGGGTTGGTTTCTTAGGTGCTGAGCCCTAGAACTGTGTCAACCCAGAGCTGAGGGGATTCAGTATCTGCATTACTGTGCAAGGGGGCGATAACCCCAACTCTATGCCTTATCTGAAGGAGACCAGAGGATCTGGTCCCACAGGACAGGTGGGTGAGCAGCACCAAAGAGCAAGAAGGTACATGACAGTGGCATGATCAGCATGCTGTGGAACAATCCCAAGGGAACTTCTGTGACTGTACCCCATCATAGGGAGCCATCTTCATTGCTGTAGAATGCTTTTATCAGGTGTAAAAGTTGAAGATGACCATATCTTGAATTTCAGTGTAATCAAAGTATGGGACCTGCGCAAGAACTACACCATGTATCAGCAGGATCCAGTGCCATTCAAATCATTCTGCTATCCTGGGCTCAGCACTCGCAAGCTGGGTAAGCAATTGAATGATATATTCCTCAAAGTAGCAGGTTAATCTGAAAAATGTTGTGAAAGAAGATGGCTTTGAGGGAGTTCATATCTTGTCAGTAATTTCCAGATCTGATGTATTTATTTTAGCAGAACTTAAAAAAACCCAAAAAAACCACACCATAAATCAAGCAAATATCTGAAAATTCTGCTTCTGTATATTCAAAACAGTAATAACTCCTGTGGGCCTTTCCAATAGAGATATAGAGAAATAAGTGGGTGGAGAATGTGGCCCTGCAATTTGGACTTTGCTAACTTGGTGATGATGAATAAGCTAAAACCAAATTCAACTCCTCTCCGCTGAGCCAACAGGGTCCAACACAGTAAAATTTCTATCGGTCAGCAAAGGAAGCAGCTCTAACTCTGAATACACACAGGAAGCAGATCTACGGAGTAAGAAAATGCTATTTTTACATGGTAGCTTTCTTGACTACAACCTGCTTTGTTTACAGTAAGATGGGCCTTATTCTTGATTTGTTTCTGTTGCTTTGCACTTACACTGATTAAAATCCTCCTATCTAACTCCACAAGAATAGCATACTGGATCAGACCAATGCTCCACCTTGTTCAGTATCTTGTCTCTGACAGTACAAGTCCAGTACCAGCTGCTTTGGAAAAAGATAAAATAAATCCTACAGCATA
Source organism: Pelodiscus sinensis (assembly GCF_052426305.1). Taxonomy (NCBI): domain Eukaryota; kingdom Metazoa; phylum Chordata; order Testudines; family Trionychidae; genus Pelodiscus; species Pelodiscus sinensis. The sequence goes on from NC_143054.1 coordinate 149,265,328, forward strand.
CAGTTATAAAATAATATGCATATGCAGACAACAGGTGTTTTTTTTGGGGGGGTTGTTTTTTCCCCCCCTAACCCTGGAACCCTAACTAATCAGCTAGAGGTTGGTTTATGCTCTGAGTTTTGTGTTTCTACCAACGTTTTGGGTGGTTGTTTATCCAGATTTAATCAGTAAATTTTAAATAGTCTTGTTAGCCATGTAAATTCAACTTTACAAATGCTTGTGAGATTACTTCTTTTGAAAATGTGGCTTATACAGGTGAGATGGACTGTTTCTAAACTCCTTGAAGTCTTGGGAGAGTTTAGGGGTGAGAATATGCTGCATCAGTTCTAGGAAATTTGATCCTTCGGTTACTGTGTCCTCTGAAAAAAGAGTGAGCATATCCCATCTAATAGAGATGCTATCAGAATTGTGCCCACAAGCCTCTTTCTTCACTACAGTTGTGGGGGTGGTGGTTTTTTTTTTTTTTTTTTTTTTTGAATTATTGGTAATGCAGGACTTCTCTATCTGTATCCAGGATATTCTAGTCTGGTTTTGGACTCCACTGGTACCAGCCTGTTCGCTAACTGCACAGATGACAATATTTACATGTTTAATATGACAAGTTTAAAGACCACTCCAGGTAAGAATGATATCTGTGGAAAGAGCTGCCAGATGCCTAGACTGACCCAATAAAATGCTTCTTCTGAGTTTCAGCCACAAGTTAGGCATCTGCTAAAATCTGGTGTCGGGATGGCTCAGGGCATTGTTAAAGGGTACAGACCTCTTTTTGCCCATCTAGTTCAAGTTGGGTCCAGATCAATAACGAAAGAAAAAGTTGATGAAAACAGATTATTAGTTGGGGGTCAGCCTGGATATTGACACCATATAAGCCACCATCACAACTGAAATAGTTTGTTGGCAGTTTTGGTAGAGTAAGGATGGGCAAAGTTTATTTTGTCTTTCTTTTAACCCTTGACGACTGATGTACTGTTTGTCCACTTACATGATTTGGATAGTAGCAATGCAAGCTTTCCCTGTGACTTATGTCTTGGGCAGTCCCTCCAAAACACAGCCACTCAAAGGAATGAGAAGCCTGTTTATTCTTATGTACCTTGTGAGACTTCCCACAAAGAGCATCTACTATGACATCTGTTCTTGAGATGTGCATGGATACATTGTAATGAAAGTGGAATAACACTTGGAACTGGGCTGGAGCGGCCAGCTTACTCAGGCCACGTCTACACTTAGCAGAGATCTGGTGAAGACCTGCTAAACTGACAGCAGAGCACACTTTGGTCAAGTCCAGGACTCCACTGGAACAAGAAGAATAAGGAGAGAATCTTCCTTTGATGTACTGCAGTATAGACACCACTTTAAGTTAATCTAAGTGACGTCGATCCAGTTATGTTATTCACATAGCTGGGGTACCATAACTTAGGTTGACTTACTACAGTAGTATAGATGAGGTCTGAGAGACCACAGCTGCCCGATTAGGAATACTTGGCTTCCAGTCATTATGACTTTAAAGCATACTTTAACCAGTAAACTCAGGGTTGAAGTGCCACAGTCTCTAATGCCATCTCTGAACTCTTAAGTTTCACTAAGACTTAATGAAAAAGAACAAAAAAATGCATGTGGTCTGATGACTAATTGTTTCAAAAAATCTTAAAACATTGCTATTCTGAGTCGAGTTACTATAACTGTCCAGAACACTCCTGCACTATATGGGGTCCTCAGCAGGGATCCAGACTACCTTTTTCAGATGGCTTTGTGCCTCTATGACTTGGGGCCCTACCAAATCCACATTCTGGTAAATTTCATGGTCATGGGATTTTAAAAATGATAAATTTAATTATTTCAGCTATTTAAATCTGAAATGTCATGATATTGTAATTGTAGGTGTCCTGACCCAAAAAGGAGTGAGTGAGGGAGGGAGGGAGTTTGTGGTATTGCTACCTTGCTTCTGCGCAGCTGTTGGCAGCGGCATTGCTTTCGGAGCTGGGAAGCTGGAGAGCGGTGGCTGCTGTCCAGGAAACCATCTCTGAAGACAGGGTTACCAGCAGCAGCAGCACAGAAGTAAGGATGTCATGGTGTGGTATTACCACCCTTGCTTCTGCATTGCTGCTTGCAGAGCTGGGTCCTTAGTCACTGGCCCAACTGCCACTCTCTGGCCACCCACTTGTGTGGTTCCCTAACTGATTTTTCTGTGGGCCAGTGGCCCCCTGACTCAAAAAATGTTCCCTGCCCCTCCAGTAACTAAAAACAATGCTGAAATGTTTTGTGTTGGACATCATATTTTATTTAAAAATGAAGCCTGGCCAACAAGCCCCCAATTGGGGCCAAGCCCCCATCTGCCTGCAGCATCATAACACTCCTGCACCCCCGCCCCCACACCAGCCTTGAGCCCATTATACACCTGAACCCCCTACCCTGAGCCCTCCAAAACCCAAAACTCCTTCACCATTCACATCCCCAGTCTTGTGCCACAACACTGCTGCATCACCCACACACCACAAACCTGTGCGCTAAGCCCATCATACACCCAACCCTCCTGCCCTGAGCCCCTCATATATCCCAACCCAAACTCCTGCACCCTGATATCCTATCCACAAGTCTGCGGCTTGCTCCGCACCCCAGCCCTCCACCTGAGCCCAACACTCTCCAGCCTGGAGCCTCCTCCCCGAGCCAGCATCTCCTTCTCCATCTCCTCTTGCACCCAATTTCCTCCCAGAGCTTGCACCTCTCACCCTTTCCCACACCCAAATCCCTCATTCCCACCCCAGAGCCTGCACCTCCTGTCTCAACCTAATGAGAGTGAGTAAGGGCTGGGGACAGCCAGTGATGGAGAGGTGGGAAATGGGGAGGGCGAGGCCTCAAGGAAAGGGTGGGGTGTGGGGGAAGGGAAGGGGTAGATCTTGGCTTGCCCTGACATTTTAAAGTAATTTGGGGTGTAAAAAGATTGGAGACCACTGCCCTAAAGATACAGAGTTAGATTCCTCCCACCCCCCTCAGCTGCCCTTTAGGGAGGGCAGGAAGGCACCACCCCCAATCTCCTGGTTCATATGGGAGTATAGCTGGCTCATTAGGGAGTGAAGGGAAAGTGCACAGATCGCTGCATTTCTCACTCTGACTTGGGAGTGCAAGGGGGCAGGCAAATTTGAAGCTGCCCCAGCTGGGGGACAGGCTTCCCTCCTCTTGCTGTGCCTGCTGGAGTGACAGTGGCCATAGAGAGGCAATTCTTACCCGGCCCCAAGCTGCTGTGGTGAGAGAGAGCTACTATCACTTGCTTGAAACAGAAACTGTAAAGTTTCCCTGGAGCCAAAGCAATCATTTAAATGAAGAAAAACAAAAATTAATTGAGCTACGGGCTAGGGATATTACATTTTGATTAATCAGCTAATCAAGTAGTCGATACAATTTCCATCAACTTAATTAGTCAATAGTGGGGAGGTGGGGCGCTCGCTATCCTGGCTGCACCTCTGCCTTTAAAATGTAGTAAGCCACCAGATACAGAGGCAGCAAGTGGTGGGGGGTGTGACTAGTCGAGTAGTGACTTGAATACCCAATAAGCCTATAGGATTATCAGGTAGCTGACTAGACGCTTACATCCCTATTAAGGACCTGAACAATGCTGGGTAAATCTTCTAGTTATATATAAATGAGGAATATGGGGGTCACACAGTGTTCCCCTAAGGTATAGAATTTCACAGTCTCCATTTAAAATGGAGTTGATAACACTGACAGCTATCCCCAAAGAAGATGAATTACATGTCTGTTTAGAGCCTCAAAGTCATACTATTCTGTGTAAAAAGTAAATAATTTATTCCTAGAGGTGGTTTATAAATAGAGCTGGGCAAATGTCTCCAGTAAATTCACAGAAAAATGCACTTTCAGAGAGACTATTTTGAATTAGTGTAGAATTCAGCCATGTAAAAAAAAATGTCACCATTAAATTTCAAAATGAAATTGTTCAAACAGACATTTTGTCTTAAAAAGATGGCTTCACTTGACCCGAACAAAATGTGTTTGACTTTTATGTTTTGGTAAAAATCTGAAAAAAATCTTGTTTAGTTCAAAACTAAACATATTTTTGGGGCATTTTTCAGTTCAGTTATAAAATCAATTATTCATTCAGTGCTAGCCCTAGAAGAATTGGAGAGTCTCCAGTCTGGCTTTTGATTTTAGTCACTGGCCTCTATCGACTTGTATGCTATGATGGATCAGCATTAGGAGACAAATCTTGATTCATACTGCTGGTTACAAAGTCTTTCACTTTTGTTTCAAAAAATTCTCAGACAGACTGTCCGTCTTATTCCAAGCCCAGCAGAGGGCAGCAGACTCTTGCAAATTCACTTCAATGACTAGAAAACCACCAAGGTCTACTATTGCTTTTCTCTTGGTAGCTCTGTCTAAATCAATTCTGTTCCCTTTTGATTTGGAGCAGGAAGTAGGCAAATGGCTCTTCAGTAGGATCTGTCCGTGTTGCCAGCGTGCAAGCTCTTGCTACATCCTGTCACTCTGTACACACTACACTGAAACAAAAGCTGGCAAAAGGTATAGGATTTAGTGGCATGTGGTGACCTTTGTAAATGCAAGTTCATAAAATACTCCAAATTCAAAATAAAATTACAGTTTCTATTTCAAGAAAGTTCTTTGGTAAATAATTGAAAAGCTTGATAGTTTCATGGTAACTAAACACTTGCTAAATTGCTGCTCTAAGTTCTTAATATATTTCTGCTGTAAATCAGACCCCACTATGTTTATAGTTCACTAAAGAGACTTCCTAACTCCATATGCCAGTGTTGGCAGAGAGCCTCAGTCACGTATCATGCTAAATTGGGCAACTTGCCCTTTCTACCTTGATAAGAAGCTCGGGTGCAGAGTAGTCGAGTGCTCTAGATTTGTGTGCTGCTCCCATGTAGGCTGCCGGAACTTCCAGTTCTTGACATACCAAGAATTGCAGCTATTCAGGGCAGTAGTTTCAAGGCTTAATAGTTCAGGTGAAGTGTTACTGAGACTTTAAAAATAGACAAGTGACCAGTGTCTTGAGCCAGCACAAGATATAAGATGTTCTTAAGATACAAAAGACTGACAGAAGGGGAAGCAGCAAATGCCTCCTCCACTGTTTCATTAGAAGCAAGGTCTTAGCTAACAGTTACTGAGTTCTCCACTCTTTTTGGTGAGTGCGGGGAGCTGCAGTCATGGCTCTCAGAATAGGAGATAAAGAGGCTGGCTGAGGGACCTAAGTCTGGGCCCGGAGGAGGTCCCTTCCTGGAGCTGTCACCTGGGGAGGAGAGGATTTAACAAAACTATTAGATGACTGCACCACTGTGGTGTGGGGAGGCCAGTTTAGGCAGTGATTCTCAATCAGAGATCTAGGGCCATGAGCAGATTTCTGGGGGTCCACCAAGCAGGACTAGAATTACACTAGCTGAGGCCCAGGGCAGAAAGCCAAAATTCTACCACAAGGAGCTGAGGCCCTGGGCTTCAAGCCCTACCATCTGGGGCTGAAGCCAAAGCATGAGCAACTTAGCTTTGAAGGGTGTCCTATGTCATTGGGCCCTGAGCAGTTGCCCAGCTTTCTACCCCTAATGCTGGTCCTGGCTTTTATATGCAGAAAAACAGTTGTGGCACAAGTGGGCTATGGATTTTTTTACAGCATGTTGTGGGTGGTGCTCAGAAAAACTGATTGAGAACACCTGGGTTTAGAGCACAAGGGAATGGTGCCTCTTGCTAGTGCATGAAACTTTGGACCCTAAAGCAAGAGAGGCTGTATAACCACTTCCTTTTGAGTGATGTGAACAGGCAGGAAAAGCCTGTAATGTCAGCCTTAATTGTGTAACCAGCTGAAGTCAGAATTATGTTCTGAGTTTGTTTATTTTTATTTTTATTTGACTCAGTGGCAGTCTTCAATGGACACCAGAATTCAAGCTTTTATGTCAAGTCCAGCACTAGCCCAGATGACCAGTTCCTGATTAGTGGCTCAAGCGACCAGAGTGCCTACATCTGGAAGGTGAGACATTTGAAAGAAACCCAAACACACAGCCCAAAGCTGACTGCCCAGAATTGTTCTGTTTTCTCCTTTTGTTTGCTTTCCATTTCACATAGTGAATTTAAAGGTCACATTTAAAGCAGCATAGGCTTAGTTCTTGGCATGTTGTACCTAGAGCATACAGCTGTCAAACCTGAATGTAACTATTAATGTAAAAGAAAGCTAAACCCCTGTCTCGCTCATCACTGCTGATTATTGTGAGTTGCTTATCTTAATCTGGTTTTAATGGGCTTTAATATTTTTCAATCTTGTTTATTCAGAAATTTTGACAGGTAGAAAGTTCTTGGTTCATATTTAGCAGAGGTGCACATTAGTAGATTCTAACAAATTAATTGTTTTAAGGGGCACTTTTTTCCAGTTGATAAACTCTTGCTTCAGACCTAGCTTTTTCTCATGCTTAATTTACAGTAGTTAAAGCCTCTGTATTATGGTAAGGGCTCAGCCAGAGCCTTCAGCAAAATTCAGAAATACTGGCTAACATCTGAGGAGCTTAGTCACTTGGCATCTCAAGCTGACGTGTAGGAAATGCAAATGTCACCATGTTAATTGTAGGACCTTCAAAATGAGAGAAGCTTCAAGTTCTTTTCTCTGCTGTGTGGTGTGGGGGGAGGCATTCTCAGATAGAGACCTTTAGGTGACACATTGTGTAGGTTTTTCTGTGTAATTCTTCAGATTACGCTGTTTAATGCTGAAATAAATCCTGATTGGGGTGTCTTTCAATACTGTGCTACTATACTCGGGTATAATTTGAGACGCATTGATTGTAAGAGCAGGAGATCAAGGAATCAAGTGACCTTGGAATCATGCATCTTAACTGTCCATAAGTCTTTTTTCTTAATCTTAGAATTGTTATTTTGTCTCCATTTTACATTAGCACCATTGGCCTAAATACAGCCTCTCTAATGCAGGAAGCTCCTGCCATCCCTAATTAATATTGCTGGTGTGCAAAGTAGATTTTTTGCACAAATACATACACCCCTATATATTTAGAGATCTATTAGTTGGGTTTCCTTATCCTGGCACCTGCCATGTAGTGGTGAATTCCAGTAGATTGGTACCTATTTAAATATCCACAACAACTTAATCCACTTGAGTTGAATCTTCATTTTCATCTCTGAATATTGTGTTCCATGCCCAAACTCCCCTCCCTCAAGTAACCCTGTCCACTGTGCAACCTCTACACTGTCATCTGTTGTTTAGAGGCAAAATTGATCTCCTTACAGGGGATAAGAAAGAGCTATTTAAATGTGGTTCATCAGACCTGTAACCAGTCAACTTCAAACAGACTTGCATGACTCCTTTGGAATTCCTTGGTTCGGTCATATTCACTACCAAATGATATATTTGATGTGATGCATCTACTCCTGCCCATAACTCAACATGTTCCTTCTGATATCAAGCACTGACAAAGTCAGTTGTTCTAAAATCAAACCAACCTGCTCTCTTTTCATGAAGGGTTTGGAAATGAAAGCAAAGTTAGAAAGTGTAGAGTAGGTACAGCTGCAGTCTTGGCTCAGGTTTGTAGCCATTTTAGGTCTGTAAGAAGCATTTGTGAGTGCTTATTTCAGGAGTAGCAGCAATGCGGTGATGTACTTGTTTTCATAGCAAAACTAGTAGGTAACGAATTAGGCTTAAGGGAAAGTTAAGAGAATGTGGATTGGATAAATGGACGGTAAGATGGATAGAAAGATGGCTAAAAGGCCGGGCCCAGCGGGTAGTGATCAACGGCTCGATGTCAGGATGGCGGTCGGTTTCTAGTGGAGTGCCCCAAGGTTCGGTTCTAGGACCGGTTTTGTTCAATATCTTCATTAATGACCTGGATGAGGGGATGGATTGCACCCTCAGCAAATTTGCGGATGACACTAAGCTGGGAGGAGAGGTAGATATGCTAGAGGGCAGAGATAGGGTCCAGAGTGACTTAGACAAATTGGAGGATTGGGCCACAAGGAATCTGATGAGGTTCAACAAGGACAAGTGCAGAGTCCTGCACTTGAGGCCGAAGAATCCCAAGCATAGTTACAAGCTGGGGACCAACCAGTTAAGTAGTAGTTCTGCAGAAAAGGACCTGGGGGTTACAGTGGATGAGAAGCTGGATATGAGTCAACAGTGTGCCCTTGTAGCCAAGAAGGCTAATGGCATATTAGGTTGCATTAAAAGCCGCATTGCCAGCAGATCCAGAGATGTCATTATTCCCCTTTATTCGGCTCTGGTGAGGCCACATCTGGAGTATTGTGTCCAGTTCTGGGCCCCCCACTACAAAAAGGATGTGGCCGCATTGGAGAGGGTCCAGCGGAGGTCAACCAAAATGATTAGGGGGCTAGAACATATGACCTACGAGGAGAGGCTGAGGGAATTGGGTCTGTTTAGTCTGCAGTAGTGAAGAGTGAGGGGGGATTTGATAGCAGCCTTCAACTTCTTGAAGGGAGGTTCCAAAGAGGATGCAGAAAGGCTGTTCTCAGTAGTGACAGATGGCAGAACAAGGAGCAATGGTCTCAAGTTGTGGTGGGAGAGGTCCAGGTTGGATATTAGGAAAAACTATTTCACTAGGAGGGTAGTGAAGTACTGGAATGGGTTACCTAGGGAAGTAGTGGAGTCTCCATCCCTAGAGGTGTTTAAGTCTCGGCTTGACAAAGCCCTGGCCGGGTTGATTTAGTTGGGATTGGTCCTGCCTAGAGCAGGGGGCTGGACTTGATGACCTTCTCTTCTAGCTCTTCTAGAGGTCTCTTCTAGCTCTATGGTTCTGTCATTCTAGGCTTAATCATATCAGGCCCTTCAGAAAACTGTCTGTGTGATTTTGCATTGCACATTTCAGGCCCACCAAGGAGGGATGCTTTTTAAAAGAGTCCCTGGAAACTATGCTGGGAACAACATAGAAATATTAAGGCCTTCATAAAAATGAGAAAAAAATGGATTCAAAATTCATCTGTTTATTTTTATAAGAATCGCAGTGGTGTGGCATGTGGATGTAAAACATTAATTAAAACAAATATATGAAGAGTAGTCAGATGGCCATTATTACAGTTAATGTCTGGCTATTTTATGTAGTGGTAGTGTTTTCTATAGTAACAACTGAAAACATACCACAAATCACAGCATCCAACCACTTGACTACCTACTCAGATTTCTTTTTGTGCCTTGAAGGCTGCCAGACTTTGATTTTGATGTAAATATACTACTAGGATGATCAGTGCCAAAGAAAATCTATGACCAGCCAGTCTGAGAAGCATACATGTGAGCAGTCAGCAGAGAAAAGGATAGCATAGTATTTTCAAACTGGGAGGCAGTTTGGAGAAAAGGTATGCTCTGTGCAAATGCAGATGTAGGTAAAAAGTAATTTAATGAGGCTTACACAGGGTCGTTGTCCATCAAGACATTTCCAGGAGACTCTTGATCAGTAGTGGGAAGTTGTACCTAGGTCAGGAAATGCCGTAGACTCTGGATATTGCTGAACAGACATGGAACGCCATGTTTCAGCATGTGACATCCCTTGCATATAGCGAGCACTTCCAGGAAAGTAATTGCTGGTCTAGTAATCAGTTGCATCTCTCAAAAACACTTGTGTTCAGTTTGTCATTAGGGTGGGATGGGAAGTATTTATTTTAGAATGGATATCTGGCTTTGACAGGTTGAACTACTAACTTCCTGGGAATAGGAAGAAATTTCATTTACAGCCAGGTGGTTCCATAACTGTGCTGTTTTTGAACCATCTGGTACTGGCTACTGTCACATCAGACAGGATACCAAATTAGGAGGCTTCTGGGTCTGAGTTAGTGCCACACTTCATATGTTTCTGTGTAGTCTGTGTCTGTAAGAATAGAAGACATATCCTGAATCCTAATAAAAACTGATAGACAATTAGTTATCTATACCTATATGTACATTTTGGCATCGTAATGCCATAATAAAAATGAGAAACAAAGCAAAAAACAAAATGCTGGTTTTACCAGAGGATACAGCATCAACAACCTAGTTTGTACTTTATTCCTCCCTTTCCCTCTCCCCTGAAACTCCTTCAGATACAAATGCTTTAATCCTCATCTCACTCACTAGTGGAAATTATGTACAGCTTCATCAATGTCAGTTAAATTATATCATCATGAAAACAGCACAGGAGCAGAATATGGCCCAATGAGAATAATTCTCTCCTTCTACCCTCTTGCCAATATTTAAGGATTATTAAATGTCTTGCTACACAGAGTAAAAATATATTAAATGTAAACGAAGGTGTTCTCTGTACCAATAACTCTTTCAGTTTATTCCTTAAATGGGAATTTAGTTTCCACAATATTGCATGTTTTTACAGAGAAGGGTATATTCTCAACAGAGTGTTTAATGGTTAAGTGGTTGCCTCTACCATGCTATGCACACACACAACCCTGTTATGAATCAGTTTAATTTAGACAAACTTTAAATATACTGCTTAAGAATCTTCACATAAGCTTTTCACAATGTCATGGCAAGAAATCAAAGAAAAGGAAATCAATCAAGAAACCAGAAGCCCTTCCTGATATTTTGCATGTATCCTAGTAAATCTGTGTATAAAACCTCATTTTCCTACTTGCCAAAGAATCTATTCAATTTATTACTTAGTCATCATTGCAAATCCCACATCTATTGTCACATCACTACTGGTGACTCATAACTTCAGGAAAGCAGTACTTGTTGAAAGTCTGCAAAATAAAAAGAACTTTAAATCTTGTTGGGTTGTGGCAATGCTAATATTAGCCTCAGCTAAGTCAGATTCTGGTTAATGGCTGTTCTCATGAGCTGTGATAAAGATTGTATGCTGTTGTGTGTCAGAAGAAAGATGTACCAGATAGAGGTTCAGTTTAATCAATGTGTGTCCTATATGGTCTCTTAACTTTTATTTTTAAGGAACCTTGACTTTGTTGCTGTCTTATTGTAAAAAGTTTATAGGTTAACTGGCTGGAAGACACACTAGAATGGGGTGGGCAATAATTTTTGGAAGGGGGCCACTCCAAGATTTTGGTAAGTGGTCAAGGGCCACACTTTTCTGTGGAGGGGGTATGAGGTCCAGGCTGGGTACAAAAGGGTGTCCGTGGTAAGGAACTGGGATGCAAGAGACAGTGTGGAGTCTGAGAGGGAGTTTGGGTGAAGGAGGGTGTTATGACCTGGGCAGGGGATTGGGGTGCAGGGTCTGGGAGGGAGGGAGATGTGACCTGCGGGAGGGGGGTGCAGAGGGTTTGGATGGTAACCAGGGAGAGGGAGTTGGGATGAGGGAGAGGCTGGGGTGCCAGAGACAGGCTCTGACTGGAAGGCACTTACCTAAGCATCTCCTGGCCTGCAGTACCCCCAATGGCAGGCTGGGCATTCCCACCTGCTGCAGCCCCAGCCCTTGAAATACAGACTGTTCCCTCCACATTGCTCTCAACTCCGGGTAGGGAAAGAGGCTTGCGCTGCTGCAGCTTACAGGCCAATCTCTGAGCTACAACTGGCTGGCTGTTTCCAGCCAATAGGAGCTGAGAGATTGGCTGAGGTCAGTTTTTGGCCTGTTGTTTCTGGCCACTAGGAGCTGAGGATTGGGCTGGGGGCAAGGAGATCATACAAAGCTCTCCCCCTGCCTCCCTGCATAGAGGAGAGAAACTGCTCTTTGAACCTTGACAGCTGCATGCCAAAGGATCCTGGCAGGGTGGTCAGTGGGCCATATCCAGCCCTGCATTAGAATTTGCCAGCTACATGAAGGATTAACTCTGAAGTAAGTAGAGGTATGTCTACACTACAACGTTAATTCGAACTAACTTAGTTCGAATTAGTTAATTCGAACTAAGCTAATTCGAACTTACGGATCCAGACTACAAAACTAGTTCGAATTAGCGTTTTGCTAATTCGAACTAGCATGTCCACATTAAGTGGACCCTGAACAGGGCTTAAGGATGGCCGGAAGCAGTGCCGGCAGGGCATCAGAGGAGGACTTAGAGCATGGAGATGCTGTCTCAGGCTAGCTGAGGGCTGTGCTTAAAGGGTCCCGACCCCCACCCCAGACAGACAGTTCTCAGGGGTGCCTCGCTTGCAAAGCAGTCCTGGCTTGGAGTGCCCAGACTACCCACACTGGGCACATCACAGCACTCGGCCATCATCCCGGCTGCACTTGCAGCAGGCTGCCATCTGGGGAGAGGGGGCAATTGGGGGGCTGCAGGAGAGCTTCCACCCCCAGCCCAGTCCTCCCCATCAGGGGCTCGTGCCCCATTCCTCCCTCAGCTCCTTCCACTTACCCTTCCCTAGCCCGTCTTCTTGATGTACAAAATAAAGATAACGTGTCTTCCAAAATGGAATCTGTCTTTATTAAACAAAACTGGGGGAGACTGGGAAAAGGAGGTGGGAGAGGAGAAGAGAGAGGCTGGGAGAGGGGAGGGCAACTAAAATGATCAGGGGTTGGGAACAGGTCCCATATGAAGAGAGGCTAAAGAGACTGGGACTTTTCAGCTTAGAAAAGAGGAGACGGAGGGGGGACAGGATAGAGGTCTCTAAAAGCAGGAGTTGGGTGGAGAGGGTGCATACAGAAAAGTTCTTCATTAGTTCCCATAAAGAAGGACTAGAGGACACCAAAGGAAAGGAATGGGTGGCAGGCTTCAAACTAGTAACAGAAAGTTGTTCTTCACAAAGCAAAGAGTCAACCTGTGGAACTCCTTGCTGCAGGAGGCTGTGAAGGCTACAACTAGAACAGAGTTTAAAGGGAAGTGAGATCAAGTCATGGAGGTTGAGTCCATGGAGTACTATTAGCCAGGGGGTAGGAGTGGTGTCCCTGGCCAAGGTTTGTGGAAGGCTGGAGAGGGATGGCACGAGACAAATGGCTTGGTCACTGTTTTCGGTCCATCCCCTCCAGGGTCCCTAGGGTTGGCCGCTGTCGGCAGACAGGCTACTGGGCTAGATGGACCTTTGGTCTGACCCAGGACGGCCATTGTAAGCTCAGGTCTCAGGGTCGGGGGTCTCAGTGGACCCCCTTGATTCTCTTGCACACCTGCTCCTGGGTGGCCAGGCTGGCAGCTCTCCTGCCCTAGCTGGCCACTTTCCTGTGCCTAGTGCGGAGATCGTGGACGAGGTCCACGATGTCTGCATTAGCCCAGGCGGGTGCCCGCCTGTTGCGGTCCCAGGCAAGCTCCCGGGAGCCGCCGGGGAGGGCTGGGGGGCATCGGGTGGGTGGCTCGATCCGTGCCAGGTGCAGGGTCTGCTGGCTGGGTGCTGGCAGGCTTGCACCTGGCATGGGCACCGTTGCCAGCCCGTGCCCCTTTAAGGGGTCCGGGGCCGGGAGGGGGGCAGACGAGTTTCCCTGGTGTTGGCCAGAGTGGCCACCAGGGAAACCTGGGGAGGGGTAGCCTCCCTCTAGTTTGAATTAAGGGGCTACACACCCCTTAATTCGAACTATCTAGTTCGAACTAGGCTTAATCCTCGTAAAATGAGGTTTTCCTAGTTCGAACTAAGCACTCCGCTAGTTCGAATTAAGTTCGAACTAGCGGAGTGCTAGTGTAGCGCCTATCAAAGTTAATTCGAACTAACGTCTGTTAGTTCGAATTAACTTTGTAGTGTAGACATACCCTAGTAAACTACCAAACTTTGCTGCTTTTTTAATTAGTCTTTGGGTTTAAGACTTCTGATTGCTTTATAAATGCTTCTACCCAGCATAGAATCTGAGTAGGCAAATTGCTCCCAACAGGACCTACTGGGACCTTAAATGGAACATGCTATTCAGTGCAGCAGTATGCTCATGGAAGGTGCTGAATTGACAACCCTGTGTATATCAGAGTCTATGCAAATTTTTCCAGGCACTGTCTGCTATCAATGCACTCCACTCTCACCAGCTGTTTCACCTCTAGGAGTAAAATGCTTATTTGTTCTTAGAGCTCACTTAGTCCCTTGCCTTTCTGTCAAGACTGCCAACAGGGTTTTAATTGTGAGGGTGTGTTTTTTAGATGTGGCTGTCAAGTCCAGGAGGAACTGGACTGAAGCCACCAACTTATTTCACATAAGCTACTAAATAATTGTCAGACAGTAACAATTTTTATTCATAAGCTTCAGAGGAGTTAGTCTGTAACTGGAAAAACTTAAAAAACAACACATAGTCTAGCAGTACCTTAAAGACTAATGAAACATAGATAATATCATGAGCTTTTGTGGGTACAGCACACTTCTTCAGATGAATGGAGTATTAAAAGTCCAGTTGCAAAATCAGTAGGGGATGGAGAGGGAAGAAGGAAGTGAAAAAATTGTGAATTGGGGTGTTCATGTTACATGAAGGTACAAATTGTTCTTAAATACCCATGTTTGGTTGGTTAAGTCATTAGGATGTGGAAAGTCATGTGCTAGCCAGGCAATGTCTTTATTCATACTTTTGTGAGGGGTTCCAAACTTGTAAATCAAGTTAAGTTCCTACGCTTCCTTGTGTACAGGCAGTCCCCGACTTACGCGGATCCGACTTATGTCGGATCCGCACTTACGAACAGGGCTTTCTCGCCCCGGAGGTCAGGACGAGAAAGCCCCGTTCGTAAGCTGTTCCGGTGCCCCTGGTGGAGACCGTCTCCAGCAGACCTGGGGCACCGGGCGGGTTCCCGCGCTTCTGAGGCTTTGCCAGAGCAAAGCCTCAGAGGCGCGGCACCCCACTGCCGCTGCGGCTCTGCTCCCCGTGTCCCTGGTCTGCTGGGGGGGGGGGCGCGCAGCTAGTGTGCTTCCCCCCCCCACCCCCCTCAGCAGACCAGGCTTTTGTTTTGGACTCTGGGGCAGAGCAGCTGTGGCGCTGCCGATTGGTCCTGCAGCGCCCGCTCTGGGCACTACTGAACCAGCCCGGCAGCACCCCAGCTGCTCTGCCCCAGGTCCTGAATCAGCCGCTGCTGGTCAGTTTCAGCAGCGGCTGAATCAGGACGCCTGGGGCAGAGCAGATGGGGTGCTGCTGGGTTGGTCCAGTAGCACCGAGGAGCGGCGCTACTGGAGCAACCCAGCAGCACCCCAGCTGCTCTGCCCCAGGCGTCCCCAAGTCAGCTTCTGCTGAAACTGACCAGCGCTGACTACAGGAAGCCCCAGGCAGAGTTGCTCTGCCCCGGGCTTCCTGGAATCAGCTGCTGATCAGTTTCAGCAGCAGCTGACTTGGGGACGCCTGGGGTTCTTAAGTTGATTCTGTATGTAAGTCAGAACTGGCGGTCAGTTTCAGCAGTGTCTGAATCTGGACGCCAGTTCCGACTTACATACAGATTCAACTTAAGAACAAACCTACAGTCCCTATCTTGTACTTAACCCGGGGACTGCCTGTATTTGGCTTGTGGAATTGGCCTGAAACAACACAGTGACTTAGAGATCCATTAATGAGTGTCCAGGCAGGTTAAAGAGTTCTCCAACAGGTTTCTGTGTTGCCATTTTGGATATCTGATTTGTGTCCATTAATTCTTTCCCATAGAGACTGTCCAGTTTGGCCAGTATACCTGGCAGAGGGGCATTGCTGGCATTTGATGGCATAAATCATATTAGTGGATGTGCAGTTAAATGAGCCCCTGATCTATTAGCTCATGTGGTTGGGTCTAGTGATGAAATTGCTTGTGTACATGTGTGGGGAGAGTTGGCACTGGGGCTGATTGCAGGAATGGGTTCCTGGATGATTATGATGGAGATGTGTTGCATGGTTACTGGAAAGAATTTGTTTGTGGTTCAGGGATTGTCTTTAGGCAAGGATTGGCCTTTCCCCCAAGACATGTGAGAGTGAGGGGTCATCTTCCAAGATAGGATGTAGATTGTTGATAAAGGGGTTTAAGTTGTGCATTGTAGGTGGTAAGTGGAATTCTATTTTCTTCTCTTGGCCTGTTTTGAAGGAGTTCATATTATAATGTGAAATTGATTTCTGCCCTGCTTTCAGCCATTCAGTGCCATTATTTTCAGTAAATGCACAGAGGCTGTAGTGAATTCTTGGGAATACGTGATATCTTCAAAGATTCAGTAGAACCTCAGAATTACGAACACCCCGGGAATGTAGTTCATAACTCTGACATGTTTGTAACTGAAAAAAAGCCTTATGTTTGTTTGTTCAAAAGTTTACAATTGCACATTACTTAATACAGCCTTGAAACTTTACTAGGCAGAAAAAGAATGTGGCTTTTAATTGTCTTAATTTAAATTAAACAAACACTGAAATAGTTTCCTTACCTTGTGAAATCTTTATAAAAAAACTTTTCCTTTTATTTTTAGAAGTTTATTTTAACAGAACACTATACTATATTTGCCTTTGTTTGGTCTCTTCTCCTGCCTGACTGCATACTTGTGTTTCCAAATGAGGCATGTGATTGACTGGTCAGTTCATAATTCTGGTGCTCTTAATTCTGATTATATACTTTACCTAGGCTTGTAGCTAAAGCACAGGCATTAAGGAGGTCTGTGTTCTTTTCTCGACTCTGACATAGACCTTCAAGCATGATCTTAAGCAGGAACTTCTAACCTTTTTGTGTCTGCAGTCTATGTAAAATGGGGAAAATACTTGCATACCTTGGAAAGGTGTTGCGAAGCTTATTTAATTATAAAGTGCTTTGAGATCCTTGATGAAAGACACAATAGTCTTCTACATCAGCAGAGTACAGCTTTTCTTAGTGAGGCTCATGATGCAGAAATCCTTCTAATTTTAAATTGTGGATTTTTTATTTTATTTTATTTTTAAGATTTCTGATCCCCATCTTCCTCCCATGATGCTCCTTGGTCACTCTCAAGAGGTTACATCTGTTGCCTGGTGTCCTTCAGACTTCACTAAGGTTAGTTTCTTTAAATAAATAAACAAAACACCCTGTTTTGGAATTTCCTGTGAAATGAGGGAAGGAAGGACTAGATGTGACCACAATAGTGTGTGTTTGTTTGTTTGTTTGTTTTCAAAACTTGAGGGGTGTGTTTTGACCAGGGAAGGAATCTTCTCCAAATGGAAAGTCTTGTTGAAAACCGAATGAAATAAGTGAACTGACTTGCTTCTAGGGATATGAATGTGTACCCATCTACACGGTTAACCAATGAGCTTGAGGGAATTGTTGACATGGGGAGCAGGGTTAAGGGATCAGCCTAGCTCCAAAACAGGAATAAGCCCTTCTGAAATTGTGATACTCTATAGGACTCTTTGGATTTCTTATTGGTAATTTCATTTGTCCCTCTGCCCACCGTTGTTAATCATTAGTTTCTCTAGGCATCACAGAAGGCCTGCAGGAAGACTTTGAATTAGGTTTTGGTAGGGGCTTTGTAGACAAGCTGAAGAAATACTTTCCAGTTATTGAAGATGGCATAGGAATTGTCATGCTGGATCAGACCCGTGTTCCATCATGTCCAATTCCCTGTCCATAGTAGCATGGGAGAAACAAACAAACAGGACATTGGTCCAGATTTTAATGTAACAGGAGCCAAAGTCAATTCAGAAATTAGTGGTGGTTAGGCAGATCCTCAAATGCAGGGACAAGAAGCTTCAAGTTGATGCAGAGGGGGGAAGCAGCCAGTGGAAAAAGAGTGGAAGTGAACTGGTCTGAATCCCAGACAAGGAAGACAAGCCTACCAGTCATGTTGTTAGGGCTGATGTTGGTGTTGAGAGAGCCAGAGAAAAGGTGTCTTGATTTTTGTGAACATTGGCCATAGCTCTTCCTTGTAGTGCTTATTCCCAGGCGAATCACTGTACGCATAGCACAAAGGGAGATCAGTATAAATTCTGATGTTTATTGGGCAGGTTCTGCTGATTACAGGCAGTCCCCAAGTTATGCGGATCCGACTTATGTCGGATCCGCAGTTACGAACGGGGCCCTTCCTCTCCCTGGTCTCAAGCAGACCAGGGAGAGGAAGCAAAGCGGCGGAACACGCGGGCAGCGGACAGGGCTGTCCGCTGCCCACGCGCTCCGCGGCTTGGCTCTGCTTTGCTGTCCCCCCCGTCCCCCCCGTCCCCCGTGGCTGTCCTGCTGCCCTCGGGCTCCGTAGCTTTGCTTTGCTTTGCTCCCCGTCCCCCTGGTCTGCAGACCGGGGGGGGGGGGGGGCAAAGCAGAGCAAAGCAGAGCCAATCTGCGGAGCGCGCAGTCAGCTGACAGCCCAGACGCGTCTGGGCTGTCAGCTGGCCGTGTGTTCCGCCGCTTTGCTCCCCGTCCCCCTGGTCTGCAGACCAGGGGGACGGGGAGCAAAGCAAAGCAAAGCCACGGAGCCCGAGGGCAGCAGGACAGCCACGGCGCGTCTGGGCTGTCCCGCTGCCCCCCTGCTCCGCGGCTTTGCTCCAGACACCTGTGGTACAGCAGCTGGGGCGCTGCCAGTTGGTCCCGTAGCACCGCTCTGGGCGCTACTGGACCAACCGGGCAGCACCCCAGCTGCTCTGCCCCAGGCGTCCTGATTCAGCCACTGCTGGTCAGTTTCAGCAGCGGCTGAATCAGGACGCCTGGGGCAGAGCAGCTTGGATGCTGCTGGGTTGGTCCAGTAGCGCCGAGGAGTGGCGGCGCTACTGGACCAACCCAGCAGCACCCCAGCTGCTCTGCCCCAGGCATCCCCAAGTCAGCCGCTGCTGAAACTGACCAGTGGCTGACTACAGGAAGCCTCTGCCCCGGGCTTCCTGGAATCAGCCGCTGATGAGTTTCAGCAGCAGCTGACGTGGGGATGCCTGGGGTTCTTAAGTTGAATCTGTACGTAAGTCAGAACTGGCGTCCAGATTCAGCCGCTGTTGAAACTGATCAGTTTCAGCAGCGGCTGAATCTGGACGCCAGTTCCGACTTACATACAGATTCAACTTAAGAACAAACCTACAGTCCCTATCTTGTACGTAACCCGGGGACTGCCTGTATTTGAAAGCGCTACATGCTATTAATATAAGGATCTGCTGTACCTAAACTTTAGCTTTGTCTCCTGCTTTCTGCACCAAACACTAATGATGTTGGTGGCAAAGACTGCTTAGTGATGCAGTCCCTGTCCAGCATGTATTTTGTTCAAATACTGCCTATTTTGAACACTGCAAATATTTGTCCCCAAGCAAGGGAAGGTGAGGAGTGAAAGAAGGAGCATTGGATGCCGATGCAAAGAGAATGTCTAAACTACATCCCTCTGTCGAAAGAGGGATGTAAATTAGGCAAATCAAAAGCACAAATGAAGCGGGGATTTAAATATCCCACACTTCATTTGCATAATCACAGCGCTTTTTCAAAAAAGGGATTTTCAAAAGTGAAAGCGCCGTCTAGACGCAGTTCTTTCAGGGGAAAAAACATACAAAAAATGAGGAGTAAAGGGGTTTTTTTCCCTGAAAGAACTGCATCTAGACGGCACTTTCACTTTTGAAAAACCCTTTTTCGAAAAAGCGCTGTGATTATGCAAGTGAAGCATGGGATATTTAAATCCCCACTTCATTTGCACTTTTGATTTACCTAATTTACATCCCTCTTTCCACAGGCGGATGTAATCTAGTCATAGCCAAAATGAATTAATATCTTCTGCTGTCTGTTTCCTCTTGGAACATGAGCTTTGGATTGCGTTTGGATTTCTGCTATGATTTGCTGAGTACTGAAATGTCAATAAACAAATATATTGACACTCGTGGAGCAAATGGCTGCTGCCACAGAATCTTCCCAAAACAAAGCATGAGACTGATTTCTTTGCCATAAAAGGGATAGATAGAGGCTTTCTCCTGTCAGGTCACATTCAGGGGGAAAAAGATCATTGTTTTTCCTCTAGTACAGTAATGAGGTAGCATGTGTTTTTTGCTGGCAATTCCTTTATCTTTTTTGTTAGCGGCAGAGAGGACTCCGTGCAGAACACTTATTGGTACACAAGGCTGAGAGTAGCAACTTTCTTGGATTGATTTGCCAGTGACTGTGGGTCTTGGCTTCACAGTGATCTAACCTACTGATTTATGCTGTAGATCACCACATGTTCTGATGACAACACTGTGAGGATTTGGCGCTTACAACCTGACCATACCAAGAGACTAGCATCCAGCAAAGTCAGCTTGGTAGGCTGGGTCTGTCAGAAGAAATCAGAAGAGCAAAATGGTGAGGCTTTTAAGGTATTCTGTCCCCCAATATAGGAAAAGGACGTCAGAATTCTGTGCATTTACTAGTTTGGCATAAAGCTTCTACCTGTTTATTGAAATGTGAATTAATGCACTTGCCTAGACCTGACATACCATCCAGCAAAGGTATACAGCCCTGGAACTTGGAAATGTTCCTCTTGCCCAGCAGATGAATTTCATTGAATAACATTGACTTCCTGATTTTTTGTTGTTGTTTGTTTTTAAACAAAACAAAGCACTCCTTTTCTACAGGACAATGTGTCAACATTCCGGAACTATATGCACTTGCTTTTAAACTTCTAGAGCCCAGTAGAAATGTAATCTTCATTTGACTCTGTCTTCAGTACAATATGGAAGTACTTACTGTAGGACCCAGATATGCGCAGTTTAGAGATGGGTCCCTAAAATGCACTTATTCTTTCACCACTGATGTGTGTACATGGAAATCTATTCGCCATTATTATAAAATAAACTAGTAACATACCATAGAGACTCCTTGCCCACCAACTTGTTAGATATAGTTGTTAAATGCTATCCCCTTCTGGAAAGCCTAGAGGATCAGATAGAGTTTGCACTATGCACTGATTGTCAGCAGATTTGGGTTCTATTAGACCAAGCATGTCAAGCTTTGGTCTAGAACTTAATTGTAAACACCCAGCCAAAATCCTGATGAAGGAAATGAGGACTCCAGTGCAGCCTCAGCTGATCCAAACCACTGCAGGAGTACAATCTCTTGAACATGTTCCAAACCATGTGCAAGAAGTCCTGGATCAGAGAGCTCACTTAGTTTGTGTTGAGCATGAATTGGTATACAGTTGAGATGGAAAGCTGAATAAAGCACTCAGAAAAGTGGAGTATTAAGATTGTATTTCTTATGCAGCTTTAAAATTTGAACCAAAAATGATTTGACAATAGCTGGTTGCTGTCATTTCCTGTGTTGGTCTATCTCCTTCTACTCACTTTCCAAAGGAGTTTCACCTTCATTGTGGTAAATACAGCTGGAAGGTTTCATAATCCTCCTGACCGGGATAACAAAATTAGCTTTTTGCCTGCTTGTAACAGTCTTGCAGGAAACTTGCAGGACAATAGGTGAGTAACTGCCAGCTCTTTCCCATAGTTGCTCCCAGCACACACATACATGCTTCATTTCATTGAGCTGTTGAGAAACTATTTCACATTTTATTCCCTGAGAAATAAATATGGACAGTAGTCTTGTCAAGAAGCTTGAAAACCCAAAGAAGCCTGTATCCTGGATATTTACAAATTGATCAATTGAATTTGGCAATTACTCTAGGAAAAAATACCATTTCTCCTTGTTCTCTATGCATTAGAACAACCCAGGAGGGAAGAGGAAGCACACAGCTCTTGTGTATGCAACAGCAGGCTTCCTGCTGACCTTGGTTCTTTGAACACAAAACACATGGTATTAGAATCCAGAAACTATCTGCAAACTGATTCATAGTTGGCTAACCAAATAACATTTCAGGATTGCTTAGATAAAATCTAGATTGCATCCTAGCCATTTAAACAGAACAAATTGTGAACTTGTGGCTGCGTGTTGACTGTTGACCTGCCCTGGGCGTGCAGCAAGCACAGCTTCCTTCTCTTGGGAAATTAATGTATGTAAATTTGCTGTCTGATAGTAATTTCTCTACACTTTATGTAACCATAATTGTTACAGCTAGACTGTCTCATGAATCTGTGATTATTTTTTGACTGTTGAAGCCCATAATGTTGCTGTAGAAAATTGATAGTATAAGAGCAAGAGAGACATTCTACTGTTGGTGTATATTATGCATTTATCTGTCTGACACACATCATTCGACTGGCATTTTGGAAGAGGCTTGCACTCAGTGTTAAAAGTAACAGCCTTGCAGAAAGTCAGTAAGTGGTAACAATAGCAATATGCTTGACTTGTTAACTGAGTCTGATGTCTGAATATTTGACTGATGCACAAACTACTACAACAAAGCTTGATATTTCTGTTGTTTCCCAACATTGGGAATGTAGGCATTTGAATCACAGGCTACCTTTCATTATCCCCATTAATTTAGCATGTACATCAAGGTAGCTTCAACTTTTCCAGAGGCAGTGACCATAATACATTTTTTCAGTCTGTGTCATGTTTGTGGACAGTGCATCCTCTTTCCAACTCATCACCCCATATTTCCAGTGTATGACTTTGCAGCTAATTGCTGGAGAAAGGAGAGGTTGCTGGGATCACTACTACCCTTCATACACATCTAAGAACTTACATTTAAGCACAACCAATTCCCCAGCTGATTTAACACAGTCCTGTAAGTGTTCATTAAAGCCAAAATTAAAAGACCAATTCTTAGAAGTAACCCTGCTATGAGTTCATAATAACTTGCTTCAGTCTGGACTAATAAACGTTCAGAAAGGAACAAGTGCTTCAAAGTGGTTGACATTTGCATTCTACTCTGTTTGATCAGCACATAAATTTAAAGTGCAGAGACTGTATTGGGCAATATTATGTGAAGGAAGGATATGAGTCAAAAAAGCTTATGTATAGTGTGGTGTTGAGAAATTATGTAGGTGTTTACACTATGCATATTTCATAAGCAAGTACAGCATTCTAAAGAAAATGGCATTTCATTCACACAAGACTTCAGCATCCCAATTAAGTACTTCATTTTATAACAGCTAATGCTGAGAATTAAGAGTTTCAGACTAAATCTCTGGTATGCAGAAAATTGCTCCTTGGTGAAACTGTGTGCTTAAGGAAGCTAACGTGTTTTCTTATTTACTTGTACCACCACAAGTTAAAGGCCAAAAAGGTTCCTTTGGATGCATGACATTTTAGCATCTGAAAAGGAGACATTGGACACACACTAGTGCATCTTCTCTTGAAGTAAAATCTCTTTTAAAAAAAAAAAATGATTTCAATACATGTGCTATATGTACATGGAAATTGCTTATTTAAAAAAGATTTTTTTTGTCATGGCAACCAATTCATCAGTTACTTTTGTCTTCCTTGGAATCTAAGACCTCTTACAAGATGTGAGGATTTCTAGGCTGTCCCTTTTCACTGTATATAACTGATTGCTACCCAGTAACCTTTCTTGCAGAATACTCTCCAGGAAAAGCATAGTAATCTTACTGGTGTATGAACATCAAAGCCTATTTGGGACAATTATCCATAATGGAGAGCATATGGCCTGTGAGGAGAGGCTGAGGGACTTGGGCTTATTTAGTCTGCAGAAGAAAAGAGCGAGGGGGGGATTTGATAGCAGCCTTCAACTTCCTGAAGGGGGTTCCAAAAAGGATGGAGAGAGGCTGTTTTCAGTAGTGACAGATGGCAGAACAAGGAGCAATGCTCTCAAGTTGCGTGGGGGAGGTCTAGGTTGGATATTAGGAAAAACTTTCACTAGGAGGGTGGTAAAGCACTGGAATGCTTGACTGTTTTTTGTTTCTCTTCCACCAGTGCGACCAGCTACACACAGTACTCCTGCAAAAGACTCCATGGTGGGTAGCCCATGCATTTCTTCACCACGGCCAGCAGCTTGTGCTCCCAGTTGTGTTGGGGACCTTCCTCGGTCTACCAATACTACAACATCCTCTCTCAAAAGCCCAGCAGTCAAGGCCCACACTCCAGCCAAGCAAAGCGAAGCCATATCAGGCTCTTCTCCCAAGCCAACATCTTCCTCCAAGATGTCTATTAAAAACTGGGTTACCAGGACTCTGTACTTTTCTCCACCAGCAATGGGAGCAAAGACGCCTTCTCCAAGAAAAGCCCTGGCAGCGGTGTCTCAGGATTTTCCAAAGACAGTTGACACTCCCATATCACCACTCTCACAGTTTGAAAAGCAAGCCAAAAGAAGGCTGGAGTCCAGCAAGGGAAATCACATGGGAGAGAAGTGTCTAAAAGGCTGCAGTTGTGTGACAGAGCTGGACCCAGTGGCTAAAAAACCCAAGCTGGATTGGTGCTTCTTTGCAGCAGGCCAGAAAGCCAGTATTGAAGACTATCTGAGCCTTGCTGAGTTGACGACTGGAACTGAAGGCTATGGCCAGAGCCCAGAGGAACCATCCCTTCCTGAAAGCCCACTTAATCAGGCAGGCTTCCAGAACCCCCCTCGTCCTTTAAGGAACTCCTGCAGGAAAGGGGCTCATGTTTTGGACAAAGAGAACAGTTCACCTGGCAAAAAAAACTGGCTGTCTGCAATGGGAGAGAAGCTGAAGACTAGCAAGGCCAGTAGTCTGAAGGCATCAGGCAACAGCCCCCCATCCTATCGGAATCCCAGCATAAGACAAAAAGCAGCAACTGCAGCCAGTCCACCAGGATCTGTAAGTACACTAGGCATAGCTATAATGGTAGAGAAAGGACTGAATTCTGGGTTCTGGTCTCTCCTTGATGTGTAGCACAACTCCCATTTGCAGGGAGTTAACCTGTGCATGAAACGGTACATCAGACTTATTGCTTTGAGGGTGGGGAGCAGGGTAGAGAGGAAGGAAGGGAAATCTGATATAAGCAGCCTTAGCATCTCTGCCATACAGGGTAATGTTATCATTCAGTGCCATCCATAGTCTCAGCAGGGAGAAGCAGAATCTTCGTAGATCAACTGGTGTTGCCTATCTGCAAATGTTTCAGAACAGAGTAATTGGTAAATGCTTGCAGTGTCTATGGCACTGGCACTTACAGTGCAGTTCTACTCTAAACATAATTGCAGCATCTCACCTGACAGGTCTGCTCCTCACATGTATTCATACCCATATCTGCTCACTTAGGGTATGTCTACACTACCCTCCTAGTTCGAACTAGGAGGGTAATGTATGCATACCGCACTTGCTAATGAAGCCCGGGATTTGAATTTCCCGGGCTCCATTAGCATAAGCGGGGAGCCGCCATTTTTAAATCCCCGCTGCTTCGAACCCCGTGCAGCGCGGCTACACGGGGCTCGAACTAGGTAGTTCGGACTAGGGTGCCTATTCCGAACTACCGGTACACCTCGTTTCACGAGGAGTAACGGTAGTTCGGAATAGGAACCTAATCCGAACTACCTAGTTCGAGCCCCGTGTAGCCGCGCTGCACGGGGTTCGAAGCAGCGGGGATTTAAAAATGGCGGCTCCCCGCTTATGCTAATGAAGCCCGGGAAATTCAAATCCCGGGCTTCATTAGCAAGTGCGGTATGCCTACATTACCCCGCTAGTTCGAACTAGCGGGGTAGTGTAGACATACCCTTAGTGACATAAATTGGGCCCTACTTGCATTCCAGACACAACCCAGCTTTTAGAGAAAATTAGCTGCATTTATGTTTGTTACAATTCTGGGGCTAAATTCTACCCTCTGCTACATCTGTGGAAGACCCACTGAAAAGAAAAGGGTTGTCCAACTTCAGAAAGTAGAATTTGCCTGTAGAACTCACACTCCCTTGTGTTGTGCAAGAGGGCAGGAACCCAGCCTGACTTGCCGGTCCTTGGGTGAGTTTGTAGATAAACATAAAAAATGCCTTGCATGCCAATCATTTTAACTTAACATGCCAACCGATTCATTGAACCAATAGACATGGAATCCCATAGTCAGAAGACTGCTGAGCTGTATTTATGCTAACTGAGGTATGATTTATACTAACTGAGGTATGATTATTACAATCTTTAGTTATACTAAAATTTGAAACCTGGTGGTACAATATAATTTGTGCTGCAAATTATCTTTCAAACTGTCATAATGGCTTTGGCTTATCATGGTGGAATTCCTTCCCAGTGACTTAAGTTTTGTCTTGCACCAGCACGTGGGCTCATTCAGACTGCTAGCAATACAGGCCATCCAGTAATGGTACTTCAGAGGCTCAGTCCTTTCATGAGTGAATGTAAGCAACATCCTCTAGCTCTACCACAGGTTATTGTTCTTGATACAAGTGAAAATCTAGTATGACCTGCATAAAGCAGGCCATAGATGATCATGACGCTCTGTGCCCTTAAAATCTAAGAAATGCTGTATCTGGTTCTCAGTAAAAACTAGAGCCCCTGGTGCTTCTCATAGAGCAAAACAGTAACTTCAGGGTTTTAGCAAATGTTTCCTGTCACTAAAGAACATCTGAATGTCCTAGAAACCATGCAAGTTATTGCAAAGGACATAACGTTTACCCCCTTAATAGTAGGTTACTTGGCATCTCCTCAGGGTAAGCAAGCTGTTGCAGTTTTGGAGAGAAATTTAAAAGACTTAGTTTGCTGTTTCTTGAGCTCTTTTAATCATTGGCCAGTGTATAGTAAAGCTGAGAATAAACTCCACAGTCCTTTTCCCCGAGTGGAAATGGGGAGGTGGGTGTTGGTAGGAGCCCAGGCCCACCCTCTACTCCAGTTTCCAACCCTGTAATAGTATCTGCCTGTGTGAATCTCAGAGACCTGCAGCTCCAAGACCCTTGGGCTACTTCCCCACCCCCCATACCTTCCTTCTCTCTGGTTCATCCTCCTAGTGTTCAGTGGTTGTCTCCTTTCCTCCTACTCATAGCAGAATCTTCCTCCATCCTCTCAGCTACATGCATACCCCAACTGTAGGCAAAGCTTCTTTCATGGCCGGCCTGAACTGGTTTTCTTAATTACCCCTAGGTGACTCAATTAGCCTAGGCTGGCCAGACTCTTCAGGCCTGGTCAGTTAGCCCCAGGTGTACCACTACCACAATTTTCCTCTGCTGGTTCTAAACCAGCCCCTACCAGTCATCCTGGGAACAGATCTCCTCAGTCTGAGGCTTATATATCTCTCCTCCACTACTTTTCTTTTTATAGCCTTCTGCTTTGACCCTGTCAAACTTAGAATAAGTAGGTGGTGATATCTACTGTCAAATAAAAAATTTTTATGCTTGACTTGAATCTCTTCTAGGCTACAATAACTTCAGTTTCCATGAGGAAGATCTGCACATACTTTCATCGAAAGTCACAGGACGACTAGTGCCATGTGCTGCATTTGAAAGGAACTGTAGCCCTGACTGTTGACAGGTCACTGGTCTTACCAAGAGTGACTTTAGCGACATGGAGGGAGAAGGATGCTAGGATTAGCCAATGCATTGTTGGCCCTGAATAAAGTGAAGTTGAATGTTTTTATTCTCCTGTTCTTTAAATTCTTTTATAAAATATGTTACGCTTTGTAGCCTCAATTTAGCTCAGCATGAAACACGCTCAAGGCTGATTAATGGAGACTTATATGCCATTATCATGAAATAGGTGATAGATTTTAAAATACATGTTTTCTTTAACACATCACCCAGTTAAATGTTCCCCTGTGAGTTCTTTTTCATGTGGCATCTTTGAAATGCTCTAATTATCTTTGGAAATAGCATCATTGATATGTGATGTTAGCATAGTCAAATACCACTTGTTGGCTGTTTGTTTTATTATATCTAATCTTGAAACTTGTGCTTAAGAGCACTATGCAAAACTCTTTTTGATAGCATCTGAATAGAGATGTCTGTGGAGAAACTGTTGTTGCAGATAGACAGGAGCCACTATTTCTGTTAAAATATCTACAGCTTGTTCCTCTTGTATAGCAGTTCAACAAAGAATCTTCTAAATGTCAAAATCTTTTAACTTCCTGTAAATACAAAACATTTTAATGTTCCAGTGTCCTTCTGTCTCTTTTCTAGTGGTGCATTTGGTGTTTTCAGGTTAAGAAAAAATACAGGATAGCTAAGAGAATACTCTCCTTTCACCTCTTAAATTTGCTGCTTTCCAAACTTCTGCCTCTGCTAGCCCAAGGATACTTATGATAACTTTGTAACCACAAAGAACATGTCTGTCAGGGCTGAAAATGTAATTGCTTCTTTTAATCAAATGACTGCAAGCTTGGTTAGAAATTATCAGACTTTAATCTATCCCAAACAAAATTGGCTTTAGGAGAAAGCATTCCACATTGTCTTACTGACTTTTTATGGATGTAAATTGTAGCATAACTGTTATAATGTTGAAGTCAGGAAAAAAATAAAGTTTAGGTTGCAATACTAATATTAATGCTTAAAAGGCTTGAATTGAAGGATAATATATATAATTAGGCAGTGTGGATATGGTAGGTTGTCCCAAATGAAGTCAGGATTCTGCAGTTGAAGCTCTTTGTCACCAATGCTGATTCTTCACAATGAAACATCTTGATGGCACTAAAACGTAATGAAGGGATGATGAGGTATAATGAGCCAGACAGAATTCAAATAGATATGGTACACCAACGATGACTGACTGGTTTAGTAGAGGAATAACTGAAATTCTAAGGTCTCTATTTTACAGGAGGTTAGACTAAATAATTTTATAGCCTTGAAAATCTATCAGAGTCTATTTCAAGTCTCATGATTGCAGATGTACTGAATGTTGTTTAAGGGAATAGAAGACAATTAAGATCACACTTCTGTCTGAAACTTTTGCACCTGAAGAAGTGGGTTTTGCCCACAAAAGCTCATGATATCATCTCTGTGTTTTGTTAGTCTGTAAGGTTCTACTAACTAGACTATTTGGGTATGGCTAGACTGAGGGGGTGGGGTTTGGGATACTTCTGGTATCCCAAAAAAACTCCGCCATATTCAGGAGCATTTACTCTTGCACTTTTTTTTTTCTTCTTCTAAAGAGCAAACATGCTCTTTCAGAAGCCCCCGTACTCCTCGTTCCATGAGGAAGAAGGGGACTTTCGAAAGGGGATTTTCCCAAAATTTGGCCCAGTCTAGATGAGTAGAATTTCGGAATATTCTCTTCTGACAAAAGTATCAGAAAAAGATCCTCGCAGTCTAGACCAGTGGTCCCCAACCTTTATGGGCTCCCGGGGGCGGGGCCACTCACGCGCCGGGGGCGGGGCCGCGCGTCCTGGGGCACGCCAGGGCCGGGGCCGCCCGAGCCCCTTGTGCCGTGGGTCCGGGGCTGGCGCCGCCACCCGAGGTGCGCGCCTGGGGCCAGCACCGGCGCCGCGCGCCCGCATGTGCCCCAGGGCTGGGGTCACCCGAGCGCCGCGCACCAGGCGCCGGTGAGTGTCGCGTGCCTGGGGCCGGCGCCTCCAGTGCGCCGCGCGCCGGGGGGCGGGGCCAGCCCGGGTTGTCGACAGGCGCCATGGCGCCCGCGGGCACCGCGTTGGGGACCACTGGTCTAGACGAACCCTTAGTTGTTTTTTAAGTTTTTCCAATTACAGACTAACTCAACTATCCCTCTGAAGCTTCCTCTTCTGGGACTAACTCCTTAAGTAAGGGTTTAAGTAATCTATCCTCTACTCCACAACGGATTTTTTCATGAGGTAAAAAGTGTAAATGAGAATTACTTGGCTCAATCTTCAGTAGGAAGGTGAGAGCCCTTCCCTTTTCAATCGCAGCTCCACACAGCTTCTTACTCCAAACACACACAATCAATTTTGCTAAAAATATGAAGACACAAAATGTAACTCAATCTGTTATTCTTATGTAGTCAAAGTGGCACAGTCTGATCCTGATGTAAAGCTTGTCTCCAGGGGAATAGGAAAGGAAGCATTGGTATGAATAACTGGGTTCGTGATGTAACAGTCTCTTGTTTTCTGACTGCGGAGACTTGCATAATGTGGTTTAAGACAACTTGTCTTTACCTAGGGCATCTGCTCAACCATTTCACATGCAAGTCACCTGTGACGGGGCGAGCAGGCCCCGCACTGCGGGGCTGGGAGTAGCCTAGGCCCAGCTGGCTGAGCAGGCCCCGCCCTTCCGGCCCTGCTGGGCATGCTCCCAGCAGAGCCAGTATATAAAGACTGAGGGAGCACGGAAAGAGGGGAGGCAGCCTGAGAGTAGAAGGGCCCAGGCTGCAGCCCCGGTGTTCCTGCGGCAGCTGAAGCCAGAGTGGTAGGAAGCAGCCCAGGGCAAGGACTTACACACCAAGTGGGGTTTGCATTGGCTGGATTCCCCACCGAGCAGGCAGGAGCAAGAACCCCTGCCTACAGGGCCCTGGGCTGGGACCCAGTGGAGAGGGAGGGCCTGGGTCCCCCTACCACCCCTTTCCACAACTGGGGCAAACCCGCTGGCCAGGAGAGACTTTTTCCGGAGCTAGGCCGCAGAGACCGTATATACCCTGATAGAGGGGCCTGGACTTGGGGCTAGTTCTGGTAGTACCATGTATGCCCTGAGAGAGAGGCCGGGACTTTTGGGACTTTGGGTACTGTATATGCCCTGAGAGAAGGGCCTGGACTGAGACACGGGCCAGTAGAAGGGGGCCGCAACCCCTGTCAGGGGCGTACCCCTTGACATCACCCAACACCTGAATTCATTTGCCTGTCTGGAAAGACCCAAGTGTGTTTCTAAAACATGTTTTTCACCTACAGGATCCCAAAATACTCTTTAGCTTCACACTTTATAAAAATTAAACTAAATAAATTATTCCAAATTCTTAGTATTGCAGCTCTCCTCTGCTCCCCTCAGCAGTGCTGGCTCTCTTCCCAATAGTCTTATCTGATATGTCTTGCATTCTTTACCATCTTTTTTTATGCGGGGAATTCTGCAGATGTCACAAATCCAGTCTGAATTGTCTGGCCTCTTAATTATTCCTTGTTTATTCCTCTTCTTCAGTGGAGCTTGAATTCTCAGAACTGTACTATTATTGTACATTTGGTGAATATTTGTCAAATGGGGATAGAGCATGAATCCGGTGATTCATGGTGCTCCAGAAGTGCTGGGAGGGAGTGAGAGTAAGAAGTGAGG
This sequence comes from Pelodiscus sinensis, assembly GCF_052426305.1. Taxonomy (NCBI): domain Eukaryota; kingdom Metazoa; phylum Chordata; order Testudines; family Trionychidae; genus Pelodiscus; species Pelodiscus sinensis. The sequence continues at coordinate 149,295,995 of NC_143054.1, forward strand.
GTTTTTGGTGCTCCAGTGCACGAAAGGCCCATGGGGGAGGAGGGCAGACAGGGAAACTGGGCTGCAGGTAGAGCCCCAGTGGACTGCATAAGGGCTGCAGGTTGCCCACCACTGCTATAGAAAGATCCTATTATTGCAAGATTCTGAAGATAATTGGATTTTTATGGCTAGAAAAGACCATTATGGTCATCTAATCTGACATCTGCATAACACAACACCCAATCATGTCTGGATCAAATCCATAACTTCTGCTTGAGCTGTGGCACCTCTTCTAGAAAGATATACAATCATGATGTAAAGACAGCAAGTGGTGGAGAACCTGTGAGGGGCAAGAAAAGGGAGGACGGGAGCTCAGGGATTGGGCCTTGTTAACAGGCATTTGCCAATCTCAAGTGTATACTGTCAGTTTTTGAATTTATTGTGTTAGTCTATGGAAGGGTTGGGCAAAATGTGGGCTGGGGACCAGATCCACCCCACCATGCCACCAGATCCGACCCACAGACCACCCTGCCAGGACCCTCAAGCATATAGCTGCATGGTTTAAAGTTCAGTCCCTCAGGATTTCAGCTCTGGAGTGGGGGGTGGGGGGGTGGCTTCATATGATCTCCCCACCCTGAGACCAATCCTTCAGCTCCTAGTGGCCAGAAACAATCAGCCAATCGGAGCTAAGAGATTGGTCTGGAGGATGGGAGCAGTGCAAGTCTCTTCCCCTTCAGGAGCGGAGAGCCAGGTGGCAGGAGCAGTCTGCAGTTTTAAGTGATATGGTGCTGCAGCAGACAGGGAGCCCAGCCTGCCTTGGGGGGCTGCAGGCTTAGGTAAGCACTTCCTAGCCAGAGCCTGCCACTGGCACCCCTGCCCCTCAACTCCCTTCCCCAGGTCACCATCCAAACCCTCTGCCCCTGCCTGCCCCTTGCCACAACTCCTTCTCAGACTCTGTTCCCCCTCCTACACCTATCCACAAGGCCAAAATCCTCTCTTGCACCCACACTCCCTCCCAGACCCTGCACCCCATTCCCCCTGCCACAAGTCACCACCCACACCCTCTGTAGTCTGCACCCCCTTTTCCCCTTTGCTCAGGTCACAGCTCCCTCCCAGACTTTACACCTCCTAGTGCCCCTCTCTCAGGCCAGAATCCTATCCTGCGTCCATGCTCCCTCCCTGACCCTACACCCCAATCCGCTGACCCATGTTACAACTCCCTACCTTTGCCCAAACTTCTTCTTAGATCTCACAGTCTCCTGCACCCCAGTCCCTTACCACGTAAGCCCTTCTGTGCCCAACCTCCATCCCAGACCCTGCACCCTCTCCACAGAAAAGTGCAGCCCTTGACCAATTTCCAAAATCTTGGAGTGGCCCTCTGCCAAAAATTATTGCCCACCCCTGGTCTACAGGACCTTAGTTTAACATTTGCTTTCAAACAATTGCATTGGTGTGTTTGTAAAATTGCATCTCTAAACATCATCCCGCCCTCACAGGCTGCTGTCGGATATTGAGGCGCCAGTTTGATAGTACTACATAGGGCCCCATAAATCCTAAGGATGTCCTGACCTGAGGGCCCATTCTTCTCCTCTGCCATAATACCACTGCAGGAATGCCACTGGCATAAATGAGAAGGAGCTGCTGGCAGGTTTCCTTGGGGGTCCTATAGCTTGGGAATTGCTGAAAAAGTACAGGAGATGAATAGTTAGTGTCATTTTAGCTATTCAGTTGTCTGGATTTTTTTATTTGAATCACAGACCACATAGCTGCAGTATAGTTGCATGGGAGGTCTATTGCCCACGTAATTAATGCTAAAGGTGCTCAGAGTACAGAGATAAGTATGCCCTTTAAGATGTATATATCTCAATAAGTAAAGGCCAAATTGACCTAGCAGAATACAGAATTCTTCTGTTGCTTACAAGACTTGTGCCTATACAGCAAGACATTCCTGTTATTTATGGCTCTCAATTTCCCAATTTTTCCATCATTGCAATAAAACCTCACTTTGGTTTATTTTTGTTATTCTTGCAGAAGGTATTTTAACTTGCATCTATAAAATCATTTAATGGTAATCAAATAAATCCACCGTTCTCTGCAATACTATAGGCCAGGTTCAGGTTCATACTGTATGTTAGAGCAATGACAAATTAGGCCAGGCAGCCTTGCTATGTTGACATGTGTTTAGCAAATATTGTCACACCACATTCTTGAATTATTCAGTGTCACCATTATTTTTGTCACCCTGCTTGGCTATGCTGAGGGAAGAAGGGGAGAGTGTTTACAAAATGTGATTATGAAATCCAATGGGTTCCAGAAAATACCATGTGACCCATTACAAAATAAAACAAGCCCTGATTTGCTTGAGCAGGCTCTCCATTTTGCTGTAGGTGCATTTGCTGTATACAGTAAGGGTGGGTATGTAACAAAATTAGAAATGTTGCAACATCAGAAGCTTAAAGTGCAATCATTAAGATGGGAGTCATGAAGCAATTGGGGGGTATCCGGCATTCATTGAAGTAGACAAGAAAGATGCCTGACCATGCAAGAATCAAAATAAAGTCAACAACAAATTCTTATGCAAGTCCCAGGTAAGAAAGTGGACAATAAAAATCCCTTTCACGTACTTATTCCAGGGAAGCTGCATGGGTTAGCAATAAGAGCAAGGGAGTAGAAGGCATGATGGTAGTAGCTGTTTCTGTGTCTGACTGATCCCTGTGCCTTGGCCTCACAATCTGTGAACTGGACAGAGATTGCTATGTGAAAGGTACTATGCAAGTGCAAAATATCAAAGCACAATTCAGAGGAACAAGACATTAGGAAAACATCCTCCAGCTGAAAAGGAATTTGCTCAGATGTAACAATTTGTCCCTGAGCTCTGATCTACATTAGGAGTTATTTCAAAATAACTCCCCTTATTTTGAAATAACAGGCAGCGCATGAATGTGGATGTTCAGCTGCTTCTGTTTCAAAATAATTGATCTCCAGAGGCCTTTCACAGCTGCACTTGTGGCCATTCTGGCCACACCTGACAACTCCACTGCTCCCTTTCTCATGCAAAGACTTCCTGCAGCTTGTTGCTTTAAAAAGGGCTTGTGGCACATGCAGACTTCAGCTGCACTGGAGTCATGGTCGATCCTAGTGCTCCCTCTGAGCCCCCCATGCCTACCAGCGCTCCTGCAGCACCCTCAGCTGGCCAGGGACACAGACAAGCACCAACCTTGACTGATGTGGAGATCCTGGATCTCACTGAGGTCTGGGGTGAGGAGACCGACCTCCAGGATCTCCGCACCAGAAGGTGCAACTCTGAGGCCTATGGCCAAATGGCAGCCAGCCTGGTCGAGAAGGGACATACACAGACCCTCCACCAGATTCACATGAAAATTAAAGAGCTCAGGCAGGCCTACTATAACGCCAGGAAGCAGCAAGAATGCTCTGGGGCAGCGCAGCACACGTGCCACTACTATGAACATCTGAATGCCATCCTGGGAAGGCTGCCAGTCACCTCCCCTCCTCCTGTCATTGTCAAGTCCAGTTAGGACACACCTGGCATCATCCTCCACGCGGGAGGGGTTGTGGAGGATGAAGAAGAGGTGGAGCACGCCAGCTAGTCGATCATCCTGCAAGCCAGGAACTGCTCCTCACCCTGGAGCCAATCCCTCCACTCCCAGGATGTCCCCCAGGCATCAGACAAACCCAAGAAAGGCACTTCAGGTGAGTTCCATATCTTTCCCTATACACATGAAGGGGCAGGCAGTAGGCTGTGAGGGGCTTGCATTCCTTGCTTGGCCTACTCAGCCTGGGTGGATCACACAACAGACTTTGCACATGAAGCGACAGTCTGGAGCACTCAGCTCCCTGATGCTCTCACACAAGTACCCCTCGCTCCTTCTCACAAGGTTCCTGGAGAGGCCTACCTTACTCCAGCCTTCATGGTGGGACACCTTCCCACAACAAGCCACCACTAAGGAGGCTGGAGTCATGGAAACAACACAGCAGTGCTGCAGATGGCACAGAACTGGACACAATATTCCAGATGTGGCCTTACCAGAACCGAAAAAAGGGGAATAATCACTTCTCCGGATCTGCTGAGAATTAGGGTGCTCCTCCTAATGCAACCTAATATGCCATTAGCTCTCTTGGCTACAAGGGCACACTGTTGACTCATATCCAACTTCTCAGCCACTGTAATCCCCAGGTCATTTTCTGCAGAACTGCTTCCATTCGGTCCCCAGCCTGTAACAATGCTTGGGATTCTTCTGTTCCAAGTGCAGGACTCTACACTTGCCGAGTTGAACCTCATCATATTTCTTTTGGCTCAATCCTCTAATCTGTCCAGATCACTCTGGACCCTATCCCTGTCCTCCAGCAAATCCATCCCCTCATCCAGGTCATTAATAAAGATGCTGAACAAAACCGGTCCAATAACAGATCCTTGGGGCACTCCACTAGAAACTGACCGCCAACCTGACATCGAGCCATTGATCACTACCCGCTGGGCCCAACAGTCTAGCCAGCTTTCTATCCATCTTACAGTCCATTTATCCAATCCACACTCCCTTAACTTGCTGACGAGAATGTTGTGGGAGATCGTATCAAAAGCTTTGCTAAAGTCAAGGTATATCATATCCACTGACTTTCCCATATCCACAGAGCCAGTTACCTCATCATAGAAATTAATCAGATTGGTCAGGCACGACTTGCCCTTTGTGAATCTATGTTGACTATTCCTGATCACTTTTCCCTCTTCCAAATGATTCCTTGAGGATCCCCTCCATGATTTTTCCAGGGACTGAGGTAAGGCTGACTGGTCTGTAATTCACTGGATTGTCCTTCTTCTCTTTTTTAAAGATGGGCACTACATTTGCCTTTTTCCAATCATCTGGGATCTCTCCCAATCTACATGAGTTTTCAAAGATAATGGCCAAAGGCTCCGCAATGACATTTGCCAACTCCCTCAGTACCCTCAGATGCATTAAATCCAGGCCCATGGATTTGTGTATGTTCAGCTTTTCTAAATAGTTCCTAACTTGTTCTTTCCCCACCAAGGGCTGCCCACCTCCTTCCCATACTGCGTTGCCTAGTGCATTTGTCTGGGAGTTGACCTTGTCCGTGAAGACAGAGGCAAAGAAAGCATTGAGTACTTCAGCTCTTCCCACATTATCTGTCACTCGGTTACTTCCCTCATACAGTAAGGGCCCCACATCCTCTCTGATCACCCTCTTCTTGCTAACATGCCTGTAGAAACCTTTCTTGTTATCCTTCACATCTCTTGCTAGTTGTAATACCAATTGTGCTTTCGCGTTCCTGTTAACTCCCTTGCATTCTCGAGCAATATATTTATACTCCTCCCTAGTCCTCTGTCCAAGTTTCCACTTCTTGTAAGCTTCCTTTTTGTGTGTAAGTTCACCAAGGATGTCCCCGGTGAACCAGTTGGGGAAGCCCTTGGTGGCGAAGCCATTGACAATTGTGTTGATGTTGCCCAGAGTGATTGCCCTCCGCAGCAGCACATTGTTGAGGCCTTGGCTACCTACAGGAGCACAGACCTGACTGGATTTCCCTACACTGAACTGTTTCTCGACAGAGCAGTAGCTGTCTGGCTGTGGCGAGCTTCCAGAGGGGTGTGGCAGGTCTCTTTTAGTGTCCTATCACTGGAGGCCAGGGACAAGCCACTTGCAGAGCTCCAGGAAGGTGGCCTGCTGTATGCAGAAGTTCTGGAGCCACTTTTGGTTATCCTATTGCTGCAGGACAATATGGTCCCACCAGTCGGAAGCGGACTACCTCCACCAGAAGGGGAGTTCAATGGTGTGCAGTGGGTTTAGGGGCATCTGCAGTAGCAGGAGCACCAGGATCTAGGTGAAGGGGTCCTCCAGCTGGGGCTGATGGTTGTCCTGCTGGAGCAGCCCATGAAGTGTGGATGAACTGTGCCATGGGGTACAGCATGGGGCCCATGAGCATGGCACTGCTTTGCAGCAGCTCCAGCACCATGATATCAGTGCTGTGGTGTCCACAAAGATAACCAGAACATATGGTATGAGTTTGGTGTCCCGTGAAGGGGGAGGCAGTGGAGAAGTGGTGTGTGAGAAGTCCGTAGAAAGGAGCCCCTGTAAGCACCTGTCTCAGCTTGCCTGACCGAGCAGCCACAGGAGCTTGTCTGCTCTCCTGGTGCCCCTCCCCAAGTGCTTCTGGGAGCTCTAAGTCTGAGGCAGGCTCCAATCAGTGTGGACGCGCTAATTCAAAATAATTCCGAGCTATTTCCATGCTGCCTTTTAGTGTGGACATGCCATTTTGATTTTATTTGGGGAGTTATTTCAATTTTACCTATTTCAAAATTATTTCATCGTGTAGACATACTCTGACAGACTCTAGAGCAACCATAGCAACACAACTGTCTATAAGAAAGGAAATAGTAGCAATAAAAATGACTTAATGTTATATAGCATTGGTTTGGGTGGAAACATGTTGAGTATTGTACCTAAGTTGTAGTTATTTATAATGTTGTTGTGGCAGTGTTGGCCCCAAGATTAATTATTAAAGAGACAAAGTGGTTGAAGTAATGTATTTTATTGGAGCAACTTCTGTTGATGAGAGACTGAGCTCTACAGAGCTCTCCTTCAGGTTATAGTGACAAATACTTGCACGTTGTAATAGGAACCTTTTCTTCCTCCTTGGCTGAGATGGGCCTATCTCACTTTTGCATTTATATAAGATATATATAAGATACACTCTGTCCTATCATGTGCATTCCTGAAGCTACAGATGTACCAAGGGCAAAAGCTGCTCCAAACTATCTTTATGTGAAGAGACCATTTCTAGGGTAAGGATGTCTAGTATTCAGAGTGACTCATTTCTTGGCATCTCTGCCAACAAAGTTGCTACTTAACTGTGGCACAGCAATTGGTTTGTTTTTTGTGAGGTAGACATGTCACTTGAAACCTAGTCTAGGCCGAACCTTACTTCATGTGGCCAGCAGATGGTAACTTGTTCCAGTCTTCTTGGAGCACCTAGTTTCCTAACATCTAATTTTAAATAAGGCTTTCAATACCCAGTTTCAGCCCCCATGGCTTTGTTGCCATGCTTGTATGCCTCTGTATACTTTCTAATTAGGGCCAAGTTTATAAGAAGTTCTAATTCAATCAAGTTTACAAATACCACATTTACATTTCATAATATACTAGAAATCCTTACCTGTGTGTGATGGGGTAGATGTGCCCCGCACTGCAGGAGGGGCCTAAGACTCTGTGGGCAAAGGAAGTCCCACCCTTTTTCCCAGACTGTGCATACTGGGAACCCAGGGTGGAGGGTTGTCACTCCTGTGAGCTCAACACGTTTCGGCAGGAAGCCCCGCTGATCTGGCAGTGAAAGCATCCACTGCCAACAGGGCCCTGAATTGGGACCTTGTGGAGCAGGAGGGCCCGGGTCACCCTACTTCCCCACCCTACGGTTCTTGTCTTCTTAACGGGGGAGGGGGACACTTACAGGGCCTAAGGCCTTCAGGCCAGAGAGTCTTCCAGAAAGAGACAACTGTGTTTGGGACTAGGCCTGCAGGGACACATTATCCCTAAAATGGGGAGGGATAGCTCAGTGGTTTAAGCAGTAGCTTGCTAAACTTAGGGTTATGAGCTCAATCCTTGAGGGGGCCATGTAGGGATTTGGGGCAAATCTGTCAGGGATGGTACTTGGTCCTGCTGTGAGGGCAGGGGACTGGACTTGACCTCTTAAGGACCTTCCAGTTCTATGGGATATGTATATCTCCATAAGAAAAGAGGGAACAGTACTTTTTGGACTAGGCCTATAGGGCCGTATTTACCCTAAGAGAGGGAACAGTACTTTTTGGACTAGGCCTATAGGGCCGTATTTATCCTAAAAAGGGGGATTCATATTTTGGGACCCTACAGCCCTTGTAAAAAGGGACGTCATCCCTGCCTTTGGGGGCCCCTAAACTATTGGCTATGTCTAGACAACATCCCTTTTTCGTAAAAGGGATGTAAATTAGACATCGCAATTGCTAATGAAGCGGGGATTTAAATCTCTCCTGCTTCATTAGCGTAAAGATGGCTGCCACTTTGAAATAAGGGATCTTTCGGAAAAGGCTTTATTTTCCACAAGATCAGCGTCTAGACTGGCGCTTTTTTCCGGCAAAGCTCCGTGCCGAAAAAAAGCAGCAGCCATTTTTATGCTAACAAAATGGGGGAGATTTAAATCCCCCCTTCATTAGCAATTGCGATACGTCTAATTTACATCCCTTTTACGAAAAAGGGATGTAGTCTAGACGTAGCCATTGTGTATAAATAGGTGCATGATCTTACAACAGAGAAATTCCCCAGTATATACCTTAGACAAGTGCTGCTCAGAATTAGCCATGAATATTATTGCAGTGCCTAGAGACAAAATTATACTGGCTAGAAAACACAATGCAAGCAAAATTAGGTGGAGACTTGACTGGTTTCCCTATAGCGCTATTCAAAGGAAATTATATATACCTTGACCCAGTGTTGCATATTGGCATAATATAGGTGTGTGGGAAGCTGCAGAACATGTTCCCACACCCTTTTAACCCTTTCCTCAGAAAATCTACCCACATGTGTGCAGTCTATTGAATAATTAAAAGTCATGGAGACAATGCGAGTGCATCCTTTCACATCTATATATGGCAAAATGCAGCCTCTGCTGCCCACAAAACTTCATTTTTCCAATTACTCTATCTAAAAACTGGATTAGCAGTAGATTATCCTGGTACTAAGAAGGTCAGATAGACTTGAAGGCTTGCTGTTCCTGGCCAGAACCCCAACTCTTAGTAATCAGATATTGGACATATGTTCTTTGAGATTGATCCAATGCCCTTCACAACCTTTGAATGTACATATTATGTAAATGAAATGGTTCACTCATTACTGAGACTGCCTTGGTATTGAAACATAGTAATTGTTTCGTAGCTTACACTCTCATAACCCACTCGATTCTTTAGCAACATCCACTAATGTCCATGAGTTACAGTGATATCTCCAGGATCTAACCTTTTGGTCTGTTTGCTAAATAATTGCTTTATAATTCTACCAGTGAGCTCTCACTCCTAGAAAATCCTGCTGGGAGGTCACCATGCTCCCTTAGCTGTTTCATTAGTCAGTGACACTGTGACGGGGTGACCCAATCCCGCACTAGCCAAGGGAAGACCCTCTCCCCTCCCACGCAGCAGTGCTGGGCATGCTTCAACTGCGGGCCAGGTATAAAGGCCAGCGAGGCAGCTCAGTTGGGGCTGACCTCTGGAGGGGAAGGAGCTCCTGCCCGAGCATGGGAGCAGCTGCTACCGCCAGAGCCAGAGCCTGAGCCGCAGGCCCAGCCAATGCCATAGCTACGGCCACTGTACCAGTCTCTGCCGCCCACCGCCCATGGCTTTCTGCCACCCTAACCGCTGTCATCGCACCAACTGCTGCAGTGCCAACAGCCGCCACCAACCCCGACACCATTGTTGCACCAGCTGCTGGACCAGCTGCCGCTGCCATGCCTGCCAACGCCGCTACTGCAGCAAGACCTGCATATAGAGGTGGGGCCCATGCCAGCCAGGGGGACGGGGTAGGAAGCAGCCCAGGGTGGGGAGCAGGAGGAGCTCGGTGCATTTTGGGGAGAACTCACCTCCAAGCCAGTGTGAGAACCACCCACCACTGATAGGGCCCTGGGTTAGGGCCAGGTGGAGAGGGAGGCCCCTGCCCCCCCACCCCTTTTTCCTGGCTCCCAGACTAGGAGCAGATCCTGAGAGACTAGGCAGCAGGGCCTGTTGGCGAGAGACTAGGCCTCAGGGCCGGATTGCGAGAGGCTAGGACTCGGGGCCTGATGGGGAGTGACCCTGTTGGGGGGGATTGCGGGGCTAGACACCCCACCACAACTGGTGAGAACATGGATAACTCTTAAGCAGACTTCCCCCACCCCCAGATAAAAAGGGGGAAGGTTTGTGAGGGCTACCCAGAGGAGAAAAAAAAAGAGAAGCGGTTCCTGTTTGGGTGGGCCAGTACCCTATCCAAAGGGTGAGAGCCAGGAACCTCCTAGGCTGACATCATGGACCTAGGCAAGCTCTGTGATGGGCTGATAGACCACCTGCAAATGCAGACAGCCCCACAGTCGCTGCTACAAACCTACCTCCAGCGGCTGAAGCGGGCTCAGGATGCTCTGGGGGCCTGGCACCGGGTGGTGGCCCAGAGAATTCGGGAGCAGAGTTGGTGGTGGTTAGGGCCAGAAAAGAGGTCGGCAACCCAGGTTGCCGAGCTGGTGGCCCTAGGGTAGTTCCTCCAAGTCTTGCCTCCAGGAGGAAGGAGGTGGGTCCAACGTCATTGACCTGGGACCCTGGCACAAGCTGTGGCCCTCATGGAGAGTTATATGGCAATGGGGAAAGCCCCAAATGCCAAGCTGAGGTGGCGCACCTCAGAAACGATGAGAAAGGAGCACGGGTGTGACGCTCTCCATATCCCCAGAGGAGGACCAGTTACACCAAAGAGAGCAGCCCGACGTGGCAAGGGCAGCCCAGGCAGGGGGGACAAGACGGGGAATCCCCAAGAGAGGGGAGGCAGAACCACCCCAGAAGAGGCGGCCCCCTCGCCCCATAAGGTGACTTCGGCAGGGTCAAACCCAATGGGGGGGAGGGGTACAAGGGCGACCAGGAGGTTCATTTTAGGTGCGGGGGCCCATTTGAGGATTGCGACTACGGACAGGTGCTGGTGGTGGGGACACGAGTGCAAAAGGGGGGGCCAGGCAAAAATAGTGATTCCTGTTAGAGTGAACGGCTGGGAGACAATAGCCCTAGTGGATTCAGGTTGCGGGCAGACCCTGATTTGGAAGAGACTAATCCCCAGGCCAGTCCAGTGGGGCACACCGATACAGCTGCACTGCATCCACAAGGATGTGAGGTCATACCCCACAACCCGGGTGAAGCTGGCGATACATCCGCATAAGGACCACTGGACAGTGGTAATGGCCCAGGATCTGGCATACCCTATGGTGATGGGCCAGGATTAGCCCTATTTCACAAGTTTCTTGCAGGATGGGAACCTGACAGGTGTGAGGGGGAAGACCCTGCCCTGGGAGCCTTGGCCGACCCGAAACTAGCTGATGACCTGGGAGAAGGAAACTCAGGGTATGTCTACACTACCCCGCTAGTTCGAACTAGCGGGGTAATGTATGCATACCGCACTTGCTAATGAAGCCCGGGATTTGAATTTCCCGGGCTTCATTAGCATAAGCGGGGAGCCGCCATTTTTAAATCCCCGCTGCTTCGAACCCCGTGTAGCGCGGCTACACGGGGCTCGAACTAGGTAGTTCGGACTAGGGTCCTATTCCGAACTACCGTTACTCCTCGTGAAACGAGGAGTACCGGTAGTTCGGAATAGGCACCCTAGTCCGAACTACCTAGTTCGAGCCCCGTGTAGCCGCGCTACACGGGGTTCGAAGCAGCGGGGATTTAAAAATGGCGGCTCCCCGCTTATGCTAATGAAGCCCGGGAAATTCAAATCCCGGGCTTCATTAGCAAGTGCGGTATGCATACATTACCCTCCTAGTTCGAACTAGGAGGGTAGTGTAGACATACCCTCAGGGGTTTCGAGGGAGAGGGACCAGCCCCTCATGGTCACTCCGAGCATAGAGTCCCAACAGGCCAGCATAGACCTAGATGGCGACTTTCATGCAGAGCAGAGGAACGACCCGTCCCTTAGCCTGGCCTGGGACCAGGCAGAAACCCCAGATCAGGGAGAGCCGCGAACGGCAGTTAGAGCACAGGGGCCTCGGTTTGAAATCTGCAAAGACCTCCTGTATCGCTGGTCCTGAACCCACAGACCCAGGGTTGACATCTGTCAGCTGTTGGTGCCCTGTCAATTCCTGTGGCCATTACTCCAGCTGGCTCACGCCATCCCATGGGTCGGGCACCTGGACTGGGAAAAGACACTTCATAGGGTGGTCCAGCGATTCTTTTGGCCCAGGATACACTGGGAGGTGGCTGACTATTGCACTTTATGCCTGGAATGCCAAAAAACAGGCCCAGGTGGGGTCCCACAGGCATCTTTAGTGCCACTCCCCATTTGAATGTAGACGTTTGGATTTAGTAGGCCCACTGGAAAGAAGCTCAAGTGGGAATAAATACATTCTTGTAATCATGGACTACACTACCCATTACCCAGAGGTGGTCCCACTGCGGGTGACAATGGCCAGAGCAATCGTGGATGAGCTGCCGAAGGTGTACGCAAGGGTCAGGTTCCCAAAGGAGATTCTAACCGATCAAGGGACAAATATTATTTCAAAGCTCATGGCTGAGTTGTGCCGCTTATTGAATATATGTGCAATAAAGACCTCAGTGTACCACCCACAGACTGATGGGCTGGTCGAGCATTTTAACAGAACCCTGAAGACCATGCTACGCAAATTTGTGGATGACAACCCCTGTCCATGGGACAAGTGGCTGCCAGCACTTTTTCACAGTGAGAGAGGTACCTCAGTCCTCTACAGGGTTTTCACCCTTTGAGATGTTATACGGACACTGGCCAAGGGGAATCCTGGAGCTGGAAAGGGACATGTGGGAAGAACAAGAGACCCCCTGCTCAGGGGTTGATCCACTATGTGATCCACCTGAGGGAGAAGCCGGAAGAACTGGGATGCTTAGCCCAAGCGAACTTGCAGAAGGTCCAGGGGGGGAACAGACCCGGCAATACAACAAAAGCGTAAGGGCACGAACCTTCCAACCGGGTGATTGGCTGTTGCTCCTGTTTCCTTCTGCTGAGTCCAAACTGCTAGCAAAATGGCAGGGACCATTTGAGGTGACCCAGAAAGTGGGCCCCATGGATTATGAGGTGTGACTCCTGAGGTGACATAAAGAGACCCGCATATACCCCATAAACCTGTTAAAGCCCTGGAAGGAGTGAAATGCCATGCTGATAGCCCCTTATGCCCCAGAGGCAGAGCTTGGGCCACAAGTCAGCTCCCCAGGAGAATGCCCACTAGTAGACCTCAGGGCAGACCTGGACAAGGCACAATGGCAACAAGTACAAAGCCTGATCGCTTGATTCCCTCATGTCCTGTTGGGTCAGCCAGGGAGAACTCCATTGACAAGTCACCACATTGCCACCCTCGCTGGCCAGAAAGTGAGGGACAACCACCAGCCCTTGCCCCGGAAGATGTGGGAAACCATGCATCGAGAGCTGAAGGAAATGATGGACCTTGGGGTCATCGAAGAGTCCAGAAGTGAGTGGAGGAGTTCCATCATGCTAGTTCCCAAACCTGACAGGTTGGTATGGTTTTGTGTTGATTTCCGAAAAGTCAACACCATATCCAATGTCCCGGGTGGACTTGTTGCTTGAGCGAATAGAAAAGGCCGATTACATTTCCACGCTAGATCTTACGAAGGGGTTTTGGCAAATCCTCTTGATCCCTGCTGAAAAAGAAAAAATGCTTTCCCAGCCCCCTGTGGGCTGTACCAGTTCACAATGATGCTGTTTGGTCTGCATGGAGCCGCTGCTACGTTCCAGCACCTGATCAACCAAGTCCTGAGCATGATGAGTATACAGCTGCCTACATTGATGACATCGTTGTGTATAGCAGGAACTGGGAGGAGCACCTTCAACATCTAGAAAAGGTGCTAGAGGCTCTGGGAGAAGCTAAGTTAACAGCGAACCCAGCCAAGTGCCACCTAGGCAAATGAGAGGTGACATATCTAGGGTACTCCGCGGGAAAAGAGAGAGTAAAGCTGTTAGTAGACAAAGTGCAGGCCCTCCAAGACCATCCCACCCTGACTACAAAGAGGCAGGTCAGGAAATTTTTAGGGCTGGCGGGGTATTACCGCAGATTCGTGCCCAACTTTTCCACCCTAGCGGCCACCTTGACGGATCTGACCAAGAACCAATGGCCTCAGAAAGTGGAATGGTCCCTGGAGTGTGAAGAGGCCTTCTGGACCCTGCGAGACCGGTTGCTCCAAGAACCAGTCTTGGCTCAGCCTGACCTTACAAGGCCATTCATCCTCCAGACCGATGCCTCAGAGATAGGACTGGGAGCTGTGTTATCCTAAGAAACGGACAGAGAGGAACACCTGATCCTTTACCTCAGCAGTAAGTTATATCCCGGAGAAAGCAAGTACTCGACAATTGAACGAGAGGTCCTCAGAGTAAAATGGGCCGTTGAAGCCCTTCGATATTACCTGCTGGGCAGTTCTTTTACCTTAGTTACTGATCATGCCCGCCCTGGTGGCTACAAACTATGAAGGACACCAACACCAGAATAATGCGTTGGTACTTGTAGCTGCAGCCTTATTCTTTTCAGGTGGCCCATCGGCCAGGGAGGGTGCATGCGAATGCAGATTTCTTCTCCCACGTGCACTGTACAGTGGGGCACGTGACGCCAGGCAGTCCAGAGAGCAACTAATCTTCCCACCAGAGGGATGTGAGTCCTTTAGAAGATCTACCGGACCGAAACACCCTGGAGGTTTTGGAGGTAGCCAGGGTTCTTATAGATTCTTCTCCCTCCCCTCCACCAACTCCGGCACCCTCAAGATGGCACAGGGATGCCCGGTACCGCTCCCCTCTTAGGGTGCCTGGTGAAATGGTGCATGAGGTGCAGCAGAGCCATGTGGCACCTCCCTCGGCACCAGCTACTGTCACTCCAGTGTCAGTGGCACTGGCACCAGATGCGACATGGATTACCCGCCCGGCACTGCTACTGGCCCCCAGCAACACGGCACCTAAAGTCAGGGATCCTGTCTCGGCCATTCCTCCTCCTCCACCTTGGCACTGTGGCAAGCCAGAAGCCATGTCTCGGCACGCTGCAGGACAATCAACATTGGCATCGGCACCACCATGGTCCACCTTGGAGTACTCGTCTGACTCTGACACAGACTCAGCATGGTCTTCAAGGGACTCCAGGTCCCATTCACAACACCGTTCCCACTCCCGGCACCGGTCCCGGCACCTTACCTCTCCACGTTGGTACCAACAACAGTGGGCTCAACCGATCCCTGTACCGATGGTTCAGCAGACGTGGCTGCCCCAACCACCCAGACAGTGACCTTTTTGGACCCCTTAGGCCTACCATCAGAGCCAGGGTATGAACCCCCCTAGACCGGCTTCTGTCACGTCAGGTCCACGAGTCCCTCCATCGGCAACACCTTTGGTCTGCTCCCCCATGTCGGCCTCCTCAGTACCTCTGTGCCAATCATCCCCAGGCCCAGGGGAGAGCACAGCTCTAGTGAGCCAACCTTTCCCCCCTCCCTTCGTGGCCATTTCGAATGATCCAGGCTGTCCAGACGCCCCTGTGGGTGATATGGCAAAGGGGTCATTGTCGTCCTCCCTGGATGAGGCATTGGCCAACTCAGTGCCCTCCACGCTCTCCTTGGATGGCAGGGCCCACTAAGACCTACTCCACTGCCTGGCCCAAAGTCTGGGAGTCCAAGCGGACAATGTCTGAGGACTCGGACCCAACCATCGACATCTTGCACGCAGACGCTCCCTCCAGAATGGCGTTGCCGATCAACAAGATGGTAGCCAAGATTTCGGCAGCCTTGTGGCAAACCCCCGCATCCATCCCGCCCACCAATAAATGTGCAGAATGGTGGCATTTTGTCCTCAGGAGGGTAATGAACACCTCTTCTCCCACCCTTCCCCCGGTTCTTTAGTAGTTCAGGCAGTCAACCAGAGGGAGAGGCAGGGACAGCCCGCCGCCATTCCTAAGAACAGGGAGGCTAAGAAGACCGACTTACTTGGGCAGAAAAGTCTATGCATCCAGGGGCATCCAATACCAAGTTGACAACCAACAAGTCCTTCTGTCCAGATATGCCTACAACACCTGGGCATCAATGGACAAGTTTATGGACTTACTCCCCAAAGATGCCCGTGTAGAGTATAAAGCCCTTCAAGAAGAGGGGAGAGTAATTTCCCGAATGGCGTTACAAGCAGTCCTCAATGTGGCTGATGTGGCTTCACAAGTCATGGCCACCAGAGTGGTCCTGCGTTGCAGCTCATGGCTCCAGGGCTCCGGAGTGCCGCCGGAAGTCCAAAACACCTCATAGGACCTCCCTTTCGAAGGCACGTTGCTCTTCTCAGAGCGAACTGACCAGTGGCTGCATGGCCTGAAGGACACGAGACCCACATTAAAGTCCTTGGGCCTACACAAACCTGCCACCCAGAGGCGGTCATTTATCAGCAGGAATGTTCCTAGACTGGCCGTCTGTTACATCGGACCGATGGGTTCTGGAGATAGTGGAAACGGATTATGTAATCCCTTTCCTCTTGCCCCCTCCTTCCTAACCCCCTACCTCATCCCTTTTCAGGGACCCCTCTCACAAGCCGCTGTTACAGGAGGAGGCTCGCCTCCTTCTCACCTTGGGGGCAGTAGAACGAGTTCCCCTTGATTTTCTAAACAGAGGATTTTATTCCTACTATTTTCTGGTTCCAAAAGCAAAAGGGGGCCCTCCCAATCTTGGACCTCAGCGCTCTAAACCTCTTCATCATCAAGACAAAATTCAAAATGGTTACTCTGGTGTCTCTCATTCCTTCCCTAGTCCCCAGAGACTGGTACGCTGCCCTCGACTTAAAAGACACTTATTTTCATGTTTCAATCGCCCCCTTCCACTGAAGGTTCCTGCGATTCACTGTGGGCCAGGACCACTTCCAATTCACAGCCCTTCGCTTTGGTATTTCTACGACTCCCCGAGTCTTCACCAAATATATGGCGGTGGTGGCCGCCGAGCTCAGGAAAAGGGAGTCCATGTGTTCCCTTATTTGGACGATTGGCTCCTCCGAGGGAAGTCGGAAACCCAGGTGAGAGACAACATCGCCATACTCCACTAACTTTTTCAAGAACTAGGTCTTCTTTTAAACCTGGACAAATCCACCTTAACTCCTTCCCAGGCCATAGAATTCGTGGGTGTGACCCTAGATTCTCGGTTTCAGAGCACCTCTCTACCCAGCTCCTGCTTTCTCACGCTATAGTTGGCAGTCAGGTCGCTCTTGAACTTTCCAGTGACCACCGCTCGGGCTTACATGCGTCTATTGGGCCTCATGGCCGCCTGCACGTATGTAGTGCAACACGCCAGACTGCACATGTGCCCTCTTCAGATGTGGCTATTGCGAGTCCTCAACCCAGCCATCTACTCCTGGGACAGAGTGTTAACCGTCCCCCCCCGTCCTCCTTGCGCTGAAGTGGTGGACCCACCAAGCGGAAGTCTACACGGGGGTCCCATTTTCCCAGTCAGTCCCATCCATCTGATTGGTCACAGATGCACCGGACATGGGTTGGGGAGCCCACCTGGGAGAGCTGCACACTCAAGCTATGTGGTCCCTCCGCAAAACCTCCCTGCATATCAACGTCAGGGAACTCAGGGCAGTCCGGCTGGCTTGTGCAGTTTTCCTTCCCCACCTGAGGGACAATACTGTCCTCATCCTGTCAGACAACATGACAGCGGTGGCCTATATAAACAAGTAAGGCGAGGCTCATTCACGTCGCCTGTGCTCAGAGGCAATCAGCCTATGGGAACACTATATCGGGGCGGATATCCACCCGATGGCCTTGTATCTCCTGGGCTCACAGAACATCCTAGCGGACAGATTGAGCAGATCATTTGTGAGCCACGAGTGGTCCCTGCATTGCGATGTTGCCCAATCTGTCTTCTGTGTGTGGAGGTTTCCCCATCTGGATCTGTTTACCACAGGCAGAACACGAAGTGCCCCCACTACTGCTTCCTCATGGGACAGGGATGGGAAGTCTTTAGGGGATGCTCTCCTCCTCCACTGGCCGCAAATCCTGCTGTACACCTTCCCACCCTTCCCACTAGTTCACAGGGTCCCATTGAAAGTGCGGGAGTTCAGGGCATCATTAATTCTAATCTCCCCAGTGTGGCCCAGACAGCATTGGTTTTCGACCCTCCTCAACCTCTCATGCGAGAGGCCTGTAATCATCCCACTAGTCCCGGGACTGATATCCAGGACTCGGGCAGGCTTCACCACTCAGACCTATGGTCCCTTCATTTGACAGCATGGAAGCTCCATGGTTAATGGCAGAGGAGCTCCAGTGCTCTCAACGAGTTCAAGAAGTCCTTCTGAGTAGCAGAAAACCTTCCATTAGAACTACTTACCTAGCTAAGTGGAAGCAGTTTTGCTGTTGGGCTTCTCAGAAGGGGGTACACCCGAGGTGGGCACCAGTCCCCTTGATCCTGGATTACCTGTTGGACCTCAGGCTCCAGCATCTCTCTTCCTCTTCCATTAAGGTCCACCTAGTGGCCATTTCAGCCTTCCATCCAGGGGAAGGGGGGAAAACGCTATTTGCCAACCCTATGGTCAACAGGTTCCTAAAAGGAATGGACAGACTCTATCCACATGTCTGGCAAACCATTCTCCAGTGGGACCTAAACCTGGTACTGTCCAAACTTATGGGGCCCCTGTTTGAACCACAAGCCACATGCTCCCTCCTCCACCTATCATATAAGGTGTCCCTCCTAGTGGCAATCACCTCCACGGGGCAAGTGTCTGAGAAGGGCATTGATGTCAGACCTCCCCCTCACACAGTATTTTTTTAAAGACAAGGTCCAGCTCCAACCTCACCCAGACTTTTTGCCGAAAGTAGTTTCTGCGTTCCACACCTCCCAGGATATTTTTCTACCAGTCTTTTACCCGAAACTGCATGCATCGGGGAAAGAACAAGCTTTACACATGTTAGACATCCGTAGGGTGCTAGCCTTTTATTTAGACAGGACCAAACCATTCTGAAAATCACCACAACTTTTCGTAGCCATCACAGAACGCATGAGAGGCCAACCTATATCCACTCAGAGGATCTCTTCATGGATAATCTCCTGTATCAGGGAGTGCTACTCTCTAGCAGGCATTTCAGCCCCGACCCTTAGAGTGCACTCTATGAGAGCTATGGCAGCTTCCACCGCTTTTGCAGTGCAGGTTCCCATCCTGGACATCTGTAGGGCTGCCACATGGTCCTCAGTCTACATGTTTACTAACCATTATGCACTGTCCCATCAGGCCAGAGAAGATGCTGTCCTAGGTAGGGCGGTCCTTAACTCCTCCGTGGTTTTAACTCCCTCCTCCTAGTTAGGTTCTGCTTTGGAGTCACCTATATTGGAATACATATGAGCAATCACTCAAAGAAGAAAGACCAGTTACTTACCTCGCAATTGTGATTCTTTGAGATGTGTTGCTCATGTCCATTCCAAATCCCCGCCCACTGCTCTTTATCTGGAATATGCCGGTAAGAAGGAACTGAGTGGGTGAAGGGGCCAGCAGTTGTCTATATGGGCCGATATATCAGCACCACTCCAGGGGGCTCCCTGCTGGCCGTAAGGGTACTGCTGAAGGAAAAGTCTCCGACGGTGTGTGCACACTGCGCACGCACACCTATATTGGAATGGACATGAGCAACACATCTCGAAGAATCACAGTTAGGAGGTAAGTAACTGGTCTTTCACCTCAGCAGATCTGCAGGAAGCAAAAGGCTAGTGTCTGCAGATAAAAACATCTGCCATTCTTCTGGGTTATTTTAAAGCAGGAGTGGGGAACCTTTTTTGGGTCAGGGGCCACACACAAGTGAGAAGCAAAAAAACCCCTTGACTGATGTTGCCCCCAACTGAGGAGAGAGACACTCCCCACATTCCCCTTGTCCACCATAGTCTAGGAGGGCCCAGCATAGTAGATTTTGTGTGCTCCAGCCCTGTGGTGAGGCAGCAGAGGGGCTTGAACACCAGCGCAGGCTCCCAAGTGCTGGGGGGGGGGGCTCTGAACCTTGGGGAGCTGGATCCAGGCAAGCCAGGGGCAGCATCTGGCCCTCCGGCCTCAGGTTCTGCACCCCTGTTTTAAAGATAAATGCTATTGAACTGGCAATAGTGTAATAGCAGAGATATTACACACATGAAAGCATTTGGTTCTCTGTCATTTTGCTTTATCTATACCCTTTGTTCTCCTTGTTTAACACCACTGAAGTTGTAGCTTTGCAAATCAAAGATGTGTCTGTGAGATTGTGACATTTTTCCCAGGGAGAAATGATACCTTAGCAGTATCTCTTCCAAACATATGTGATGTACTAATGTATAATTTGGATATTTCCACAAGTATTATTTATCAGTAGACTCATACAGAAAACAAAGAACAAACAGACTGATAACTTGCAATCACGCACTTTTCATCTTAGGATCTCTCAGGGTATGTCTACACTACAAAGTTAATTCGAACTAACAGCCGTTAGTTCGAATTAACTTTAATAGTGGCTATACATGCAAACTGCTATTTTGAATTTATTCGGAGCACTTAATTCGAACTAGGTAAACCTCATTCTACGAGGAGTAATGCCTAGTTCGAATTAAGTAGTTTGAATTAAGGGCTGTGTAGCCACTTAATTCGAACTAGCTGGAAGCTAGCCCTTCCCAGGTTGCCCTGGTGGCCACTCTGGGCCAAACCAGGGAAACTCTTTTGCCCCCCTCTCAGCCCCGGAACCCTTAAAGGGGCATGGTCTGCCCATGGTGCCTGTGCCGGTTGCAAGCCTGCCAGCATCCAGCCAGCAGACCCTGCACCTGGCACGAGATGAGCCAGCCACCCGCTGCCACCCAGCCCCCCGCCTCTTCCCAGGACCAGGCTGGTGGCTCCCAGGAGCCTGCCCGGGGCCTCAAAAGGCAGGTGCCCACCTGGTCTAGTGCAGAGATGGTGGACCTCATCGAGGTTTGGGGGGAGGCCTCCAACATCCACGATTTCCGCACTAGGCACAGGAATGCAGCCGTTTACAGCCGCATGGCTGCCAGGCTGGCCACCACAGGCCACATGCAGACCCAGGAGCAGGTCTGCTGCAAAATTAAGGACCTGCGGCAGGCCTACTCCAGGGCCTCCCAACCAGGGGCCGACCCAGAGGCCTGCCCTCACTTTGAGGCCCTGGATCGCATCCAGGGCCTCAAAGTTCATGCCCCCCAGGTGGTGGTCGACCCTGGGGCAGAAATGGAGGAAAAGGAGGACGCCAAGAGCCAGGAGCCTGCAGGGAGCCTGCCCAGGACCCAGGACCCCCGAGTCATCCCACAGAGCACATCTGCTGTGTCATCTGAAGCCGGGGAGGGCTCCACATGTGAGTGCCATCATGCTCCCCTTATGTGGAGAGGGAGCCCAGGGACCGTGCGCCTGGGCCTTGCCCACCATGGAGCAGCAGCTGGGTGTCATGCAGGGGCCCTGGACCATTCCCCACATGCCGACCTCACCTTGCAGAGGGGGGCTGGGTTTCACCCACTGTATCCCCAGGGAGAACTGACCACTGCTCTTGTTTCACCACAACCGCAGCAACTGGGACTGCAGGGCACACCACCTCACCTGCAACAGCCACCCGCACCCGGGCCAGCAGGCGCACCAGGAATCTGGAGGACTACTACCGATGGCACCTGTGGCTACTGGGGCAGCAGCTCTGCACCCAGGAGCACTGGGTCCAGGAGGACCTGCGGCTGAGGCAGTGGAGCTTGGAAGCACTGGAGGATCAGGGCCGTGCCCTCAAAGGTCACCTCCAGACCCTGGTGGACAGATTCCTGCCTCCTCCTGCTCCAGCCCCTGCGGCCGCCCCAGCTCTCGCTCCTCCTCCCACCTCTGCTACCCCTCCCACTTCCTCCACCCCCTTTCCCTCCTGCCCCACCCTCCACACCCACTCACCCCCAATGCCCCCACACCCGCAGTGCTGTGAGACGGGAGAGTCAGCAAGACCCCGAACCCTGAGCTTTCCCTTCCCTTCCTCCCCTTCGTCCCCCTTCCAGCTCCCTCCTCCCAGGTTTCTCCCTCCCCCTCCCACCTTCATTCCTCCCTCCCCCCACCGCAGTTATTTATGTAAAATAAAAAGAGATTTTTGTTTGCCAAAACAGGTGTCTTTATTTGACATTAGGAAGGAGGGTTAAGGAGGGGAAAGGGGAAGGAAATGAGGGTGGAAGACGGTCCCAGTGGGGCATGCAGGGAGAGTTCAGTCCTCCTCCACCAGGAAGCTGTCCCGCAGGGCTTCCCGGATCTGGACGGGCCCCCGCTGGGCCTCCCGGATGGCAGCGGTGCGGGGCTGTGCGTACTGGACAGCCATGTGATCAGCCTCAGCCATCCAGGTTGGCAGAAAAGCCTCCCCTTTCCACTCACATAAATTGTGCAGCACACCACATGCTGCCACCATGGGAGGGATATTGTGCTTGGTGACGTTGAGGCAGGTGAGGAGGCACCTAAACGGTGCTTTCAGGCATCCGAAGGCCCCCTTCACCACAATGCAGGCCCTGATGAGCCTGGCATTGAAGGCCTGCCGGGAGGGGTTGAGATGTCCCGTGTAGGGCTTCATTAGCCAGGGCTGTAGGGGGTAGGCCGCATCCCCCACCAGGCAGACGGGCATGTCCACGTCCCCAACCCTGAAGTAGCGGTTGGGGAAGAAGGTCCCGGCTTGCAGCCTCCGGCACATGGAGGAGTTCTGGAACACCTTGGCATCGTGTGCCTTGCCGGACCAGCCCACAGTAATGTCCGTGAATTGGCCCCGTGGTCAGACATGGCCAGCAGGAGCACGGAGAAGTACCCCTTGTGGTTGATGTACTGGGAGGCTTGGTGTTCCGAGGCACAGATGAGGATGTGTGTCCTGTCGATGGCCCCTCCACAGTTGGGGAAGCCGAGGGCGCCGAACCCCTAGATGACCGCGTCCAGGTCGGTGAGGTGGACCACCCTGCAGAGGCCTTGACCACCTGCCGAGAGACACATCAAACTGGGGTGCCCGGGTGGCTGGGAGTGTTCATTACCTGGAACTGCTCCATGCCCCACTCCCAGAAGCAACCCGCGCTGTGATCCTGGCTGCCGCGGACGGAGTGTAGTACGGCCGGGACAGACTGAACCCTCCCGTGCGGGGCACTTTTGTCTCCTCCCCTGCCATTTTCCCTTGGGCAGCCCATCCCCTCCTTGCAGCCCCCCTCCCCCCTCCAGCCCAGTGGCCGGTGAGTGCTGTACCTGCATGAGCACTGCTCCGACGGTGGATTTTCCCACGCTGAACTGGTTCCCAACGGATCTATAGCTGTCCGGCGTGGAGAGCGATGGCCACATGCTCCTGGAGGGGGTTGCAGGCCTCATGAGAGTGTCCCATCGCCGCAGAGCAGGGATGAGCCACTCGCAGAGTTCCACAAAGGTGTCCTTCTTCATCCTGAAGTTCTGGATCCAGTGTTGGTCTCCCCAGAGCTCCAGGACGATGTGGTCCCACCAGTCGCTGCTGGTGTCCAGACGCCAGATGCAGTGGAGCACGCTGGCATCCAGGCACTGCTGCGGCTCCTCCATGGCCCTCAGGGAGGCCAGGGGAGGGGCAAGGGGCTGACGTGCACCAGATGGTGCCAGGCAGCCTCCAGCCATTGCTGGCAGGCTTGCAGCAGCAAGTCCAAAAACTGGAGCAGAATGCCCAGGGTGAGCGCTGGGTCCACAGTGCCAACTGCGGCGGCGGCCCCAATCGGAACCATCGACACAGGCAGCCAGAGAGGAAAACACTTTGCTGTCCCTCGGCGAGGTAGGCAAGCAAGCGAAAAAGCTGAGAACCGGCTGTCCGGGGGGGTCCCTTTAAGCACGAGCATCAGATAGCCTCAGACAGCAGCCACACAAAGCAGCTACTGACCTGATGTCCTGCTGGAACCAGTTTCAGCTGCCTTTAAATGCGACCCAGCGTCCAATCAGTGTGGACGCGCTATTTAGACTTAGCAAAACGCTAATTCGAATTAGTTCTTGGATCTAGATACGTTATTTCGAATTAGCTTATTTCAAATTAACTAATTCGAAATAAGTTAGTTCGAATTAGTGCTGTAGCGTAGACATACCCAAAGTGCTTTACCTTTCATCAGTTCCATGTGCGGAAGTGAAGCACAAAGCAGTGAGAAAGGTAGTGCTGTGTAAACACAATGGATTAATCCAGCATGGAAGGTGAATTTTCTTCTTTTCTTTGTTTGATTTAAAGCTCAAACTTTTAGTAGCACATCATTAGCAAGAAAGAGAGCTGCTGCCAATATAGTCTGAATGCCTTATATGGTATTGTATGTGACTCGCTTTATTTATACCACCTTTGCTGCACAAGCTATGAGATTCTGTCAACTAAGTTCACATTTTTCATGGCAAAAAGCTTCACCTTTGTTCTTTCTCACAAGTATGCCTCTGCTTAAATTGAGCCCAGCTTTTAGAAGACAACTGGGAGGTGGGAGTGGGCATATTTCTCTTTGTATTAAAGAGAATAATTTCAAAAGATGTACTTGTTCTAACGTGCATTAGAGGCATGTTGGAAAACTCAGTGGAAAGGGGAAAAAAACCATGTGAACAAAAGGCATCTTTCAAACTGTTATCTCCTGTCAGCTGCAGCCTCTGCTTTCTCTGTGCAGCCTTGAGATAATCACACTGCAGACAGCTAAATAGGAAGTGCAGTTCCGGTGGCATTTCAAACCCCACCTTGAAATAGAAAGATTTCAACGCCTACCAAAAACTGTGTGTTAAATTAGGTCTGATGTGGCACAATTTCTCCTCTCCTGATTTTCCTCTGGGCTCTCTTTGTCAATTAAATTTATCTCCCACTCACCCACAAAACAGGAGGTCATGCCCATATTTGCATAGATGGTAGATATGCTCTTTCATTAGCCTGCTTGCTGGTGAGTAAATAAATTAACTAGTTGAAGGGGAATATGTGTTGCACTCCTTTAAATTCTGCTGGCCTCTCACCTTCAGGAACCATGGAGAGAAAGGATGGTTGTGTAGATAAGGCACAGATATGAAACCCAGCTGTAGGTGCTATTCCTGGCTCTAGCAAATGTTTAACTATGAGATCTTCAGCAATGCAGTTAATTTCTTTATACTTGTTTCCCCCACTGTAACAATATTTGTAAAATTCTTTAAAATATTTTACAGAAGAATCTTTATGGTACAATTATTCTACGGGGGTAGATAGTATAACATCCAAAGGACTGAGGCAAGATCACATTATCTAAAAATCTAACCAACTGTGGACTCTTGCTTCTCTTAGGGTATGTCTACACGACAGTGCTATTTCAAATTAATTTATTTCGAATTAGCTAATTCGAAATAAGCTAATTCGAAATAACACATCTAGACACAAAAACTAATTTGAAATAGCGGTTTTCTAATTCAAAATAGGGCGTCCACATTGAGTGGACCCTGAATCGAAGGTAAGGCTGGTTGGAACCATTGCCAAAAGGGCATCAGGGTCGAACTTAGTGTGTGGGGCTGCTGCCTCAGGCTAGCCGAGGTCTGTGCTTCAAGGCACCCGACCCTCCATGCCAACAGACAGTTCTCAGGTTTCTCTGCTTGCTGATTTACCTCACTGAGGGTATGTCTACACTACCCCGTTAGTTCGAACTAGCGGGGTAATGTATGCATACCGCACTTGCTAATGAAACCCGGGATTTGAATTTCCCGGGCTTCATTAGCATAAGCGGGGAGCCGCCATTTTTAAATCCCCGCTGCTTCGAACCCCGTGCAGCGCGGCTACACGGGGCTCAAACTAAGTAGTTCGGACTAGGTTCCTATTCCGAACTACCGTTACTCCTCGTGAAACGAGGTGTACCGGTAGTTCGGAATAGGCACCCTAGTCCGAACTACCTAGTTCGAACCCCGTGTAGCCGCGCTGCATGGGGTTCGAAGCAGCGGGGATTTAAAAATGGCAGCTCCCCGCTTATGCTAATGAAGCCCGGGAAATTCAAATCCCGGGCTTCATTAGCAAGTGCGGTATGCATACATTACCCCGCTAGTTCGAACTAGCGGGGTAGTGTAGACATACCCAGAGGGACAGCAAAGCATTTGTGTCTTGGAGTGCTCTCCTTGCCCTCACTCAGGACACCATGGCACTCTGCAACATGGAACCAGACCTGCCCAATGGGACTCTGCTGCATCTCGTGGACACGTTGCCAGCAGCCTGGCTGCACTGTCTGCAGGCTGCCATCCTGGAGAACCATCAAGGGGCTTTCAGGATCCAGGGGGCCCTGTGGGAGAGCTTCCACCCTGAGGAGCACTAACAGTCTCCTTGGTCTGCCCCACCGGGGGCTTGTGCCCCATTCCTCTCTCTCGTCCTTCTGCTTACCCTTCCCTAGGCCCCCCCTTCCTGATGTCAAATAAAATACACGTATTTTTAAAAATAGAAACTGTCTTTATTTAACACAACTGGGGGGTGAACCTCTGGAGAGATGGGGAAAGGAGGTAGGAGAGGGCAGGAGAGAAGGTGGGAGAGGGGAGGGGGAAAACTGGGAGGAGGGAGCTGGAAGGGGGAAGCAATGGGAGGAAGGGGCAGGGGAAGCTCAGTGCTCAGGGGTGGGAATCTCACCGGGCCAACTGCCTCCCAGCACCATGGAGGAGGGGGTCTCGGCATCCCTGGGGGGATGGGGAGGAGAGTGCGGAGGTTGAGGTAGGGGGTGTGGAGATTGAGAAGGAGGGTGTGGAGGTTGAGGAGGAAGAGGTGGGGGGTCAGGAGTGGGAGGAGGAACAGTAGCTGGGGTGCAGCAGGCGCAGGACTGGCACGGGGCAGCATGCTCTGCACCAGGGCCTGCAGATGGTGACAGATGGCACGACCCTGGGCAAGCAGCTCCTGCTGGAACGCCCGGTCATCCTGCACCTGCTGCTCCATGATCCAGGTCTGGGCTCGCAGGGCCTGCAGGTGCTGCTCTCTGTACCCCTGCTGCGTGGTGGTGGTCCTGCTGAGGTCGCAGGTGCTGGAGCATGTCCCAGGCGGGGTGGTGCGCCCTACACAAGCAGCTGGTGCGGCTGTAGAGAAAGAAGAGAAGTGGTCAGTTCTCCCTGGGGACGCAGAGGATGATGCCCAGCCCCCCCGCGAGGTGAGTGCGACCATGCCCTGCACCGTCAGAGCCGATGTGCTTGCACAGAGGCCATGGTTGTCATGTCCAGCTCTGCCCGGGAGTGGGAGCTGCCCCAAGACTGCACCCATGCCCCTGTGCTGTATATAGTGCAGCTGGGGCAGGGGAGGGAGGGAGATGTCCCCTGTCCCTGTGTAGAGGGGGTATGTGAAGGGAGGGCATCCTGCTGTGTCCTGCCCCGAGGTCGGGAGCGTGTCAGGTGTCTTCACAGACACGTGTGGCTATTGGGCCACGGTCCCTGTGTGGCACACAGCTAGAGCCACCTGCGCAAGGGTGGCACAGCACATGCCCGCACATGCACAGGTGGCTGTGTGATCCGTGGGAGGCATGGCCCATGCATGCCGTCCCTGGTCTCCCCTCGCCTCCCCCCCCCCGGGTAGGGGATAGAACTGGCACATAGCTGGTATGGCCTTCCTGGACGAACCTGCCGACTCTGGTGCCGGGACAGCTGGTGGTGGCCCCTCTGCTGTGCCTGGGTCAGGGCCCTCAGCTCCTGGCTTGCTGCACCCTGGGCTGGCGCGGACCACCCCGCTCCCCCAGGATTTGGTCAAGGGTGGGGAAGTAGGGGCAGGTGTCAGCCCTGGTGGCCCTGGTGTATGCCTGCCACCACTCTTTAATTTTGAGGCGTACCTGCTCCTGGGTGCACCTGTGTCCCTTGCGGGCCATGGTGGCTGCTATGCGGCCATAGAGGGCCACATTCCTCCGCCTAGTGAGGAGATCATGGACATTGGGGGCCTCCCCCCAAACCTCAAGGAGGTCCATGATCTCCGCACTAGTCCAGGTAGGCGTGCGCCGTCTACAGCCCCTGGATGGCCCCTGGGTGCTGCGGGACTGGGCGGGGGACAGCTGGCTGCCATTGGCTGCCATTGTGTGGCCACTGGCTGAGGGTCTGTGGCTGCTGGCAGCCTGGCTCTGGCACGTGCCCAGTGGCCAGACTCTACCCCTTTAAGAGCTCCGGGGCTGGGGGAGAGAAGAGTTTTCCTTGTTGTGCCCAGAGTGGCCACCAGGGGAAACTGGGAAGGGCTGGAGGCCCCCTAATTTGAAATAAGTGTCTACACAGCACTTATTTCGAATTAGCTATTTCAAATTTGGTGTTACTCCTCATAGAATGAGGTTTACCAAATTCGAAATAAGTGCTCCACTATTTCGAATTTATTTCGAAATAGCCGTTTGGCTGTGTAGAAGGTATTGAAGTTAATTCAAAATAATGGCTGTTATTTCGAATTAACTTTGTAGTGTAGACGTACCCTTAAAGCTGGAGATTCCAAAAGAACAGTTTCAATCCCCATGTTCCTAGCCTGCATCCTAGCTAATACAGAAGAGGTCATTCATTAACATGGATCCCTTCTTGCATAGTTCAATGTCAGTTGATATTTGATCTTTTAAAATAGTAAAAAGTAGTTTAATTTGCAGTACAATTTCTTCAGGGTGAATATATGCGTTTTTCTGTTAGATTATCCAGCAGAATCTTAAGGTCAGAATGACAACTCTGCCTAGTCAGTGGATTAGATGCTGTGTTTTACTAAGTTCCATAGGAAAGATAACTTCTGGAGCAACAATGGAATGCTTTGCTCTTTGGCCTGGTTAGACAGAACACTGCTGAGATGATCCTTTCAGCTGTTATAGCAGGGTCAATTTTCCCAAGCTGCTCTTCTTACGTCTTCACCATACAGTTGTGTGCTGTGCTTCTAATTGTGTAGAGGCCAGGGCTGGCTTTAGGAAGTGCGGGGCCCTATTCAAACAATTTCAATGGGGCCCCGCAGCAATTTTGGTTCAAAAACAAAAAACAAAAAAACACCGCACACAAAAGTTTCAACAGGGGGCCCCGAAATTTTTTTGGTTAAGCAAAGAAAAAGAAAAAAAAACGCACACAAAAAATTCCCAGCTCCCTCCTCCGCAAAGCCCCAGAGGTAGCTAACACCCCCACGGTGCAGGGAAACCCTGTGCTCAACTCACACCTCCTCCGGGGCCAACGCCCCCTCCGCAGCGGACCCGGCACACTTCCGGGCAGGGGTGGCAGGTTTGTATAATTTTTGGTGGTGCCTCATTAGCCACACCCCTGACTCCTGTTAACTACGTCCCCTGGCGCCCATTAACCAGGCCTCTGGAGGTAACACACTTGGGCAAGATGGACACATGACCATAATGTGTGTCATGTCATGCCTCTGGAAGGACTTTTCCCACCATCCTCCTACCAACAGGGATTAGTTTGGCCCCCATCAAACCCCCCTCATGCAACTATCCTGCAGTTGCATTAACCCAATGTGTGTGACATTAACTCGGGGGCAGAGAGACTGGGGGAAGTGTTCCCTCTAAGGCTATGTCTACACTCACGGCTTCTTGTGCAAGTACAGCCGTTCTTGCGCAAGAACCCACAGAGTATCCACACTGCCCACCTGCTCTTGCACAAGAGCATTTACAGTATGGCATAGTAAAAGAGAGCGTCTTATGCAAGAGCTACGCTCTTTTCTAACAGGTGTAAGCTCTCTTGCGCAAGAGGGTAGTGTGGATGCTCAGCAGGGATTTCTATGGCTAAAATGGCTATCAGAACTTTCTTGTGCAAGAGAGCGTCCACACTGCCATGGATGCTCTTGTGCAAAAGCACAGCTCACACATGGCAGTGTGGACGTGTTCTTGCACAAGAGTTCTTGCACAAGAACCCTTGCACAAGATGGAAGCCACCAGTGTAGACATAGCCTAAGAGTTTCCTCCCATGAGCAGAATGAATTGTGTTGTGCACCAGTACTGAGTTCATGTGGCTTGTTTGGATGTGTCACTGTGGCACCCAAGTTATTAATAAATATCTCATAAACCTCTACCTTTTCCCTCTGTTGCCATGTCTCCTCCCCTTGCTCCATCAGCTCCCCTGGTGCCTGCTGCCCCCCAACTCCTCACCCTCCTCTGCTGTCCTGACTCCTGCCCTTCTCACTGTCATCAGCCCTCCTGCGACCTGCCCCCCTCCACCAGCCTTTCTCTGCCCCCTGTGCCCACTCCTCCAGTAGCCCCACTCTGATCATGTGAGCTATCCCTCCTCATCCCCTCTCCTAACACCTACCTCTACACACCTGCCCTGCCTCTCTCCTCTGGTGCTGGTCCCTCCCCTGCAGGTGTCTGCCCTTCTGCTTCACCCCCAGAATCCCCTGGCACCTGCACCTTCCCTTACCCCTGCACCCTCCTGGTGCCTCCCCCTTCCCTTACTGCCCCTGCCCCTTTTGTCCTCTTTTTCCCTGATGCCCACCCCCTCACCACTCTCTGCCCTCATTCCCTTCTGTGCCCTCACACAGGACTTGCTCCATCCCCACCTTTCTCATGCCCACCCCTTCTTTCAAAAGCCTTTTCCCAGCACCTCTCCCTGCCCCCTCTAGCCCTAAATGCCCTTACCCTCTCCTTTTGCAGCATCACCCTGTCCCGCCTCCCACTGTCACCTCCCCTCCTGCCCTTTTCCTCATTGTCTGCATTTGGCCCCCTGGCATTTGTCTCTCCTCTACCCTGTCTCTTGGTGCCTTCCCCTTTCTTCCCCCTCCCCTTCCACATAAGCCCCTTCCTCTCCCACCCCTTCCCCTATTTTCCCCCTCCCCCTCAACACAAGCCCCTTCCTCCCCCATTTTCCTCTTCCCCCTCCACACAAGCCCCTTCCTCCCCCTCCTCTTTCCCTTATCTTACCTTCTGCCTTCCACTTTGAGGGGCCGGAGTCTGCTCGGGCCCCAGAAGTCCCCGGACTCCAAACCCGGAGCTAGGCCGCACGGCGCAACGTGGCACCGAGCAGTTTTAAAGTTCCGGGCCGTGACATCACGTCACGCCTGGGTGTATCCCCGCTTCATCTGGGAATGCCGCACATGGCAGCAGCAGCTGGCAGCAGGGAGCCAAACTGAAAGCTGCGCACAGCAGGAACGGGCTGGGGCTTCCGGGTTCAGGGCACGGAGCCCCTTTAGGCGCAGGGCCCGATTCCAGGGGATCAGACAAATTGGCCTAAGGCCGGCCCTGGTAGAGGCATAACTGACTAAAACCACAATGTGTCCATATGATTAGTAATCTGTTGCTAGCAGGTGAATCTGAACTGTACCAGCTCTGCTAGCTGCCTACTCTGGCACTGTTCTATTGTAGGTAGTGGCAAGGTGATGCTGCCATGTGGACAGGGAATCCCCAGTCCCATTCTTGCCCCTATATCTTGTCCTTCCCTAACTGTGCTTCCTTTGCCTCTTTTCAGCACAAAGTTTCATATAAGCAGGCTGAGCATGTTTAATGGCAGAGCTGCTTTTGCCAGCTGAAAATACAGTTCATTCATCTGAGCACTGGGTGCTCTCCAACACACTTCCTGCTGGTTGCCAGGCAACAATATTAGTACTGTTGTGCTTGCATGTTATGCAACCTTTGCTGTTCTGCTTTTTTTATTATGAGACTCGACATATTGCCAAAATAGGATGTTTCCCTTCTCCCTCCCCTTCCCAGAAAAACATGGAAATGGGCTTTTAAAAGCCCAGCATAGCAAGTAACCACATTTTATTAAATGCATCAGATTTTAAAGGCAACCTCAAACATAAATAAGCCTCTTTCAGAATTACTTCGAAGAAACCTTTACCCGAAATGGTACACCACATTCATGTTGTCAGAGCCCACAGTAAGAGGTTCTCACAGTATCAGTTCCTCTCTCCTCTTGTACTGCCTTGGTGTTGTATCGCTTAAAAACCAATACAGAAATAGAAACTGCAACATGTGGATAACACGATTTATTTACAGTGATGTCCACAACATATTTTCCAAACAAGGAAAATGGTTGCTACACTTGGGAAGTTACATTTTCAGAATAGACTGACAAGCAGACAGAGATCTGGGAATGAACACAAACACCAGTCAGCTTGTATTATGAGTCTATTCAAATCTCCCTGTTGGCAGCACAGCAAAAGTGGGTCCTAAAGGAAAGATTCTCATAAGTCTTTCTTTGTAGTTTGACTTGCATTAAGTTTAGATCTAGCAAGATATAATATTACACAACCTTCTAACCACATTATTCTTATGGACTGGATGTTATAGGAGGCAGAGAAAAAGAAAAACTACCATACTGGTAGGCTGGAAAGATCAACTGAAATTGCACTGAAGAAGGTGAAGTTTAGGGATAAAACCTGCTCCTCCATTTATGAATGCAGAGGCCGTTGAAAGTGAAACCAGTACATTTCTGCACTGTACATAGGTGGAGATAGCAGAGTAAGGGAGTCATATGGGGGATACTTGGGAATAAAACCAAATGCCTTCTGTAGACCTGAATGATACTCATATTTGGCAGCCCCGTCATACCTGACTGCCCTCACATCAAAGGGCATAAGGGAGAGAGAGCTTACTGCTCAGAACACCTACAAAAAGGTGCACTGGGCTGGGATCCAGCAGACAATCATTATATTAACCAACTCATACCCATACTCCAAGAGCCTGGCAGCTATCTATCATTCTTTGGCAAATAAGACAAGAGAGCTTGCACAAGGTCACTTCAGGCAAGGCTGGGAATAGAACAGAGTTCTCCAATATGACAGAGCCAAGTCCCATTCATTCAGTCACTGGCCTTCAGACTCAAATCCATAGACTTCGCTATCTTGTCTCTAACTAGTGATCTAATAAGGGGTATGTCTATACTACCCTCCTAGTTCGAACTAGGAGGGTAATGTAGGCATACCGCACTTGCAAATGAAGCCCGGGATTTGAATTTCCCGGGCTTCATTTGCATAAGCGGGGAGCCGCCATTTTTAAAACCCCGCTGGTTCGAACCCCGTGCAGTGCGGCTACACAGGGCACGAACTAGGTAGTTCGAACTAGGAAGCCTAGTTCGAACTACCTAGTTCGTGCCCTGTGTAGCCGCGCTGCACGGGGTTCGAACCAGCGGGGTTTTAAAAATGGCGGCTCCCCGCTTATGCAAATGAAGCCCGGGAAATTCAAATCCCGGGCTTCATTTGCAAGTGCGGTATGCCTACATTACCCTCCTAGTTCGAACTAGGAGGGTAGTATAGACATACCCCTAGAGACTAGACTTTTTACTCAAAGCCAGGAACACAATCCAGGAGTCCTGGTTCCTAACATTCTACCACTGTCTCACAAATTACTGTGCAGCCCTATAGCAAAGTGTCTTATTGCCCTTTAGAAGGTGTGACCCAGTGGGGGATTGTATTAGCACTGTTTGCTTTGTTATGCTGTAGGTGTTTTCTGCTGTCCTGTAGTAACCCTGTGTGAGTGCCTCAGTTTCCCAATATCTAGATTTGGATGGGTGTGAGTGTCTCCCTCGTGTACATGACAGTTGCTTTCTGTAACTTGAGCCTGGGGGGAAGCGGGTGTGACCAGATGACACTTTTTGCTGGGGAAGCTTGACAAAGGCTGGAGGTGGAGCTAACTGCAGGGAGACACTGGCTGCTGGGTGTGTGAGTGAGTCTTGCTGGCTTTGGGTACAGAGATAGGAGACAGGGCCCTTTGTTCTCAGCACTTGCTCTCCTCTTGATGGATTGTATTGACTGCTTTTGATTACTGTGCTGACAAGTCCGATCAACACTGTCTTTCTGTGGACTAATAAACCTTCTATTCTACCTGTTGGCTGGGGATGGAGGTGCAGGGCCCAGTGACTAACTCCTCACACTTTGGTGACAGAAGGTGGTCCACTCAGAGAAAAACAGTCTACTTCTGTTACAAGCTTTTTCTTAATTCAAGTGGAACAGGGTCTGTGCCATGTATCTAAAGGTCATGCCTTGGTTCAAACAACATAGATGATTGCTGTCTGAAAAAAGTAGCACATGATTTCACAATATTAACTAGTTTTATTCTTAACTTTTTTATATGTAATGTATACGGTAGCTAAGGGAACATTAAAATGTTCTAGCCTCTTATGCTAGAACATGTAACTAGAGGGTATGAGATAATACACAGAAAGAGGCAGAATTGTGGTTTCACAGGCAACCATAATCCTGGCACTTCCTCACTTTTGAGCACTTGACATTGTAACTTTAACTAGTTTTATTTTTAACCACAGTATATATTATGTATAAAAAAGTTAAAGGAACATTAAAATGTAACTACTACCCAACCTCTATTCTAGAGCTCATTCCATTTTTCATCCTGTTATTAATGGAACATTTCTTTCTTTTGGTTCTGAAATATAAAAGGGGTGCTGGATTCCATGATGTAGGAGTAAATCCACTGTCCAATCTGTGTAACTTTGCTGGTTGCTGGGAATAGGGGGTGAGGGGAGGAGAGAGGAATAATCCTCTCCCAAGCATAGCTGCTAAGCTTTGTTTAGCGGTTTCACATTTTATACAACTTAATGAGGCTATCTGAAAATTTGCCACTTCATCAATGCACTTCAACGCTGATCTGTTAGGATTAGCTCTAAAGATGAGGACACTTTAGTCTCTATACACATTTTTTCCTGATGTACCTGTTGAGACAGACAACCGATACCTTTATAGTGACTCATTAGGAAGTCTGAACTGTGGAACAAACACAGTAGCTCATTCTATTCCATTTCAACTGTTGCAGACAATTGCCTGGGTTCAAATCCCTGAATGTGTTTAGAGAGGAAAATGAGTTGGATAGCCTCATCCTAGTACTCTTCAGAAAAATCCGTGCTGAGATTATGAGTCTTTGGTAAAGTGAAGCCTCAGACTGGCCAGTAACCTGGCTGTAGCTAATTAACAGCAAGGTGTATTGAGGGAAGCAGGTGAAAAAAGCGCATATAGTTTCTTCCTAAATTGTTCATCATTGAGCATTTTATTGCTTCACTTTTAGCAGCACTAAGTGTACACATATTGAAAATAACTTAGAGATTGTACAGGCAGTCCCCGGGTTACGTACAAGATAGGGACTGTAGGTTTGTTCTTAAGTTGAATCTGTATGTAAGTCGGAACTGGCGTCCAGATTCAGCCGCTGCTGAAACTGACCACCTGTTCTGACTTACATACAAAATCAACTTAAGAACCCCAAGCGTCCCCAAGTCAGCTGCTGCTGAAACTGATCAGCAGCTGATTCCAGGAAGCCCGGGGCAGAGCAACTCTGCCTCAGGCTTCCTGTAGTCAGCGCTGGTCAGTTTCAGCAGCGGCTAAATCAGGACACCTGGGGCAGAGCAGCTGGGGTGCTGCTGGGTTGCTCCAGTAGCACCGCTCCTCGGCACTACTGGACCAACCCAGCAGCACCCCATCTACTCTGCCCCAGGCGTCCTGATTCAGCCGCTGCTGAAACTGACCAGCAGCGGCTGAATAAGGACCAGAGCAGCTGGGGTGCTGCTGGGTTGGTCCAGTAGCGCCCAGAGTGGCGCTGCGGGACCAACCGGCAGCGCCCCAGCTGCTCTGCCACAGGCGTCCGGAGAAAAGCCTAGTCTGCTGGGGGGGAGGGCATACTAGCTGCGCCCCCCCCCCCACCCCAGCAGACCAGGAAGACGCAGGCGGCGGACCGAGACACACCGCGGTCCCGCCGCCTGGGTCCTCCTCGGCTTTGCTCCCAGTCTCCCTGGTCTGCTGGAGACCAGCAGACCAGGGAGACGGGGAGCAAAGCCTCTGAGGACGCCGGCAGCGGGACAGCCGTGGGGCGCCTGGGCTGTCCCGCTGCCGGCTTCCCCCGCGGCTTTGCAAAGCCTCGGGGAAGCCGGCAGCGGGGCAGTCCAGGTGCGCCTGGGCTGCCTCACTGCCCGAGCCCCCCCGCGGCTTTGCAAAGCCTTGGGGAAGCCGGCAGCGGGGCAGCCCAGGCCCCTCCGTGGCTTTGCTCCGCGTCTTCCTGGTCTGCAGACCAGGGAGACGCGGAGCAGCTTTTCTCGCCCGGAGTACACGGGCGGCGGGACCACGAGGTCCCGCTGTCCGTGTACTCCGGGGCAGCCCCGTTCGTAACTGCGGATCCGACATAAGTTGGATCCGCGTAAGTCGGGGACTGCCTGTACATGTCAGCCCATGTGCTGCTCGAGTACTCCTCAGATTTGTCAAGCTATGTATGTGTAGGTGAATTTTTTTAGTAAGAGCAATTTGTTTTTTTTCCTGACATAAAACAAAATTTCTCACTCTTTGGCTTTATATGCATTCTTTATTCATAGTAGGAAAGATCTTGTCTTACAAGTACAGGGTGGGGACACTTAAATAGTGAAACAACAATGTTGGAGGCTCATTAATTTGAAAACCTGGAGATGTTCTGTGTACGGACAACTACTGTAGGTATAGGAGCACATTTAAGATCCTTCAGAAAATCAAATAATACATATTTGAAGTATTGTTTACTGAAACACAGCTCTTGTAAGCTCTTCCTATGTACCCTGTTAAATTATTAATTAGGGATGTGAACAGTTAACCAGTAAGCATCACCCTTATTAGGTGATGCTTACTGGTTATGGTAAACTGGCAGGGGCTAGAGCAGCCCTCTGCCCACTGTGGGAAGGAGAGTGTTCCAGCCCAATGGGCCCCACCACAGGCGGGTGTGTGTGTGCTCCAGCCCGGCCAGAGCAGCCTCTGCCCATGAAAGGCCCAGCTCAGCACACCATGGGTAGGGGCGCTCCAGCCCGACCAAAGCAGTCCCAATCCATGCCAGGCCAGGCTCGGCCCAGCCCAGCCCAGCCCAGCACACCGTGGTTTAATTGTTGCCCTTCAAATAAGACAGCTGAAAGAAGTCATTAAGCTCATTTATAGAAGCAGGTAGCTAAAACAATAGGAGCTTCCAGCCAAAACACAGGCACATGCAACAACACAGAAAAGGAGCCATGTGAGCAGAGAGGATTTTACTGGTATTATTTAGCAGAGAGATGTGAAAGAGAGAGAAAAGCAGGCAGGGAACAAAAAGAACAGAGAAGCTTAAAGAAAGACCAGAACGCCAAGGTCATGTCCTAAATAAGCACTGGGAGCATGACCCTGAGAAAAAAACTAGGGGGAATACATTTTTGGCCTTAGTGCACGCTGAAACAAGCCTGGGGATTATAAACAAAAAGTAATCTCCTGTCATTTGATTCCTGCTCCATTCAGAGAAACAGGACTTTGTATATTCTTTGTAAATAGGAAATGTTCAAAGAAATACCTGACTTCAGCATCAATTTATTTTCTTAACCAAAACAGTGGCAAGATCCAAAATTTTAACTATCCACTCAGATCCAAATGGTGTACCAGGAGCTAAACAGATCCTTTCCTGGCACAGGAGAATGAAATGATTTACAGTTCAGTTTGTTTGTTTTCTGTTTGGATTTCTGTGGACTTAGTGTGCTTATACAGTGATTTTATGGAGCTTTGCAAATCTCTAAATTTATCTTCCTTCATTTTCTATCCTAAGTATGTTCTCTTTTGAGCCAATGAATAGTTATTGAACAGCATTGATACAAATGAGCTCGTTCTCTGAATAAAAATTGAGTAGGGAATTTAGGATTTTGCCCTGTAATATTTCTTCCTGTAATAGAAAAATAACCCATTGATGTAAAGTACATAACTGGTCACCAACACAACATATCATTAATGGAGGAGAGTAAAAAACATTTTTTCCAGAAACCCCTAACTACTGATCTGTCAGTG
This sequence comes from Pelodiscus sinensis, assembly GCF_052426305.1. Classification (NCBI taxonomy): domain Eukaryota; kingdom Metazoa; phylum Chordata; order Testudines; family Trionychidae; genus Pelodiscus; species Pelodiscus sinensis. The sequence continues at coordinate 149,333,318 of NC_143054.1, forward strand.
GCAGATTTTGTCAGCTCCAAAGAATGCTTTATAGTTGAAAATGGACATAAGTACCTAGAAAGTACCAAAATGTGTATTTTATCCAAACTGTCTACTGACATCCCTCATGTCAACACACACAGTAGTGATTTGAAGCGAGTTTGATAAACAGCAAAACTCATACTTGCAAAGACTGACTCAGAGTTGGCTTGCTGGCTGTGAACAGTAAAGAGCAAGAGAGGTGACTTGGAAATATGGTGTAGTAGGAGTGCCTTTCCCCACCCAAACTAGCAGCACCACTCTCTTCACTGTGTCCCCTGTGAGGATGGGGAATATTGGAGCTCTGATTGAGGAAGATGTTCCCTGGCACTGCTCCACTCCAACAAAGCAGGACCCTTTTGACAACGATCAATTTTTCATCAAAGAGGTCAACTGCAGCACCATTTGGAACATTGTGGCTATCTTCTATGCAGATGTGCTGAAGGGGCAAAAGGGCTTCCTTCAGCCTCTAACACACCTGTCACAGTTTGGCTCATTTGAGTACATAATCCGGCAGAAATATTGCATTGTTTGCTTCACTAAATCTCTCACACTTTTCCTTCTCCCTTTGTGGCATTCTTAGGTTACATTACTGTATTTATATTAAAACTTACTCAGTAGAGTTGCTTGGAACAAGTCCCATATTTGCGTAGCATATATAATATTGCTATAATCAGGACCCACTTATGCCTGCACACAAATCATTGGAATGTAAATACCAAGATGTCAGTGTCCTCCTGCACTGCCACAGCTCTCATTAACCTCTAAGAGTAACATATTCTGTCTGCTAGTTGGCTTCATTTTATGTATGTCTACACAGCCATAAAAGAGCTGTGACGTGACCATGGTTAGCCCAGGTCAACTGATTAGGGCTCACAAGGTTATAAAATTGCAGTGCAGACATTCGGGCTCAAGCTAGAGCCCAGGCTCTGAGATCATCCCACCACCATTTGGTCTCAAAGCCCAGTCTGGAGGCCAAGCCCAAATGTCTATGCTGCAGTTTTATAGCCCACAACTTGATGTTGAGCCTGAGTCATCTTACCCAGGGACTGTGACTTGGTGTTGTGGATTTTTTATTGCAGTGTAGTCATTCCCTGCAGCACCTAACTTTGAACTCTGACTCAGTTTTATGCCCAAGCCTCCTTTTCATCCCCACACCAGTATTGGTCTGATTTGGGGCAGAACCCTGTATCCTGCTAAAGGGGTCGGCAGAGCCCAAGTTCCACTGTGGCACAGGTGAGAGTCCAGGCATGTGGATGCAAGTCACCAGCTTCAGGTCTGGAGAGTCTGCCAACAAATTCTTTCCGGTAACCATGCTACACAACCACATCATCAGCATCCAGGAACCCAGCCCAGCAATCGGCTGTGGTGCCAGCTCTGCCCACACTAGAATTCATCACTAGAACCAACAACATAAGCTACCAAATCAGAGGATCATTCAACTGCACAACCAGTAATTTGTTCTATGCCATCAAATGCCAGCAATGCCCCACTGTATTACATTGGACAAACTGGACAATCCCTATGGGAAAGAATCAATGGACCCAAATCAGATATCTGTAAAGGGAACATACAGAAACCTGTTGGAGAGCACTTTAATCTACCTAATCACTCTTTAAAAGATCTCTAGGTGGCTGTCTTGCCACAAAACAATTCTACAAGTCAAATACACAGAGAAGTGTTAGAATTACAATTCATCCACAACTTCGATTCTCATGATAATGGCTTCAATCGTGATGAGGGATGGCTGAGACAGTATCAACCTAACATTTAATGAAGGTACAAACATCTCTTTGTGTAGATTTCTTGCGTTAGTACCCTTCCTATCTACTGCCTTTGATCCTTATCTGCTTCGTTTTAACTATCCAATCTTCAGGTGCTTACTGATTGCCAGTTCTGCCTTCCTGTTTTTCCCTTTGGGTATGTCTACACTACCCCGCTAGTTCGAACTAGTGGGGTAATGTATGCATACCGAACTTGCTAATGAAGCCCGGGATTTGAATTTCCCGGGCTTCATTAGCATAAAGCCGGCGCCGCCATTTTTAAAAGCCGGCTAGTGCGAACCCCGTGCCGCGCGGCTACACGTGGCACAGGCTAGATAGTTCGAACTACGTAGCCATTCCGAACTATCTGTACTCCTCATTCCACGAGGAGTACAGATAGTTCGGAATGGCTACGTAGTTCGAACTATCTAGCCCGTGCCGCGTGTAGCCGCGCGGCACGGGGTTCGCACTAGCCGGCTTTTAAAAATGGTGGCGCCGGCTTTATGCTAATGAAGCCCGGGAAATTCAAATCCCGGGCTTCATTAGCAAGTTCGGTATGCATACATTACCCCACTAGTTCGAACTAGTGGGGTAGTGTAGACATACCCTTTGATATTTTCAAATCGTCTGCTCCTTGTTTCCCCCCCCCCTCTTTTTTTCCTTTCCCCCTTCCTCTTCTCCCTTATTTATTTTGGGTCTGGACAACCTAAACTCAAAACTCTGGTCATCTGAAGAAGTGGGCTGTGCCCACAAAAGCTCATGATATCATCTGCACATTTTGTTAGTCTATAAAATGCTACCAGACCATTTGTTGTTTTTAAAGTTGAAACTCTCTAGTTCAACACCCTCAGGGCCTGACTAGTGTCAAGCCAGAGAATTTGTCAGATCATAGGAGTTCAATATTGTCTAGCAGCATTACCAACACTTCCTCTGCTTGCTAGGCTGTTAGAGGACATTTGGGGTAAATTAGAGCTAAATAAAAGCATAGAACCTTGAGAGCCAGGCCTAGTGGCTGTAAACAAACTTTACAGGACCACAAGAAACTCGGCCACACTTATGATATGTGGACATTTAGCTAATTAAAATCATGACAGACAACAAATGGTGCTGGAGTGCCAGACTAGAGATGTTCAACCTGTATTTTCATGTATTGATGGTCCAAAACCATCCAAAACACTTTGAGGCACTCATGCAGAATGGACAGACTCATTCTCTTACAACCCATTATGAACAAAGCCCTAGAGCATCTACAGCTAACTAGGATGCTACGTACCCTACGACAAAATGGCATAAGCCTAAAGAAGCTTTATTTCTGTGTCAGGTTTGTATAGTATAATATGGAGGTGGCAGTACAGTTGGGAAGTGTGGGTTTCCGAAGCAGTGTGGATGCTCAAATGTAGCCTTGGAAACACTGAGTTAGGCATCGAGTATGGGCAAGTATGGGCATTGAGACCCAGTCTTACTGTACAGTGTACACTCACCCATTAGGGAGGAGCATTCCTTTGGGATGCTGTCTATCAGCACAAATATAGACAGCGACAAACAGGAGATTCTGGGGACATCTCCCTAGAAAAATGCTTGATGACTCTGCTTTTCAGCATTACTTTGTTCCCAAGCTGTTTTAAGTTAACTTCCTTGTACTACTGAGAACTACTTCATTTACGTGGCTGATGTGGAACAGGATCCTGCATGCTTCCAGGTGGCTGCTGAAGAATTTTGTGTGATGCTAGGGTGGTCCATACAGACTCCAGACATCTTTGTGCTTTGGCAGCTGCATTGTGCAACATCTGGTCATGAGTGTGCCCATGGTCTTAGGAACATATGTGACTCAGCAGAAGATACAACTGTAATTGAAGTAATGGCAACATTTGCCAAGTCAGACTATTTGTGTCATAATGGTATTCACAAAAAATCCTCTGGGTATTACCAAAGAAATGTAAATCAACGGACATTAGACCAGACTGAAACACACTCTCCACTTTCATGTTGTAAAGGAAAGCTATGCTAATTAGCAGTTATTTTCCTGAGTTGAGTTTCTGTTATCAAAGTAAGATTTTCTGTAAATTGTTTTTGTAGATGTTTTTGGAACAGTTAATAAAAGACCCCATCATTGTTTCAGTATGTCCATGAAGTGAATGGCCATGATCTTCTTTGAGTTTTTGCTCATGTTGATTCTAATTAGGTGTGCGCGCACAGTCATCAGAAAGTTTTTTCCCCTAGCAGCATCCATCAAGTCAGCTGTGGAGCCTCCAGGAGTGGCACCTCCATGGCACTCAATATATGACCTTGTTGACCCAGCGCGTCTTCAGTTCCTTCTTACCACCAGTGGATTTCGCTGGAACGTCAGTGGCTTGCTTGTGCAAATACTTACCTTGCTCTCCTAGCTATAGACAGTTGTTAGCCATTCCAGAGGGCTACACAGCCGAGCTGATGAGAGTTGCTAGGGGAAAAAGCTTTCTGATGACTGTGCACATAGTATGTACCCAACTAACTGGAATGGACATGAGCAACATACCTTGAAGAACTACAGTTACAAGAAAATGAGTAATCATTTATCTCTCTTCGAGTAGGGGCTACCTTTTTAAGGGTACAGAACCCTGCTTCCCAGAAAAGCCCAGTCTGAACCAAAACAGAAGTGCTTTTACTGTTAGAAAACCCTGGGGGCAAAATTCAGAAAGCTTCAAAGGTGACATGCAGTTCCATATTTGTATTGTCAATTAAACAATTCTTAAATTATCTTTTGTTAAAAAAACCCCCAAAAACCTAAGGCTTAGGTTTGAAATCTGTCAGTTTTTAGTTCTTCCTAATAGGAAAGTTTGTATCATCATATTGTCAAGAGGTAAACTTTCTAGTAGATTGTTAAATAAAATAATAGTTAAGACATGTGGTTATTGGAATCTCTTCTATTTTCTCTCTCTTCTATCTTCTATTCACTGAATCTCCTTTAAAGCTGCTAGCTGCCCCTTTAAGCCCATGTTGGTTGTTGCAGCATTGGAGGAGAACATCATTTGAACCATCCTTGCAAAGAGGAAGAGGATGACAAGTATGCATGCTGACGTGCTCCATGCCCTTCAATTTCCTGAATGTAATGGTGATATTCCCCAATTTCATTTTGGAAAGCTCTTCAGAGACCAAAATCCTTGTCTGCCCTGGAACATTGGATCATATTAGCCAAAAGTTTTCAGACATATATCAGCTATTAGTTCTACTGCATTATAAAGAAATATGCTTGAGAACTGCTTCGGACATCATAAAGCAGCAAAAAGTTTTTAGCCATCTCATTCTCCCTTACAAGTCATCTTTTCTGCATGGCAACTTTACACAGTTGTTGAAGGAAGGAAGGAAGGAAGTGAAGAAAGTGGATTGTCTTACTCAGATATATCGTTCCAACTATTCTCTTAGCTAGTAAGCCCCTGTCCTCACTATAAATTGTATCCATGTTTGAAACATCTTTCAACACAGCTCTGCTTTAACAGAATGTGTGTCCATAAATACAGCACACCACCATTGTGTTTAGAACTATGTGGGGATAATTGGAGCACAATTTCCACTAGCATCCTATCCATGTTCAACAGTCAAACTAAATATGGCACTAGCCACAAACACATATGAAAAAGATTATCACTCGAATATGTGCTTGTACCTAGCACAATTCTGCTTCCAGCGGCAACTAAATGATCTTATTTACACAGGCCTTTTCTCTAACTTTTACAGCTCCTCTTGTGGTAAATGTGAGAGTGCTAGAGTAGATAGCCAAGGCAGCTCCAATGATCTTTTTTTCTTTGCATCCTCTAGATTTTTCTCTGAGATGCAAAAGACATAGTGATAAAAATATCACTGCCTTCTCTGAACTAGCACTTCCACTGGTGGTAACAAGAGTGGATCTGCACAGTTGGGAGATTTTCAAAGAACTATTAGTATCAACACAGCCAACAGTAGATCTGTCTGAGTAAAAAGTACTGCAAATTTACATTACAGAAAGTGAGTAGAGACTATAGTATTAGCATATCTTATGCTATTAATTATTAATATTAATTATTATAAGTAAATATGTGTTTGTAATGGATCTGCAGAGCAGGCCACAACATTCAACAGAGCCACTGTAATGTCACATATTGTTAGTGCTTGGCTTTGAAACACATTTCAAAACTGATCTGAAATATGCACCTCCTCTCAACACTTATTTTTAAACAAACATTGAAAAACATTGAAAGTAAACTCAAACACAAAATATAACAAAGAACAGTATAAATCTGGCTTCAACTGATAGAAGCTAGGAAAAGAATACAGGATGCAACAGTATACTGTTACTCATTTTGCCATAGCTAGGTGTGGCATTTAGTATGGTACTCACACAAGGGGACCTCCATTTTGAAGAGTGATTGCCTTCTACCTAAGGGTATGTCTACACTACCCCGCTAGTTCGAACTAGGAGGGTAATGTAGGCATACCGCACTTGCAAATGAAGCCCGGGATTTGAATTTCCCGGGCTTCATTTGCCTAAGCGGGGAGCCGCCATTTTTAAAACCCCACTGGTTCGAACCCCGTGCAGCGCGGCTACACGGGGCTCGAACTAGGTAGTTGGAACTAGGATTCCTATTCTGAACTACCGGTAGACCCCAGTGACTCCTACCCTAGCCTGCCCTTGTCTCTGTCTCACTCCAGTCTTGTCACAAACCCACAACAGCCTGGCCTCTGCCTCGTAACCACCTCCAAATCTCAGACTCTGACTATATGGTATGGACCTGCATGGTGTATCTGGATACCAGCTTTGATATCAACTTGACTTGTCTTTAGACTCTGATCACCCAGCTTCTCCTTTTGGCCTGCATCTGGACACTGGCTTTGGTTTGTCTATGGCAGGGGTGGGCAATAACATGGTGGCAATTCACCAGGATTAACTCCTGACAGGCCATGGATGCTATATTTACCTGCATGGCTGCAGATACCAACAATTGCAGCTCTTGTTGGCTGCAGATTGCTATTCCCGGCCAATGGGAGTGACAGGAAGCAGTGTGGATTGGTACACCACTTCCCGCAGCTCCCATTGGCCAAAAACAGTGATCTGCAGCCAACAGGAGCTGTGATTGCTGATATCTGAGGCCATGCAGGTAAATATAGTGGTGGGGGTCCAATTTGCTCATCTGTCATCTATGGACTCTGATCTTGATTTTTGATCTTGGCCTCCCCTTGGATCTTGGCGCAGGCCCAACCCTATGGTTAGATGTGATCCATTTCCAACCCTAGGTCTGAATATCAGAGGCAGTGCCAGATAAATACTTTTTTTTGGTGGTTTTTCTTCTGATTTAAAGTGCATTTTTGGTCAGAAAAGAAATTAAAAAGATGCCATTTTTTTATAATCAGCACATCTTACCCTGAGAAGAATTATTTGGAACAATTTTTTTTTTTACAGAGAGAAACTAAAGTAAACTGTATTTACAAGCTGTTTTTCAAACCAGAAGGCACACACGTCTCTAGAGCTTTCCACAGTCTCTTTAGAAAATAGTGCCATTGTCATTCTATCAGAAGCTGACCAGTGCACAACTAGCTACTTCCTATAGACACATTTTTCCATATGGAAACTCAGAGTTTAGCTGGAGAAGGGATGTCTTGAAGTCCAACCATCAGGTTTTAAATACCTAACCTCCAATAATTCACTGATAGATAAAATGGTTTCAATGATGTTTCAGAAGTTCTGTGTAGGCATTCATAACCATTTTTTTGTAATGATGCAGCCCAAAGTCTGTGTTCCAAGATGTGTGTATATTTAAATATACAACTATTGCAACTGCATATGCAAATCGGCAAATGTAAAACCACTCATGCATACTAGTTGGATGCTGCACATACAACTGTACAGCTACAATCACAAATGCTTACCCAGTTTTTGCACATGGGCCTTGGGGTATTTGTTTTTAAAACTTTGACCCTTAGCACCTCATAGCACTTTTTGTAAGTAACATAGATTCAACATTTCTATTCTCCTTATACTGTGCAATTAATTTGCTACTCTCCTTCCCAAAGGTGACTGCAGTTCAGTATTGTATGCAGATATTTAGTTTGTTGAGTATTTTAGGATGGAAGGCAGATGTAAAATATTATTTGGTGAGATTTTGTTTAATTGTTTGTGTAACATTTTCACTAATGGATAGAATTTTACCTGCACAAAAATGTCAACATTCATGCCTCAAATAGTTGCCTATTACAAGTTACAATGAATCATTTTTACACAAAAATGTTCTCAATGTCATGGCATAAAATAGTCTATTGCCCACAGAAAATATTTGTTATTTAAATGGCTTTACACTGTTACGGGAAAATAAACAAGAGTTCATGACAAAACTACAAAGTATTTTACTATTCATGAAATGCAAGAAATGCTACTTTTCCCTGGGCTTGTCAGCACTGCAGTCATAAAAGGATGCCCTAATCAAGAAGAAACTACTGACTAAGGCTACGTCTACACTGGGAGCTTCTTGTGCAAGGAACTGATTTGCGGAAGAGTTCTTGAGCAAAAAGTCTTCCACAAGAGTGCGTCTACACTGGCATGTGCTTTTGTGCAAGAGATGTGCTTTTGCACAAGAGCATCTATGGCAGTGTGGACGAGAAAGCTCTGATGGCCATTTTAGCCATAGGGCTTTCTTGCTCAAGAAATTCCTGTTGCCTGTCTACCCTGCCCTCTTGCACAAGAGGGCTTATTCCTCGTGGGGACAGGAATAACTCTTCCAGAAGAAGCCCTGTTTTCTGACACTAGACTGTAAATTGACTTGTGCAAGAATGCATGTGCAGTGTAGACACTTGGCAAGTTTTTGCACAAGAACAGCTGTTCTGGTGCATGAAGCCACCAGTGTAGATATAGCCTAACAGTCTCTTTGAGTAACTTTAGGGTTAAACACTTATCATCTCTATAGTTAACAAGGTCTGAAAAGCCAGCATCAATGAATGACGCTATGCATTATTACCAACAGATTATTGACAAAACTCCACAAGTCAACTGGACCCAATATACAACCTGAAGAAAAAAACAAAAGAAAAATGGATGCATCAAAAAAGCCAAATCCCCCTTTAGGCAGGGGCTCCATTTAGGAGAATGGGGAGGGGGAGGCTCTAGTTTCCTTCTCCCAAATTCTGTACTGGGGTCAACTCCCCCTAGACCCTGAATGAGCTCTTGACTGACAAACAGTGTGAGTATGATATGTGATGAATTCAGAGGCTGGCAGCTGCACAGCCTTTGGGCAGGGAGTTTGTTTATTAAACAGAGGCAGAGTGATTAAGATAACAAAAAGCTTGTCATTAAAGAAGGCTAAGGATCATTAGATGATCCTGAAAGCATTGCCAGGGACTCTGGTTAAAAGACAGGAAACAAATAGAAATAAATGGTGAAAATGGAGAGAAATAAATAGTGGGAGTCTGTACAAGGATCAGTGCTGGTCAACAGATTCATAAATGATCTGGAAAAAATGGTAAACAGTGAGTTGGCAAAATGTGTAGAAGTTGCAAAATTTGTTCAAGATAGTTAAGTCTAAAGCAAACTCCAAAGAGTTACAAAGGGACTGGGCAACAAAATGGCCGATGAAATTCAATGTTGAGAAATGCAAAATAATGTACATGGGAAAATGTACTCCCAAATGTGCATATGAAATGATAACACTGGTATTGTCCATAGGGCTAATTATTTACACAACTTTATACAAGGAAACAGTAAAAAACCTAAACCACAACTATTTATAAACTAACTTAGTAACTTTTTAGCCACTGTCACTTGACAAGCAATAAGGACAACTAAGAAATCAATTAGGATAGGGATGATGGCGGGGGAGGGAGGGTTATACCAGTTCTGGAGACAGCAGGAACACAAGTACCAGTCACACGCTCATAAACTATCTCCACTCGGGTCGACCAACTTGGAGTACGCTCAGTAAGACTCAAGAGCGGGGGGTGCAAGGCTTCTGGGTGATCAGGCCAGGCGTTCACTCGATGCAAATCCCCAGTGAGAGAGGGGCTGCCTGCCTGTTTTATTGCCTGTGAACTTATCACCCCATAGGTTGGTTTTTGCTGCAGTGGGTGGAGTAGCAGGCCTGAGCACAAGTCAGCCCATTGGCTGATCTTTCACTGCAATGGGTGGAGTGAGCAGGGGAAGATTATTAATTTACATGCCCTTATATGGAAAACACTCCACCTCACAGACAGAGCCCGCTATACCAGCCTTAGAGGTATTACAGGCTATGGCTCCCTGCGACGGGCAGCCATTTCTGATGTTCTGTCTCGGACAGTTATGAGGTCCATCAACTCCATCCTGCTGCAGAGGGTCATCCACCTGGGAGACCCTGCACCCAATTGTGGCTGGATTTGCCACCCTGGGGTTCCCAAACTGCACTGGAGCTATAGATGGGACCCACATACCAATCCGAGCACCAGAACATTGAGCGGCCCACTACATTAATAGGAAGAGCTACTTTTCAATGGTGCTGCAGGCCCTGGTTGACCACCGGGGACAATTTACTGACATTTTTGTCAGGTGGTTGGGCAGGGCACACAATATCTGCATCTTCAGAGACTCCAGCCTCTATGGGAAGCTGGAGGCGGTCACGTTCTTCCCCTGGCCAAGACTTTGCGGTTGGGGATGTGCAGATGCCACTGTGAATTGTGGAGGACGCGGCATACCCCCCTCATGCTGTGGTTAATGAAACTGTACACCAGCCACATGGATCCCAGCAGTGAGCAATTCAATGCCCACCTGAACCAAGCCAGGATCCAGGTGGAGTGCATGTTTGTCTGCATCAAGGCACGTTTCCGGTGTCTCCTCACCCGCCTTGACATAGGGGAGCACAACGTCTCTGAGGTGATGGTGGCATGTTGAGTCCTCCACAATGTTGTGGAGAGGAAGCAGGAGGCCTTCCTCTCGGGGTGAAGGGCAGACACCAACAGCGAGGGGCAAACCTTCCAGCAGCTGTGGACAGCTGCCACACGACAGGCCCATCAGGCTGGAGTGTGCATCCGGGAGGCCCTAGGGGAGAGATTCTCTCATACACCCCAGTAACAATCCCAGGGCCTTCCCAATAGGGGTGTGGTGTAGTGGGGGTGCTGTCTGCTCTGTAACCCAGGGTCCCCCTGTGCTGGGATTCTCACTGACTCTCCCAAATGCGTATTAACCCAGACACCTAGGCTCAGCCTCTCAGGGAGAGAGACAAAGGGAGGAAGGCGGAGACCAGCACCTGGCTGGGGGGCAGGGCTGGGATGAAAGGTCAGTTGCTGTCTGGGAAGCATGGAGAGAAGAGGCTAAGCTGGGGGCTTAGGGGCAATGGACCCCCTAACCCTAGGGTCTGAGACATCCTGGCCCTGGGCCCTGTAGCCACATCACATAAGTGCTGCATTGTATCCTGAAGGAACAATAAACCTCTCTCTATTCTATGATTGGCGGAATCTGTTCTTACTGCTACAGGGGTGCAGGAATGGGGAACCCCGTCTGCGTCATCTCAAGGGGCCCCTGCTTGCTTCTCTATCCCTTCCCCACCACAACCCCTCCCTTCGCCCCTTCCCTGACCTCAAAATAAATGCACCTGTTTGGTTGTGAACAAAATGAAGTCTGTATTTATCTTGCAATCAAAAAAGGTGGGCGGGAGGGAGGTCTGATAATCTGGAGAGGGAGTGGGTGGCTAGATGTGCCACGTTGGATATGGGGACTTCACCAGAGTTGGGGTTGAGTCGGTCCGGGCACCACAGGGAGGTGGGCAGGAGGCAGGGCTTGAGAGGGGTCAGGGATGGCAGGGGGGGAGGAGAAGGGGCATGGGCATTACCTCGGGAGGTAGTAGAGGCATCGCATGGCAGGCAGGCGGAGGGGGAATGGGCATAGCGGGGGGGGAGGGGCAGAAGGGTGTGGAAGCCAGGAGCACCGACAGCAGGCAGTTGTACCATTATGCATGATGATCACAACATCCTTGAGGTGGTCGTGGCATGTTCTGTTCTCCACAACATGTGCAGAGTAAAGGGGAGGCCTTCCTCCCGGGATAGGGGGCTGGTCCCCCATCCTGTATGTGTGACAAACTAAGACCACTCACGTGAAGATCCCTCCCCAGCATCCAACAAGGCCTGGGAGACATCCTGACTTATAGGCATTGGCAGGGCTTGCCGAACCACGGTGAGCCCCACTCACCAGCCGCGCTGTCCGGTGATCTGTGCATGCACAGATCGCCCAAACCCAGCTCTTCTGGGTTGCAGTCTACTTGCCACGGGTAAGTAGATTGCATTATTTGTCGAGCCCTGGGCATTGGCTCCAGGGACAGGGTCACAATTTCCATCTCCTCCTCCTCCTCCTCCGGCTGGCCCTGGTGGTCCTGCTCCTCCTCCACTGTGACCTCCAGCCAGGTGACGATGGGGGACTGGAGGCCGGAGTCCACCACAATGGGTGGCGAAGATGTTTCTCCATCCCCCAGGATCTGGTGCAGCTCCTGGTAATAGGGGCAGGTGTGGAGTCCTGCCCCTGAGCGCGAGCTGTGCTATCTGGCCTGGACATATCCCTTGTGGAGCTCCTTGACCTTACTCCAGACCTTTTCCAAGGTCCAGAGTGGGTGTCCACACTCAGCCAGGGACTCAGCCATGTGCTCAAATATCTCGGCATTGCACCACTTGGAGCAGAGATCCTGCAAGGTGTCATCCTCGCCCCACAGATCAGGGAGGGACAGGATCTCTGCTCTGGACCAGGAGGGTGCCCGCCTCCTGGTCCCCCTAGGTGGGTCCTGGGACCCCTGGGGCTGCTCCCTGCAAGAGCCAGGGAGGTTGCAGGGGGCTTGAGGCTGCCATAAGGCTTGTCCAGGGTGCCTGCAGCTTTAAGAGGGCCCAGGAGACAGGCACTATAGAGTCCTGACTAATTTGGACAGAGTGTCCACCAAGGCACCTGTGTTATTTCCTGGAGGCCTCTTTCAAAAAAAAAAACTATCCTTTCGATTTACTTTCGATTTACTTTTGGAAGAACGCAATTGCAGTGTCAATGTAACGCGGGTTTTGTCAGAAAAACGACCCTACAATATGACAGAAAATATCTTATCATTGCCTCTATATAAATCCATGGCATGACCACATGCTGAATACGGTGTGCAAATTTGGCCACCCCATCTTAAAAAAATATACTGGATTTAGAAAAGGTACAGAGAAATGCAACAGAAATTATTAGGAGTACTGAACACATTATATATGAAGAGAATTTTAAAAGATGGTACCTTTTCAATTTGGGAAAGAGATGATTAAGGGAGAGATACAACCTAGGGTTTATAAAATCATGAACTGTGCAGAAAAATTGAATAAGAAAGTGCTGTTTACTTTTTCAAATAACACAAAAGTGAAATTAGTAAGCTGCAAATTTAAAACAAACAAAAGAAAGTATTTCTTCAAAAGTAAACCCGTGAAACTCTTTGCCAGTGGAGATTGTGAAGCTCAAGACTATAACAAGGTTCGAAAAAGAAGTAGGTAAGTTCATGGAGAATAGGTCCCTCAATGTCTATTAGCCAATGTGGGAAAGGATCCAACACCATGTTCTGCATGTCCCTTCCCTCTGTTTGCTATAAGCTGGTGACAGGATGACTCACTCAGTGATTGCCTTTTGTGTTCATTCCCTCTGAAACACCTAGCATTGGCTATTATCAGAAGATAGGATACTGATCTAGATGGACCTTTGATCTGACCCAATATGGTCATTCTGGCATCTTACATAGAACCCAGAGGCACCTGTCCTTGCTGTAACCCACTAAATTCCACTCCTCTCCCAGAGTTGCGACAGAGCCCAGTCTCTCTCTTTTTCTCTCTCTCACAGCTGAGAATATATGTTACAATTAGAATTCCAAACCTAACTATGCCCCTTAAGTGATTTGCCACAAGATGTCAGAACATATTATTAGATCTGAGTGGGTTTAATATTTATTTGTTTTTCTTTTATATAGGAAATGAATACAGAACTCCTGTCAGCTAATTGCTAAATTATCTGACAGAGTTTTCAAGTGCCTAAGTAGACTTTGTAATGATAGTTAAAGTTGCCCCCCAAAACAAAATCTAAAATGGTGCCCCTGCTTTTTTAGGGCCTCTATCATCTGATTAGCCGAGGGAGAATCTGTTAACCAAAACTCCCTCCCTCTTTTGAAAATAAATGGGAAGAGTGAAAGATCAGAATATCCACCCTTTCCTGAACCAGGACAGTGAAATGCTTCCAGGCAGTTTCTACACATCCTAGCTATAGATGAGAAACAGGCAGGTTTACCAAACAGTGGGCTGTGCACCTGCAAGGTTATAATGAAATGGTCCAAGAGTGGCATGCAGCCCCTTCCCCCCCCCAAAAAACCCCAAACTCCCCTCTTTTTTTACCATAGGGGCTACCACCTTTACTTTTCTCACTGTTAGGATTTTGTGCATGTGTGTGTACACACACATATTATGTGATATGTATATATAGGTTTTTGTTACTAAAATTTTTGGTATTTTTTAATTTCTTCCGTGACCTTGGCTTGGTTTCTGTTCAGTGCAATGCCTGCATTTTTATATTAATGTTCTCTTGGTTTAGCATATTAGTTATGTTCTGCATACTCTATTGTTCAAATTAGCTCTTTCTAGAACCTCTAGGAATTCCTAGTCTGAGGATATTATATAATACTCCACTTGTAATGTCATCTTCAATGCTCTAGTCAGTGGTTCCCAAACTTTTCAACATCATGCGCCCTTTTTGATTTTTGACAAACCCTCACCCCCCCCCTCAAAAAAAATAGCAGCAAAACTTGTTGAAGGGGGAAAAAAAAGGAACTGACCAGGAACAAGAAACAAAAATAGCTGCAAAACTTGGGGGGAAGGGGAGATTGATGGGGCGGGCTGGGTCGCCTTGCACCCGCGCTGGAATTTCTTCACACCCTTCTAGGGGGGCACACCCCCCCTAGCTTGGGAACCCATGCTCTATATTAACCATAACTAATTAATTTGCACCATACTTTTGTGAAATACAGGGAAACTAATGTTTTCATGGCACTATTTTCTATGGTATTCGCAAAGTCTTGTAAAAAACAAGTTACTTAAAACTTGCTTCAGTCAACACAGTTGTGCTTCCCAGTGTGGATGGGCATAGCTCATTTTAAAAACATTTTAAGCAATGGATAGTAATGACCTATTTTCACAAGGGCTTTTAGAAAAAGTTAGACAAAGTCATTACCCGTCCATGTTTTAAAAAAAACAAACTAAAATGCGTATAATGATATGGTAGAAACTAGGTACACTTGGAACCTGAGAGACAGGTAAGGAACCTGCTCAGAACAATACAGCTTTCTGCAATGTGGCCTTAACTCACTTCAAGTGAAACTAGATTAAAAGACCAGCATTATCTAGGATAACATTTGCATAAATCATCAGGGGTATGTCTACACTACAGCGCTAATTCGAACTAAGCTAATTCGAACACGTCTAGAACTAAAAACTAGTTCGAATTAGCGTTTTGCTAATTCGAACTAGCATGTCCACATTAAGTGGACCCTGAACCGGGCTTAAGGATGGCCGGAAGCAGTGCCGGCAGGGCATCAGAGGAGGACTTAGAGCATGGAGATGCTGTCTCAGGCTAGCCGAGGGCTGCGCTTAAAGGGTCCCGACCCCCAACCCGGACAGACAGTTCTCAGGGGTGCCTCGCTTGAAAACCAGTCCTGGCTTGGAGTGCACGGAGTACCCACACTGGGCACATCACACCACTCGGCCATCAGCCGGCTGCACTTGCTGCAGACTGCCATCCGGGGAGAGGGGGCAATTGGGGGGCTGCAGGAGAGCTTCCACCCCCAGAAGCCCGCAGAACCAGCCCAGTCCTCCCCATCGGGGGCTCGTACCCCATTCCTCCCTCACCTCCTTCCACTTACCCTTCCATAGCCCCTTTTCTTGATGTACAAAATAAAGGACAATTGTGTTCAAAAATGGAATCTGTCTTTATTGAACAAAACTGGGGGAGACTGGGAAAAAGAGGTGGGAGAGGGGAAGAGAGAGGCTGGGAGAGGGGAGGGCAACTACAATGATCAGGGGTTGGGAACAGGTCCCATATGAAGAGAGGCTAAAGAGACTGGGACTTTTCAGCTTAGAAAAGAGGAGACGGAGGGGGGACAGGATAGAGGTCTCTAAAAGCAGGAGTTGGGTGGAGACAGTGCATACAGAAAAGTTCTTCATTAGTTCCCATAAAGAAGGACTAGAGGACACCAAAGGAAAGGAATGGGTAGCAGGCTTCAAACTAGTAACAGAAAGTTGTTCTTCACAAAGCAAAGAGTCAACCTGTGGAACTCCTTGCTACAGGAGGCTGTGAAGGCTACAACTAGAACAGAGTTTAAAGGGACGTGAGATCAAGTCATGGAGGTTGGGTCCATGGAGTGCTATTAGCCAGGGGGTAGGAGTGGTGTCCCTGGCCAAGGTTTGTGGAAGGCTGGAGAGGGATGGCACGAGACAAATGGCTTGGTCACTGTCTTCGGTCCATCCCCTCCAGGGTCCCTATGGTTGGCCGCTGTCGGCAGACATGCTACTGGGCTAGATGGACCTTTGGTCTGACCCAGTACGGCCATTGTAAGCTCAGGGCTCAGGGTCGGGGGTCTCAGTGGACCCCCTTGATTTTCATGCACACCTGCTCCTGGGTGGCCAGGCTGGCAGCTCTCCTGCCCTAGATGGCCACTTTCCTGTGCCTAGTGCGGAGATCGTGGACGAGGTCCACGATGTCAGCACTAGCCTAGGCGGGTGCCCGCCTCTTGCGGTCCCGGGCAAGCTCCCGGGAACCGCCAGCCTGGTCCCGGGAAGAGGGGGAGGGCTGGGGGGCATCGGGTGGCTGGCTCGATCCGTGCCAGGTGCAGGGTCTGCTGGCTGGGTGCTGGCAGGCATGCACCTGGCACGGGCACCGTAGCCAGCCCGTGCCCCTTTAAGGAGTCTGGGGCCGGGAGGGGGGCAGACGAGTTTCCCTGGCGTTGGCCAGAGTGGCCACCAGGGAAACCTGGGGAGGGCTAGCCTCCCACTAGTTCGAATTAAGGGTCTACACAGCCCTTAATTCGAAATAGTAAATTCGAACTAGGCTTAATCCTCGTGGAATGAGGATTACCTAGTTCGAACTAAGCGCTCCATTAGTTCGAATTAAGTTCGAACTAGCGGAGGGCTAGTGTAGCGCCTATGAAAGTTAGTTCGAACTAACGTCCGTTAGTTCGAACTAACTTTGTAGTGTAGACATACCCCAGTTTCATTCCTTTCTATGTAGTCATCATTTTTGTATCCAGTTCTCAGTGTAAAGTTGCTATGCATTTTCAACCATGGATTTGCTCAGCTGAATATACTAATGCCTCCTTTTAAAATAATTTAAAAGATATTGTATCGTACAACAGTAAGACTGAACTTTATTGTAGTTGGTGGATATTTAAAGAGATTCCTAAATGTAGGATCTTTTAAAATTATTTGGGGTTGTATAATGATAAATCCACACATGTACCTGATATTACTTCATATTAGAATTTTGCTTCATTTCAGACAAGACTGTGAAGGTTAGGTCAAATTCTGTCCTTTCACTGATGTTGCTCTGGAGGAGTAAATGTTGAAGATAGTGGAGTTACTATTCCAGATTTACACTGATTTAACTGAGAACAGAATTTGGCCTCTCAGCTTTGGTTCATGGCCCTTTTTATATAGTTTCCACTGCTATGATTAAACTATATGAAGAACTTTTGCTGCAAGTACAGGTTGACCCTCTTTAGTCCAGCAACATCGGGACCTGACCAGTTCTGAATGAGAGAATTTTCCGGACCACGGGAGGTCAATATTGTCTAGTAGCATGATCAACACTTGCACTGATTACCGGGCTGTTAGAGGACATTTAGGGGTAAATTAGAGCTACATAACAGCGCAGAACATTGAGAGCTAGGACTAGTATCTGTGAACAAACTTTATGGGACTGTGGGAAACGTGGCCACACCCATGAAAAGTGGACATCCAGCTAACTAAAATCATGCTGGTCAACAGATGTTTCAGGACCAGAAAGTTCTGGACTAGAGAGGTTCAACCTGCATGAATATATATGTTGTTCTGATCTAGGAAAACAAGAATACAACTTCCCTAGGAGTGTGTCTACACTGCTGAGTTTTTTTCAGAAAAACAACCATTTTTCTGAAAAAACTCCAGTTACATCCACACTACAGTTGCATACTTTCAAAAAAATTTGAAAGAACAGAGGTTTTTTTTTGGACATTTCTACGAGGAAGAAGCCTTTTTCTGAAAGCGCTCTTTCGGAAAAAGGCATGTGTGGATGGGGAAGAGGGAGTTCTTTTGAAAGAAGAGGAAAGAGGAAAAAGCACAGGTGCCCTGATGGCTACTCCATCCATAGTAATCACAGCTTAAATGTGAGATAGCGTCCATTCACTGTGGACGCTATCTTTTGAAAAAGCAGATCACTTTTTCGATACACTTTTGTTGTGTAGACACTCTGTTTCAGAAAAAGTTTTTTTGGAAGATCTCTTCCAGAAAAGCTTCTTCTGAAAGAAGTCTGCAGTCTAGACATAGCCTAGAACAGTTCTTTTACATCCATCATGAAACTCTGAGGATCCCACTGTCAGTTTAGCTCTTGAATCTGTATCAAAAACTCTCCCAACCTGAGTATGGATTCCTTGGGAACTCATCAGTGCCATTCCAGAATGGCCAAGAGGGGTTCAGTTTTGAGTTGGTAATTCCCTGGCATGTAATTTGGCATGTAGCCGAAAGGAGTGAGACCACAAACTTGGGAATTAGACATAGATCACTTAAATGACAATACTGTGTGAGCACTTAGTGAACCGAGCATTGCAAATCACTCTGCAGAAGCAGAATAATCACACATTCTTGAGTATAGATGAGATATTCTTGGTTTGGAAGAGATGTAACATTCAATATATTAAACTGATTTCTGAAATATTCAAGAAACAAAATCTGCAATTCCTGGCAAGTCAAGAGCATCACCTACTGTGCTGCTTGGTAGGCAGAAACTCTCAGCTTCAATTTGCACTTCTCTCACCTTAAGAACATGAAAGACAACACTCTTGATTTTGCCAAGAAAAATATAGAAAACTGTTAATTGGCTTTTATGTGATTACACATTAATTCATGATTGAGAAGCAGGGATGTGTGTGAACACTGAGATGGCAACATTTTCAGGTGACAAAGTAATTTAGATTACTCAACCTAAAGAAGCCTATAAAAGACTAAGGAACATCAGAAGAGTCTAGCAAAGCTTGATGAATGAACAGCATTGCAGCAGATGAAGCTCAGCCTGAGGAAATGACACTGACAGCAAGGTAATGCACAGTGCATGAGTAGTTCAAGTTATTCCTTCTGAGAACTGCAGCTTGGTCATCAGTTAACTATTATCATTTAGGTAAAAGATTTGGATGCAATTGTAGATCATTCACTGAAGACCTCCTTTTCAGTGTCAGCAGCATTCACAAAGCAACAAAAATATAAAAATAATAGGATAAAGTGAAAATATTAAAATGCCATTATGTCAATATATACCCTCACTTTGAATACTGTGTTTAGTTCTTATAATCAGATCTCAAAGAACAAGAAGAAGAAATCCCCAAACCCCAGAAAATAGAAAATCAGGAGTTCAACAGTACACAGCAAAAATGACTAGAGGCATACGAAGACTTCCATACGCAGAACTATTTGGAGGAGACGAGAATTTGATTAGGTTTACACAATAAATGGCACAAGAAAGGTAAACCAGGTTTCTACATACTTTTATCATAATACAAGTTTAAGGCAATATATTACTTTTTATGGTAGAAAATTGCCTTTTGCTAAAAAAAACTCTCACTTATTTGTGGAACTCATAAATTGGCAGAATTTTAAAATTGGATAGTCTTTTATATGGATTACAACATTCATGGTTATAGGACAAAAAGGTTATAAGGGATATGAACTCTGATGGTTCCGTGTCTATATCAACCCCTAACTGCCTGGGATTAAGAAGAAACTTCCTCTCAGGACAGATTATTTCATGGTTGGCCATTAGGGAGATATCTGCACCATCTCAAGCAGGTGGTATTGGCTAGAACTAGTATACTTACTTTGAGGCTCTGCAGATTTGAGCCAGTACCCTATTACTCACTACTAATGTATTGGGGATGAAAGCATGAGAGCTACATTCATGCAAACGGGGGTTTCAACTTTTTAGTGCATGCACAACATGCCTCAGATGGCATATCAACATTCATCACTGAATGTTATTGGTTGGTTGGATCATTAGCTTTCCCAGCTTGAGCTGGGTACTAATGGGGAGTTCCACGTGAATGCTGATCCTTGCCTCTTGATGTTTCAGCTGATAGCTGAATCTTGCCTAAATGATAATTAACTGTGCCACTGAGGTCAGCATTTTTCAGAACTGGCTTCACACAAACCAGAAATGATTTTTTAAAATTGGTATAATTCAAATGGTATAATTACAGTTGTATCACAATTCAGAGTCTATATTTTCTTTCATATTACTTAAGTGGCATTTCTGTCCCGACTACAGCACACATGTGCATGCACACACACAATTTGCACAGTAATACTAGGCACTGTATCATAGCATACAAATGTTGATTTTCAAAGGCTTGTAAGTTCTCTGTGCCTTAAACCCAACTCCGCTCTCAGATTCCCTGATACCAGTTCTATACTTGCCAGCTTACTGGCAGCTGCAGTATGAAACAATTTCATTATTTCCTCACACTGACTACAATAGATGAGTGGAGGAAGGGTGGTGGTGTCCCCTCCACTGCTGGGTGTTCCTATTTGAAGTTCAAAGCCCGTTACATGGCAGCTGACTGGGACGTTTTCCAAAATTTACAGGAGGCTGGGTAAGAGTCCAAAAAAAGCAAGGAGTGTCCCAACAGAAAGAGAGATCTGACAAGTATGTATGCTTGAAATATACCCCTCCTCACTCAGAATCATCATTTCCTTAAACAATACCTTGCTCTTATAAAAGAGTATTTACTAGATTTCCAGTGTACTTGACTCAGTCAGCCTAGTCAAAAGCCCTGTGAAGAATAGCTGAACAATAATTTCACCTTTTACATTACAGTACTTCTATCTTTGTCTTCCAACCTTGGTGTTGCCAATAACCACAGCTGATTTGTTCTAAAACCTTGATCCTGGAGCTCTTAGTAATTCCTCTAAAGTGGGGTTATTTACATGAGTTAGAACAACTCATCTGAGAATAAATATTAGGAACTAAATTTCTTCCTGAAATGTTTGCAACATTGTAGTCCCAAATCCAACTTCCCACTCTGTCCAGATGCTGCTCTCACATTCAAGTTCAATTTCCTGAAGTTTTTGGTTTGGCTTATTTTTGCTCAATCCCTCAATTTTCTTTTACTTTATTTCTCTGGCTCTAGAGCTTATGAAAGAATTTCTGTATTCAGACTTTTTTGCAGAACTCCTAAACTGCAAAACTAATGTATATCTCACAGTTGAAAGTGCTGATCTGTGAATTTGGGAGAGTATATTTATCCAACCATTCTTAGCATTAATACAGAGGGGCTTACAGAGGTGAATTAAAATGATTTAAAAAAATAAAAATGTGAGAATCCCAAATTCACATATAGGTTGTGTCTAGACTGGCCAGTTTTTCCGGAAAATCAGCCACTTTTCCGGAAAAACTTGCCAGCTGTCTACACTGGCCGCTTGAATTTCCACAAAAGCACCGACGATCTCATGTAAGATTGTCAGTGTTCTTGCGGAAGTACTATGCTGCTCCCGTTCGGGCAAAAGTCCTTTTGCGCAAAAGGGCCAGTGTAGACAGCTCAGATTTGTTTTCCGCAAAAAAGCCCTGATCGCGAAAATGGCAATCGGGGCTTTTTTGCGGAAAAGCGTGTCTAGATTGGCATGGATGCTTTTCCGCAAAAAGTGCTTTTGCGGAAAAGCATCTGTGCCAATCTAGACGCTCTGTTCCAAAAATGCTTTTAACGGAAAACTTTACCGTTAAAAGCATTTCCAGAAAATCATGCCAGTCTAGACACAGCCATACTGTGCAGACTTATTAATTACATAAATATTTTAAAACTAGTTCCTCCTACACTTCACAGACAAGACCAGAGTTTAGGCCCTTACTAATCTGCATTTCACATCCACAGTGGCTATAAGCAATACTTAAATGCAGAAGGCAGTCTGTTCCTGATTTGCTTTATATATTAGAGACCCAGATCAGGGACTGCGGTTTCAATGTGTCAGGCATTATGCACCTATGATGAGAAAATTGTCCCTGCTCTAGAGAGATTACAGATATTTAATGATACCAAATGTAGCAGAAAAAAAGTCACAAAAGTCTGGGAATCTGAATCTGAATTCATGTCTTGAGGTAAAAAGCCTGCAAATTTATCTCTAAATTATAATACTGACTTACCTAGAGCTTTTCCTCACAAATAATACTGTATCAGATAGTCTGAAATGAGTCAGTGACCACCTAGCATTCCACAGATGTCCCTTTGCATACTCAGTCTACCGTAGGAATACAAAACTTTATAGCACCAGGGGGAAAAAGCTAAGGGCAGGTCTATGGACCCAGAAGGTGAGCTTAAGATATGCAACTCTAGCTACCTAAATAACATAGCCGGAGTTGAGATACCTTAAGCTGAGCATGGTGCCATCTTCACAGTGGGAAACTGACTCGAGCAAATGCTCACATTGGCTTCCCTTACTCCTCACGACTGCAAGAAGTACCAGTACTGAGTGAGGGCACCCTCAGTGTTCAATTCAGTAGGTCTTTACTAGACCTACTAAATCAAATGCCAGAAGTTTGATCTCCAGCACTGTATATGGAGATGTGGCCTAAGACCTTTTTGCTCCAAAAGCTATCCCTTACTACAGGGGTGGGCAATAATTTTTGCCCAGGGGCCACTTCAAAAATTTTTGAAGTAGCACTGGATCACCCCAGAAGGGATGGGGCATAAACAGGAAGGGGTGGGGAAGCCCCTTTACCCCCCCTTCCCACTAGGTACCCATGCTCTGGAAGAGGCTTGGCATGCTCCCCCACCCTCAGACAATCAGCACCTGGGGGCGGGGGAGCACCCAAAGCCTCCTCCTACCCTGTGAGGAGCATGTGGCACTGTGAAGTGCCGTGGGCTACTCGCAGGGCCGGGGCAGGGAGAAGGAAGCTTCACACAGTTCCCCCTGCCCCAAGGCCCTGATTGGCCTGGGATGGGGGAGCATGCAAAGCCTCCTCTGCCCTCCTCTCCCCGCCCATGCGAGCAGCACACTGCACTTCCAAGCACCGCATGCTACTCACAGGGCAGGAGGAGGCTTCACATGCTCTCCCACCCCCAGCCAATTAAGGTCTGGGGGCAGGGGAACAGCAGGGCCTCCACGGGCCAGATCCACCCACTTAGCAGGCTGGATCCTTTTGCCCACCCCTACCTTACTATTTGAACTAAAGGCAAATCTCCACTAGTTATTAGTACTATTTGGCCTCCAACAGAGTTGGGCAGCTCTAATTCTATCCACTAGAAGAGAGTTGTATACCTACCTGTATTCAGTACATTCCTTGCTTGAAAATATACCCAACCACTTTACTGGTTCCTTAGCTAAAATTCCATTAGTGGCTGTTGCTAGAACTCCTCCTTATTACCTCAAGTGCTCAGAGAAAAATATGACTCCTCATTAAGGATGTAAAAATACTATTCACACTTTCTTGAGCTAGCTTTTTTAGTCAAGTGTTGAGGCACAATGGCTCCTGGTCATTCTTTTAACAAGTTTCCCACACTTACTGCACAGGAAGGGGGAAGACTTACCCCATTATTTTTGCGGCAGTTATAGTATTTCACATAAGTTATTTTTGACAAAGATTTTTGAAGATATTTTGTCTTAGGATAGATTTGTACTGCTTTATATCTATCAACTTTATTATGAATCATGTAAATGTTTCCTTTGAAGCCACGGATATAGCATAAGTGTTTGGGATCTTTCGAATTGCCAGTGCTTAACATGTATTTGATAGCATTTCCTTTGGAACTTTAGATTTCTGAGTCATTATTGAGATCCAATTCCTGCATTCCTCCACATCCAAAACTCTCAGGAAAGTTAGGATCTGGCTAAACTTTGTCCTAATTATTCCCCATGTTTTGACCATCTTTGTCCTAGTTACTTTCCTATTTTTCACCACCTATTTAAAGTCTGATTCAGCACTTTCCTAAAAAAAGTGCCAGCAGCCCTGCACATAAAAAATCCTATAGTAACAAACCAGAATATGCAATTACACACATACTGCAGAGAAGAATGTATTTTGCTAAGGAAACATTTTATTATAAGCAGGGTATTGTTTTCCACCTAATGTCATACAAGACTCCAGGGTCTTCAAGAATACTTAAAAGTTTTGCTGTTTTAACTGTGTTTGTATAATTAAAACAGTAAACCCTGCCCAGTCCCTCGCAGCATGGATGCAGCTGTCATTTAATATACTGGTGATACATATTTTCTAGGTGAATCAGCCATGGTAGTGATGCAAAATATTTTCTAAGTGTAAACCTTTGGCCGGTAACAGTCGGCAACCAGAAGGGCCGGGTTCAATGTCTGGAGGGCAGATGGTCCCTCCAACAAGGTGACTAAAACTGGCTCAAGCCCCAACCCAGTAAACTGGGAAAATTCCAACCTACCTGCTAGGTGCCTTTAGAGGCAATTCTTCCCCTCTCGCAAGCACTGAGTCAGAGATAGAAACAGTCTGTTTAATCAGAGTAGGCAAGTATTAACCCACAAGACTACACATAAACAGTGAAAAACCCATAACACGAACAACCTGTGAGCAAGGTACCATCCCCAGTGTCTGCAGGGTGAAGTCTTTTTCCTAGAGGTCTTTAGTCCAACCCTGCTTCAAATGCCCCCAGTTACAGCTCTGTCCAGTCAGTGCAGACCCAGACACATCACCTTGATGACTTCCCTCATAGAGCCTGATGTGATGACACTTGTGTGATGCCCCTGCTGCCCGCCGGTCGTTCCTGCCAGCCGCTTGGCTGGCCGCCTGCTGCCGTTCCTACCGGCTGCCCACCGGTCGTTCCCGTCAGCTGCTCTGCTGGAAGGCATGAGGTGCGTAGTTCTAGGGATGGGTGTTCCATGACCTCCACTCCCAAAAGAAGACGACGGTGGGTGGTGGTCGGGGACTCCCTCCTAAGAGGGACTGAGCGATCCATCTGCCATCCGGACCTGGAATCTCGAGAAGTATGCTGCTTACCGGGAGCTCAAATTCAGGATGTGACTGAGAGGCTTACCAAACTGATCAAACCTTCGGATTGCTACCCCTTCTTGCTTCTCCACATGGGAACTAACAATACAGCCAAGAATGACCGTGAGCAGGTTACTGCGGATTATGTAGCGCTGGGAAGAAAGATCCAAGAATTGGGAACGCAAGTGGTTGAAGGGAAAGGACTGGGCAGGGATCGTCAAATTGAGGAAGTAAATGCGTGGTTGCGCAGGTGCTGTTGCAGAGAGGGCTTCGGTTTCTTTGACCATGGAACTCTGTTCCTGGCACAAGGACTGTTAGGAAGAGATGGGATCCACCTAACCAAGAGAGGAAGGAGCATCTTTGCAGGCAGGCTTGCAAACCTAGTGAGGAGGGCTTTAAACTAGGTTCGTTGGGGGACGGTGACCAAAACCCTGAGGGGAGTGGGAAAGTTGGATACTGGGAAGAAATGCAAAGAGGAACAAGCAAGAAAGGAGGACCCCTGATTTGAATGGAGAAGATAGGGCAATCAACTGGCTATCTGAGGTGTTTGTACACTAATGCGAGATGCCTGGGCAACAAACAGGGAGAACTGGAGGCCCTGGCCCAGTCCAAGAAATATGATTTAATTGGGATAACAGAGACTTGGTGGGATGACTCGCATGACTAGAGCACTGTCACGGAAGGGTATAGACTGTTCAGGAAGAACAGGCAGGGGAGAAAAGGAGGAGGAGTTGCACTATACATAAGAGAGCACTATGATTGCTCTGAACTCCAGTCTATAGAGGGAGAAAAACCTGTTGAGAGTCTATGGGTTAAGTTTAGAGGTGCAAACAACAGCAGTAATATTGTGGTTGGTGTCTACTATAGGCTACCGGATCAGGTGGATGAGGTAGATGAGGCTTTCTTCAGACAACTGAGAGAAGCTTCCAGATTGCAGGCCCTGGTTCTCGTGGGGGACTTTAATCACCCTGACATCTGTTGGGAAACCAATACGGTAGTACACAGGCAATCAAGGAAGTTTTTGGAGAATGTTGGGGATAACCTCTTGATACAAGTGCTAAAGGATCCGACCATGGGCCGTGCGCAGCTTGAGCTTTTGCTCACAAACAGGGAGGAACTAATAGGGGAAGCAGAGGTGGGTGACAACCTGGGAAGCACTAATCATGAGATGGTAGATTTCAGGATCCTGACCAAAGGAAGAAAAGAGAGTAGTAAAATATACACCTTGGACTTCAGAAAAGCAGATTTTGACTCCCTCAAAGACCTGATGGGCAGAATCTCCTGGGATGCTAACATGAAGGGGAAAGGAGTCCAGGACAGCTGGCAGTATTTTAAAGAAGCTTTATTGAAGGCACAGAAAGAAACCATCCCAATGTGTAGAAAGAGATACAAACATGGTAGGAGATCAGATTGGCTTACAGGGGAAATCCCTGGTGAACTTAAGCACAAAAAGGAAGCTTACAAAAAGTGGAAACGCGGACAAATGACCAGGGAGGGATTTAAATGTATAGCTCAAAAATGCTGGGGGGTTATCAGGAAGGCAAAAGCACAATTGGAATTGCGACTGGCAAAGGATGTGAAGGATAACAATAAAGCTATGTCTATACTCGTGGCTTCTTGTACAAGTACGGCCGTTCTTGCGCAAGAATCTGCAGAGCGTCCACACTACCCGCCCGCTCTTGTGCAAGTAAATTTACAGTACGGCGTGGTAAGAGAGGGCTCCTTGCGCAAGAGCTATGCTCTTTTTTAACAAGTGTAAGCCCTCTTGCGCAGGAGTTCTTGTGCAAGAAGACAGTGTGGACGCTTGGCAGGGATTTCTTGCACAAGAAAGCCCTATGGCTAAAATGGCCATTAGAGCTTTCTTGCGCAAGAGAGCGTCCACACTGCCATGGGTGCTCTTGCGCAAAAGCACAGCTCGCACATGTTCTTGTGCAAGAAGCCACCAGTGTAGACATAGCCAAAAGGTTTCTACAGGCATGTTAACATGAAGAAGGTGATCAGAAAGGCTGTGGGGCCCCTACTGGATGAAGGAGGTAAACTAGTTACAGATTATGTGTGGAAAGCTGAAGTACTCAATGCTTTCTTTGCCTCTGTATTCACGGACAAGGTCGGCTCCCGGACTAATGCACTAAGTGACGCAAGATGGGATGAAGATGGACAGCCCTTGGTGGGGAAAGAACAATGGTCTCAAGTAGTGGTGGGAGAGGTCCAGGTTGGATATTAGGAAAAACTATTTCACTAGGGCTATGTCTACACTGGCATGATCTTGCGGAAGAAATCTTTTGCGGAAGAGTTCTTGTGCAAAAACTCTTTCAGAAGACAGTGTCTACACTGCCATGTGCGTTTGTGCAAGAGATGTGCTTTTGCACAAGAGCATCCATGCCAGTATAGATGCTCTCTTGCGCAAGAAAGCTCTGAGGGTCATTTTAACCATAGGGCTTTCTTGCACAAGAAATTCATGTTGCCTGTCTACACTGGCCTCTTGCGCAAGAACAGTTGCACAAGAGAGCTTATTCCTGAGTGGGAGCATCAGAGTTCTGGCACAAGAAGCACTGATTTCATACATTAGAACGTCAGTGTACTTGCGCAAGAACTCGCACCAATGTAGACACAGCCTAGGAGAGTGGTGAAGCATAGGAATGAACAAGTTACTCACCCTGTGTAGTAATGGTGGTTCTTCGAGATGTGCCCCGTGGGTGCTCCACTCTAGGTGTCAAGTCCATCCTGGCGCCGCTGGTCGGAAGATTTCAGAGCCATCTTTGGCTGGTCTGTGCATGCCCCCTACAGTGCGCGGCTTTCGCGCCTTTGATCACGAGCGCAGACCGGCCCCCCTGCCAGTTCCTCTCACTGCTCGGTCCCTGAAATGATAAATCAAAGGGAGAGACCCAGGGCGGGGAGGAGGGTGGGTCATGGAGCACCCCCGGGGCACATCTCGAAGAACCACCATTACTACACAGGGTGAGTAACTTGTTCTTCTTCTTCGAGTGGCCCCGTGGGTGCTCCACTCTAGGTGACTGTATAGCAGTAACTGGAATACCAGTGCTCCGGGTCAATTAATTATTGCCTGTAAAAGACAGGACTGCGGAAGCCACCGCGTGGTCCGACGCCCATCGTGCACTATGGCATAGTATCTCATAAAAGAAGTACTTGAAGCCCATGTAGCGGCTCTACAAATATCTGCTAGGGGAACTCCTCTGGCAAAGGCCGTAAAAGTTGCTACTGCCCTAGTCGAATGTGCCCGTGGATAAGAGTGCAACGGTCTGTTATGAATAGAGTGGCACGTGGTTATGCAGAGGGAGATAAGCTTAGCTATGCATTGAGTTGAAAGCGCCTGCCCTTTGAATTGCTGTGCTGTTGATACCAAAAGTTTATCTGTTCGGCGCCACTGTCTGATTCTGTCTATGTAGAAGGCAAGGGTACGTCTAACATCCAGTGTATGAAGCATAGCCTCCTTATTTGAGGCATGCGGCTTTGGATAAAAAGAAGGAAATACAGTCGGTTCGTCAATGTGAAACGATGAGGAGACCTTGGGAGTGAACGCCAGGTGCAATCGTAGCATCACTGCTTCTTTTGAAAACAATGTGAATGGGGGAGTCGACGACATCGCTCCTAACTCACTGACTCTGCGCGCTGACGTAATTGCAAGCAGGAAAGCGGTCTTCATAGTTAGCATCTGCAGTGCTATGGATGCCAGTGGTTCAAAGGGGGGAAACATAAGCGTTTTGAGTACTAAATCCAAATTCCACGATGGTGGAGGAGGTCTCCGAGGTGGACTTACATTATTCAGACCCTTGAGGAATCGCTTGGTGGTCGGGTGTGAAAACAATGAGAAACCCTGTATCGGACAATGGAAAGCACTGATGGCCAATAGATGAACTCGAAGGGATGCCAACGAAAGTTTTGAAATCCGCAAGTGAAGCATGTACTCGAGGACCTGGTGTAACGGAGCAGACAGCGGTCGGACGTTGTTTTGGAGACACCAAGATGAATATCTGTGCCATTTAGCGAGGTAAGTACGTCTTGTCAAATCTTTTCTACTGTGAATCAGAATGGACTTGACCTGCTGTGAGCAAAGGTTCTCATCTCGTTCGAGCCAGTCAGGAGCCACGCTGTCAGATGTATCATCTCTAGCTTGGGATGTAGAAGAGAACCCCGTTCTTGAGAGAGAAGGTTCTGGTGTAAAGGCAGAGGCCACGGAGGCCGTAGAGACATCCTGTGCAAGAACGGATACCAAGCTTGTCTGGGCCAGGCCGGTGCTATCAGTATCACCGTTGCTGCCTCCGTTCTGATCTTCTCCAGTGTTCTGGGAATGAGAGCTATCGGAGGAAATGCGTACAGTAGTGATCTTTTCCAGTTGGTTAGTAGTGCATTGCCTAGGGATCCCTTGCTGATCCCTGCTCTGGAACAGAAAAGGCGACTCTTCTTGTTGGAGGCCATTGCAAACATCTACCAGGGGCGTATCGCATCTGCTGAAGACGTCTTGAATCACATACTGCCTTATCTCCCACTCGTGGTCGATGGGAAAGCGTCTGCTTAGGGAGTTGGCAATGACATTGGCTATGCCAGGTAAGTAGGATGCTGCTATAATGATATTGTTCTTATGCACCAGTTCCAACACCATACCGCTTCTGTGCATAGGGAACGTGACTTTGCTCCACCTTGTCTGTTTAGGTAATACATCACCGCCACGTTGTCTGTAAGCACTCTGACTGTCTTGCCTCTCAGGTGAGGGAGGAAGTGCTTGCATGCCAGGAATATTGCACGTAACTCCAGTCTGTTGATATGTAGACGCCTCTCGGCAGGAGACCAGCGACCCTGTATGCGTTCGTCGCCCATGTTTGCACCTCATCTGATGAGGGAGGCATCCGACGTCAGCTGTACTGACGGAATCGGTCTGTGAAAAGGCATTCCCACCAAAATGTTTGATGCCTTGGTCCACCAGCGCAGAGACACGTGAATGTGGAGCGGAGGAGAAACTTGCTTGTGAATATCATGTCTTCCTGGAACATACACAGTTGACAGCCAGTGTTGCAGGTTTCTGAGGTGGAGGTGTGCGTGGGGAACAACAAACGTGGCTGCAGCCATGTGGCCCAGAAGACGCAGACAGTATGTACTGAGACAACTGGGCTATTGCTAAGTAGACTGACCAAGTCCTTTATTGCCTGGAATCTGTCCTTCGGTAGATAGGCTCTTGCCATCCTTGAGTCGAGAACTGCCCCTATGAATTGTATGTTCTGTGTTGGAGTGAGGGTCGATTTCGACTCGTTTACAATCAGTCCAAGAGAGTTGAACACTCGTCTGACGGTTGTGACCATGAGGGACGTTTCTTCCTGAGACGTACCTTTTATCAAACAGTCGTCCAGATAAGGGAATATGATGACTCGCAGTCGCCCGAGGTGCGCAGCAACAATGGCGAGGGTCTTTGAAAATACCCGTGGAGCAGAAGCCAGTCCGAATGGGAGGACACGATATTGGAAATGCTCGACCTTTATGACAAAATGCAGGAATCGTCTGTGTGCAGGATATATTGCTATATGAAAATAAGCGTCCTGTAGGTCGAGAGCCGCGAACCAATCGTTGTTGTCCAGAGTTGGGATGATCGTAGTGAGCGTCACCATTTTGAATCGCTGTTTTCAAAGGTAGTGATTCAACTGGCGCAGATCCAGAATAGGTCTCCATCCCCCCGTTTTCTTTTGCGTTAGGAAATAACGCAAATAGAACCCTTTTCTTCTGAAGCCCTCTGGGACCTTCTCTATCGCTCCGATGGATACTAGGCGATAAGCCTCTTGTTGCAGAAGGTCCTCGTGCGATGGGTTCCTGAAAAGGAACGGGGATGGTGGGGTGGTAGGAGGGAGGGATGTGAATGGGATGGTGAGACCGTATCTTATCACCTCCAATACCCATTTGTCTGATGTTACAGCAACCCATTGATGGTAATAGGGTTGCAGTCTGTGATGAAAAATGGACTTGGCATCTCTGGCAACGACTGGAGTGTTCAGCGCGCCCTCGACATGGAAGTCAAACCTGCTGTTTGGGCATCCCAGCATTGTTCACTCTAGCCGGGTGAGGACATCTACGCTGTGGCCTCTGTTTAGAATGACCTTTATCATAAGGATGGTTTTGCTGTCTCCGGAATTGATAGTCATAACGTTTTTGGAACGGAAAATATCATCTGTGGCAGAAAGGTGGGACGTACATTCCGAGAGTACGTAAGGTTGTTCGCGAGTCCTTCCCTGTATGGAGTACGTCATCCATGCATTTTTTCTGCAAAGAGCTTAATCCTATCAAATGGGAGATCCTTCACCTTGGATTGTAGCTCTCTGGGTACTGCGGCCATTGTTAACCATGAGGCCCTTCACATGGACACTGCCGTAGCTACTGTTCGCGCTGCTGTGTCAGCCATGTCACTGGCAATCTGCAGACCTGCTCTGGCACACGCATAACCCTCTTGAATTATCTCACGGAGGAGAATCCTATCGGCCTCGGAGATTCATTGTGCAATTTCCGTCAATCTTGCAATGTTATCGAAGCTATGATTGGACAAGAGCACCGCATAATTAGCGATACGCAGGAGAAGTGTGGATGAAGAATACACTTTCCGTCCAAAAATGTCTAGCTTTTTTGCATCCTTGTCAGCTGCTGAATTTCTGACCTGTGGGCTCTTTGCTCTCTGCAAGGCTGCCTCCACCACCAGTGAATTGGGCTAGGGGTGCGTGAACAGGAACTCTCCCCCTTTGGCTGCTATGAAATATCTTTTCTCAGTCCTTTTACACGATGGGGTAACTGAAGTCAGCGTGTTCCAGATCTCTGAAGCCGACGCTAGAATTGCCTCGTTTAGCGGTAAGGCCACTCTGGACTGATGCCTAGGGTGCAAATTCTTCCACAACTTATGTTGTTTCGCCTGCACATCCATTAGTTGAACTTCTTGAGACTGTGCCACCCTCTTGAATAGGTCTTGGAATTCACGGGCATCGTCCGGTGGTAAAGGATCCGCCACGAAAACTGCGTCATCTGGGGAGGACGATTGAACATCCCCAAGGGAAGCTGCAGGCGTGTGCTCATCCGTATCCGAAATTTGACGCTCCTCTGGATCAGAAAGGACTGATACTGAGAGGGCCGTGGGAAGGGGCGGCTTTGGTGACTGAGGTCTTTGATATTCTGGAGCATGTGGTGAAGATCGTCTGTGATAAGACTGATGGCAACAACAAGAGTAGGAATGGGAGTGTGATCTGCCCTTCCTCATAGGGGCATGATAACTCCTGTGAGCATGATAATCATAGTCAGGAGATGATCTCCTTGATGCATATCAAGGATAGACCCGACGCCTAGAATGGAGCACCCACGGGGCCACTCGAAGAAGAAGGGTTACCTAGGGAAGTAGTGGAATCTCCAGACCTAACGGTGTTTAACTCTTGACTTGACAAAGCCCTGGCTGGGTTGATTTAGTTGGGATTGGTCCTGCCTAGAGCAGGGGGCTGGACTTGATGACCTTCTGAGTCTTTTCCAGCTCTATGGTTCTATGATTCTATCTGCCACTGCACTTACTGGCTTCCCGCCAGTCACTCCTCCCAGCCGCTCCAGTGGCTGCAATGGGGCTGGCTCCAGGCTAAACCAGTGACTTCAGCTTTTAGTGATTTTAACTTTTTAGCCACCACCTAGGCTAGCAAAAGATTTCAGCTTCCACTGGACTAGCAAAAAGACTTCTGATGGAGTCTTTAGGTCTATCCTTAAAACAAGGGGGAAAGAGTCTTACAGTCAGTCTTACAGTTCACACCTGGCAGGCATGAAGCAGGCTGGCTCAAACCCTTCTGCCCCCAACTCAGTTCACTCAATTCTGGAATGGAGCTTCCATCAACTTCAGAAAGAATTCTGGAATGGGAAGTCTTGTTCATCTGAGACCTCTTACAATGATGGTGTCTCTCCTGCAAGCACTGGTGTTATATTTTACTTTTCTCACATTTAGTAACATGATTTGTGCTAGCATGATTTGTGACCCCCACAACAGCCCAAATTAAATACAATACATCACATTCCATTCTAACAATTGATCCTCCATCAGCCCTGGCTGAATTGGATTTACATAGCCACACCCTGGATTCCTTCCCCATCCTGGCATGAGCTGTATTTACATATGAATGATTAACAATTAATTATCTTGCAGAGCTAAACCATTTGAGTGAGCATACCCACCCCCAGGGCAGCTCTCTCCTGTTAGCTGGATGATAGCAAGCAGTAGTTCAGCCCCTGCTTATATAAGTATGAAGATGATGCAAAGGATAAAAGATATAAATACTTACAAACAGCACAAACTACAGAAAAAAACCAAGACAGTTTAAGTACTGAACCAAATAAGGACAATTATATTTGGATGATGGTAAATGTAAATAAATGTAGGCGCAAATGAGGCAAAACAGATATGAAAGGGAGAAGCTACAGACACAGCATATTGATTTGAAAATAGATTTGATATCCCTGTAAATGAACCTGTACCCCACCATGTTGCTTCATTAAAGAATGCAAACACAATGCTGAGATATTACGTTGCAGCAGAGTGAAGAAAGATCAAAAGATGAATTGGCTAAATCAAGCACAGGAAGGTGTTTTTTTTCTGTAAATGCAGTATTTTAATCTCAGCTAGAATATGGCATGTGGAATAAGGATGTCAGATAGCGATTAATTTAATAATCATATAACCACATCAAATTTTAG
Organism: Pelodiscus sinensis; assembly: GCF_052426305.1. Classification (NCBI taxonomy): domain Eukaryota; kingdom Metazoa; phylum Chordata; order Testudines; family Trionychidae; genus Pelodiscus; species Pelodiscus sinensis. The sequence continues at coordinate 149,366,999 of NC_143054.1, forward strand.
CAGTTACATGATTATTCAGTAGTTCCAAGGGACAGGGCTGGCAGCCACTGCACTTCATGCTCCGCTCTCAGGCTAAGGCTAGACTACAGCCATTTTTCTGACAAAACCTGAGTTACGTCCACACTGCAAGCACATTCTTTCAACAGTAAATCGAAAGAACAAAGGGCTTTTTGCACAATTAGTAATCCTCATTCTATGAAGAAGAAGCCTTTTTGCGAAAGAGCTCTTTTACAAAGAGGCGTGTGGATGGAGAGAAGGGTTTTTTTGTACAAGAAGAGGACTCTAGGGAAAAGCACAGGTGCCCAGGTGCCCACTCCATACAAGCTAATCACAACTCTATAGTTCCTGTCTCCTGGCCCCTCTTAAAGTTGCAGGCCACCTGAACAAGCCTTATGGCAGGAAGTCGGACAGAGAGCAGCAGTTCACTGCGTGGCTCTCCCTGCCACAGCCATGTCTGCCCCTGAAGCCCCCCCATGACCTCCTTGACCCTCGCAGGGAGCAGCCCCAGGTGTCCCAGGACCCACCCAGGGGAACCAAGAGGCGCACCCCATCCTGGACAGGCCCAGAGCTCGTGTCCCTCCTCGAGCTGTGGGGCAAGGAGGAGACTTTACAAGATCCCCAAGCCAAGCGGCAGAATGCCGATATTTATGGCCGAATGGCCATCTCCCTGGCGGAGTGCGGACACCCACCCCGGACCATGGAACAGGTCCGGAGTAAAGTAAAAGAGCTCTGCCAGGGGTATATTCGGGCCACTGAGGCCAGCTCCCACTCAAGGGCAGGACCTCATATCTACCCCTACTACAGGGAGCTGCACCACATCCTCGGGGGAACGAGTGGGAGCTGGGAATCATCTGATCCGGCTCGCACCGAGTCCCTCCTGCTGCACTTCTGATTTTTAAATGTATTAAGAGCTGGCATGTTCTTAATACATTTTTAAAAGCAGAGGCGCAGTGTCTGGGACTGGGTGCGAGCCTGAAATCAGCTGATTCCCGGCTCACACCTGGTCCCTGCTACCCACGTGCCTTCCCTGCCCTCTGCAGAGACAGTGCTGGGAAGAACCAGCTTTTAAGCCAGCTCCCCCAAGGACGAGCTTCTGCTCCCTCTCTTGCTGCCTCAGACAGAGATAGCAAGGCAGGGGGAAGCAACTAATCAAGGGACTTGTTGACTATCCGATAAGCTTTTGCTTATCAGATAGTCAACTAATTCCTTACATCCCTACTGCTGGTTGCACACAACATTGACTATAAGAACCGTGCACTTCCTCTACATCCACTCTATCCCAGAAACCATCCTGGTTATGACAATTTTGCATACACCTAAGATGAAGGAGGGCCACTCATGCAGCCCACTCATTAGCCTAGGTTGCTCATTGATCGCTTAAACCCTTTGGAAACAAAGAGATGGAGAAGAAATAGAGTGTAACATATTGGAATTAGTCAGCAAGTCACGATAGACTGAATACTGAATCTCCTTTGAATATTACAGATATACATCATCCTAATATTAATACAGCTGGCACTCTTGAAAATGCCGGTAGTCTATGGGTTAAAATGTTAAAGACTGGGGCTAGCTGCCCATACTTTTGGCCTCTAGTTTTATGAATGTAATACCCCCAAATACGAACATGATGATTAAGCCTCAGAGCAGCAACTGCAATCCAAGATGAGTAAGCAGTAACCAGCTGACACATTTCCAATTCAGAAACATCCTGAAACATAAATTAACAACACATATGGAACAAAAATTTTTCTTCTTCAGCGATTCGGCTTTTTTCTTCTTATTTTGTATACAGAGAACTAAGTCTGCTGTGAACAATTTGACAATCTCAGGAATATGTTTCTGAAAGGTCAATCAAGGACCTGTGCTTTGTGATATTTATAATCATAATACATCACCTAAAACAGTTCCATTCGACCAGGTGATCTGTAATTCACCTCTGGGTGTTAGCACAGCATGGTAGTGCTATTTTTATGCACTAACTACACTAAGAGCAGCATGTTACTGTGGATTTTTTTAATGACTCAGAAATCAAAGGGATCAATTTCAAAACAAAATTAATTTGCTGCAAGAAGGTTCAGCATTAAAGGCTAAGTAAATCTGAGATCTGAAATAATCCACACTCTTAAAGAACCCTGTTTGTGAAGGGATAGCCTGCCCCCCACCTCAGGGCTGGGGGTAGCTAATGAGCTGTTCTGGGTCTGTAGTGCTCTAACAAGGTACACCTACAAGGCTTGTTCAGCCTGGTGGAGGAGGAATTTAAAAGGGAAAATTCCCTTTAGAAAGGGGTGGTGCACAAGGCGAAGGCTGATTTACCCAGAGACTGAGGGTAACAAAGGCAGTCCAGCTATGCAGGAGACAGCTGTGGGACATGCCACTCCTGGAGTCAACCCAGCTGTTAGCAAAACAATATGCCCCAATGGAAAAAGGGCAGGGAGATTAAACTCTACAAAAGGACAATAGACTTTAAGGGTGTGTCTACACAGCACACTCAACTCGAAATAAGATACGCAATTTGTGCTATGCAAATTGCGTATCTAATTTCAAATCTACTTTGAAATAGCTTATTATGAAATTTGGCATGTCTACAGAGTGCCAAATTTTGAAATAACATGCTATTATGAGACATCCCTTAACCTTCATGGAACTAGAGTTACCAGGATGCCGAAATAGTGCACCCGTTATTTTGAAAAATGTTTCGAAATAACAGGCAGCTTATGTAGACATGGGGTAGCTATTCTGGGATACCTCTGGTATCCCAAAATAGTCATGCAATGTAGACATACCCTTAGGGTATGTCTACACTACAGCGTTATTTCGAAATCTCTTATTTCAAAATAGTTAATTCGAAATAAGTTATTTTGAAATAACACGTCTACACACAAAATGCATTTTGAAATACCTTTTTGCTATTTCGAAAGAGTGCATATGATTGGACACTGAATCGCATTTAGGGGCAGCTGAAACTGGTTCCAGCAGGGCATCAGGTCAGTAGTTGCTTTGTGTTACTGTTGCCTGAGGCTATCTGAGGCTTGTGCTTAAAGGGACTCCCCCCGGACAGCCGGTTCTCAGCTTTCCCTGCTTGCTTCCCTACCTCACTGAGGGACAGCAAAGCATTTTTCTCTCTGTCTGCTTTGGTTGCCCTGACTCGGGACACCACAGCACTCTGCACCATGGAGCCAGAGCCGCCCCTGGGCACTCTGGTGCTCATTTTGGAGGCGTTGCAAGCCTGGCTCCAATTGCTGGAGACTGCCTGGCAGCATCTGCTGCAGCCCAACCCCCAGGCCCTCCTCCCGACCCCTCTGGGGGCCAGGGAGGAGCAGCAGCAGCACCCGGACACCAGCGTGCCCTGCCGCATCTAGCATCTGGACACCAGCAGCGACTGGTGGGGCCACATTGACTTGGAGTGCTGGGGAGACTAACAATGGACCCAGAACTTCAGGATGAAGGACACTTTCCTCAAACTCTGTGAGTGGCTCATCCCTGCTCTGCAGTGATGGGACACGCACATGAGGCCCGCCATTCCCCACCACAAGCACATGGCCATCACCCTCTGGAAGCTCTCCATGCCGGATAGCTACTGATCTGTGGTGAACCAGTTCGGCATGGGGAGATCCACCATCAGAGCAGTGCTCATGCAGGTATGGCAGTCTCTGGCCATTGTGCCAGGAGGGGGGGTGTGAGGAGGGAATGGGCTACCGAAAAGGGGGGGAGGTGGTGAAAGTCCCCTCTCCAGGAGAGTTTGGTCTGTCCCAGCTGCACTAGACTGCCCGTGGTGGGCAGGATTGCAGGGGGGGGGGTTGCTCTTGGGAATGGGGGTGCAGGGCAGTGGTGGGGAAGGAGCACTGTCAGCCACCCTAGTGACTCTCGGTTTTGTGTGTCTCTCTGCAAGTGGTCAAAGCCATCAATAGAGTGCTGCTCTGCAGAGTCATCCACCTCACTGATTTGGATGTGGTGATCGAGGGTTTGGCACCCTGGGCTTCCCCAACTGCAGGGGGGTAGCAATCCACGGGACACACATCCCCAGCCGTGCCCCGGACCACATCAACAGGAAGGGATCCATGCCCTCTACATCAATCGGAAGGGATACTTCTCGGTCATCCTGCAGGCCGTGTCTGACCACCGGTCATCAACGTGGGCTGGTCCGGCAAAGTACACGAAGCGCGGGTATACCACAACTCCTCCGTGTGCCAGAGGCTGCACGCCGGGACTTTCTTCCCCTACTGCCACATCAGGGTTGGGGACGTGGATGTGCCCGTGTGCCTGGTGGGGGATGCGACCTAACCACTACAACCCTGGCTCAGAAAGCCCTACATGGGACACCTCAAACCCCTCCCGACAGGCCTTTAACGCCAAGCTCGGCAGGGCCCGCATTGTGGTGGAGGGTGCCTCCGGCCGGCTTAAGGCCCGATTTAGATGCCTCCTCACACACCTGGACCTCTCCAAGCGGAATATTCCACACATGGTGGCAGCATGTTGTGTGCTGCGTAATTTGTGTAGGAGGAAGGGGGAGGCTTTCTACGTGCAGCCCCACACGGCTGCCAGCTGGGAGGCCCACTGGGGAGGCTGTCCATATCCAGGAGGCCCTGCAGGAGAACTTCTACCCAGAGAAGGACTAAAGTCTGCCTGGTGTGCCCCACTGGGGGCTTGTGCCTCATTTTACCCTCACATCCTTCCACTTTCCCCTCCCTAACCCCCCTTCCTGATATACAATAAAAACGTGTGTTGCCAAAAACAAAGTGATAGAAATGTAGCCGTGTTAGTCTGGTGTAGCTGAAACAAAATACAGGACTATGTAGCACTTTAAAGACTAACAAGATGGTTAGTCTTGTTAGTCTTTAAAGTGCTACATAGTCCTGTATTTTGTTTCAGCCAAAAACAAACTCTCTTTATTGATCATAACTCGGGTGAGGGGGGAATGAGGGTGGGAGCAGGGAAGGGGAAACCTGGGAGGAGGGAGCAGGTAGGGGGAGGCAAGGGAAAGAAGGGGGAGGACAAGCTAAGGGTTGGGGGGTCTTGCTGGTCTACCTGTCTCCCAGCACTGCGGGAGCGGGGGCCTCTGCATCCCTTGGGGAGCGGGAGCAGGAATGGGAGGAAGAGCGATAGCTGGGGCGGCCACAGGGGCTGGAGCGGAAGCAAGCAGCAATCTCTGCACCAGGGTCTGCAGGTGGTCGTGGAAGGCACGCCCTTGGTCAAGCAGCTCCCGCAAGCTCTCTTGCCGCAGCTGCAGGTCTTCCTGCACCCAGTGCTCCTGGCAGCGGGCCTGGGTGTGGGAGGATGTCCTGGGCAGGGACTCGCAGCTGGAAAGGCTGCGGAGAAACACGAGAAGTGGTCAGTTTTCCCTGGGGACACAGTGTCATAGAATCATAGAACCATAAAGCTGGAAGAGACCACAGAAGGTCATCTAGTCCAGCCCCCTGCTCTAGGATCAATCCCAACTACATCAAACCGGCCAGGGCTTTGTCAAGCCGAGACTTAAACACCTCTAGGGATGGAGACTCCACTACTTCCCTAGGTAACCCATTCCAGTGCTTCACCACCCTCCTAGGGAAATAGTTTTTCCTAATATCCAACCTGGACCTTTCCATCACAACTTGAGACCATTGCTCCTTGTTCTGCCATCTATCACTACTGAGAACAGCCTTTCTCCATCCTCTGTAGAACCTCCCTTCAGGAAGTTGAAGGCTGCTATCAAATCCCCCCTCTCTTCACTTCTGCAGACTAAACAGACCCAACTTCCTCAACCTCTCCTCATAGGTCATATGCTCCAGCCCCCTAATCATTTTGGTTGCCCTCTGCTGGACCCTCTCCAATGCATCCACATTGTAATTGGGGGCCCAGAACTGGACAAAATACTCCAGATGTGGCCTCACCAGAGCCCAATAAAGGGGAATAATAATCTCTGGATCTCTGGATCTGATGGCAACCTAATATGCCATTAGAACTAAGGACTTAGTTCGAGTTAACATCTGACTGCCGCGTGTAGCCGCGGGCAGTTAGTTCGGACTAGGGGGGGTTAAAAATGGCGCCCAGATGGGAAGATGCAAATAAAGCCTGGGATATTTAAATCCCGGGCTTCATTTGCAACTTCAAATGCCTACATTAGCCTCCCTAGTTCGAACTAGGGGGCTAGAGTAGACATACCCTAAGAGACTAAGTCAATAAAGCCAAAAACCAGTTTTTTCTGAAAGACTGGTCCTAATTTCAGTCAACCCTGTGTGTTGCCAACTGGTGTAGAAGAGAGAGTAACTTATGGGCAATGGATCTAGCAAGCTGGGTTTAAGGATCCTTGTCTGTTCCTCCCCACAGACTGTTTGAGAGACAATGATTTCTCTTCGTGGCAACCTAGTTGTAGTAGCTGAAATAGAAAGGCTTCTCTGCAACAGTTTCACTTAGAAAAAAAGTTGTTTTTTCATCTTAAGAAAAACAGATCAATTTCTTAAATAATCTGCTCTTTTGTATATGGGCATGAGTGGACATAAAACAGAACGGACTCCTAGAAAGGGCAAGAGGAGGACACTTAATATGGAGCTCCCAGTTAATGAGGAGGGAGAAAAATTGTTCTCCTTGGTCTCTGAGATAAGAAGCAGTGTGTGATGGACCCCCCTCCCCCGGCCATGCTTTAAGAAATGGACTCATGGACATGAATATACATAACTCAGAGGTGGTTTGAGTGAATTATTTCATGTAACTCATCGATCTTCATGCCATGATACGCTGGCTCTGTTTATCTTACTCTGTTGTATGTATCATTTGTGTGTGTAAAATTAGACACATGGAGTGGGGAATACTTTGTGAGTTTCAAATATGTGAATTGGAGACATGGAGGGTGTTACCTGCAACTTCTAGATGAGCCACTGTTAAACAATCTTTTGTTTAACAATCTTAAGTCTGAGCAGTGGTTGGTAGGGAGTGGCCTCAACTCCTTAACAAAAGAAATAGGAAAGCAGAGGCCTGGGTCTTTTGGCTGGGCTGCACCTGAAGGAAGGAGCCAGGGACCCCAGGGTGTGGAGGAATCATAGAATCTTAGGGTACGTCTAGACTACATGCCTCTGTCGCCAGAGGCATGTAGATTAGGCTACCAGACATAGGAAAATGAAGCGGCGATTTAAATAATCGCCGCTTCATTTAAATTTACATGGCTGCCGCCAAATTTACATGAGCCAACAAACAGCTGATCAGCTGTTTGTCGGCTCAGCGCGATAGTCTGGACGCGTGGGGGTCAACATCAAAGGTATTTGTCGACCACCCAGGTATGCCTCCTGGGATGAGGTATACCTGGGTGGTCGACAAATACCTTTGATGTCGACACCTGTACGTCCAGACTATCACGCTGAGCCGACAAACAGCTGATCAGCTGTTTGTCGGCTCAGCGCGGCAGCCATGTAAATTTAAATGAAGTGGCGATTATTTAAATCGCCGCTTCATTTTCCTATGTCTGGTAGCCTAATCTACATGCCTCTGTCGCCAGAGGCATGTAGTCTAGACGTACCCCTAGAGCTGGAAGAGACCTCAGAAGGTCATCAAGTCCAGCCCCCTGCTCTAAGCAGGACCAATCCCAACTAAATCAACCCAGCCAGGGCTTTGTCAAGCCGAGATTTAAACACCTCTAGGGATGGAGACTCCACCACCTCCCTAGGTAACCCATCCCAGTGCTTCTCCACCCTCCTAGGAAAATAGGAGAGCCCTGGTTTGGAGGGGCAGCTGGAAAAGAGGTTTTAGGGTGAGTTTGATCAAGTTTGTACTGAGGTTTCAATGTAGAATAGCCAAGTGGTTTTGTTTATTTTGGTTTGTAACCTACTTTGCTCTGCCTATTCTCATTTATTACTACTTAAATCCTACTGCTTCAACTTAATAAAACCATTTTTATTTTCTATCAAACCCAGTGTAAGCAATTGTTACCGGGGGGGGGGGGGGGGACCAGTGTGCTCATTCCCCCTTTCATTGCTAAAGGGGGCTTATCTAATTCTTTGGGGTCTGATCCCATCTGGGGAACACTCTCTCAGGAGGCTGGGCCCTAAACTGTTTTGCTGTTCTTCCTGTTACCATTCCTTAGAATCATGAACTCTATGATTTCATGATCACTTTCACCCAAGCTGCCTTCCACTTTCAAATTCTGAACCACTTCCTCCCTATTTGTTAAAATCAAATCTAGAACAGCTTCACACCTAGTAGATTTTTCAATCTTCTGAAATAAAAAGTTGTCTTCAATGCAGTCCAAGAACTTATTGGATAGTCTGTGCCCCGCTGTGTTAGTTTCCCAACATATGTCTGGATAGTTGAAGTCCCTCATCACCACCAAATCCTGCGCTCAGGGCCGTCCCGAGCCCTTTTGGTGCCCTGGCTTCACGAGCAGACCTTATTTATATAGACATACCTACTTGCCACAGGGATCAGTAGACACACTTGCTGTGTCAAGGTGATCAATTTTGGCTCTTTTGGGGTTGAAATTCACTTAAGACTTGGAGCTGGGAGAATGAAATGTTGTTATCCGTATTGTATGATTAAAAGGTAAAAGACCTGAACTTAATATGTGACCTGGTTTAGGGTCTACCATAACTTGAACACTAAGCGAAGGGTAGTGAGTCACATCTAACTGAAAGTCACAGAAGATGGAAACAGGTTTTATTTCTGGTGGTATAGAGTCTATTTGGGAGTCCTCAATTATATCTGACACTTTCCATCCAGTGTTTAAAGGCAGAGCTGACTAGAATCAGTTGAGAATCCTTGTGTTGTCTCAGTGATCGCTTGAGCAAAAATCATTGATAAAATCTTGTGTAGACTGACCTTGGACTCAACATGCAGGCAGTGTGTTGAAGGGCAGTGCAAAGGAGGCAATGGTGGTGAGGTACCATATTACCTAGTGAAATCATTGGTGCTGAAATCACTAAGGACTGGAATTTGACCACAGAACCGACACTTTCTTAACAGAGACTCCATTTTTGCAATTTAAAAAGTAAATCAATGTAACAGAAAACTGCAACACTCTCTGGTAACTTTTTAAAAATCAAACTTTAAACTTTATTGAAAAGATTAGATAGTTTGCAATTGAAAATATTTGACCTGCACTTAAGGCAACTGATTTAATTTTGTGTAAAATTTTGCATGATAAAGAATGGCATTTTTTTTGAAAATGTTCAACTATATGGATATACATTTTGATCAGATCTACTTCTGATGTAATATTTGTGTGTGGTTGTGGGGGCGTGAGTGATTGTATTTGTGTGTGTGTGTGTGTGTGGTTGTTGTTGATGTTTTGCTCAACAAAAAATCCTGGGTGGTGGGGCCCCACCAAAACTGTTCGAATTGGGCCCTGCACTTCCTAAAGCTGGCTCTGCCTCCAATGCTCAAACTCGGTCTCTGAGGGTCAGGAGCTCCTTGCAACGAGTCCACACATACGCCACCTACCCACAGGGCAGGTAATTATACATATTACACCCAACACAATAAACAGGATAGCCTCTAGTCTGCTGTTGGGCTTCTGTCTGCATTTTTTCCTATGAACGAGTTTGATTGATAAGGTTTCTAGTTAAAACAGGAAGTTTGTATTAAAAACCTTTAAACTAAAGACTGGCAAGAGCACTTTGGCCCCTTCCCACTCCCCTTCCAAACTCGCTCTCAAAACTCCGTTTGCTGCTCCTGTTCGCAAGCTCCCTGGTTGCTGACTCACAGCTTTATAAAGCCCTGCTAACCCCGCCCCCGACTAAGACTCAGCCAGTTAACAGAGGCTTCTAGATTTCAAACCTTTAGAAGCTCACAGCTTCCAGCTGCCAGCCACAGCACACAGTCCTTCAAACAAACAAACAAACAAACAAACAAACAAACAAACAAACCAGACAAACACAAGCTCAGCACACAGCAAGTAATCCTCCCGATCCCCCCCCCCCACACACACACAAACACACACACTACAGAGAGCCACTTACCTCAAGGGTCCCATATTTACTCCTCCTTTACCTAGAGAACTCCCTCTCAAAAGTCCCTGTTTGCTGCTCCTGTTCGCAAGCTGAGGAGCATTACCAGAACATAAGAATGGCTATACTGGGTCAGACCAAAGGTCTATTTTGCCCAGTGTCCTATCTTCCAATAGTGGCCAATGCCATATGCCCACAAGGAGTGAACAGAAACAGATAATCAACAAGTGAACCTCTGTCATTCATTTCCAGCCCCTGACAAACAGAGGCTAAGAACACCATTCCTACACATTCTGGCTAAGTAGTATTGATGGGTCTAACCTCCATGAATTTATCTAGATCTTTTTTGAGCCCTGTTAAAGTCCAGAACTTCAAAACATCCTCTGGCAACGACTTCCAGAGGTTGACTATGGGCTACATGAAGAAAATCTTACTTTTGTTTGTTTTAAACCTGCTACCTATTAATTTCATTTGGCGACCCCAAGTTCTTATGTTCTGGGAACAAGTAAATAACTTTTCCTTATTCACTTTCTCCACACCTGTTGTGGTTTTATAGACATCTATAATATCCCCCCTTAGTCTCCTCTTTTCTAAGATGAAAAGTCCAAGTCTTTTCAATCTCTCTTCATATGGCACCTGTTTAAAACCCCTAACAATTTTTGTTGACCGTTTCTGAAACTTTTCCAATGCCAATATATCTTCTTTGAGATGAGGTGACCACATCTGTACACAGTATTCAAGTTGTGGGCGTACCATGGATTTATACAGAGGTAATAATATATTCTATGACTTATTCTCTGTATCTTAAAATTATTCCGAAAATTCTGCTTGCTTTTTTGACTGTCACTGCACATTGACTGGATGCTTTCAGAGAACTATCCAGTGACTTCAACATCTTCCTCTTGAGTGGTGATAGCTAAATTAGTCCCCATCATTTTGTGTGTGTAGCTGGGATTATTTTTTCCAATGTGCATTACTTTGCATTTATCAACATTAAAATTCATTTGCCATTTTGTTGCCCAATCATCTAGTTTTGTAGGATCCTTTTGCAGCCCTTCAGTCTGCTTTGGTCTTAACTGTCTTGAACAGTTTGGTATCATATGCAAATTTTGCCACCTCATTTTTTACCCCTTTCTCCACATCATTATAAATAGATTAAATAGGACTGGTCCCAGTACAGACCCAAAAAAGCAGATGCATTCCTTGGACGTGGCATTGCTTTTCCAGGATACCAGAAAGCAGTGCAGTCTAGATGTGTAGCCTAAGTTCCCTGGTTTCTTACTAGCAGGCTTTATATAGCCCAAGCCTTCCTGATAGTCCCACTCCTTGGTTAAGGTTAGACCAATAAACAGAGGGTTATAGGTTTCAAATCCTTGTTAACAAACCCACAGTTTTCAGCCGTTGGCCTTAGCACATGGTCTTTCAAACAAACAAACAGCACATGAACCTCCAAACAGACAGACAAACATCAGCTCAGCACACAGTATCTTTCAGGAACCCAGCAAGTACCTCCCAAACAGAAATACAGGCAGTCCCCGGGTTACGTACAAGATAGGGACTGTAGGTTTGTTCTTAAGTTGAATTTGTATGTAAGTCGGAACTGGTACATATTGTAGGGGAAACTCTAGCCAAACATTTTTTTTAGTTTTGGATAGCATAGGGAAAGGTTAACTCCCCTCTAATGTTTGTTTTGCTGTCTGTTCCCCTGTTCAGAAGATTTCACATCTATTTCTGTCCCTGTGACAAACTCAGGACTAAAGGAGTAACTCATCAAATATCAAACAGCTCTGCACCATGCTTTGAGCTAATAGCTTTATTTCCACACACCACCCAGGGTTCTAGGAGGAGGGTCCTTTTTTTGCTAACACAATGAGGCCAGCACTTTGTTTGTTTTGGTGGAGTCTTTGTTTGCCCAGGGAGCCCAGCATGTATAGGGGGAGGAGGGGCGGAGAGGCTGCTTTTGTCTGCTGTTCGGCAGCCTGTTGCTCAGGGGAGGGGGCAGCCTGTTGCTGGCAGGGGGGGAGGGGGGAGGCGTGCAGGATGCGAGGCCGCGGGGGGCGGGGGGGCAGCGGGCGTGGGGAGGCACTTTTCCTCTGCCCGGCAGCTCTGCGGGATCCCTGTCCCTGTGGCCAGCTGCTGCAGGCAGAGGCCAGTTGGAGCCGGCCGAAGAGGAGGAGGAGGTGGATTCTAGGACCCGGGTGAGCGAGCCCCGGGGACGCTGCTGCGCTCCGGGAGCCCGGCATGTATAGAGGGGAGGAGGGGCAGAGAGGCTGCTTTTGTCTGTTCGGCAGCCTGTTGCTCAGGGGAGGGGGCAGCCTGTTGCTGGCGGGGGGGGGGGGGCAGCGGGCATGGGGAGGCACTTTTCCTCTGCCCGGCAGCTCTGCGGGACCCCAGTCGGAGCCGGCCCGAGGAGGAGGAGGATCCTAGGACCCAGGTGAGCGAGCCCCGGGAATGCTGCTGCGCATGTGCGGGAGTTGCCTCACCCCGTTCGTATCTAGGGATCCAACGTAAGTCGGATCCACGTAAGTCGGGGACTGCCTGTACACATACTGCAGATCAACACTTACCACAAGGGTCTCGTAATCGCTCCTCCTTCACCTGGAGAACTTCCCTGTTAGCTGCTCCTGTTCGCTACACTGAGATCTAGAGACGTGATTATTCCCTTTAATTCAGCACTGGTGAGGCCACATCTGGAGTATTGTGTCCAATTCTGGGGCCCCATTACAAAAAGGATGTAAATGCATGGGGAAAAGTCCAGCAGAGGGCAACAAAAATGATAAGGGGGCTGGAGCATATGATTTACAAGCAGAGGCTAAGGGATTTGGGCTTCTTTAGTCTGAAGAAGAAAAGAGTGAGGGGGGGATTTGATAGCAGCCTTTAACTACCTGAAGGGAGGTTCCAAAAAGGACAGAGAAAGGCTGTTCTCAGTAGTGACAGATGGCAGAACAAGGAACAATGGTCTCAAATTGCAGTTGGGGAGGTCTAGGTTGGAGATTAGGAAAAAATATTTCACTAGGAGGGTGGTGAAGCACTGGAATGGGTTACCTAGGAAGGTGGTGGAATCTCCATCCCTAGAAGTTTTTCAGTCCTAGCTTGACAAAGCCCTGGCTGAGATGATTTAGTTGGGGTTGGTTTTGCTTTGGTCAGGGAGTTGGACTCAGTGACCATAGTTCCTGCTAAGGGGTGCATCTGCGGGCCATGCACAAAAAACTCTCTGCCCTGCTTGGGAGACCAGATGCCTGCTCAGAGGGCTGGCCAGGGACCTACTCAGGGGACCAGGGCTGCATGGTGGTGTGGGGACCTATTCTGGTGGGCAGCTCCAGCTAGGAATGTTACATTTTGATTTATCAGCTAATTGAGTTTCCATTGACTACCTAATTAGTTGATAAGCAGGGAGGCACTCGCTACCCCTGCTGTGGCTCTGCCTTTGAAATGTAGTAAGAGCTGGGTGGTTGTGGCACTGCTTCATCTCTGCCTTCCCTGTCCCCTCCCACGCACAGAGACAGTGCTAGGGGGAACCAGCTTTTAAGCTGGCTTGACCCAGCACCAGCTCCTGCTTCCCTATTCCTCCCCCCGCAGCCTCTGATAAAGAGGCGGGGCGGGGGGAATGCAAGTAGTTGACTATTCAACTACTCTTTTACATGCCTAGCTCCAGCCCTTCTCCAGGGCTGGAGGTGTGTTCAGGGCTGCAAAGTGGATTCCTAACTGCCCCCTGGGCTGATCATGTGGTGGCTGTCCAAAGCTGGAGCCAGGCTGTAGTGCGGCTGCTCCTGGTCCTGGGGCCCCCTGCATCTCTCCTACCCCACCCACATCTCTCTTTTGTCCCCCAGCACCCTATACCCCCCAACGCTCTGTGTCTCCCCCACTCCCCATATGTCACTGCCCCACCACCAGCACCTCACTCCCTGCAAACTCTGGGTGCTGGCAGCAGCTTCCCTCTGTCCCAGGTGGGGACTCCTAGGCAGCCCCATGAGAAGCAGCCTGGGCAGTCCCTGTCTGCACACAGGCTACCCAGGGAGCAGCGCTCCTTGGGGGGGGGGGGGGTGTAACGCCTCGCCTTCTGCCCACGAGAGAGGCGGGGCACTAACTGGGAAAGTCTCTTGGGGAGCAGCACCACTGGGGGATGCCACAGTGGCACACATCTAAATAAGCACACATGACCTCATTGGTGACCTCACAAGACAGAATTCACTTTGCTCATGGATGGAAAATCTTAGTGGGAACACTGTTAGTGACCTCCTGAGGTTTATTCCAACCTTCTGATTCTATGATCTATATGGAAATAAGGAGGGAAAGGAAATGGGATTTCAACAAATGTTGTTGCTACTTTTTCATCTAAGCAGCTAGTCAAAGTTCAGGCCCTGGAATGTTCCATTTGGAACACAAACTGATGGAGTCTGGTATTTTCTTTGAGGCAATCTTGCTTATTTACAAGGAATGTATGAAGTCCTGCTTCTCTGAGCCCAAAAGGAACCAAGTGTAAGCGGGGGAATGTTCCCACTATTGTGGGGAAATTTTCTGGCTCCAATACCACCCCAGTGAAATGGACCAACGAAAGGATCTGAGTCCCCACTCCCACTTTCTTTTACCCAACAGCCTCCCTGACCCTGAGGGCTCCCTTTCCACTCTCCTGAGTAGCAATTCCAACAAAGCTGGGCACAGGTTTCCCGTGGCTTAAACCCTGACCTTGTAGTCACCTGGGGCAGGGGCTAGGGTGTCCCCACTCTGGGGTGCTCTCTGCACACTGCATGCTTTCTTGACCTAGTGATCATTTCATACAGTTCAAAGCAAATAAAATGTATTAAACATCAACTGATTAAAGAGAAAAGAATAAGAACAAATTAAAAAGGTTAAATGAGAACACGCAGTCCTGCTCTGTAGCATGGGGACATCACAAACAGCAGTCTGCAGAGTGTAAGGACTGGGGTGGTCTGTTCCTTATAGGTCCCAGGACTCTCTCTCAGGCCCTGGCTGTGCTACAGGGGGCACTGCAGGCTGGACATGCTTGCTCTGGCAGTGCCCACATGGCCTCAGGCTCTCGGTGGCAGGACCGCTCTCTCAGTCTGGCCTGCAGGGCCTCTTGGCTGGTGGTGTCTCCCTGCCCAGAGCCTCTCCCCCCACTTTGTTGGTCCCAGCTGCTCACCACACCCAGCTGCAGGCTGTGCTGCTTTGCCAGTCTCCAGCTCCTTGTGTTGCTTCTCTGTCCGCTTTGGCTCTCTGATCACTGCAAGTCTGCTGCTCAACACAGGGTCTGCGCTCCTTGTGCTGTGTGTGCCTGGCTCTGTTGCTGCAGGACTGCCTCTCCCCACAGCTTGCTCTTCTTAGCTCTCTCTTCTTGCTCAGAGAGACCCAGAAAATCCCAGGTCCCACGGAGGCCGGGGTCTGGCCTCTTACTTTCCTCACTGGCCTGTCCAACCTGTCAATCAGGCCGAGCTGGAGTGTTGGCTGCTTTCCATTGTCTCTGGGGTCTGTCAGTCTCAGGGCCCTGATTTCTCATGGACCCTTCCCCTTTTGATATTGGGAGCTGGTGAACCAAAAACTCCCACAGAGTTTTAGTAAGGGGCTAACAGTCCCTTTACACAAGAACAAAAGGAGCAATTTCTTAGCTTACAGCCCTAAGCCTGTTTAGCGAACTACTTCTTATGTGACATCTTCATTAGTGGATGTCTGCAGCCATGGTAGCCTATTCTGCATGATCCTATGCTAATTTCTTTGTGGATTAATAGTCCGTGTGATCCACCCAGTATACCACATCATCCATCCTAGATCTTTTTTTTTCTGCTGCCAATACCTGCCCCCCTCCTCTCCAAGCCCATAAAATCTCTTAAAATGTGGCTTTACAAATCAGATCTTTCTTTTCATAAATTTCTGACTAGTGTTTGCCAAGTTCCTATAATCACCAAAAGTTTATTCAGAGCCAAGCTTTAGCAAACACCAGACCCAAAAGCTCTTTCTCTAGTTTTTTCCAGGATCACAATGTGCTTACAGGCTACTGCTTCTCTTTCTTGCTTTTCCGCTTTGTCTCTTCTAAGTTTTTGTGTTCTCCCGCCCCAAACACAAATAGTACTCACCAAAATACTATCACTTCAGTCACAATTCCTGGACAGGTTCACAACTCTTTTTTTGTTAGATATGGATTTGTGATTAATTTATCCTTACAGTTATGTTAATTGCAGAGTGAGTTCACATCCATCAATGTCAGTGAAGTTTTAACTCAACGTTAACAAGATTTCACCCACCTCACAGCAGTAACATCGTCCAGTCACATATTCAAAATGCACTTTGTTTTCCTGTTATGAATATAGATTCAAAGTGACATGACATGTACGGTACACAATGAAAGACAGCCAGTTTCTATCTGTGTTTAAATATTCTGGACACAGAACAAATTGTCCTAATAATCTAAAACCAATTCTGTGTAAAGATTACTGTTCCTAACAGGTGGGATTTCTCTTAAGAGATACCAAAGCAGATTTGATCCATCTCCTGCTAGTTTAGAGGGATCAGCATGCAAATAAACAACTTATTTGCTATCTCAAAACCTTTTATCCTCTGTGACTTCCAGACATGAAGGCAGATAAGAGAAATTACTTACCTTTGAAGATATCTTGAAGGATTCTTACTCCTGGGTCTTAGCTCCATAGCTAAAAAAATTGCAGGAAGAGCTAGCTTTTGTTGTTGTTTTTCTTTTGTTACTTAGAGGGTGGTAGCAGTAGTAATAGTGGCGGAACAGAGCACAAGCCATATCTCTATCTGGCCACAGAAAAATCTTACAGGTAAAAGAATAATAGGCTAGGTTCTAACATGAACATATTGCTGCTTTGCTCACAAAAAAATCTCCCAGTGTTCCAGATCTCATATTTTATTCTAGTTTATTGAATATATCACTTAAAGACAGAAGAATAAAAAGTTGATTCCAAGTTTGGAAAGGTGGCTGTGATACCACTAATTAAACTTGAAAAATTTCCCACTGGGCATATGTGCTAAAAGAACATTGGAGTCTATCAAGTTTTTTACAATGCAGTACTGTCAACCATAAGCATTCAAAATTCAGAAGTCAGGCACCCAAAACACGAGATTTAAAAAATAATACTTTAAAAAAAATTGTCTTCTGTTTTTTGACCCATTAGTGTTAATGGAACTTTTAAAAAAAGGCAAAAAGCTGAGATTCTCATGTAAGCATGAGTCCAGGAGCAGGAGCTATAAGAAAATAATCAAATACTGGAAGACTTGCCAGACATTTTGAGAGCTGGCAACTCTGAAAATGAGATTAAAATTTAAGCCTTGGTTATTTGGAGTATCCAGCATATCATCTAAAATAGCTAGATTTGTTCAATGTTACTAGCAGGTCATATTTAAGAGCACAAATTCCTTGACTTTGGTCTTGTTTTCAGCAGATCATTGTGCCTCAATCTTGCATGTGAAGGAAAACCCTGTCTGTTACTGACAGTTCTTATCTCAGCCAGAAGGAATTGCAATTATATTTTTACAACTCTTAGTTTGTCAGAAATAAGAGCTCTATTAACATTCTTTTCCTAATGTAATGTAAGATGCTGGAAAAGTTTATAATTGTAAAAGGCTTACTTGTAATAAAATTATTTATATTACAAATCAAACACACTTCCACCCAATTCATAAGAATGATAGGAATTTATAAGGAATAAAAGAGTCTTGTTTGCAAATTCAGAAAAAATTATGTCTGCTCTGGTAAGTTAAACGGAGTATTTGACCAATTAGTGGGTTGTATAATGTTCCATAAATACAGATAGATAATAAAACAAAGAATATCTTATTGTCTTTATATAAACCTTTGGTACACCCTCATCTTGAATACTGCGTGCAGATATGGTTGCTTCATCTCAAAAGAGATTTATAGTATTGGAATTTTAAAAAGTACAGAAAAATGTCAGAAGCTGGAAATGGATGACAGGGCATCACTTGATGATTACCTGTACTGTTTATTCCTCTGAGGCACCTGGCCGTGGCCACTTGCAGAAGACAGAATACTGGGCCAGATGGACCTTTCCATCTTATGCTTATGTACCATGCTTATGTTCACATATGACATTGTTTTTTGTTCTTATGTGTATTGTTCATGTTCATGGACTAGAGTTGACATGACAGCAATTGATCTAAATTATGTCCCTTTAAAAAAACAACAAATAGTCTAGTAGCACCTTAAAGACTAACCAAACATATAAATGGTATCATGAGCTTGAAGTGGGCTGTACCCATGAAAGCTCAGAATACCATCTACATGTTTTGTTAGTCTTTAAGATCCTACTAGACTATTCATTTTTTTAAAGTTTTTCTAGTTACAGACTAACTCAGGGCTTATGAAGTTTATGTCCCTCTGAAGCTTATGTCCTTTAAGGAAATTAAGTAATCTGAGATAGGATTAATTTTCAAGTAGAATTCTGTATATTCATTTAGGCTGAAAAGGTAACGTACCTATAATTTATTATAGCCAGTTAAATATAGTTTCAATGTTTTTAGTATATAAAATCTGACATATCTACTATATATTTGAGAGAGTTTGTCTGTCTCTTTGTTCAAGAAGTCCCCCTAAACCAGTGTTTTTCAACCTTTTTTTTTATAAAGAACCCTTTAAAAAAATACCCCCTTTAAAAAAAATTGTAAGTACCCCAAGGACCTACAGTTTTCAGACACACAATTTTTTTTTCTACACTTGCAATACATTTGTTTAAAGAACTTAATCGCAGCCGGGCGGGTGATGAAATTTTGGGATGTAAAAAGTACAAAAATAATAAAGCATGGTAAAACTTAAAACAAAAATTCAGTTTTCTCCCAATTTCAGTTGTATTGATGTACCCTCCGCCAGACTTCTCTCAAGTACCCCTGAGGATACTCGTACCACTGATTGAGAAACACTAGCCTAAACAATATGAGCTAGGACCACCAAATTCAGAGGACAGCTTCCTCTTGTTCCAATTTAAAACAAAGTTGGGGTTTGGTTGTGCAGGGAAAATGGGACTGTTTTCCATTACATGAAAAGGGAAGGGCAGAGAGGAAGTGTGCAATACTCACAGTGACCACTGGGGGCAGCTAGCGCAGCAGAGAGCTATACTGCAGTGTGACCAGTGGGGACAGCTGCACCAGTAAGAGAGTGGCCTGCTGGGGATGGGACTCATCATCTTGCCTGCCGCCAGACTGAGTAAGTAGCCTCCCACCCCAAACCCTTCCCCTCCACCCTAGGCCACAGTGCTGGAAGGGAGCCAGGGGAGAGGAAAGACTCTGCTGGCTGGAGGGGAGGAGAGTTGGGGGGGGGGGGGGGCAGAAAAGGCCACACCGGCTGCAGGGGGCAGGAGGGAGAAAGTCCTGCCAGATGAGACTCCCACCCTGAGCCCCTCCTCAACCTCCTACTCTGACTCCTTCATCCCCTACACCACCAGCCTCCCACGCTGCCCTCCACACCACTAACCTCCCTCCCCACTCTGGCCAGCACCCCCTTGACTCCTGCACCACTAGCCCCCTGCCATGAAGGACCCAGGCAATGCTGGGTAAATCTTCTAGTAAAGCCATAAAGAAAAGAGACAGAATCACCAGGTAGGCAAAAGAGGCTGGCTGGTAGCGTGCTCTCCAGTCCCTGTCCAGGACTGCTCCCAGCCCCAAACCTCCCACCCTCAAGTGCCCTTTAGGGAATGTGGATGGCTGAAGCACCTCACCCCTCGATTCCTACAGGGCCATTGCTTACTATTTCCCTTCCTCAGGAAGCGAGGGGAAAGTGAAAAGTCTGCTGCATTCCTTGTGTTGGCTGGGAAGCACAGGGGGCAGACAAACCTGGACCTGCTCCAAGCACCCTTCCCCCTACTGTGCCCGCTGGAAGTGCAGTGGTCATGGAAAGATGTTTCTCACCTAGCCCCCAAACTGCTGTGTAGAGAGAGTGTCTGGGTAGTTCTCTCTCTCTGGGGCAGCCTGCATACTCAACCCAGACTGCATACCCAACATTGCCCCACCGTATAGCAATGATTCAAATGAAGCAGGCACATTTTCATTTTATTTTTCAAAAACAAAAATTAATTGAGTTAAGGATCTGAGCAATGCTGGATAAATCTTCTAATACTATATATCAAACAAACAATTACACTTGCTACTTTGAAGTACCTTTTATTTGAGGATCACAACCTATTTCACAAACTGTAAGCCTTATCATACCAGTGTAAATTAGGCACATATTATTATCCCCATAATGGAAATGGAGATTGAAAGAGATTAAACGATTTGCCCAAGTTCATGCTAGCCAGTGGCAAAGCATTTTTATCCACACAATAACTTAAGGCAAGGAAATCCTTCGATTAGTTATCATTAGCATAATTTAACCTCATTTTGAGTTTCAGTACATTACCAAAGAAACATGACAATAGCTACCTGGAATCATATTCTCCTCAACATCATCAACTCCCCTTTGTTTTCAGATATTAACATCTACAGTACCCACTAATTCCTCTAAATCAGCCAAATGCACTTAACTTAGATTCTCACTGACACATGTAATTTTACTTTAAAATCACTACTGTATTATAACCTTCTAGAGAAATAGGATAGTTTTTTTCTGTTCATTAACTTCTAATCTACAGTGTAGCCTTTTATAATAACCTCAATAGTAGACAGCAAGATTGCAAGAAAGTGATGTCATGAACCCACTCATGTTTTAATGAGCAACAATTTAAAAAGATCACCCATTGTGATGTTACATTATCTTATGATGATATTTTACTAATTATTTTAAAATAACTTCTGGAATTCACACGAACTAAAAGGCCCAATTCTGAAGTCCTTACTCAAGCAACATTCCCATTGTGTTCTTAATGGCAGTTTGCCTGAGTAGAAATTGAGTTAGTAACTTATACTGGACCTTACAGAGAGCTAAAAGCAAATAAGATGATAGCATGAAGCCTGGTTCTGTCCTGTCTTGTTTCTGATGTAGCCATTTACACCTGTGTAAACAGAGGCTAAAATTCTATGGTTCTCTCTTGATAGGATTTTGCACCCACTTTTCATACCTATAAATGACTAACGAAAGAGCAAGGCAGTGGAATATCAGGCCCATGGATTAAAGTATATCATAACTCAGAATATTATCAAATCAGTCACTTGACTCTATTACAGAAATGTAGAATTCAGCTTGTATTGAGCCAGATGCTACTCTTCCTTCCTCTTAGCACAAAGAGCAGGGCAGCCAACCTCTTTAGTGCTTAAGAGAGCAGAAAGGGTGACACACCAAATCCATGCATGTCATCCTCAAGAGAGCATGATCTGTTGGCTAACATGCACATATGAATTTCTAGTTGCTTAGAATGTATGATGCAGCAAACAGCATCTAAGTCAACCAGGAATCCCACTGCTCCTCTTTAGAGCAATGGTCCACAAACTCCTAATTTCTAATCTCAGCTCTGAACAATGTTCTGTGTGATCTTGGTCAAGCCAGCTAATCATTCTCTTCCTCAGTTTTCCCACCTATAAAATAGAGGAAGAGGAAGAGGAAATAACTTTTTTGAGAACCTTACTATGAAAGGAGAGACTGAAAATCCATAGCCAAAGTAAGTCAATCGATCTATGTACATTTAAGCTTGCTGAGGAACTTGTCCCAAAGATATACCAGAAATTAAACTGTGATTGGAAGAAGATTTGATAAAAATATAGCAATACGGTGGGTGACTAGCTTCAGTTTGAATCATGGTATGATACTACTTTAAGGATTGTACGCACTGCAAGCTTTTCCCAGAAGATATCTTCCAGAAAAGCTTATTTTGAACTAGAACATCTACACAAAAAAAGCGCAAAGAAATAGCAATTTGCTATTTCGAAAGATAGCATCCACACCGATTGGATGCTATCTCGCATTTAAGGCCACCTGGAAACAGTTCAGGCAGGGCATTATGTCAGCAGTTGCTTCCTGGAGCTGCAGCTTAAGGCTGAGACGTGTGCTTAAAGGGACTTCCCTGGACAGCCATTTCTCAGGTTCTTCTGTTTGCTTGCCTACTTCTCTGAGGGACAGCAAAGCTTTTGCACTGTGTGCCCTGCTTTTGGACACCACAGCATACCCTGTTGTGGAGCCAGAGCTGTCTCTGGGCACACAATTGCCCCACACTGCTGTGCTGCAGTTTATGCAGCAGCTTCTGTGGGCTGCCTTCATGGCCCTGCATGAGCTCAACCCTGAGCTCATTGTTGAAAACCTCTGCCTCTGTGAAGGAGCGATGCACTTGCAACCCATGGTGGAGCAACGCTTCTGGAGGCTGGATACCAGTTCTGACTGGTGGGACTGGCTAGTGATGGAGCGGTGGGACAACCAGCAGTGACTCCAAAACTTCTGCACGAGGAAGGAGACATTCCTGGAGCTATGTACCTGGCTCACTCTTGCCCTCAAACAACAGAACACCAAGATATGACCAGCCATCCCCCTGGAGAAGCGTGTTGCCATCACTGTCTGGAAGCTCTCCACATCTGACAGTTACCGATCCGTAGGCAACCAGTTTGGCATGGGGAAGTTGACCACTGTGCATTGCGGGGGACGTGGCCTACCCCCTCATGTCATGGCTGATGAAGCCCTATACCAGCCGCCTTGATACAAGGAAGGACCGCTTCAATGGCTGCCTAGGCAGGGCCCACATGCAAGCTGAATGCCCCTTTAGCTGCTTGAAGGCGAGGTTCAGGTGCCTCCTGACCCACCTGGATGTGGGGGAGCAGAACATCCTTCAGGTGATATCTGCTTGTTGTGTGCTCCACAACATCATGGAGTGGAAGGAGGAGGCCTTGCTTTCAGGGTGGGGTGTAGAGGTTAGCCAGGAGGGATGGATCATTGAGCAGCCATGCACAGCTGCCATCTGGCAGGCCCATCAGGTGGGGGTGTACATTCGAGAGGCTCAGAGGAAGAGTTTCTCTCAAGGACCCTATTAATTCTCCCCAGGGCCTCACCACTAGGGGCCTGTGCCTTGCCCCCCTATGCCTTTCCCACCACAACCCCTCCCTTCCCCCCTCCACCTCTCTTCCCTGAAGACACAAAAACAACTGTTTTGTATTGAAAAAAAGAACTGTTTGCTTATTTGTTTGGGATAGAAGTAACTGGGGAGAAAGGGGGCTCAGAACCTGAAAATGGGAAGAAGGGAGGGGGCTGAGAACCTTTGAGAGGAGAGGAGAGGAGAGGAGAGGAGAGGAGAGGAGAGGCTCAGGACCGGGGTTGAGTGTGACATGTGGCTTGGGTGCTTCCTTTGCATCATGTGCGGGGACCTCTGCAACCTCGGGAGTGGGGGGATCCAGGGAGGACAGGCAGGATGGGGGCTGGAACGGGGTCAGGCATGGGTGGGGGAGTGGGATCAGGCACAGGAGGGGGAGCAGGGACTTGGGCAGGGACTGGGAATGGAACAGGAGTAGGGACTGGACCTGGTGTCAGGTAGGTCAGGAGCTCCCAGACAGTCGCACACGTTGCGTCCCTGCTGAAGAAGCTCAGTCCACATCTAAGCCTGCCACTGCACATCATCCCAGACCTCCTGGGCCAGTGTCTGCTGCACATCCTCCAAAATGGAGATGTGCTCCCTCATGAGGTTCTCCTGGATTCTCTGGTGCCTGTGGCTCCCCCTGGGTTGGGCAGCTGGCTTGGGTGGTATCAAACACCCCACAGTCATGGCTGTCCCGGCTAGGGAGATTAAAGAGAGGTGCTCAGTCATCCCTGGAGACACTGTCCCTGAAGCCTTGCCCTCATCTGTGAACAGAGAGCAACAGTTCTCGGGTCAGAGAATGGTGATGTCCCAGGAACAAGGCCATGTGTGGCTTGGACAGCAGGCCCTGCCTTACAGGGGCACAGCGGTCCCCAGGGGACCATGCTTCCTGCTCCCCCTCATGTCCCATGGACAAGCAGGCTAGGGAAATGGCCAGCCACATTGGGATCCTATGGCTGGGGGGAGGGACCTCGAGTTGCCTGGGCTTCCATCGGTGCCGCACACACTCCTGAGCCTGGCAGTGCTGTCCCCGGGAGAGGGTGCTGCCTTGAGTGTGCAGGCATGCCCATGTGCTTTGTGCAGTACTCCAGAGTCTGTGTGCAGCCATGTGTGTGTCTCAATCCCCAGCCTCCTTCCAGCACTGGTTCGTGGTAGGAGGGTGTTCCCCCGCAAAGGTCAGAAGCATGGGTGGCCTCTCCAGACCCTGTGAGCAGGAGCCCAGGGATGCTCCGGTGCTTCCTGCTAGGGCTGCATGGCACAATGGGCAGGCTGAGGCCGAGCGACGATCGCACCCCAGTCCCACAGCACCCATTAACCCCACCCTATGTGTGTGAAAAACTAAGACCACTCACCTGATGACCCCTCCCCAGCCTCAGAGGATGCCTGGGACACATCCAGTTTGTGGGGTACTGGCTCCAGGATGATGATGATCACTGTGCTCACCATTTTGTCCTCCTCCTCTTCGTGGGCTGGGACCCCCAGGTGGACAATGACGGGCATCTCCAGCCCCAAGTCCACCACCAGGAGTGGGGAAGGGGCTGCATCGCCTCCCAGCATGCAATTCAGGAAATCAAAATAGGGGTAGGAGTGGGGTCTGGAGCATGAACTGTGCTCCCTCACCCTGGCATAGGCCTGCTGGAGCTCTTTTATCTTGCTCCAGAACTGCTCCAGGGTCCTGGTGTGGCCCTTTGTGGCCAGGCTCTCAGCCATCAGACCATAGATATCGGCATTGCACTGTCTGGAGCAGAGATTCTGGAGGTTCTCCTTATTGCCCCATACCTTGAGGAAGGCCAGGATCATTGCCCCAGACCAGGATGGCGCACATCTTTTGCAGCCCCAGCAGGCTCCTGGGAGCTCTGTGCATACTCCCTGGTACAGGCAGGGGAGCTTGGGGGGCTTGTGGCTGGGACATGGTGCCCAGACATCAGGCACTGGCAGCTGCACTGTGGCTGGAGACTCTGAGGGCTAGCTTCCTGCCACAAGCCCTGTCCCCTGTGTCTGCAACTTTAAGTGCTCCAGGGGAACAGGAACTATAGTGTTTCAATGAGTGTGGATGGAATGGCCAGCAGGGCACCTGTGGGATTTCCTGGAGGCCTCTTTTTTTGATAAAACTCCCTATTCCGCATCTACACATGCCCTCTTTTGAAAAAGCTTTATTGGAAAAGGCCTTATTCCTTGTGGAAGGAGGTCCGTTATTTTGACTTTCTTTCAAAACAACGCAATTGCAGTGTGGACGCTAGTATTTTTTCTGGAATAAGGGCCACTATTCCAGAAAAACGGTGGAGTGTAGACACACTCTAATTGGTTAAACAGAATCTTATTTGAGAATAGTTACAGCCTATCTAAATATAAACCATTTAAAAATCAGTACAAGCTCATTTGTATAATTATATTATACATGTTTTGTCCAGCTTGTATGCATGGGATCAAATAGAGTTTAAATAAAGTTCAGAAACAGTGTTTTAGTCCCCTACTTAGACAGCATGCCAAACTCAGTTTTAAACTCGTGAACAATGGCTGGGTTAAGCTATGTTTAAACCAAATTAACCAGAACTGTCCTTTAAAGAAGGTTTGGATCTGCCAAGTTTAGCTGGAACTTTAAGTTTGAAATATGACCTTTTTCTACTGCTGGGAAAGGGATTGTCATTTGTCTGCAATGTAAATAAAATCACAGAAATAAGTCTTGTGGTATTTGAAATTTCCAGTCAAATAAAGAAATACTCAAGAAAATTTTGACATGCAAATGACAATATGGCTAGGTAAAATTTAGCAGTTACATATAAAGGCTACGTCTACACTGGCATGAATTTCCGGAAATGCTTAAAACGGAATACATTCCGTTTTCAGCTTTTCCGGAAAAGGAGCGTCTACATTGGCCACGGAGTTTCCGCGATAACGATGCGCTTTTCCGGAAAAGCGCGTCTACATTGGCGGTGCGCTTTTCCGGAAAAGCAGAAAGCCCGGAGCCATTTTGAAGAGGGCAAAGGCCACCAGCCCTTTCCGGGGGCGGGGCCAGAGCGCCGTTCAGACACGTGCTTAAAGGGGTCTCGCCGGGCAGCCGTTGGTCTCCTGCTCCCGTGCCTTGGGGCCTCTTCCAGGGACTGACACCCTTCGCAGGTCTGTGGGTGCCCTTTGACTTTTGGGGACAGCCCCCCTTTTGGCCCCCAACTGCTTTTCTCTGCGGTTTATTTTTTTGCCCAGCTCTGTGTACTATGGAGCCACGGGTGGCCATGTGCCTGGTCGGGCCCCTCTTGGTGCTGTTCCGCTGGCTGCAGCTCGTGCTGCAGGCCGGTGCCCTGCTTTTCATGGACCAGGAGGCAGAGATCGCCTTGGACGCCCTCACCAGGGAGGCCCTGGCAACTCTGTCTCATCAGCACCCCACTGTATACCGGCCACTCTGGAGTTTGGACATCAGCACCGACTGGTGGGACCGTGTGGTCCTCGGACTATGGGACGACCAGCAGTGGGTCCGGAATTTCCGGATGAGAAAACAGACCTTCTTGACCCTGTGCACCTGGCTCACCCCCGCGCTACAGAGAACCGCCACCCGGCTGCGGGCACCCATCCCCGTCAACAAGAGGGTTGCCATCGCGCTGTGGAAGCTGGCCACACCGGACAGCTACCGCTCGGTGGCACACCAGTTCGGGGTGGGAAGATCCACCGTTGGCGTGATCGTCATCCAGGTAAGTCCCAGGGGGAGTGGGATGGGGGGAGGGTGCTCCACTCCAGGCCCAGGGACAGCCAAGACTCCAGGCTGGGTCGCCCAGGGGTTTTGGCCATCCCTCACTTGCACAGGCCCACTGGTGGGGGGGGACATGGGGGGCCCTGGTGTGTGTGTGTGTGTGTGTGTGTGTGTGTGTGTGTGTGTGTGTGTGGACAGAGGGAATCAAGGGGGGGGGAACCCAAGGGAGCGCACACTCACCCCTGGCTGTATGTAATGTGTTCCCTTGTGTTTCTCTGCACCCTTCTGCAGGTTGTCCACGCCATCAATGACGTCCTGCTGCCAAGAATCATCCGCCTGCGCGACGTCGATGAGACCATGGCCGGCTTCGCTGCCCTCGGGTTCCCCAACTGTGGGGGAGCCCTGGACGCCACCCACATCGCCATCCGGGCCCCAGAGCATCGAGCAGCCCACTTTATGAACCGAAAGGGGTACTGCTCCATCGTCCTGCAGGCCCTCGTGGATCACCGGGGCCGCTTCCTGGACATCTACAGCGGCTGGTCCGGCCGGGCACACGACGCCCGCATCCTCCGGAACTCTGGACTGTTTCAGAGGTTGGAGGCGGGCACCTACTTCCCCCGGCGGGACTTGACTGTTGGGGATGTACCGATGCCCATCTGCATCATCGGGGACGCGGCCTACCCCCTGATGCCCTGGCTCATGCGGCCCTACACGGGGCAGCCGGACCAGAACCGGGCCCGGTTCAACGACCGCCTCAACCGGGCCCGAAACCCAGTGGAGCTGGCATTTGGTCGCTTAAAAGGCCGCTTCCGTTGTTTGCTCACCCGTCTCGACATGGGTGAGCAGAATGCAACGGAGGTGCTGGCCGCGTGCTGCGTGCTCCACAATATTGTGGAGCGCAGTGGGGAGGCCTTCCTCCCTGCATGGGTGGCAGCTGAGGCACAGACCTTGGACCAGCCCGCCACAGCTGCCATCCGCCAGGCGCGCCAGGAGGCGGTGCGCATTAGAGAGGCCCTGGTGGAGATGTTTGCCCAAGCCCCCTAGCAGGGTCGCTTGGGTCACCCCAGAGTACTCTGTCCCAGCTCCTACCCTTCCCCACCTCCTCCCCTTACCTCCCCCCCCCCAATAGTATAGTAAAGCGTCGGGTCACAGCATATCGCGGCCGTCATCGAGTCTGTTCGTCGGGTGCGTCGGGCGTAGTTAGGGTTTGTCTTTTAAGTTAGGCTAGGGTTTAGGCCACCATCGCCGTCCTGAGGAACAGCCAACAGGATTTGGGACTTGTGTGGAAGGCTTACATCAGTGCCATCTTCAATGGATCTCCTGGCTGTTCCTCTCCTGAGGCCCGGAAGGACCAAAGGACTGACATGGCCAGCAACAGCACGATCATCCATCGAGGGATCTCCTGGCTGTTCCTCTCCTGAGGCCCGGAAGGACCAAAGGATCGAGGTGGCCAGCAACAGCACGATCATCCATCGAGGGATCTCCTGGCTGTTCCTCTCCTGAGGCCCGGAAGGACCAAAGGATCGAGGTGGCCAGCAACAGCACGATCATCCATCGAGGGATCTCCTGGCTGTTCCTCTCCTGAGGCCCGGAAGGACCAAAGGATCGAGGTGGCCAGCAACAGCACGATCATCCATCGAGGGATCTCCTGGCTGTTCCTCTCCTGAGGCCCGGAAGGACCAAAGGATCGAGGTGGCCAGCAACAGCACGATCATCCATCGAGGGATCTCCTGGCTGTTCCTCTCCTGAGGCCCGGAAGGACCAAAGGATCGAGGTGGCCAGCAACACCACGATCGTCCTCCCTTTGCCTAGTGTTTGTTTAATAATCTCTGTTGTGTGCATCTTGTAACTGTTCTTGCTAGTTTGTAATCTATGTTAATAATATTTTGTGGTTTACCTGTTACTGAAAAGTGTCATCATTTATTTCTGCGCCACAAACTACTGACCACTTACGAAGGCCCCCCCACCCCCCCCAGTGATTACAGTACAGATTTTGTTCTCCACAGTTTGCCACCATGTAACATTTAAGTGGCTACTTGGCATCTCACATCATTTTGTACACTACCCAAGAGTTACACAATACCCAACACACGAATGAACAGCAAAGTAGAGATCTGTTTATTTACAAGGGGGGGGGGAGACCTTCAACTGGGACAGGAGAGGGGGAGACCTTCAACTGGGACAGGAGAGGGGGGAGACCTTCAACTGGGACAGGAGAGGGGGGAGACCTTCAACTGGGACAGGAGAGGGGGGAGACCTTCAACTGGGACAGGAGAGGGGGGAGACCTTCAACTGGGACGGGGGGAGGCAGTTACTGGGATGGGCGGCCCCTGCGAACGCTCCTCCGGGGGCCAGCCTGCCCACGCTGGGCAGACCGCGTCGGGGCAGGCTGCACGCGGAGGTGGCCAGGAGCATGGACACGGCCAGGAACAGGGGCACGGCCAGGAACAGGGCCAGGAACAGGGCCAGGAACAGGGGCAGGAACAGGGTCAGGAACAGGGTCAGGAGGAAGGGCAGGAACAGGGCCAGGAGCTGGGATAGGAGGAGGGGCAGGAACAGGGCCAGGAGCTGGGATAGGAGGAGGGGCAGGAACAGGGCCAGGAGCTGGGATGGGAGGGGGCATGACCTGTGCTACGGGAGGGATGGCGGGGGCCTGGGCTCCGCCCATGCCATAGTGAATGGCATGCACAATATGTGCCGTGAGAGTGTCCATGGTGGTGCGCATCCCTCTGCATTCGGCCAGGAAGGCAGCCCAGGCATCCTGCCGCCACTGCAGGTCCCCCTGCACCCGCTCCTCGATGGAGGCCTGGATTGCCTCCACAGCATGGACGTGGCGCCGAAGCAGCTGGTCCCTCTGGCGGAGCCTGTGCCTCCGGGGTTGGCCTGCTGGGGGTGGCGCTGCTGCCGCAATGGAGGGTCTGGTGCTGGGTCCCGCTGCAAGGAAGAGAAGAAAGGATGGGTCAGTCAGGCAGGCCGTCCACTGTCCCCACACCGCATGCCCTCCACCCCGAACCCAGGTGACCCCACAGTTGTGTGGCTTGGGCCCACTCGGTTCCCCTCCTGCCTGCCCCTGGAGTAGGGTCCTCCCTCCAGGGTATTGTAAGCACCGCTCTGTATCCTGGCCCCATGCAGGGCGGGAGGGTGCTAGTGCAGCATTCACCTGTGGAACTCCCTGCCGGTGGAGACTGTGAAAAGCTTTTGGGTTAATCACTGCTGTTTGACAGGGAGCGAGATGCATCCCCACGCAGTGCCTGGGAGCACATCTGGCAGAGGCGGTCTGGGCTCTCAGATCCCCTCGTGTGGGATATCTCCTGGACGGAACCAGAAGGGTGACTGGGGGGTGGGGGGATGTCCCATCCTTGCAGCACAACTCAGGGGCCCTTCTCCCTCCCACGATCCCTCCCGCAAGCCCGGTAGCCCAGGAACATGTGTGGCCCCAGTGGGGACTTCCCTTGGGGAACCAGCCAAGGCACCGGGAGCAGGTGAGGGGCTCGGTGGGGGCCACGGTCACAGGACCGTGACGCTGTGGTCTACCCAATTAGAAGCTGGCTGTGCCTCACTGCCAGGCATGGGACAGTGTGCCGTTGTCTGGTCTGCACCCTTGCTGAAGCTGCGGGCTCTGGGCTGAGTCCCTGGGGCCCTGGCCAGTTCCGTCCGGCATCCACCCTTCCCCCTGGTCCCGCCAAATGTGTGTGAGCAGCAGGGTCCCAGGCGTGGCCTGCAGCTGCCTGCCGTGGTCACGTGCCGCTCGGTCACCAGGTTGCACGTGGTTGCACCTGCTGCTTGCTGTCCTCATGCTATGCAGCGTGCAGCTCACGTGGCCTGAGTGACATGCTCTCCCCCTCCCCCCTCCGGGCACCTGGCTCCCCACCGCCCGCCCTCCGCCCCCCACCCTTGGGAGTGCAAACTGCACAGACTCACCAGTGGGTTCCTCCCCGTCCTCGGAGGAGTTGCTGGAGGGGGCCTGCTGGGTGGCAACGCTGGCCTCCTCACCAGATGCACTGCCGCTGTCATCTGCCTCCTCCGGCTCGGTGGGACGGTTAATAGGTGGCCGCTGGCAGGTGTCCACGGGGACCGGTGGGGCTTGAGGGGCGGGCTCTCCCAGAAAGGAGTGGAGCTCCGCAAAATATGGGCAGGCGTCGGGTCCTGCCCCCCTGCCCTCAGTGGCCCTGACATACCCCAGCCGCAGCTCCTTGACTTTGGAGCGGACCTGCTCACAGTTGCGGCTGGGGTGTCCATGCTGGGCCAGGTTCTGCGCAAGCCGAGTGTACAGATCGGCGTTCCGGCGCCGGGAATGGAGGTCGTGGAGACCCTCCTCCTCCTTCCATAATTCGATGAGGGCCTCCAGCTCCCTGGGGCTCCAGGATGGGGCCCGCCTTTTGCGGCCCCTGGGGGCCTCCTCCGCTGGGGGTCCAGGGGGCTCTCCAGCAGGAGCTGCCATGGTGCGGTGAGCCGAAAGGAAAAAAGTGTTGGGCAGCACAGCAGGCGGCAGACCAGACCCAGACAGGCTCCTGGCACGTGCGCCCAGCAGCCTGAGAGCCCTTTAACAGCTCGGGCTTACCAGGAAGTCCGCGGCTCCTACGGGGTCTCCCAGCGTCCAAACCGCAGTTTTCCGTTTTTTCTGCTTTTCCGGAAAAGCTGTCTACACTGGCCCTTTTCCGGAAAAGCTTTTCCGGAAAATGAACTTATGCCCGAGCGGGAGCATCGTACGGTTTCCGGAATAGCGGCTGATTTTGTACAGTACAGGATCGTTGCTTTTCCGGAAATTCAAGGGCCAGTGTAGACAGCTCGCGGGTTATTCCGGAAAAGCGGCTGATTTTCCGGAATAAGTGGCCCAGTGTAGACGCACCCATAAAGAATATTAACAGAATGTACAGTTATCATGCCTTTCATGTTTCAGTGAATTCTTTAAAAAAATGCACAAGAGACTATTAGTCCTATGAAATACCTATACAGTGAAAAGCTTGCAGACAGAAAAAATATCAATTCATAAGTTTGAACATACATTGGTAGGTTGATAATTTCTAATCAGAAAGAACAAGTACTCAAAGTTTTTTTATGGTGCATTGAAAATGCAAAGAATATAAACAAAAGACACCATAACATATACTGTATTCTCTCTCATACCCTTGAGAGGAGTCTACACAACAGTGAAGCCTATGTGTGTATATAAAATAGGAAAAGTCTTTGAACTGGACTCAGTCTTCTTATTTATGAATCCTGTCAATTTGTGCTATAGAAAAATTTGCAAAGATTTCACAATATCAGATCTGAGGATATGTCTACACTTGCAGCCTAATTCGAAATAGGGCTGCAAATGTAGGCATTTGAAATTGCAAATCAAGCCCGGGATTTAAATATCCTGCGCTTGATTTGCATCTTTCCGGCCAGGCGCCATTTTTTGAAATTTACAAGTCCGGAATAACTGCCTGCATCTACATGCGGCAGTGAAATGGGCGTTCGAAATAAAGCCCTATTTCGAACTACATGTTAAACCTCATTGCATGAGGAATAACAGGTAGTTCGAAATAGGGCTTTTTTTCGAATGCCCGTTTCATTGCTGTGTGTAGACGTGGGCAGTTATTCCAGGCTTGTAAATTTCAAAAAATGGCGTCCAGCCAGGAAGATGCAAATTAAGTGCGGGATATTTAAATTGCTTGATTTGCAATTTCAAATGCCTACATTTGCAGCTGTATTTCGAATTAGGCTGCAAGTGTAGACATACCCTGATAAATGACTATGTAGAACTATCAACATGGGCAGGAGGAACAAATACTATACAAATAAAAGAGGACAAGGTGGTAATACAGGCCTGTACCAAGGAATATGTGTGTGTGCGCGCGCTTGCTTTTGTAAATGTGGACCACAATTTTTTTTTAAATATAAAGGAGTTCAAAATTGTCATGCAATGAATGTGTATAAGAGAGGTTAATGAAAAATATTAGTGGAAACAGTGATTTGGTAAATGATTTTGTTACAGCATAGTAGAAGTTTATACAGTAATAAATGTTATATAGAAATTACCTTCTGGGATCATGGCAGGCAGTGCAGCCTCCATGGCACCCTGCTCTTTCGGGTGCCTCTTCCTGCTGCTGCTCTGCCTGCTTGGTGAGTCGAGCACCTGGTGAGTGCAGGGGGGCAGGCTTCCAGACAGTGGGGCCAGGCCCAGGCTGCTCCTGGTGGGTGGCAGGGAGCCATTCCCCTGGCTCTGCCATGCTGCCACTAGCTCTGCCCACCCATCTCTCCACAACAAAGCACTCTCCCATTCTGCTAACACGGTGGTTTTCAAATTTTTTGGCCTATGGCCCACTTGGCTCAATGCAAACCTTTCTGTAGACTACCAGTTGCCAATGGAAACTTACCATTAATTACATAATTACACCAGTTTGCTAGTGTTGCAGCTAGGGAGATCAGTTTAATTTAACCAGTAAGAAAGAAAATATTAATTTAAATTATTAAACAGACTAAGCACTTTAATTTTCTCATGTTAGTTTATAAAGTTTCATTTTAAATAAAGAAAAATATGAATGTATGCCCAACTCAAAAGGTTCCCATGTTTTCTTTATGATGAAGTGGGGAACAGTTTTTGGGTTAGGGGGCCACTGACCCACAGAAAAATCAGTTGGGGACCACACAAGTGAGAAGAAGAAAAAAAAATATCCTCCAAAAACCACCAACCCCTAACTGAGACACTTCACTCCTCTGGTGCTCCAGCCCCACCAGGGGAGGAAGAGGGACAGGGAGGACTGAGGTTCAGGGCTTCCCATAGGCCAGTTTTACTCTTCTAAGGTTCCAAGGCTAGTGGATTTTGTGGACCTCCCTCGGTTCTGGGGTTAGGACAAAAATGGGGGTTCAGTGTGCGGGACAGGGCTGCCAGTGAGAGGATTGGGTGTGCAGGATCTGGGAGGGGGTGGGGTGCGAGGTCTGGATGGCAAGAAGGGTGCAGGAGCTGACTGAGGGTAGAGTGTCTGGCTGGAGGGAAGGGGGGAGGCAAGAGCAAAGGAAGGTGCAGTATGTGGCCAGGAGGGAGGATGACTGAGCGGACTGGGGGTAGGGTGTCTGGCCAGATGGGAGGGTGCAACAGCAGGCTGGAAGTGCTAGTCTCTGCAGGATGGTTTTTCTTGAGGGAGCTGGGAGTGAGGGGGTTTGGGCATGAGGGAATGGGGGACACTTACTTGTCTTTGTACCCTGCGCCAGTCCCAGACACTGCTTCCTGCTGCTCCCATTGGCCGGATTCTACTGGCACACCAGTGCTGGCTTCCCACTGTGTGATCTGGCTTGCTGGGAAGAAGCTTTCCTCCTCCCCTTCCCCTAGCTGGAGGGGGGGGGGGGAAGGGGGCACTTCTTCCCGTTAGCTGGATCTTGCAGTGAAGCTCGGAGCTTTCACTTCCCCGCTCAGTGGGAAGCTGGCGCCAGCACTCCAACTGCATGGAGGAGGAGGGAGGGAGAGGCTGCAATACCAGCACAGTCTCCCCATTGCGGAGGGTGAGGAGGGGAGCTAAGCTTGGGCCGCAGACTACCAGGAAGGTAGCTGCAGAGCCCCCTCATGCAGATTTGGGGAACAATAGGAGAATGTATTCACACACTTCTACATATGGGTTTGTAATATTTCTCAAAATATTGTTCTCAATTAACAGAGTCAGTAGTAGAACACAGCTTCAGAAGGGAGATTAATCTATGTTTATATGAGGAAAGACAAGATCTCTATACAACAGTCTATTTTGGGGGGCTGTAATGTTGAAGTCACTGGTAGATCTGACTATCTCAAGAATTGATAGAAGTCCTGCTATGTTAGAATCATACAGCTTGAAGAGACCTCAGGAGGTCATCAAGTCCAGCCCCTGCCCAATGTAGGACCAATCCCAACTAAATCATCCCAGCCAGGGCTTTGTTAAGCCAAGATTTAAAAACCTCTAGGGATGGAGATTCCACTACTTCCCTAGGTAACCCATTCCAGTGTTTCACCACCCTCCTAGGGAAATAGTTTTTCCTAATCTCCAACCCAGACCTTCCCCACTGTAACTTGAGACCATTGCTCCTTGTTCTGCCATCCGTCAGTACTGTGAACAACCTTTCCCCATCCTCTCTGGAACTTCAGGAAGTTGAAGGCTGCTATCAAATCCCCCCTCACTCTTCTCTTCTGCTGACTAAACAAACCCAAATCCCTCAGCCTCAAGGTCATGTGCTCCAGCCCCCTAATCATTTTGGTTGCCCACCTTTCTATAGTGGGGGGCCCAGAACTGGACACAATACTCCAGATGTGGCCTCACCAGAGCCGAATAAAGGGGAATAATCACTTCTCTAGGTCTGCTGGCGATGCTCCTCCTAATGCAACCTAATATGCCATTAGCCTTCTTGGTTACAAGGGCACACTGTTGACTCATATCCAGCTTCTCATCCACTGTAATCCCCAGGTCCTTTTCTGCAGAACTGTTACTTAGCCATTCGGTCCCCAGTCTGTAAGGGTACATCTAGATTACATGACTTTTTCGAAAGACTCTTTTGAAAGAGGCTTTTTTGAAAGAGAGAGTCTAGATAGCACTAAGCGGATCAAAAAAATGATCCGCTTTTTTTGGGGGGAAAAAAAAGCAGCGTCCAGACTGCCTGGACGCTCTGTCGAAAAAAGAGCACCTGGAACCAATTCTGGCAGGGTATGGGGGCAGCCTTTACTTCTGGGTGCTGCTGCCTGCCCTTTGCAGAGAAGTGCGCTTAAAGGGATCCCCCTCGACAGCCATTTCTTTGCTGCTGCTTCTGGCTTGCCTACATCAGAGAGGGACAGCAAAGCGGCTGCAGTGCTTGCTCTGGTTGCCCTGCTTTCTGGGACACCACGGCAGTTTGGTTTTTGGTTGGTTTTTCTGCTTTTCATCCTTTTTTTAATATGGAGCTGGAGCTGCTCCTGGGCAGGCGATGGCCCCACACAGCCATGCTGCAAATTCTGGTGCACCTTCATGACACCATCATGATGCTCATAGGCCATCTGGACTCAGAACCCAGCTTTGAGCCCCTCGTCCAGGCTACAGCACGACTGGCCTTGCCACTGAACTTATTCCTGGAGAGGCAATTTTGCAGGCTGGACACCAGTTCAGACTGGTGGGACTGGCTCGTTTTGGAGAGGTAGGTTGACCAGGCTTGGTTCTGAAACTACCGTATGTTGAAGTCCACATTCCAGGAGCTGTGTGTCTGGCTTGCCTCTGCCA
Source organism: Pelodiscus sinensis (assembly GCF_052426305.1). Taxonomy (NCBI): domain Eukaryota; kingdom Metazoa; phylum Chordata; order Testudines; family Trionychidae; genus Pelodiscus; species Pelodiscus sinensis. Next base: position 149,402,745 of record NC_143054.1, read on the forward strand.
TACAACGCCAGGACACCCGCTTACAGCCCGCCATTCCCCTGGAGAAGCTGGCCACCCCCAACAGCTACCCAGATCCTTTTCTGCAGAACTGCTACTTACAATCTGGGGACTGAATGGCTAACAATGCTTGGGATTCTTCCGACCTAAGTGCAGGACTCTAAACTTGTCCTTGTTGAACCTCATCAGATTTCCTTTGGCTCAATCCTCTAATCTGTCCAGGTCACTCTGGACCCTATCCCTGCCCTCCAGAATATCTACCTCTCCCCCTAGCTTAGTGTCATCTGCAAACTTCCTGAGGGTACAATCCATCCCCTCATCCAGGTCATTAATAAAGATGCTGAACAAAACCAGTCCGAGAACAGATTTTTGCGGCACTCCGCTACAAACCGACTGCCAACCTGGTATCGATCTGTTGATCACTACCTGTTGGGCCGACAGTCTAGCCAGCTTTCTATCCATCTTACAGTCCATTTATCCAATCCATACTTCCTTAACTTGCTGGCAAGAATACTGTGGGAGACCATATTAAAAGCTTTGCTAAAGTCTAGGTATATCACATCCACTGACTTTCCCATATCCACAGAGCCAGTTACCTCATCATAGAAGCTAACCAGATTGGTCACGCATGACTTGCCCTTGGTGAATCCATGTTGACTATTCCTGATCACTTTCCCCTCTTCCAAGGGCTACAAAATGGATTCCTTGAGGATCCCCTCCATGATTTTTCCGGGGACTGAGGTAAGGCTGACTGGTCTGTAGTTCCCTGGATTGTCCTTCTTCCCTTTTTTAAAGATAGGCACCTCGCCTTTTTCCAATCATCTGGCATCTCTCCCGATCTCCAGGAGTTTTCAAAGATAATGGCCAAAGGCTCTGCAATGATATTGGCTAGCTCCCTCAGTACCCTCGGATGCATTAAACCCGGCTATGTCTAGCTTTTCTAAATAGTTTCTAACTGTTCTTTCTCCACCAAGGGCTGCCCACCTCCTTCCCATACTGTGTTGCCTAGTGCAGTTGTCTGGGAGCTGACCTTGTCTGTGAAGACAGAGACAAAGAAAGCTTCAGGTTTCCCCACATCATGTCACTAGGTTACCTCCCTCATCCAGTAATGGCCCCACACCCTCTCTGATCACCCTCTTCTTGCTAACATGCCCGTAGAAACCTTTCCTGTTACCCTTCAACCCTTGCTAGCCGCAATTCCAATTGCGCTTTCGCCTTCCTAATAACTTCCCTGAATTCTCAATCAATATATTTATACTCCTCCCTAGTCATCTGTCCAAGTTTCCACTTCTTTTAAGCTTCCTTTTTGTGTTTAAGTTCACCAAGGATTTCCCCCAAAAGCCAATCTGGTCACCTACCATATTTGCTTTTCTTACTGCACATTGAGATGGTTTCTTCCTGTGCCTTTAATAAGGCTTCTTGTAAAATACTGCCAGCTCTCCTGGATTCCTTTCCCCTTCGTGTTAGCATCCCAGGGAATCCTGCCCATCAGTTCTCTGAGGGAGTCAAACTCCGTTCTTCTGAAGTCCAGGGTGTGTATTTTGCTACTCTCCTTTCTTCCTTTGGTCAGGATCCTGAAATCTACTCTTTCATGATCACTGCTTCCCACATGGTCACCCACCTCTACTTCTCCTACTACTTTCTCCCTGTTTGTGAGCAGCAGCTCAAGCTGTGCATGGCCCCTGGTCGGTTCCTTTCAGCACTTGTACCAAGAAGTTATCCCCAAGTTAGGATGTATTTTGAAAGAATATATGACCTCTTTCTATGTTATTTTTCACCTACCATACACCAAATGCCAGCTGAGATACACCAATGCTTCTATTATGATATGGATTGCAACCAGCATGCAAAAATTTATTTAATTTACATCACAGTGTATCCAAGAAAACAATCACATTTTTACTTGATACTAGAATGAAAGATATGAAACAGTTGACAATATAGTATGGGTCAGATTATGCCTTGCTACTTCACAGATGCATAAAGGATGGCATAAGATCCTCTTTTTGCATTACTGTCCAGCAGTGAGGTGCAGTGGGAGGCTCTGTGCTCCAAGAGGCCCTTCAGATCTTTCTGGAACATGACATCCCAAAAGCAGTGAGAAGGAGATGGAATCATTCTTGACTAGCAGAGCAGGCTGTGAATATGGTGGAACTATGCTACCATACATGCAGGACAGTATATAAAACAATTATAAAAACATAATTGAACCCTGAATCAAGGTATCTGAGAAGACCATTGACCCTTCAGGCCAGATAGTCTGCTTCCTGGTCAATACCTGATGCTTCAGGGGAAAGAGGTTTCCATCTTGTCAAGTGTGCAATGATGTATCATGGAGATGTAATGCAACAAAAGTCCTTTGAGTATTTTAGGACTACCATGTAGACAAAGCCACTGTACAATCCATATCACACTTTATATGCCACCCAGTCCATGACAGGACAGTGTATTTGGTGATCATGTAATTAATTAAACATTCATCCAGAATGGTTGCATTGAATAAATCTGCCAGGTTTTTGTCTTAATATTGAATCTTATGGTATTATTTCAAGGGCCCAATGCATAAAATACCTTACACCAAACTTTGCAAGAAATCAGCATGTGCTTGATAGCATAAACATTGAAATAGCATAGCATAAAGAAAATATTTTATACCATTTAACTGACACTCAGCTGACTTGTAGGAAAATCAGAGTCAACATACAATGCAAAATTAAAGTAAAAGAACAAAGATTTATTAAAATTAAGATGCTGGTAAATGATGGGATAATGTAAGCAGTTATCCACTTCTGAGTTGATAGCTAATGAGAGTGGTGTTGGTGTACGAGTCCTGCTAGATTTCTGTTTCAATTCCAAGTCAACAGTGAAAAACTGTTTTTACCATATGATGAATGTTTGGTGGTGTATATGGAATACATTCTTTGCCTCAATCCAGTTTTAATCCTAATGGGCAAGTATATAAAAAACCCCACTCCTACACCACTTTGGTTATAATTGGCAACCTGCTGGCAGCAAGGCCAAGGTTTGAATGGGCACAGAGACTGAGTCGCTCTAGAATGGGTATTTTCAGAACAGCATTGAGGCATATTGGACACAATCCATATCACACATATGTGAATTTGTGCTACTGTCGTCTACCTGTTCTATGGATAAACAGGACATCATCACACTGGTGTCAGAGTGGGATCCAGTGTGACGGCGCGTTGGGATTTCCCTGTCTCCTGCACCCTCATAGTGGCACGAGCAGACCAGCCAGTAGAATAGAGGGAGTTTATTGTTTCTCCAGAATACAGCACAGCACAGATGTAATCTGGTTACAGGGCAGGCCTAGGGTGCCTCAGCCCCCCTTGAGATGGGGGAGACTGGGCTCCTAAATTCTAGCCCCTTCCTTAGGCTGTCTCCTCCATGATCCCAGACAGCGACTAACTAACCATCCCTTCCAGCCTTGCTCCCCAGCCAGGAGCCGCATTCCACTTTCCTTTGTTCCTCTCTCTGGGAGGTAACCGGTAGAACAGGTTACCTCCCTGTCCCATCAGCTACTCGGCTGGGCCGTGGTACAGACAGCAGCCAGTAAGCGTCTCCCACAGCCCAAGCCTAGCAACCAGCAAGGTACCCACACTACATCACAGTTCCAAATGCAGATTCCTGCAGCACAACAGTCGTTTCTACACTTGACCCCCATCTTTTAAGTGGAGTACCCGGCAATGTTTTCATAGTGATCTAACAACCTATCCTTTTGTTATTCTTAATCAACCTGATCCTCCCTCTTTTTATAACAAACTCCCTACCCCAAAGGCAAAGCTGCAAACAGTCCAAACTGTTGCATTTAAGAACTGCCTCTGGAGTCAGGGCATGCATATGGTGGCCATAGTTTCTGAACCAAAATTAGGGACACATTAGCCATGCCCTCTGATCCCCATTAGCCACACCTCCTGATCCCTGTTAGCCACACTTCCTGCCTGAAGAAGTCCCATCCCTGCAGGTAGTACTCCCAGGGTCAAGATGGACACATGACTAGAAGTAAAAGGTGTCATGTGACCCCTCTAAGAACTCCTCCCACATCCTCCTACTAATGGGGATGGGCTTAGCCCCCACAGAACTCCCCATGCAACTATCCTGCAATTGCATTAACCCAATTTGTACTGAATTAACTCAGGGGGAGAGGCTGGGAGAAGTGTTCCCTCTAAGATTTTCCTCCCATGAACGGAGTGAATTTTGTGTTGTGCACCAGTATTGAGTTCATGTGGCTTGTTCGAATGTGTGTCACTGTAGCATCCAAGTTATTAATAAATATCTTATAAACCTCTCCCTTTTCCCTCTGCTGCCATGTCTCCCACCCACCCCTCACCCCATCTGCTCCCCTGGTGCCTGCTGTCCCCTACCCTTCACCCTCCTCTGCTGTCCTGGCTCCTGCCCTTCTAACTCCCGTCAGCCCTTTGGGGACCGGCACCATGGAGAGGGAGGGAGAGCAGGCTGCTGCACCCTGCAAGGAGCTTGCTTCTTCCCACAAGCTGGTGTCTACTTCAAGTAGTGAAATGTCCAGAAAAATCGGGACAATGTCAGCATCGGCATGCACCTTTAAGCAGACCTCAAGCATGAAATCCAGGGGTTCAAACTCAGGAGGGGGGCTACTGCCCCTCCTAGCCCTGCATAAATGACACCCCTGGAGCAGTCCTGAGGCACCTTATAGTCGAACAAATATATATATAGTATCACGAGCATTTGTGGGAAAAACCCACTTATTCAGATGAGCTTGATATATACAGATATATATTTGTTAGTCGCCAACGTGACACAGAACTACCTGTTATATTCTCCAGTACTGTCAAGCCAACTCTTTTTTACGAGAACTAAAAAACATTACAATTGTTTAAAACAGAGATCTGTTTTTAAGCTCAGAAACTGCAGGCTGGGGTGCTCAATACATTTTTTTTTTTTATAATGGATGGTCTCTTACATATTAGAGAAGTTGGTTCTCAGTGGCTGGATTCTCATCTTATTTACATCAATTTTATATTACTGTAACTCTCGACTTCAGTGGAACTATTTGGCTGTGTCTACAGTGCACCCCTTTTCCGGAAAAGGGATGTAGATTAGACACTTTGGAATAGGCAAATCCGCGGGGGATTTAAATATCCCCCGCGGCATTTGCATTAACATGGCTGCCGCTTTTTTCCGGCTTGGGGATAAGCCGGAGAAAAGCGCCAGTCTAGACGTGATTCTCCGGAAAATAAACACTTTTCTGGAGGATTTCTTATTCCTACTTTCTGTTTGAGAGGGGAAACTGGGGAAAACAATTTGTCTTGTATGTTTTTACTCAGACATTTCATCATTTTCATTAGTGGCGCCTAATATTTCTCTCAACAACTCTCTAAGGGCATGTCTACACAGCAGAGCTAAGGCTGAAATAAGCTATGCAACTTGAGCTATGTTAATTGTGTAGCTTAAGTCAAAATAGCTTATTTCAGCTTTTGGTGCTGTCTACACATCAGGAAGTCCGAGAAAGAGCACTCTTCCTCCAACTTCCCTTACTCTTCATACAATGAGGGTTACAGGAGATGGAAGTTAGAAGTCCTCCAGCTCAACATTTTTAGACATTATGTCAAAATAACTGTTTGTATTGTAGACAGACTATATTATTTCAGAAAAAAAAAATCACTTGGGTATGTCTACACTAGCCCCCTAGTTCGAACTAGAGAGGCCGAAATTGCAGATAAAGCACGGGATTTAAAGGTCCTGCGCTTCATTAGTATGTTCCCGGACGGTTGCCATTTTGGAAATTGACTAGCCCGGAATAACTGCCCACCCCGCGTCTACACATGGCAGTGAAACGGGAGTTCGAAGTAAAGCCCTTAATTCAAATTAGTTGTTAAGCCTCATTCCAGGAGGAATAATAGCTAATTCGAGTTAAAGCCCTAACTCGAATTAGCTATTATTCCTCCTGGAATGAGGCTTAACAACTAATTTGAATTAAGGGCTTTACTTCGAACTCCCGTTTCACTGCCGCGTGTGGACACGGGCAGTTATTCCGGGCTAGTCAATTTCCAAAATGGCGACTGCCCAGGAACATGCTAATGAAGCGTGGGCTATTTAAATCCCGCACTTCATTTGCAATTTCAGTTGCCCTCATTAGCCTCCCTAGTTCGAACTAGGGGCTAGTGTAGACATACCCTTATTCTGAAATAACACTGCTGTGTAGACATACCCTAATTAGCTGCCTCTGCTAAGGAGATATCCAGGAGTATAAAAGGAAGCTTCTTCAGGTACAGTTCTGTCACTGTCTTGTGGGCCAGGTCTACATTATGTGAGAAAGTTGACCTAAGATACACAACTCCAACAACGAGAATAGAGTAGTTTGAGTATGTAACATGGTGCAAGGCTCCCCGTTGCGGTGTCTCCTGATAGTTATTCTACGGAATTAGTAATTACTCAGCAGGGCATCCTCTTCTGGCAGTGTCTTGCCCAACTTTGCTCTATGCTCTTGCTCTGGACCCACGTCACTTCCAGAATACGGCGTCCTCTTCAGGCCATTGCCCTCCAGCAGTGCCCACTCCAGTTGTTTTTTTGTCCTCCCGGGGTAATCTGTAGTGCTTCATCTAGCATCTGCCACCATGGCCAACTGAAGCCTTACTCTAGCCTCTCACTTCAGGGGCAAGCCATAGTCCTTCTAGGTCCGCCCACTACTCTGGGTCCCAATCCAGGGACCCTCTGGCAGCAGCCATGTCCTTCCCTCCTATACTTTCCTCTACTGCCTGTAGTTCCCTGGGCCACTTCCCCTGTGGTCCTTTGCGCCCTCCTGGCCCTAGTGGCAAGGCCAGCAGCCTGGCAGGTATCAGACAGGAGCTTCCCTCTCTAGTCCCCTGAAACCTGCCCAGCACAGCTCTCCCAAAGGTGCTTCTCTGGAAACCAAATCCTACACCTTCCCTGGTCAGGTCATAACTAATCTCTGTTGAGTAGCTCCTTAAATACAAGGCTGCCCCAGCAAGCCACACCCTGACTGGCTACTAAAAAGCCTCAACCTAATTGGCGAGAGCTGTGCACAGGCTCCCTCCTGCCTGCTTTAACACCTTCTGATCAGTGTGGGACAGTCACCCCACTACAGAGTCTACATACCTTCACTCGAATTTCTGGGGCGTCTCCACTGTGGGAGGTCAACAAAAAACTCTCCTGACAATTTCCCTTACCGCTCATGATCCTGTGAAATACCAGGATTGATGGGGGCATCATCAGTGGTCAATTTAGTGGCTCCTTACTAGACCCACTAAATTGAACACCAGAAGATTGGCCTCTGGAGCATCAATCTTGGAGTAATTATAGACCTGACCTTGGTCTTGTCGGACTGAGGAATAGTGGCAGAGCTGTGTGTGAGGAAACTTGCATAGCAGTGCTCATTCCCCAATGTTTCCTCTAAGTTTGGCTCAAGCCATTGTTGCCCATCCCTCACTAATATAGTATGTGTGAATTTAGTAACTAAGAAAAAAGGAACACTGGTTAAAAATAATCCCTATACAAGGGATGTTAGATGTTGATTAATTAAATAATTGTGTTACCCATCAAATTTTAGCAATTACACGACAACTGGATAGTTCCTGGGGCTGGCAGTGTGCTCCCAGCCTCACACCCAGGGAGCCCCCTGCCACCCTGCACTACTGCCCATCAGGAGGCAGCAACATGGGGCAGCAGCAGTCCCTGTACGTGTGGGAGGGGCTGGAATCCCATGGAGCAGCCTCCCCTGTAACCCCCCCCACATTGCTGCCTCTGATAGAGGCAGCTGCGTGGGAGGGCAGGCGGCTCCATGGAGCCTGTGCATGTGGGGAGCCAGCTTCTAAGCCAGTTTCCCCCAAATATTGGCTCCTGGTCCCCCCCCCCACTGCCTCTGTCGGAGGCAGCAAGCAGGGTGCAGGTGGTTCCATGGAGCTGCCACGCACAGAGAGACAGCTTAAAAGAGCTCCCTGTGCATATCGGCTCCTGCCCGCCCCTCACCTCCATGCCTCTGATAGAGAGGCAGCAGCGCGGGGGGGGGGGGGGGGGGGGCAAGCCACGCCTTGGGAGCGGATATGTGTGGGCAGCCATCTTGAAAGCCAGCTTCACGCATGTACCGGCTCCCTCCTGCCCCCCTCACCATCCTTTTGTTTCAACCTAAGGCAGATTTTAATTTATAAATCGATACCTTAACAATACAGTACTGGGCATTGTAGATTAGGGATGTAATTGTGTAATTGATTAACCAATAAGCAAAAGCTTATTGATTAATGCTATAGACTACACATTTCCCCCCCCCCTCCCCCGCCTGTAAATATTTTAGCAGGCTGGCCAGCAGCCCCGCTCAGTCCTGACTTGTGCCAGGTCCAGGAGCTGCCGCCGCTGAAGCTCTGCATTTAAAGTGTATTAGGAACAGGGCAGACAGGCAGCCCAGCTCAGTTCCAGCTCACACTGGGTCTGGGAGTTCACACCCCCTCTGGACAGGGGCTGCCTCCACCTTGCACTGCTGCCTCTGTATCAGAGGCAACAGCACAGGACAACAGGTAGCCGGTCTGCAAGGGGAGCTGATTTTTAAATCAGCTCCCCTCGTGGACCAGCTCCCACCTGCACCCCATGCTGCTGCCTCTGTATCAGTGTGGAGGGGCCGGGGTCTCCTCAGGAGTGAGGCTGGAACACACTGGCTGCTGGCCCTGCCCCGGGGACTATAGAACAGTCAAGTAACCAATAAGAATTCATGGGGATAGTCAACTATTTAATTAACTGATATTTAACATCCCTAGTGTGGATGCAAAGCTTCCAAGGTAAAGTGGCTTAAATAGTGTACACGCAGCAGTCAGTGAGATCCTTCAATTGGTGAGGTTACATTGGTTTACTTATATCAATATAAGCTCTACCGTATAACCTTTACATAGACAAGGTTTAGATCTGAACACTTATAAAGTCATAGAACACTAGAACTGGAAGGGACCTCGAGAGGTCATCGAATCCAGTCCCCTGCCCTCACAGCAGGACCAAGCACAGTCTAGATCATCCCTGATAGATGTCTATCCAACCTGCTCTTAAATATCTCCAGATTCCACAACATCCCTAGGCAATTTATTCCTGACAGGAAGTTTTTCCTAATGTCCAGCCTAAACTTCCCTTGCTGCAGTTTAAACCCATTGCTTCTTGTCCTATCCTCAGAGGCCAAGGAGAACAATTTTTCTTCTTCCTCCTTGTGACATCCTTTTAGATAGTTGAAACCTGCTATAATGTCCCCTCTCAGTCTTCTCTTTTCTAAACTAAAGAAGTCAAATTCTTTCAGTTTTCCCTCATAAATCAGGTTTTCTAGACCTTTAATAATTTTTGTTGCTCTTCTCTGGACCTTCCCCAATGTCTCCACATCTTTCTTGAATTGTGGTTCCTAGAATTGGACACAATAGTCCAATTGGGGCCTAATCAGTGCAAAGTAGAGTGGAAGAATGTCTTCTTGTGTCTTGCTTACCATACTCCAGTTAATGCATTCCAGAATCATGTTTGCATATCCACTGCTTCTTCCTTATCCACAAGGCTTGATATCCTATCAAAGGAAGCTATTAGATTGGTTTGACATGATTTGTTCTTTATAAATCCAGGCTGGCTGTTACCTATCACCTTATTATCCTCCAGATGTTTGCAGGTGGATTCCTTATTTGCTTGCTCCATTATCTTCCCTGGTACAGAAGTTAAACTGACTGGTCTGTAATTTCCTGGATTGTTCTTATTTCCCTTTTTATAGATGGGCACTGTATTTGTCCTTTTCCAGTCTTCTGGAATCTCTCCCGATTTCCATGATTTTTCAAAGATGACAGTTAAAGGCTCAAATACCTCCATCAGCTCCTTGAGTATTCTAGGATGCATTTCATCAGGCCCTGGTGACTAACTTTTCTAAGTAATTTTTAACTTTTTCTTTTTTTATTTTAACTTCTAAACCTACCCCATTTCCACTAGCATTGGCTATTGTTAGGCATTTTGTCACCCTACATCTTCTTGATGAAAACCAAAACAAAAAAGTCATTAAGCAACTCTGCCATTTCCAAGGTTCCTGTTATTGTTTCTCCCTCTTCGCTGAGCAATGAGCCTACTCTGTCCTTGGTCTTCCTCTTGCTTCTAATATACTTGGAGAACATCTTCTTATTACCCTTTATGTCTCCAGCTAGATTTAGCTCATTTTGTGCCTTTGCCTTTCTAATCTTGCCCTTGCATACCTGTGTTAGTTGCTTATATTCATCCTTTGTAATTGGACCTCATTTCCACTTTTTATATGACTCTTTTTTTAAATGTTTAGATTGTATAAGATCTCCGGGTTGATCCAAGGTGGTCTCCTCCCATACTTTCTATCTTTCCTATGCGGTGGAACTGTTTGCTTTTAGGCCCTTAATAATGTCCTTTTAATAAACTGCCAACTCTCTTCAAGTTGTTTTTCCTCTTAGTCTTGCTTCCCATGGGACCTTACTTACCAGCTTTGTTTACTAAAATCTGCCTTCCTGAAATCCATGGTCTCTATTTTGCTGTTCTCCCTTCTACCATTTCTCAGAATCATTAACTCTATGATTTCACGATTACTTTCACCCAAGTTGCCTTCCACTTCCAAAATTTCAACCCTATGGGTATGTCTACACTAGTTCGAACTAGGGTGGTAATGTAGGCAACTGGAGTTGCAAATGAAGCCCGCAAGTGTAGCCGTGCGGCACGGAGTCCGCACTAGCGGACATTTAAAAATGGCGGCGCCTGGCGAGATGCAAATGAAGCCCGGGAAATCCAAATCCCGGGCTTCATTTGCAACTCCGGTTGCCTACATTACCACCCTAGTTCGAACTAGGGTGGTAGTGTAGACATACCCTATTTGTTTAAAAACCAAATCAAGAACAGCTTTCCCCCTGACAAGCTCTCTCTCAACCTTCTGAAATAAAATGTTTTTTATCCAATGCAGTCCAAGAACTTATTGGATAATGTGTGCCCTGCTGTGTTAGTTTCCAACATGTGTCTGAGTAGTTGAAATCCCCCATCATCACCAAATCCTGTACATTGGATGATTTTGTTAGTTGTTTAAAAAAAGCCTCATCCGCCTGGATAGGTGGTCTGTAGTACACCTCTATTTTTTACCCCTTTTAACCTAACCCAGAGACTCTCAACAAGTCTGTCTCCTATATCCATCTCCACCTCAGTCCATGGTTACATTGTTTTCAGTGGAAGAAGGCCCTTCATCTGGAAATAATTTCCTCGTTGTTCTGACAGAACACAGGTCTGTTGACTTTCAGGACACAAACTTCAACTTCTCTCAGGCTTTTGGATAAAGGGAGATAGAGGAGACTATTTATAGCATAGCTGACAGGTTTTAGTCTGTTACAGTTTGACTTTGATCAACTAATTTTATACTCTTAAGAGTGTTATGTACTCCACAGATGTGCTGGGCACATCGTTTAAAAATAAGATATGCTAACTATTCCCAGCACTTAAGTTATCTATGTATTTTGACATCACTTACTCTGGACAGTGAACCTCGACTTGTATATTTGCTAGACATTTTCACATTTAGGTTCTTATGCATTAGTACAATACTGTACTACTGAATGCAAATGTAATGGGGAGAACAGTTAAATCTCCACCCACTCAAAGCATCTGTTTCAATTTAATGATTTTAATTCATTAAAACATTTCTATAAACATTATGGTTTGTAAAATAATAATAAATAAATAATAAATAAATTATAAAGCCAGAATTATGAACCTGAATTACAAAAATATTGTGAAAGCTGTGAGCTGTTAGAAGTCAAATTAATACTACATAGATACATTCATTGGTAATTCATGACTAGAATGATCTGTTTCCAGAAATGAAAGGGAAGCAGACTGCTTAATTAGCCATTTACAAAATGAGGCTTTCTTTCCCCTTTTTAGTTAGTATTGTTCCAAGAAGGGAAAAATCAGTAGTTAAACATGTCTGACTAGTGGAGAGAATTCAAACGGAAAAAAAATCCAGGTCATTGGCCTTTTTAAACAGACCCCCGGCAATATTTACTCCTCCATAAATAGCACAGTCACATGAATTATGTTCAAGTAAAGCCTGCAAAACAAAAAAACAATGTACAGACTGAAACACAAACTGGCTCACATGTTCACTGGGAAGGATTATGTGAATTTGCTGCATGCTCTGTGCCTAGTGTTTGGGGTATCAGGTCCATTGGAAAGAGCGTTACATCCCCACATAGCAAGATAGAAATACTGGGATCTTTTACAGATTAAGCATCATGTCGGAGGTAGTCTTTGCTATAACATCATATTTTACTGTGGCAGAAACAAGCATTGCTGCTTTCACCACCATGACTAAGGTCTTGTTTACACAGAAAATTTCCTAGGATTACTATATCAGTATAATTACACTGCAAGAATTATATTGGTATATTTCCTTGTGTAGACCAGCCCTAACATGAATGTGAAATCTTCTGTAACTTCAATAATTTTTACTTAACCAGCCACAAGGAATGTGTTTGTATGCAGGAGAATCCAAACTGACTGATTATAATAAATAACAATACCATCTGCCACCTACTTAGTGCTTTTCATCCATTGACCTTAAAGCCCTTTTCAAAGGAAGTCAGTATTGTTATTCCTATTTTACAGATGGAGAAACTGAGTAACAGAGAGGGAACTGACTTGCCCAGAACCACCCAGCAGACCAATGGCCAAGCCACAAACCAAACCCAGGTTTCCTGAATCCCGGTCTGATGTTCTATCCAATAGGCATATCCTTATCAAGTGGCAAAAATACATCTCTCAGAATTTAGCTTGCAAGGGTAATTAAGAGGTCCCAAGTCTCATGATTTTTAGGACCCAGCTCCTTCTTATTACATAAGAATCTCAACTATCTTTTTAAAAAATAAGCTTCTAGCTTTTGTTATGGAGGATAACTTGAAACATGAAGCAGGAATACTTTTAAGATTCTGAAACTTAGGAGGTCAAATCAAAGGAATCCAAACTTGCTATTTTAAAAAAATTCATACTATTTTGTACAAACTCATGATTTTGTACAAACAGTTGGCACTGGCAATACTGCTTATTGCTTTTATAATTCTACTTCTGAATGCATTTTAAGTAACAAGAAAAAAGGAATGATACGGACACAATGTATGTTGGGAGAAATGTGGGACAGGCCTTTTAAAGTTACAGATTTCATTTTTGCTTTTGAGTCCTTTACGAAAACAGACATGATATAATAAAATCTGGTAATGTATAAATGGCAGCAGTCCACGTGGAATACAGTAATTTTAGATGTATGTCAAAAGTATGGAAGTGTATCACCTAATCTTTGTTTTGATGTTATGAACTGCATGTATGAAAACAGTTAAACAATTAAGCAAAGCACTTAAACATGTCACACATAAGTCCTATTGAACTGGTACTTTAACACATGTTTAAAGTTAAGCAGGTGCTTAAATTCTTCATTAAATCAGAGCTGAAACACAAAAATAAGAAAAAAACATATGCCTATATATAGCCAATCCATCTTCTATATTTACATGAACATGAGTTAAGATATGTTAAGAAAAGTTTATGGCTCAAATGTGAGGCAATGTGTATGTATGTATGTGGGTAGGGTTGCCAGGTATCCGGTTTTTAACCAGACAGTCCGGTATTTGAGCTTTCTGTTCCGGAAACAAATTGAGAAAATATAAATGAGAAAACAGAAATGTCCGGTATTTTCTAAATAAGATGTAATGTAGATTGTGATGCAATGTCAAGTGTCTCCAGTACTTTTGTTGAAACCATCTATGTGGGAGAGAAGTGGAATCAAATTTTAACACGAGTGTATATTGTACATACCCACACACTCCATCTTCCAAGTGGTCTAGCAGTTAGGATTTCTGTTTCTGGTCTGAGAAGCCCAGGTTCAACTCCTAGAATGCAAATTACAGAGAATTTTTACTTCTTGAGAAGTGTGTAGATTTTGTGATTAGGACATGACTGGGATTCAGTTTCTAGCTTGTCACTGACTTCCTGTGTGACATTAGGCAAATTACTTAATCCCTTATCCTTAGGTCTCCATCTGCAAAAGGAAAATTATGCATTCTTTCTCCCACCCTTTGTCTTACCTATAAATCATAAGATCTTCAGGCCAGCCACTGTCTCTTACTAGGTGAGCCAAGCATTCAAGCATATCAGGAATTTCAGTAACATCAGTAGACTAGCAGTGTCCTTAAGCTTATGTGTGACTCAGACTAAAGCCTTGAGCACTTTACAATGTCAGGCAAGCATGTTCAGCAACTAATTTCAAGGGGCTAGGTTGTCTAAGGGCCTACCGTTAATACAGACTTGTAAGTAGTGGTCATCAATTAAAGCAGTGGTCTCCAACCTTTTTAAGCATGAGATCACTTTTTGAATTTAAGTGCAATCCAGGATATATCTCAATCCCAAAGACCCTTGTCCCACCTCCTTCCTGTCCCTTCTCTGAGGCTTGCCCCTGCTCACTCCATTCTCCCTCACTTTTATCACTCTGGGGGCAGAGGTTTGGAGTGTAGAAGGGGTTCAGGACTGGCACCCAGGTTCAGAATGCTGGCTCCAGCTGGGCCCACTTACCACAAGTGGCTTCTGGGTGTTGGTGCCAGGGCTAATGCAGGCTCACCCCACCCTGGCCCTGTACCACTCCCAAAAGCAGCCAGCAAACTCTCTCCATCCCTGCCCCACTCTGGTCTGTGGAAATGGGGTACAGGGTGGAGGGAAGGCACCTCCCAAGCAGAGGGCAAGAGCAGCATGGCAGTGTTGAGAGGGGCAGATCAAGTGCAGGAACTTGATAGCCTCCTGGCCAAACCTGTCACGATCACGTGTCAAAGGCTCCAAGATCCACAGGTAGATCCCCATCTACTGGTTGGTGATCACTGAACTAAAGTCACAGTCATTATGTAAGGCTTAAAAAAAAGCACGGCACAAGAAACAGTGAATCTTCGTTAGATCAAGTATTAGTAGAACAGAGAGGCACCTGAAAACACCTGATGCTGGGGCCAGTCAACAATAACACCTACATACACAACTCATTGAATCCTTCATACTTGCCATGGGCAAAATCTGTTTTAGTAACTCAATCAGTATATGAGCAGCACCTGCAGCTGATGCCGGAGGTCCTGGATTCCTTTTAAAATTATCCTAAGGGACGTGTTTATATTTGAAGCTCAGCAATTTCAACGGGCAGAAATCTGTTCGTGCGCTGCTCTCTTTGTGACACCGCACGACATACCACGGCCATTATTAGCGCTCCCTCGCCAGCACTGAGCGACGTGCTAAGCACACCCCAGAGAGCCTGGGACTTGGCACAGATCCAACCTGAGACAGCTGACACGCCGGGCACGATCCTTGCAGCCGGCACGAGGCTGGGCGTTAGCAGCAAGTGCCTGACACCGGGCGCAGGGCACTGCAGGGAGGGGAGCGACGCACGCGCCTCCTCGGCTTCACTCTCCCTAGGGCCTATTTGAAATCATGGGATGGTGGGCGGGCTCTGCCCACCCACCTTCTAAAAGCCCCTCCCCAACCTTATGAGCAGCCTACCACCAGGCTGGTCTGACAGACTCGCCCCCACCAGGACACCCACCCCTTCTTCAAGAGGGACCGAGCCTTACAAATGCAAAATCCCGCCTTCGCACAGTTCCCCACTCTGGATTGGCTCCCGCCCAGCCCGCCTCATATTACTCACTTCCTATCACTCTGAGGCTCAGCACAAGCCATCCCACCCACTTCCCCACCTTTTGTTGGCCAGTCCTGTTGTCAATCACTTGGCCGGAGGTCGCGCGCTATCGGTCACCCCACCCAGAGATGTTCCGCCATCTCAGTCTTTTCATTTGTTGCCCTTCTGCCATCAATCATTGACGCATGTGCAGCAACTGCCATCCTAACCACCCCCCGCCAATCCATGGCCCGCCTCTTTCCCCTCCCCCTTCCTCGGCTCGGCTCTGGCAAGTTCAGCGGACTATACCTCGCCGGTTCTGGGGGTTTCTCGGCGCGGCCGGGCTGTAGCTGCTGCTGCCGCCGCCTCGGGAGGACACGGAGACACTCTAGTGACCGCGGTGTGAGCTGGCCGGGCCGCGAGGAGGCAGGATGACAGCGGAGGCGCAGGGGGTGCCCGGCGGCAGCTGAGGAAGGAGCGGGGAACGTGCTTCTTCGGCCCATGACAGCGAGCTCCGCGCACACCGGCAGAGGCGAGCCCGGCTGAGGACAAGAGAGCACAGGCGAGCCCGGCTGTCGCTAGCAGCTCTGGTGGCTCGTTCGGGTCCACCGGAAAGTTTCGCGTGTAGCGTCCGTGCCCTTCTTGCGGCTCCGCAAGGGAAAGTTTCGGGAGCCGGCTCCTCAGGGAGGAAGTTACGAGCGAAGCAGGAATTTGGGAACGCCGCGGTCCGGACTGAGGAGTCTCCCAGGTCTTGGATAAGCTAGGATCTGTCAAGGAGCCGGAACAGGAGTGGGCCGCTCGCAGGAGGAGCGTGGGGGGACCTGCCTGCTTGCTGTGGGGATCCCCTGTTGGTCTGGGGATCTTGGCTCCTTCTCCCGTCCTTCTCCTCCACCGCTTTGATATATGCGGCTGGGGAGCGGCGCCCCCCTCTTCACCGCCCAGCCATGTCGGCGGCCATCTCTGCAGCGGAGAAGGTGGATGGCTTCACACGGAAATCGGTGCGCAAGGCTCAGAGGCAGAAGCGCTCGCAGGGCTCCTCGCAGTTCCGCAGTCAGAGCAGCCAGGTGGAGCTTTTGCCTCTGCCCCAGCTCAAAGGTACAGCCCGATACACTCCAGTAAAGGGCTATAGGTGCTGCACTAAAAATCCGCTCACTGCTGAGCTACTAACCACGTTTCCCAACTCCGAGTTCGCCCTAGCCTGCCCCACTTCTCCCCGCTCCAATCTACAGCTCAGGTTTGTCTGTCCTCTTCTTCCTTTCCCGGATCTCTGAGCCCCGAGTTCACCTACTGGTTTCTTTAGTCCTCTCGAACTGTTCTCCTTTCGCTTTTCTCACTATATTTTCCAGGTAGTGAGGAGATGTAACCCACCCACAAATCCTTTCAGTCCCCGCAGCATGCATAGAGTCCATATTCGTTTTGATGTAAACAGACGTCCTACAGCTCAGTTACAATTTGCTGCTTGATGAAGGATTAACCCAGCTAGTTACTCAAGATTACAGTCCCTTTTCTGAGTAATTGGGGATTAAATTATTAGTTTTGACCCAGCGAGTTAGTGAAATTCAAAATCCTTCATTCCTGACTGCAGGTTGGGCTGAGGGGAAAAGAAAATGAATGTTTTTATAACCTTGGGGGTGAGTTGAGTTTGCTCTTCCTGTGAGGCATATTTTACTTTAAGCTGGTGAACACTGCACTTGTAGTATAATATTCTAATTTATCCAGAGAAAATACGTGCTCCACTTGTAGCACTTGTTTTGGCCTAACTGCTGTTTCCTACCAGTGTTAGAGGATTTTGAGTAAACTGTTTTCCTTGTTTCAGTTTAACGTTTCCTAAATTACCAGAAAAAGCTTGCCTCCCACTGTTAATCTCACACGGTGAGCTGTGGTTTTTAGATGCTTGTATTTTTGTACAAGTTACCTTTTGTCCTAAACGTTGCAGGGAAGTTAGACTCAGGATATTTCTAGACGGACTCATTTCTTAACAAAATAAACCTGAATTTCCATAAAGTCCTGTACATATTTTAAATATAAAATAAAATTTGTGCCTGGTCTTTTAAAGCCGTGATAATATAAAAATGGTGGTTATATGGTGAATACAAATTTGTGATAAGACAGTTTTAAATAACATTTTAAAACCTTGGTAATAAAGATGAGTTGTATTACCTAAAGTATAAAAATTACACAGTTTACTGATAGCTTCAAAAGCACAATCATGCTTGTATTGTAATTAGACTAATACATTCTTGTAAAAGACCCCACTGTTTGCTGCAGGGTTTTGCAATACATGGGTAACTTTGAAACTTTTATTGTAAAGTAGCTTCAGTTACTAGATTTGTCCGGAATCTCCCTATTTGTTATTTTTTTGCAGTTGCAGTTGTATATTTTAAGAAAATACATAAGAAAAATGCTTTTAACAGACCCTCTCAAAAGAAAGTGAAGGGGATACAGTGAAAAACTATCCAAGGGCTGCTAAAAGCAAATAAACAGAATGGGGTTTTCTCCCCTCCCCTCCCAATCTATTACAGATATCTTGGCTCTTAAAACAAAGAAGGGGGGAAAACATGTTTAGATAATTGAGTATTCTGTTGACAGATGAGTGACTTTTTCCTATGTAACATCTTATGTCATTTTTGCAAACTAGTATAATTTTCAGGTAAGGTAGTTTAAAAAAAAACTGGAAAATTGTTTGAAACATGAATTATTCCTACAGTTCATAAGTATGAACTCCATTGTTCTTTAATAGTCACTACTTGATACATATTGCTCAAATATGTTCTGATTTTTATACCTCCTAATAAAACATTAAAAGCACTCAATAGCTGATACCAGATGTCTTGCATTAGAGATCACGTATGGGTGAATTTTTCAGCAATATGGTGATTTACATGAGTATTAGGCCCTTATCCTGCAAAGATGCAAGCAAATGATTAATTTTTTTGCATGTGTGATCCCACTGAAATCTGTAGAATTATGTAGGTGCCTAAAGTTTCTGCTTAATTGGAACTTAAGTACCATCTGTTCAATTGGTCTAGTGAGGCTTTTAAGTTTGTGGGTGCAGTTTTGTTTCCATAATTACTCATACTTGTAGTTTAGGTCATTTAACCATCTCAGTCCAATTAAGTGCCACAATTTGGGGTTTAGAAGTCTATAACACATTAAACCTGCAAACAGAATCTGTATGGGCAAACAGCTGCACTGTGCTTGCTAGCTGGGGTTAAAGTAGGCTAAATTAAGGGTGTGAAATTGTTTGTATTTATTTGTGCTCCCAGTTTAATGACAGTGAAACAAAACTACATTTTGTTCAATTTATCTTTTGAAGCTGTTGAAATTAGATGCTTCTGTGGATGAAAATTAAAATTTTTCAAAACGACAAACTTTTGATGTTACATGCTCCAAATAACCACCAATGTGAGAGGCAGGTGGCACACCAGTAACTTAAAACTTGCATATTCCCCCCCCCCCCACCATTTCTTGGGAAACCTGGCTAAACTGCAGATTGCTGGCTCCTGGTTCATGTTTTTCTCTTTAAGTATACATTGTACTAGTAGCATCATCCTTGCACCCCAAATAAAACTGCAGGGATAAGGAAAGCTTCTGTTTTCTCCAAAAATGAATGGTTTTATGTAACTTTTTGTTCTTCATGATGCATTTCTCCCCAGAAAATACAGGTTGATCTCATTCTAAAGTCACTTCCAAACAGAGTCCTGTGGTGGGTATGCTGCTATGACTGTAGTACATTTTGGGTCATTGCATAAGCGGGGGGCTGGTCCGCGAGGGAAGCCAGTTTAAAAACCAGCTCCCCGCACAGACTGGCTGCCTGCTTCCCATGCTGCTATCTCTGATACAGAGGCAGCAGCACGGGGTGGTAGCAGGCCCTGTCCATTGGGCATCTGAGCTCAGTACGGACAGAGGCTGCTCTGCGGGATGCAGAACAGCCTCTGTCCACAGGGAGCTTAGCAATTTTTCCCTGCAATGGGCCCATGTTTGCCATGGACAGAGGCTACTCCATGGGATATTGAGCAGCCTCTGTCCCTGGGGTGATTGGGCCTGCTGCAGACAGAGGCTGCTTCATAGCACTCTCCCCTGCTCCCCGCTGTTGCCTCTGATATAGGCAACAGCATGGGGAGGAGCAGATGGCATTGTGGAGCCAGTGCTGGGGAGAAGCGTATTTTAAGATGGCTTCCCCCCCCAGCCCTGGTTCCTGCTCCCCGACCCTTGCTGCCTCTGATACAGAGGCAGCAAGGAGGGGAAATGCGTGTAGTTGAGAAGATGAGGTTTTTCGGTTAGTTGACCACACACAAACATCTCTGCTTCTGAAATTAATTTATTTTCCTTTCCCGGACTGCTTTTGTTTTTAAGCAAATATTATTTAAAGCAAAAGTTTATGCTATGTTTGGAGAAAGCATTAAGGTAAAGAAAGTGACAACTAACGTAAGCACATAGGAATGGCTATATTGGGTCATCTAGCTCAGTGTCCTGACTTCTGACTATGGCCAATGCTAGGTGCCCCCAGAGGGAATGAATAGAACAGGTAATCATCAAGTGATCCCACCCCTGTTGCTCAGTCCCAGCCACTGACAAAAAGACGGTAGGGACACCAATCCTACCCATCCTAGCAAATAAGCAATGATGGACCTATCCTCCATGAATTTCTCTAGGTTTTTTTGAACACTGTTAAGGTCCTAGTCTTCACAACATCCTCTGACAAGGAGTTCCAGAGGTTGACTGTGTGCTGCATGAAGAAAAGCTTCCTTTTGTTTGTTTTAAACCTGCCACCTATTAATTTTGTTTGGTGACCCGTAGTTCTTATGTTATGGAACAAGTACATAACTTTTCCTTGTTCGCTTTTTCCACATCAGTCATGTTTTTATATACCTCTATCATATCCCTCCTCAGTCTCCTCTTTTTCTAAGATGAAAAGTCCCAATCTTTTTTTTGAGACCTGTTCCAAATCCCTAATAATTTTTGCTGCTCTTTTCCGAACGTTTTCCAATGCTAAGATATCTTTTTTTGAGATGAGGTGACCCCATCTGTATGCAGAATTCAAAATGTGGGTGTACCGTGGATTTACAGAGGGGCAATAAGGTATTCTTTGTAGATACGTCTACATAGCAGTGCTGAAGTCGGATTAAGCTACACAACTTCAGCTACATCAATTGCATAGCTTAAGATAAAATAGCTTAATACAGCTTTTTGCGCCGTCTACACGGCAGGAAGTTGAAGGAAGAACACTCTTCCTTCAACTTCACTTATTCTTCATGAAATAAGGGTTACCACGATTTGGAGTGAGAAGTCCTCCAGCTCAACATTATTTCAAAATAAATTCTTGTAGTGTAGACGTGCACTATGTTATTTCGGAATAACGCCGCTTATTCTGATATAATGCTGCTGTGTAGACGTACCCTGTCTTATTCTCTCTCCCTTTTATAATGATTCCTAACGTTCTGTTGGTTTTTTTGGCTGCTGTTGCACATTGAGTGGATGTTTTCAGATAAATATCTACAATGACTCTTGAGTGGTAATAATTAATTTAGTTGCATCACTTTGTATGTATAGTTGGGATTGTGTTTTCCAGTGTGCGTTACTTTGCATTTATGGACATTAAAAGTCATTTGCCATTTTATTGCCCCATCTCCTAGTTTTGTGAGATCCTTCCGAGGCTCTTTACAGTGTGCTTTGGTTTTAACTATCTTGAGCAGTTGAGTATCATCTGCAAATTTTGCCATCTCACTGTTTACCCTTTTTCCAAATCATTTATAAATATGTTGAATAGGATTGGCCCCATTTACGGACCTCTGAGGGACACCTCTCTCCATTCTGAAAACTGTTATGCTCTTATAAAATATAGGTAACCTAGGTTAGTCACAACTACTCCATTTTACAGAATATGCAAACATGGTAAAAATTAAAAAAAAAAAAAAAAAAAAACTTGGTCTAGAATGCTCATACTCTTTTCCTGTCAGAGACAGATGCACCAAAAATAATCAGGCGCCTATCATTATTATAAATGTCTGAGTAAATGATTTAAAAAGGAACTAATGTAGGAAGTGTTGGTGGGTAGCTGCAACGTGAACTTACTCATCAAAATGTTGGTGGGTAGCCTAGGTTTATCAGTTAAAGCAAACATCTACATACAACCTCCCTCCCACTGTGGGACTTTTTTAATAACTGTGTAGCTGCTAAAAAATTGTTAGTTTTAATGATTAATGTTTTTAACCATTAACACATTGCTACTGCTAAACAGTACCAAAATATAGTAATTTAGATTTATGTCAGAGTGGGGAGAAATCTGCTCAGGTAGTAAGTAATCTGCCAGTTACAGGTATAACTAGACTATCCTGTCAAACAGCTGTTAACTTGATTTTTGTTTTTTAAAAATAACCATGGCTTATTCTGGATGTTTTTACAGGTTGATTGTGTTGGAATAAACCAAAAAATTTTATTTTGGACAAGTGTTCAGCAAAGCTTTATTAGTAGCAGGGTAGTAACATGATGTAGGCAAAGTCCACTTTGTGATATTACCTGAAAATCTCAAGAAACTAATTTTTCCAGGGTAGGGCTTTAAAAATAAATAAAAGCCTTGGCAGTCTTTAAAAAAGTACATTAAAACAGTCTTCCTGGTCCTTTTTACTTGAGACAAACTTAGTTTTGAAGTTTAGTGCTATCCAATACTTGAATTTGTATTATGTACTTACCCAATACTGTTTTATAGAATTTAATTGACTAATTGATTACAACCTCTCCCCGAGTTACGAATGAGTTATGGACCAAACACTTGGCCGTAACTTGATTTGTTTGTAACTCTGATCCCATGGAGTTGCATAGCGACTACGCTGTTTGTAAGCATGGGTTGCATTTGTAACTTGGGGACCGCCTTTGCGACGGCTCCATGGGAGCTTTGGTCATAAATGCGAACGGTCATAACTCGACGGTTCGCAACTCGGGGACTGGGTGTAGTCGATTAGTCAATTGTGCATTGACATTTTGCATCGATTATTGGATTAGTCAGTAGGGTGCCTCCAGCTTTGAAGTACAGGTAGTCCCCGGGTTACATGGATCCGACTTACATCGGATCCCTACTTACAAACTGGGTGAGGCAACCCCACACTAGCTGCTTCCCCTCAGCAGACCAGGGAAACGCGGAGTAGCTTTTCTCAGCAGACACCTCAGCTTGAGAATAAAGGACTGAGGGAAGTGAGGTGTGGGAGAATAAAACTGAGCTCTGGAGAAATGTTTGGCTAGAGTTTCCCCTACAATATGTACCAGTTCCGACTTGCATACAAATTCAACTTAAGAACAAACCTACATTCCCTATCTTGTACGTAACCCGGGGACTGCCTGTATAGCAATTACCCTATGGCTTTTGCTACACTTCAAAGGCGAAAGCACCTATGGAGCCCTTGGCCAGCTGGGGAGTTCCCAGCTGATCCCTGGCTCCATATGTCACTGCCGCTTTGAAATGCCGCATGCAGCCTCAGGCCACCCCAGCTGGCCCCGGGGCTGCACGCAGCTTTTCAAAGCGGCAGTGCCGCGTGGAGCCTGGGTTCTGGCCCCAGGCTTCAAGTGGTGCTGCCTCTTTAAAGTACCCTCTCTTCTCTTTTTTTCCCCCCCTTCCTGCCCATGGCCTCTTATGTGCTAGAGGCAGCAGCGGAGGGGAGAAGAGACTTGTTGACTACCGTAAATTAGCGAATATAGCACACATTGAAGTATAACACACACTCAAGTATTACCCGCAGTTTTTCTGTTGTATGTAAAAAATATATTAGAATACCCACAGACATACATAACCCGCAGGTTGGATTTTTTTTTAAAGCTGCAATATCATATGTACAGGCAGTCCCCGACTTATGTCGGATCCACACTTACGAACGGGGCTTTCTCGCCCCGGAGCTCGCAGGCAGCGGGACCGCCCAGAGCGCAGTGGTCCCGCCACCTCGACCTCCGAGGCGAGAAAAACTGCTCCAGGTGCCCCTGGTCTGCTGGCGACCGTCTCCAGCAGACCAGGGACACCGGGAGCAAAGCCGGGAGGCGGAGGGGTCCCGCGCCTCTGAGGCTTTGCCAGAGCAAAGCCTCAGAGGCACGGCACCCCGCCGCCGCTGCGGCTTTGCTCCCCGAGTCCCCGGTCTGCTGGGGGGGGGGGGGGCGCAGCTAGTGCCCCCCCCCTCCCCCAGCAGACCAGGGAGATGTGGAGCAAAGCCCCAGGCCTGTGGTAGAGCAGGTGGGGCGCTGCCGGTTGGTCCCGCAGCACCGCTCCTTGGCGCTACTGGACCAACCCGGCAGCACCCCACCTGCTCGGCCCCAGGGGTCCTGATTCAGCAGCGGCTGATCAGTTTCAGCAGCGGCTGAATCAGGACACCTGGGGCAGAGCAGCTGGAGTGTTGCTGGGTTGGTCCAATAGCGCCGAGGAGTGGCAGCGCTACTGGACCAACCCAGCAGCACCCCACCTGCTCTGCCCCAGGTGTCCCCAAGTCAGCTGCTGCTGAAACTGACCAGTGGCTGACTACAGGAAGCCCCTGCCCTGGGCTTCCTGGAATCAGCCGCTGATCAGTTTCAGCAACAGCTGACTTGGGGATGCCTGGGGTTCTTAAGTTGAATCTGTATGTAAGTCGGAACTGGCGTCCAGATTCAGCCGCTGTTGAAACTGATCAGTTTCAGCAGCGGCTGAATCTGGACGCCAGTTCTGACTTACATACAGATTCAACTTAAGAACAAACCTACAGTCCCTATCTTGTACGTAACCCGGGGACTGCCTGTATTAACATTTATTTATTTAGTAGCTTTACAGTAAGTAACGTTATAACTTTTATTTGGTGCTATAAAAGTTCACAAATTCTAATTACCGTAACACCATTTTTATCACTTTTAAAAAATATTATTGACATTGATGTACTGCGCTATAGAAGTCCATATTCTAAAATTATGTCTATGGCAGCCATTTTAAGATTTTAGTAAACACAACAACATTGCCGCTCTTATTAAATTATTAAATCGAAGATGCTGATTTTATTATGTTGATCTTGTTGTCTTGTTATTATATCCTCTTTAAAATTTGAAAAATTTTGCTGAAATGTACAACATAATTATATAATCAACATTACCGGTAGAGTCATTTACTATTTCGATATTGGTGCATTGTTTGAAATAGGAAACGAGTCTTTTAAAATATTACTACAACGTGATACCATTAATATGAGTAAAAATCAAATTGCATAACACATGGACATATATACCCCGCAGGGGGAGTGCTTGGTAGACAACCCACAGGCTATATTAGCTAATTAACGGTATTCGATAAGCATTTGCTTATTGGATAATCATCTAGTCCTTCACATCCCTAACACACAGTGTAGTTTAGCAACATTTAGAATTCCATGATTGCATAACTACATTTTAGAAAGCTTTATTGTAATCTTATATCAGAATTTGATGTGAGTAGTTTTTGAAAGTAATGTACTAGGTTGTACTTATAAACTGAATCAAGGAAAAATTTTTCCTGATTTGAAAATAGTGAGATTACAAACAGCAAGGCAAGCTTTATTTTGCAAAAAAAGCAACTCCTTGTTTCTGAAGAACAAAATTATTTAAAATTAAGTATGGACAGTAAAATAGATATACATACTTCCTATGTAACATACACACTTGTTCTGTATTGTTGAGAATTTCCTGATAGCTTTCTGTGACCTTCTCAGAATATAAAGAAAAGTCAAATATTGCATGGTGGAAAGAAAAGTTTTGTTGACTTCAATTTAGATCCAAATGAAGCTGTCTCCTCGTGGAAAATAGAATGGCTGTTACAGTGGAAAAATTGGAAGCAGGTCCAAGAATATATCAGCTGCAAGTCTTGGGGGAAACTATAGGGTCTCTGTGCTAGGGATGACAGGGGACGAGGAGGCTGCTGTCATTAGAAGATTTAATGAGATTTTTCCAGTGTATACGGGCTCTAAAAACTAGCAATAATTGTATTTGCTCTTCAGCCCTCCAGGGAGACAGTTTGGACTTCATTGAAAACCAGATGCTACATGTAAGATAACCTGTAATATATACACTGCAAAATGTAAACACGTGAAACTTATGTTAAAGTTGAAATTGTAGACAACTTAATCAAGATCAGACTGAGCCTTAAGTTTGTTTGGATATCTGTAATCCATTGCTGTGTTTGAGTAACACATAGTTCTAATAAAAAAATAGCTATAAAGGTTGTATTAGGATCAACCGCCTTAGCACCTCATTGTGGCTTACTGTCTGCCTTAGCACCATCAAGTAAGGTCCAGAAAATGAACTTATACAGTGTTACTAAAGGAAACATAACAAAGCAGGGTCTTCCATCCTAATTTTTCTATAGAGATTCCTTCTTGGAGGTACAGCTCCTATCTAAGCCATTGACCCTCAGGGCTTTGTTCTTGGAGTCCTGCTCCCAAGTTGTTGGGGGGTGTGTGCGATTTTAACAGGCTGCATTCTTATTTACAGTCTACCTTAGGCTATTGGCCTTGGCTCTTTCCAGGGCTTGCTGTAGGAGCCTCTCTCTGTTGTCACCTTCTCCCTTCAGGGATAATCACAGGAGACAATCTTCCAAGTTGAGGTGTCTCAGCCTTTCATGGGCATCAGCTGATGCTTTCCAGCTGGGTCTGGTAACAAAACCAACCCATCTGATCTACATCAGCTGGGGAGGATGAGAAGTGGCTGATTCATCATAGGTAAGGCTATGGCCAGCTCTTCTTAAAGGTCCAGTGAGCCTGTCACAATGCTTTGAGCTTCTTTGTAATGTGTTGTCTTGTGCTTCCCCAAGGAAAATAGCAATAAAAACATTGGCCTGGTTCAGTGTAATATCAATTTAATAAAAATGTCTTTCCATTATACATTAAGGGAATGTCTGTACAGTATAGGATAGGTTGGTGAATTGGTTATTATGTTCACAAGGATTCATCCTTGGTCACCTCTATTATTTCTTTATTTTATATTTTATCAAGGTCTCCTAGAGCTGTAAGTATGTTGCATGAGATTTCTTTTAAGGGGAATAAACTTGAATTGAGTGGAGGATCTGTGAGGTATTTGACATAAATATTAGCAATATATTTACAGTGCACAATAGATGTTGCAAAATTTGCTCTTCGATCTAGCAAGAAGTTAATAATTTTGAAAAAGAGAACATGGAACAGTTTTGCACTTGAAGCAAAAAAACCCCAACCAAACCCACATTTCTTTTTTTTAATTTGGCGTGGAGGACTGTACAAAAAACCTGAGCAACTGAATTTGGTCTAAATTAAGGAACTACTGGTTTATCAAGTGGAATTTTTGGGCTCTAATTCTTAAAATAAAATACGGGACTATGCTACATAGTCCTGTATTTTGTTTCAGCTACACCAGACTAACACGGCTACATCTCTATCACTATTCTTAAAATAAGTGACCTTTCTAATCCTTAAACTTGGATTTTTTTAGTATTAGAATATACGTTCATCAAATGTAATGCCTAAATATAGAGCCTATTGACAGCCTTCACACGAACTTTTCTATTTAAATCTTTTGCATCTCTGTGTGCCAATTTAGTATCAGATTTCTTTCCATATTCATTGCTTTATAGTTTAATCAGATATTGGTTTTACAGGTGCTAAGTTTAAAGAAATTTATCTCTCTAATCAAGAAAGTTAAATGTAAATTATTTATTGCTCAAGACTAGCTGCCTTTATTTCTTCAAAAGAAGATGACTTCAATCTGGGAAGGATATGAATAACTCTCTAATACACTTTAAGTGAAATCTGTGCTTTTGAACAGTGCTATATTAACAGCCCTTGTGGATAAATAAAGTCTCCCAACAAGTATAGGATGCACAGCAACTTTTAAAGATTCCTCACCGATATTCTTATAACATGGACTTGAAAGGGCTTAATGACTATTGAGGGATGATGTAGCTCATCTTTCATGCTCATGTAATCTTGACCCTGTTAGCTTATCTGGGAGGTAATGCTACAGTTACAGGCCTGATGGAAGGAAGTAAACTTAGAAAAAAGACTTGGAAGAGAGAGAGTCATAGCCTCATTGGGACACAGTAGTTTTAAATAAAACCAGGTTTCCGTGTGGATTAAACTCAGCATCTTATTTTTCTTAGGTAGATTGATATTTGTCACTGCGTATTTGGGCTATTGTTTTCCCTTCAATTTTTGCTGCTTTCATATTCAGGGAAGTTTACCTGTCATAAGGCTACCTCTAGACTTACAATATGCAGATCAAGCAGGACTACCCATAGTAAAGGTGGTCTAGCACTTTGATTTACAAGATTCTACTTTTCAGTTGCTTATAACTGCTGTAACTGTTTGGACTGAATTTTTCCATACCAAGTATGGAAAACTTTTAGAACCATGCTTCTGGCTAAATTCCTTAGGCTTTGTCTACACTACACAATTTTGCTAACAAAAATCAGCTTTTGTCAAAAAATAAAATAGTCGAGGTGTACATACTGAAATGCTTGTGCTGCTGACGTAACTCCTCTGCTTTGCCAGCATAATAAAATGACATTGAGAGGTGTAGGGCCTACGTCGGTATAGTTCGAGCAATGCAGTGAAGACGCTGTATTCCTTTCATGGTTGTTGGTTGTTTAATTTTGTTAGTTTCAGGTCTCCGCTGGAGCCATGAAATTGACAAGAAACCTGGCTTCTGGTCTCCTATGCAAGATGCTGCCTGGTCTTCCCAATGGGAGCCCTGCTACCTTGTATGGCAGTGTTTCTTAAACTCTGTTCCGTGGTACACCACTGTGCCATGGAGAACAACAGAGTTAAAAATGGCTGCTCTTAAAGGAGCAGATGACCTTCTTTTACCTCAATAACTCCCCCTCTCTTCCCCCAACGCTTTTTCCCCCTGACCCCCCCCCCTTTTTTGTGCTCAACTAAAAATCCTTGGTATTCCTCATAAAAAAAATTGTTTGGTGTTTCTTGGTCTTTAAAAGTTTAAGAAACACTGCTGTATGGTGTCGTGGCTTCCTGCTCTGCACTGGGAGCGTGACTACCAGCCCAGACTCCCAGCACAGATCTCATCAGAGGCAAGAAGCCTAGAATGGCTACCACCTTCCTGGCTAGGATTGTAGAGGTGAGAAGCCCAGGGGGGCAGCTGGTCTCTCCATGGGGAGCAGTGTGGATTGGAGCACCTTGGCTCTGTCCCACTTTCCTCCATTGCCCATTTTTAGTTAGTGGAAGCATTCCTGGCAAGGACACATCTCAATGATAGATGGAGGGCTGTGTGGACGTGAGTGACTGTAGTAACTAATGTGGTCATTTAAAGTGGACCTAACATAGGTCAAAGCTTATCATTGTAGGGTAGACACAGACTAAGTTTCAGCAGAAACAGTTCAGCTGTTGCTAAGAATGAAGTATAGTTATAGAGTTTAAGACTTGAAGGGACTACCAGATGTTCTAGTCTGATCTCTTGTACATTAGGCCTTTAATGCTATCCAACTAGCCCCACACCAAGCCCAATTGGAACTAGCTTATAGGAAACCAAACTGTTGTGTGTGCCACAGATGGTGGAGAACAGATAGGACCAAGGTGTGCCAGTGCCTAAGGCCTCTGATAACAGAAGATGGATTATTTGATTCTAACAAGTGACCTGCTTCTCTCACATCAGAGGAAGGCAATATCTCCTTCAACCTTCCTCAAGGTCCCTGCCAAGAGATCCTCAGCTAAGTATCTGAAAGAACTTTCATGACAACTACTCCTGCCTTCTTTAAAAATTTAGTGGAGTATGAAGAAGGCTTTTATATCTCTTTACCAGAATTTATCACATTCAGGATAGCTGTTAATTCTTGGAAAGTATATGGGCTTTCAAATCTAAGTCTTGTGCTTATGTAAGGTTTGCATAGGCACATCTCTGCTGTACTTGGAACTAGGAAACTCAAAGGTTGGATGAAAAAATAGGTTGCTTTTATGTTAGGAATGTAGTGGGGGGTTGGGGAATTGCTTTTATGAATATACAAAACCAATGCTGTAATGTACTTCAGAATTGCTTGATTCCATGGACAAACCACAAATAAAATGGACTTGGAAAGTTGTCAGAATATGCTTACCAAAGTTTCTTTGTATCTGCTTTCATATGGACTTGAGGGATGTCCTTGGAGAGAATAAAAAGATGGCAAAGTTCAGGGACTTTTTGTAATTTAAACTGTGTATTTTTGTACTTTTTGTTATTGTAGCTTTGAATTTTTTGCCTTTCAACTGTGCATTTTTTGAGTGCATTATTCTTAGGGTTTTTTTCCTTTAACTCTATCTTAACTATTTAGTTATTAAGGTTGTAAATAACTAAACTATGTGATTTGTGTCAGTTACGTAATTTGAAAAACTAAAGAGGTTCTAGGATTTTTTTTAACACAAAGGAATGAACCAATAATAAGGCACCTTAAAATAATAAGAATATGGTATTACTGCAGAGGGGACAAAGCCTTTTTGTTTTTTGATTCTTATTCAAGGATATTTTTCCTGCCTGTTTTGTAGGTTTAGGGGTTGACTGCCCTAAAACATCTTGATAACGGAAGAACTAGATATCAGAAAAGTCAAGAGTGAAAGCTGAGCAACTGAAATAGAGAAGGCATTTTTAGTCAGTTTCGTCTTTTTATAAATGCTGATAAAAGAATGGCTTTGTCAAAGATTTGCCACCACACGTTAACATATGAAGGTCTACAATAAATATGCACAGACATGTAGCAGGTCCCCCAATAAAAGGTTTGTTTTGATGTTACTGATATTTAAGGTAAAAAAGAAGGGAAAATAACTTGCATCCTGTCCTTCAACAGAATATTTCATGTTCAGCACAATTGGTAGTGAGAGACTCCATTATTTCAAAAGGTCTTGCATATTTATCTGCTCAAATATCCCTCTTTAATGATCAGGGATGAAAACTTGCCCCCATTGAAGTTAATGGAAGCTTTACTGAAAGCAAGACTTCACCTCAGGTATCAATCTAATGATCTCAACATTTTTGTCTAATATGTATTTTATTAGGTTATATTGAACTATGATCTTGTCTTTGCAATAATTTGAAAATAACTTCATTTAGCTATTTTCTAAGGGTACGTCTACACTACATGGCTCCGTCGACGGAGCCATGTAGATTTGTTTATTGGGCAAAGGGAAATGAAGCGGCAATTTAAATAATCGCCGCTTCATTTAAATTTACATGGCTGCCGTGCTGAGCCGACAAACAGCTGATCAGCTGTTTGTCGGCTCAGCGCGCTAGTCTGGACGCTCCCCTGCCGACATCAAAGCCCTTTGTCGGCAGCCCCGGTAAACCTCATCCCACGAGGAATAACGGGGCTGCTGACAAAGGGCTTTGATGTCGGCAGGGGAGCGTCCAGACTAGCGCGCTGAGCCGACAAACAGCTGATCAGCTGTTTGTCGGCTCAGCGCGGCAGCCATGTAAATTTAAAGGAAGCGGCGATTATTTAAATCGCCGCTTCATTTCCCTTTGCCTATAACCCTCATCTACATGGCTCTGTCGATGGAGCCATGTAGTCTAGACACAGCCTAAAATTCATTAATTCAAGAAGTCTCATTTCTTCACATTAAGATTTGTATGCAGTGGGCAGAAGGGGGAAAGAGGACAGTTTTTCAAAACAGCTCAGGAAAACTGGATATTTCCTTTTTATTAGCAAAATGTGTCTGCTAGATTAGACCTCATAATTCCTCTTCCAAGTGTGTTGAATTTTAAGATGATACACAGTACATCTGGTAATTTAAATAGAATCTTATAAATATAGGCCTTGGAAGGGACCTCACTTACCAAGATCAACCTCTGTGCTTCAACCTCACTAAGTAAATCTAGACCATCCCTGGCAGGTGTTAATCCAAACTGATCTTAAATATCTCTGGTTAATGGGATTCACCAACTTCCTTTGGAAGCATATTCTAGAGCTTAATTATTCTTATACAGTAATTTCAATTCATTTTTCTACTATTTATCCTAAATCTCCTTTGCTGCATCTTAAGCCCATTACTACTTATCTCCTTCCTTCAGTGAAAATAGAGAACAATAGATCACTGTCGTCTTTGTAACAGCCTTTAAAATATTTGAAGACTATTATCTGTCCTCCGTCTTCTCTTCCAAATGTGTCCAGTTTTATAAACTTTTATTCATAAGTCAGGTTTTCTAAACCCTGTTTTTCTTGTTCTCCTCCGGACTCTTTCTGGTCTTAAAGCAGGGTGATTAAGATATTTTTTTAATTTAAATAGGTGTTTTTCTCAAAGGATTTCTTTTTTAAAAAAATGCTATCTAAAGATAATTTTAACTAACATACATCATAGCGCAAAAATATCTCATAATCTAATAAGGATTATAAATTCTAATTTTATAGTATGAAAATATATTCATGTAATGTTTTAAGAAAAGTTTTCTAAATGAGTTCCAGAAGTTCATGAATTAGGGACCCAATATTATGGAATTTCATAGGCTTCTGTATAAATTATTTAGGCTAATCTTTCTATCTACCTAGTGGGACTCAGTGCTCAGTCTAGAAGATGCCATCAGAGATGCTTAGTTTTGCAGTTCTCAAACTGTGGATTTGTCTTTTCAGAGATAACATGATTGTTGACAGCAAAAAGTTTTAAAATAAATAACAGACCGCAATCCTGTCAAATTTGTGTACACAATCATTCCCTTCTCTCCAAAAGTGCAGAGTTTCTAAAAGTTCAGTGAATAGAAGATTGTTGAGGGCAGAATAGATTTGGACAAGGAGAAGAAATCTGGTGATAAATATGAGAAGGGAGGGACAGACAGTAAAAACAAGAGTGAAACTATTGGAGCAGCATATTCCAGAAGTTTTGAGGTCTTTCTGAGTGTAGCCTTCATGGATTTGAGCTCTACCCTACCATTCTCTTACTAGAAAGGAAAAACTATAATGGCAGTAGGCCATAAAAGAGAACCAGTCTGGGAATATTTTAATGAAATTCCTCTACCTTTGGGTAAGACAAACATGCGTGCAAAAACCAAACAGTGCAGGAAAGAAATGCAAGGCCCGGTTGCCCAAATGAAAAAACATCATGGGAAGGGACACTTCTCAGGAGGAAGCTGCATTGAAGATCAAGAAAGGAACATGTCTGAATATGCAGAATCTTCAGGTTGGTAAACATTTTTTTTATTTCATACTTCTTTCTTAAGGACTACCTGTATTCTTTCTGGACTATTCTTGAATTCTCCTGTTTGAGCAAAAAGTATAATTGTTGCTCTATGGTACTATCATTTTTGATGCAGTTGTGACAAAAGGTTAATAGCTGAAATAGGCAAATAATCCTTTTTACGATTTCGCCTTTAAAATAGTACAGTGTGTCAGTGAATGTACTACATAAATGATCAGTATGGTAATAACTGCATTAACTCTTTTTGTTTGAGGAGAATCCATTCTCAACATACAGGGTTCTGAAGACTATCCACCTTCAGGATCACCATCATTTTCTATAATTTCAGAATTATCTGCCATGCCAATGATAGTTTGTCACATTGTGTATATCACACAGCCACAATATATCATCCGTAGCAAAAAGAGAAAAAAAATCTCCTTCATCCAGAAACTATGGATAAGTTAGTGATAAGAACTATCAGTTTACAAGAAGTGGTGGTTATTGGAAAAAATTGCCCAGTTTATGTATGCAATAAACTTTTTTCTGTATGACTGAGAACTCATACTTCATTAACGTGGTTCAGTCATTAAAACAAGGATACAGTACACCCAACAGAGCAGATGTCACAGACCAATTGCTGGATAAAACACATGAAAGAGAAATTGAGCAGTTTGCAAAAAGTCTAGAGGGTAATATTGTTAACCTGAGTCTTGATGAGTGGAGCAATGTCCATAATGAACCTATTGCATGTGCTTGATATATCAAAAAAATGCATACAGAGCCTAATAATTACAAGAAGTAGCAGTAAAAGCTATAACAAACTGGGGGAGGAAAAATCAAATGTCTAATATGCAGCTTGGTCACAGACAATGCTGCAAATGTATCAAAGAGGAGAAGAAATGTAGAAGTGTGAGAAGAGCGTCCCAAGCAAATAGCATACAATTGCAGTGCTCATTTGATGCATCTTCTAGTGAAAGACTTCAGTGTTCTCGAAATAAAGGCTAATGTTTAAAAATCTGAGGGGTGGTGTGTTTTTTTTTTTTTTTTTTTTTTTTTGTTAGGATATGTCTACACTACAATGTTAATTCGAACTAACTTAGCTTGGTGGGGGCGGGCGCCGGCCCTGGGCGTGCAAGTGTCCCCGCCCCCTGGCGCCCGGCGGGCGAACGGCCACGCCCCCTGGCGCCCGACAACCTCAAAAAGTTGGGGACCACTGTTGTAGATTAACTACTTTAAAAAAAAGTCTAATGTTGAGATTACAGTATTTTGCAATAACTACTTTGCAGCAGCTGCTCTGGAGAGTGGGAGGAACCAAGCTAACTATGCCATAAGGTGTACGATGGAACTCCGTAGTGGACTGTTTTCAGTACTATATCAAGAATTGGCCTAATCTGATGACAGTTTGTGAACAAAATCATGAAAAAATAGATGGCACTGTCACAGCCAAAGTTCTCAACTTTGGGTTTAAGAGAAATATTGAATACATGCTAAATACCCTGAAGCCTACTTCTGTAGCCTTGCACAAAATGCAGGAAAATATCTTTTTTTTTTATTGTTGATGCCATTGAAATCAAGGAAGGAAGTGAGTGAGAGCTTAAAAAGAGAAATATGCAATGACAGTTAAATTACAAGCATTTAAAAAAGAATTGGACAAGCACCATCTCCAGCTAATTTTCTTGCAAATATTCTCAGTAACTTGGTACCAGGATCAAACCTTATCTGCTAAAGAAGAGTTGGCTATGATATGGACATCTAGCAGTCATCCTTCCAGAGCTAAGGGTGATCCATTGAAGAAATATGTTTGCTGATGATGTGATGGTCTTTAAAACCCTTAAGCACTCGGATACAGAGACTCTTGAAGTAATCTCATTTTTTATCAGCAATAGCTTCTTCTGCCGGTGTAGAAAATATTTTCTTCCTTTGATCTAATTTATTCCAAATTGAGAAATTGTTTGGGACCTTACGCGAGAGAGCTTGTTTTTGTTTTCTAGATTCTGAACAAACAGGAAAATGAAGGTGAAGATGAATGAGTTAGCTACAGAAGCCAGTATTTCAAGTTTCTCATGTTGACCTGGCTAACAGTTGGTTTTAATTTTTTTAAATTCATTTACCTATTGTAATTAAAAACAATTTTAACAAAAACCTGATTTTAAGAAACTTGAATGTTCAACCAACTTCAAAAATTCATATGCTTGTTTTGTTAAAATCTTATGTTTCTTCGTTGAGTAGTGTCCCCGATGGTGCTGAACTCGAGGTGCTGGGCTCTTCCCGGTGCAGCAAACTGGAGAATCTTCATCAGCAGTAGCCCTGCCGGACCGCCCATGCACTCCTGCTGTCTTGCGCCGTTACAGCTGAGCGCGGTCCAGCTTGTCAGTTTCCTTTCAACTGTCCGCGGCTGCAGACGAAGTTAGGAAGTGCTCCCTCTCCGGCCTGAGAAGAAAGGGAGTTTACTTTAGAGAATTTAGTTTTGTCGCTTGACAGTTCATTAGTGTTAGTATAGCTCTTAATAGTTACAATTCTAGTTGTTTAAAAAAATCTTTCCATCCTATTTCTATGTTTTATTGTTCAGTAGCGCCCCCCCCCCCCCCAAAAAAAACCCCCAAAAGAAAGGACTATTGATTATAACAATTAGGAGAAGAGGACCATGCCTGGTTTCAAGAAATGTTCATAGTGCCAGGATGCCATGCCTGCATCCGATGGACACTCACAGTGCATCAGATGTCTAGGGGACGGGCACATCCTGTTGAAGTGCTCCCACTGCATGAAACGGACAGTGCGCGCAGGCGCGATAGTGAAATGAGACAGGATGATTTTATTTAATAAAGCCCCCCAGACTCCTGATGTGAGTGAGCCATCCTCCGCTGCCTCGGGGACTCATAAAGCTCGTTCACTCACTAAGGAGCCTCTCCACAAGCCAGCTAGACCCTTGGAAAGAGTGAGTGTGGGGGACAGATCAGGCACCCCTGGTACATTGCTGAGGCACCCTGCTGAGAAGATGGGCAAGGGCCGCAGTGCTTCGGCGCCGAGCCTTGTCCGCCCCAAAGACCCAATACCAGTTCCTTACAAAGGGCCGTGGGCGGAGTCGGCACTGGCAACACCTCCAATGGCCACCCTGAAGCTGGCAATGGCGGCCCCGGCACCGGCTTATGTGGCGCATGTGCAGATGACTGCAGCCTTGCCAGCACCTACAGCTACGGTGCCAGCGGCTTTAATCATGCTCTTCACAGTGCTGCAAGCTCCGATGCTGCTGGCAGGCATCGGCACCACGCAGCTCTCTGCACTGGCACAGCCTCCTCTGGCACCTATACAGCTGTCAGCTCCTGAGCCACCCCTGATTTACCCACATAGCAGCTGTTCAATTAAGGCTGCTTCGTTACCGGCCAGTCCACTATAAATGGCACCTTTTTCCCCTCTCAATTGTTTGGTGCCGACCAAGGCACAACATAAATCAGG
Source organism: Pelodiscus sinensis (assembly GCF_052426305.1). Lineage (NCBI taxonomy): Eukaryota > Metazoa > Chordata > Testudines > Trionychidae > Pelodiscus > Pelodiscus sinensis. The sequence goes on from NC_143054.1 coordinate 149,438,943, forward strand.
ATGTGTTCGGTCATCTTCTCTCATCCCAGAATGAGCTGTTTTCTCCTGAACAAAGAGGCTAAGCGCCTAGACATTTTAGGCAGAAAAGTGTACTCTTCCACCACCTCAGCTCTCCGAATGTGTAATTATGTGGCTTCTCTCATGAATCGCAATTTTGACTAATTCAAGATTAGTTCCTTTTCTAGAACATTTACCGGACTCTAAGCGTCAAATTTTAAAAGCAATAATACAGAAGAGCTACACAACAGCTTGAACGGTGTTGCAGGTTGCACTTGACACAGCCGACACAGTGGCTAGAGCCACAGCTACTGCTGTAGTCATGCGTCTTGCATCTTGGTTGCATCAAGCCGCTGCCCCAAAAGATCTATTAAACAAGGTAGAAGACTTACCTTTTGATTGCCAGTCACTGTTTGCTCAATCCACCGATCAGGTGTTCCACTCCAGCAAAGACTCTCACATGACATTGAGAACACTGGGGATGTACATGCCTCTGTATAAGCACAAGAGATATATGCCCTATAACAGAGGCCTTTCTCTTATGTGTCATTCTGTGCCAGACCATATGAGCAGCAGAGGCCAAGACAGCACCAACAAAAACGACAGCAACCTAACAAGGCGCCTGGCCACTAGCAGGGGCGGCAGCAAGTTTGACGTGTTGGTCAAGGGACTGCGCATTACCCCTTTGATGGAGGCTCTACACAATCTGCAAGCTTTATTCTATCATCGGTTGAGACCTTATCAACACTTGGGCTCTAATTTCTACCGACTGTTGGGTCAATGACATAGTCACTTCAGGATATGCCATTCCTTTCAACTCAATTCCTCCCCCCTCCCCATCACTTTTCAGGGACCCCTCTCACGAGACTCTTCTACAGCAAGAGGTTTCTCGTCTACTTACCATAAGGGCAGTGGAGAGGGTACCCATTCTGTTCTGAGGGAAAGGTTTTTATTCTCGGTATTTTCTCACCCAGAAGAAGTGAGGTGGTTGGCAACCTATCCTGGACCTATGTCGGCTCAACCGTCGCCTGTGGAAACAAATTCGAGATGATTACGTTGGCCTCTATCATCCCAGCTCTCAACAAAGGGGATTGGTTCACGTCCCTCGACCTGCAGGATGCCTATTTTCATATAACCATTCATCCTGCCCATAGGCGATTCCTTCGTTTTGTAGTGGGCACAGAACATTACCAATATTGGGTGTTTATCCTTCAGTCTTTCAGCAGTGCCACTAGTGTTTTCCAAGACCCTGGCAGTGGTGGCTGCTTATCTTCGACGTCTCGATATCATGATATTCCCGTATCTTGACGACTGCTTATTAAAGGCCCCTACCTTTGACAAGGCTACACGGGCTGTTGCCACTACCATGATAGTGTTTAAGGCTTTGGGGCTCATAATCAACTTCGAGAAGTCATCCTTGATGCCAAGTCACGACCTGGAATTCATCAGCACGAGGCTCGATGCACTGACTGCAAGGATATACTTACCCACAAGGAGATTCAAATTGATCTGGGATTTGGTTCAGACTGTGTCAACCGGTCCCAAATCCCGCATACTTACCTGCCTACAGCTGCTCAGGCATGTGGCTGCCACCACATATGTGGTGTCACATGTAAGACTTCACCTGCGCAGCCGACAGCACTGGCTATTCACTGTTTACACACCAGGTGTACACGGCATAAACAGAACAGTCTCTATTCCCAAGCATGTCAGGACTTGCGACCGCTGCCGTACCGAAAGAGTTGGAATCTAAGGTCGAGGATCTTCCATTCGACAGAATCAAGCTGTTTGCGGAGAAGACGGACGAAGTGCTCCACACGGGTAAAGATTCCCGGGCTACCTTACGTACCCTCGGGATGTATGTTCCAACTTTCCTTCGTAAGCGCTATTTCCCATTCCAAAGACGTTACGATTACCAGTTTCGCAAACAACAAAACCGTCCATATGATCAGAACCGGTCCAAGCAGAGGACACAGCGCAGATGCCCTCAGACATCTAGGGCGAATAACGCAGTAGCACCCAAGCAGCAAGTTTGACTTTCAGGTCGAGGGCACGCCGGACATTCCGGTATCAGTCAGAGACACCACTCCCATTTTCAAACATCGGTTGCGACCCTACTACCATCAGTGGGTGGCCATATCATCGGACAGATGGGTGTTGGAAGTGATAAAATCCGGACTCACCATTCCATTCACATCCCTTCCTCCCCCTCCCCCTCTTACCCCGTCCCTTTTCAGGAACCCTTCTCACGCGACCCTCCTAAAACAGGAGGCCTATTGCCTGTTGGAAATCGGAGCGATAGAAAGGGTCCCAGACTGCTTCGGGGAAAAGGATTTTATTCAAGGTACTTCCTGACTCAAAAGAAAACAGGGGGTTGGAGACGCATACTCGATCTAAGGGAGTTAAACCTTTATCTGTGAAAGCAGCGGTTCAAGATGGTGACTCTGACTACGATAATCCCTTCTCTCGACACCGACGACTGGTTCGTGGCCCTCGACCTCCAAGATGCCTACTTTCATGTGGCCATACATCCGGCGCACAGACGTTTCCTGCGATTTGTTATGAACAGCGAGTACTTTCAATATTGTGTCCTTCCGTTCGGGCTGGCTTCGGCTCCAAGAGTTTTTTTTCAAAGACCCTTGCCGTTGTCGCTGCCCATCTTCGTCGTCTCGGAGTCATCATATTTCCTTATCTGGACGACTGTCTCATAAAGGGAAGGATGGCACAGGAGACGACTCGGATGCTTTCAACAGTCAGAGAGACTTTCAACTCACTCGGGCTGATAGTAAACGAACAAAAGTCCACGTTAATTCCAACACGAAACACAAAGTTCATAGGAGCGGTTCTCGACTCCTGTACGGCGAGAGCATATCTGCCCATGGACAGATTCCAGGCAATAAAAGACCTGGTCAGTCTTCTCCAAAGAACCACAACAATCTTAGTACATACTTGTCTGCGATTGCTCGGCCACATGGCGGCGGCCACCTTTGTTGTCCCGCACGCACATCTCCATTTAAGAAATTTACAGCACTGGCTGTCAATGGTGTATGTCCCCATGAGACACGACATACGCAAGTTGGTTACTCCTCCATCCCACGTGCACAGGTCCCTCCGATGGTGGACGAACCCATTAAATATTCTCACGGGAGTACCGTTTCATCAACCTCTGCCATCGGTTCAATTAACATCAGACGCTTCACTCATCGGAGTGGGGAGCGCATCCAGGGATGATGGTCTCACACCGAGAGATGCCTTCACATCAACCAGCTAGAGTTGCAAGCGATCTTTCTAGCATGCAAACACTTCCTCCCCGGTCTGAGGGGCAAAACAGTCAGGGTGTTGACAGACAACGTAGTAGCGATGTATTATATAAACAGGCAGGGAGGGGCAAGATCACGCTCCCTACGTGCCGAAGCGGTACGGTACTAGAATTGGTGCATACAGAACAACATAATCATAACAGCATCGTACTTACCTGGCATAGCCAATGTCCTTGCCGATTCCCTCAGCAGACGCTTCCCCACGGACCACGAGTGGGAGGTGAGGCTGGACGTACTTCAGAGGATCTTCTGCAGATGGGGAACGCCCCGGTAGACCTCTTTGCGACGTCTGTCAACAAAAAGTGCTGCCTTTTTTGCTCCAGAGAGGGGATCGGCAAAGGATCTCTCGGCGATGCACTCCTGACCAATTGGAAAAAGTCGCTACTGTACTCTTTTCCACCAACGGTCCTCATTCCCAGAGTAATAGAGAAAATCAGGACGGAGAGAGCGACAGTAATTTTAATAGCACCAGCTTGGCCGAGGCAAGCATGGTACCCGTTCTTACACAAGATGTCACTTCGACCGCCATGGCCTCTGCCCTTGTATCAAGATCTCCTCTCTCAAGACCGGAGGTCTCTCCTTCACCCCAAACTAGAAACATTGCACTTGACAGCGTGGCTCCTGAGTGGCTCACACTAGATGAAAAGCTTTGTTCACATCAGGTCAGGTCCATATTGATACATAGCAGAAAGACATCTACACGAAATACTTACCTGGCTAAATGGCACAGATACTCCTGCTGGTGCCTCCAGAATAACGTTCAACCGTTGACTTCTCCTCCACACCAAATTCTCGATTACATTCTTCATCTGCGAAATGCAAAGCTTTCTCTGGCATCCCTCAGAGTTCACCTGGCAGCCATCAGTGCCTTCCATTACCCAATACAGGGTTATTCGGTGTTCTCTCACCCGATGTTGAAACAATTCCTGAAAGGTCTGACCAATATGAGCCCACCTCGAAGGCTGCCTCCCCCATCGTGGAACCTCGACCTGGTACTCGATACAATTATGCATCCCCCATTCGAGCCTCTTGCATCTGTACCTTTACAGATGTTAACCATGAAGACCGTCTTCTTGCTCGCAGTTACATCAGCTCGTAGAGTTAGCGAGTTAGGGGCGATAATGGCAACCCCTCCCTTTACTTCTTTCTCGAAGGACTTGGTAACGTTACGATTACACCCAGCATTCATACCCAAAGTATCTTCATCATTTCATATCAATGAACCGATCAGCCTTCCTTCCTTTTACCCTAAGCCACGCGCCTCAACGAGGGAGGCCCTGCTACATACGCTGGACGTTAGGCGGGCTCTTTCCTTTTATATAGACAGAACCTGCCAGTGGAGATGAACAGATAGACTTCTAATATTGACAGCGAACCGATCTAAGGGTGCTGCACTCTCCACTCAGCGCATTGCCAAGCTTATCACCTTGTGCATTATCACATGCCATTCCATTCGGGATAGACCCTTGTCTTCTCAGCCGTGAGAGCACTCAACTAGAGCAGTGGCGACATCTACCGCCTTTGCCAGAGGAGTTCCTTTAGCTGATATTTGCAGGGCAGCCACTTGGGCTTCCAGCTCTACATTTATGAGGCATTACGCTATAGTGCAGAAGTGGGAGGCGGACCATTCAGTGGCTTCTGCAGTCCTTTCAACAGTAAAACCTAAGTAACCCGGAGCGCTCTTAGTTCCAACTACTGCTATATAGTCACCTGGAGTGGAGCACCCACGGGGCCACTCGAAGAAGAAGGGGAAGTTACTCACCTTGTGTAGTAACAATGGTTCTTTGAGATGTGCCCCGTGGGTGCTCCACGTCCCGCCCTCCTCCCCGCTCCAGGTTGTTTTCTTTCTTTCTCTTCCAGAGACCGAGCGGTGAGAGGAACTGGCGGGGGGGCCGAGCTGCCCTCGTTAGAAAGGGTGCGAACGACCAGCGGTGCAGGGAGCATGCACGGCCCGGCCCAGTATGGCTATGAAATCTACCAATCAGTGGCGCCGGGATGGACCCGACACCTGGAGTGGAGCACCCACAGGGCACATCTCGAAGAACCATTGTTACTACACAAGGTGAGTGACTTCCCCTTTCCCTGTGATGCCTTATGCCCTTCCAGGATATGGGGGTCAGTCAAATGTCTGTAAACCAGGAAAGTACCAGGGAATTCCCTCTTCCCCCTCTGCTTGCAACTATAACTAGTCTCTTTTAGTGATGCTCCAAAATACCCATAACACACACAGCTAATTTTAGTATTACAGGAAAAGTGTAACACCTTCCCTTTGCTGTGGCAAAATTTACGTTTAGGTCAGGCTCAGGAAACAGGAACTGTCCACACTTGATCATACTCTGAGCCTCTTCCACATAAACCATTGCAGACTTTGGGCTTGCCTCTAATATAGCCAGGATTGATGCTGCAGCAATTGTTCCACCAGGAGTCAGTTTAACAGTTTTAGAGAAGACCTGCTTAATCAACCACTGATTGCTTGGTCATCAACTCTGACACTCATCATGTTCAGGTAAAGTAAGGGGAATTGACAGGAGAGGTTCTCCCATTGACCCAGTGCAGTGTGTACCCTCCGGTAAGTAGATCTAAGCTACATCAACTTGAGTTCCACAACTAACAAATCAAATTTGCATAGCTTAGATTGACTTTTCTCCCAAAAGTAAACCTGCCTTACTAAATGTAATCACTCCTTCATCAGACTGCTGCTAATTCCATGACAAAAATACAGTCGTGTAACACTACTGAGAAACCTATAGAACTCGGTGCTAAAATTATGCATACTTGATTCCTCAAGGAACATGATTTTAGTTATAAGCTGTGGACACATCAGTTGGAAGTAACAGAGGAGGAGAAGGACCTTGGAATTCTGGTTGATTATAGGATGACTATGAGCCGCCATTGTGACATGGCCATGAAAAAGGCTAATACGGTCTTGGGATGTATTAGGTGAGGTATTTCTAGTAGGGATCAGGAGGTGTTAGTGCCATTATACAAGGCATTGGTGAGACCCCATTTGGAATACTGTGTGCAGTTCTGGTCTCCCTTGTTTAAGAAGGTTGAATTCAAACTGAAACAGGTACAAAGAAGGGCCACTAGGATGATCCGAGGAATGGAAAACGTGTCTTATGAAAGGAGACTCGAGCTTGGCTTGTTTACCTTAACCAAAAGAAGGCTGAGGGGGGACATGATTGCACTCTTTAAATATATTAGAGGGATAAATACCAGGGAGGGAGAGGAATTATTTAAGCTTAATGCCAATGTGGACACAAGAACAAATGGATATAAGATGGCTAATAGGAAGTTTAGACTTGAGATTAGATGAAGGTTTCTAATCATTAGTGGAGTGAGGTTCTGGAACGGCCTTCCAAGGGAAGTAGTGGGGGCAAAAGATCTATCTGGCTTCAAGATTAAACTAGATGGGTTTATGAAGGGGATGGTTTGATGAGATAACATGATCTTGGTAACTAATTGACCATTCATTATCAATGGTAAATAGGTCAATGGATGGATGATAGGAGTTACTATAGAGAACTTTCTGGGTATCTGGCTGGTGAGTCCTGCCCACATGCTCAGGGTTTAGCTGATCGCTATTTTGGGGTCAGGAAGGAATTTTCCTCCAGGGTAGATTAGATTGGCAGAGGCCCTGGAGGTTTTTCGCCTTCCTCTGTAGCATGGGGTACAGATCACAGCTGGAGGATTCTCTGCATCTTGGGGTCTTCAAAGTATTTGAAGGCTTCAATATCTGAGATATAGGTGAGAGGATTATTCTAGGAGGGGGTGGGCGAGTTTCTGTGGCCTGCACTGTGCAGAGGGTCAGACTAGATGATCATAATGGTCCCTTCTGACCTTAAAGTCTATGAGTCTATGATTAGGGCTGTGCCAAATTCACAGTCAATGTTACAATCATAGGTAGGGCTCTACCAAATGCACAGCCATGCAAAACTTATCATAGGCCATGAAATCTGGTGTCCTCTCATGAAATCTGGGTTTTGTGCACTTTTACCATCTACCATACATATTTTGGTGGGAGACCAGCATTTCTCAAATCGGGAAATTAGCTTATTTTAGGTGAGTCATGGTATTGCCACCCTTACTTCTGTGCTGCTGTCAGAGCTGTGTTGCTGGAGAGATCCTGTCTAATATCTGTTTTGTGGGCATCGATCCTTTGGCAATGTGTCTGAGATGTTTGTCCAATGTACATAGCAGACGGATACTTTCGGCACATGATAGCATAAATTATATTTCTGCATGCGCAGGAATATGTGTTCTTGATCTTATAACTCACTTGGTTAGGTCCAATAATGGTATCAGCAGAGTGAATATGTGGACAAAACTGGCAACGGGGTTTGTTGCAAGGGAAGGTACCAGGGTTGGTATTAGTGTGGTATGTCCTGTGGTTGTTGGTAAGAATCATCTTGATGTTAGGTCAAAACAGATGTTAGACAGGATCACAAAGAAAAAACAGTTTCTTGCCATTTCAACCAGAAAGGACATTGTCTCAATGACTTGATTACCTGCATCCTCTTCAAAGGCCTTTTAAGACTACACTTGAAAGAGAATCCTCTGAATTGTTATTCAACACTTTACATCTAAGTTTGAATAAAGACTCTAATTATCTTACCCATTACAAAGATAGCTTTCCCAATTATCACCTCTAATATCATTAGCTCACAGACATTTACCTCCTCCCCCCAGCCCCCTTCTGTTCTGAAATTTGATTTGTCCTTTTCATATGTGTTCATTTTTTTTAATTGTATCCTTTGGTATATATGGTTGTGACAGTTTTCTTCCACTATTTGATGTGAGGAAGTGGGTCTGGCCCATGAAAGCTCATCACCTAATAAACCATCTTGTTAGTCTTTAAAGTGCTACATAGTCTTGTTTTTTGTTTCAACTACACCAGACTAACACGGCTACATTTCTATCAAGATTTATCAACTGTGATACATTGCTATAGTACTCATGTCCCACGCTAGTCTCTTTTTGACCCTCAAGAAATGAGTTCTTGAATGAAACTGTACCTCAAGAATTTAATAAGTACACTAAGTGTATGTCTACACTATAGATTTTTGTTGGAAAAACTGCCATTTTTCTGACAAAACCTGAATAACATCCACACTGCAATTGCATTCTTTTGAAAGTGAATCGAAAGAATAGAGGCGTTTTCTGGCATTGGTAATCCTCTTTCTCCGTGGAAGAAGCCTTTTTCTGAAAGAGCTGTTTTGGAAGTAGGCATGTGTGGACTGGGAAGAGGGAGTTTTCGCAAGAAGAGGAAAGAAGAAAAAGTACTGGTGCCCTAGTGACCATTCCGCCCATAGTAATCACAGCTTACATGCGAGAGAGTTTTCATTCAGTGTGAACGCTATCTGTCGAAAAAGCAGATCACTTTGTCGATGCAGTTTCGCGGTGTGGACACTCTTTTGGAAGAAGTTTTTTTCAGAAGATCTCTTCCGGAAAAGCTTCTTCCGAAAGAAGCCTGCAATCGAAACATAGCCTAAATGTTCATTGTTCAAAATAGTGATACAATTGTACCTACACTGCGGGGTTGCTGGTTTTTACTATAATGGCATTGTTAAAGCTGCAAAAAGTATATTAACCAGGTCTTAAACACAGTTAAGATCACTGTCTAACTCATGGCTAGGCAATAATTTTTGATGAGGGGGGGCACTCCAAGATTTTAGAAAGTGGTCAATGGCCACACTCTTCCATGGTATCAGTGTAGAAGGTGCAGTGTCTGGGATGGAGGTTGGGTGCAGAAGGGAGCTTAGAGTAAAGGACTGGGGTGCTGAAGGGAGTCTTAGTGAAGGAGGTGGTTGTGACCTGGGTACTGGACTGGTGGTACAGGATGGGGTACATGGATTTGAGTTGCGACCTAGAGCAGGAGCAAATTGTGGCCTGGTGCAGGGGTTTGGGTTGTGACCTAAGGCAGGAAGGGGTTGTGACCTGGGCCAGGAGACTGGGGTTCAGAGTCTGGGAGAGGGATATGGATTCAGGAGAGTAGCAAAGAGTCTGGGTTATGTGGGTGGGAGGTTAGAGAGCTGGGGTGCCAATGGCAGCTTCTGGGTGGGAGACACTTATCTGGGTGACTCCCAGCCAGCAGCCCAGCACATTTCTCAGGCAGCCTGTCTGCCCTGCTCTGCCCTATCCTATCTTGTCCCTCTCCATCCCACCCTTTCCCCGCACAGGCTATGTGAATACCTATGAACCTGAGGGAAGGGGAAAATAGTGCTTTGCACGCTGCCTGGCCTTCTAACAGGCAGCTCCCATTGGCCAGAAACTAGTCAATCTGCCCACCATCCCTGGGCTCACAGCTGTGAAAGAGAAATGGCCTGGTAGCCACTTTTGACAGGTAGTGGGCCAGGGCGGGAGGGGGGAGCAACAGGGGGCCAGATCCAGCTTGTGGGCCGTATTTTGCCCAGCCGTGGTCTAACCAGTGACTCCTGAAATTCCATTTTGGTGATTACAGTGGTGTCTTTCAAGACCAGGATAAATGTGCCCTTCTTCCAAATGGGAAATATTGTGCATAAAGGCCTTGTTATGGAACAGGTAGCATGCTTCACAAGAGCATCTTTCTTACTATGATAGCAGTTTAAAAGCATTCTACCAGTAAGGAAGGTTTTTAATAATATTTTTCACTCTGTGTTTAAGATATATATAAAGGAAAACATTCCCACTGGTTTTAATGTCATCATTGTATAAGATTTATGGGAATGTTGACCAGCGTGATATGGGGAAAAATTTCTCTTGAGAACCTGAGAGGTACATTAGATTACCTGTATACAGTCCTCACCACTTCTCTAGAAATTTCAAACTCTGACAAGTGCTTGGTTATTAGTTTGAGAGCTAAGCATGTTGGTGAGGGGTTTTTTCAAGGTTTTCTTAAATATTTTAAGGAAAATTATGAAATAACTGTTTTTGATTTGTCAAAGTTGCTTCTGAAGTTGTTTTTTATTCACTTTAACAATTAGTCTTCACAATTCAACCACTGAAACTGCGCAGATGTCTTGATTTGCTTTTTTGTTACTAATTACATTACAGTTTGAGAGTTTAAAACACAATTTCTTCATTGATAAGTTTAAATGACTAAACTGTTTTACAGTTACAGTTCTAAGTGCTTTCTAAACTATTTTGTAAAAGTCTGGTTAGGTTTTGGATACTACAATTTAAAATAGATTTCAGATTCCCATTTGAGGACTGCTATCATTTTAGGGGCAATGCCAAGAAAAGCTGTGTTTCCTTTCCTAATTCAGCCTATTTGGATTGCATCCTCAGCATATCACTGTGGTGTGGTAGTGCTGTGCTGCTATGATGTGACACTTGCTCAAACAACCCATTGTAGAATAATAGAGAAGATCCCAATTACGTACTTTTTTAAACTTAGCTACTTACTTAACTTACTACTTAGCTCAGTGTAACAATAAAATATTAAGAGTTACTCTCTACTTTTGATCATTTGGCTTTATCATCTTTGATCTTGACAGAGTCTGACAGAAAGATTTAACTCCCAAGAAGGGACCCAGGATTTTAGGGTAAAATGCCAGTGTTTCCTTCCCCTTTTTTCAGTACCCAGAGGGAGGACTAAACTGACCTTCAAGATATTGTTTCTGGATATTGCTAGTAGTTCCCCAGCAACCACATCTTTTTGTATCTGCATCTAGCTAATATGTGTCTGGTAAATTGTTCTCAGATCAGGTATAAAAGTTTTCTATAAATAGAAACATTCTATTGGGAGATATTGGAGATCATGAAAATCATAAGAGTGAGCAGATTTTGTGCTATTCTAGAACTAAAAATAAATGTTCTACTTATTAAGATGTGACTTAATTAAATTCAGATTTTCATTTTGCTTGCAGATAAATTTAACAATGACTTGGACATTGAAAAATTAGGTTTAATATTTTGCAATTTCATAATAGAAATAATAAACTTTAGCTTTGACTTCCATTTTAATCCATTTGCTATTAAAAACTCATTCTAATTACTTCTCTCTCATAAGAGCTTTTTATTCTGAAAACTCTGAGACTTCACACTGAATGATAGTTCTGTTTGAATTGTGACCGTCAGTAAAGATGTAAGCATTTTTTTTCCCTGTGGCACACAGTGTGTTCAATATGTTAAATCTTCCTTCAAGCACGCTGGGTGGCTTACACTGTACTTCTTAGTTAGTATAGCTTTATGGATCTACTGTTAACTGAAGCTAACGGTTGACTACTCCATTACTTCTATGGCAGGGAAAACATTTAATTACCTGCCTGAAAACATATTTAAACAGAAGTTCTGAACAAATAATACAAAATTGTAGGCCTGATTTGGTAAATCTTCTTCTGGAAAGTAAAGGCTTAAAAAACCCAATAAGAATTTTTTTTAAATTAGTTATTTCCCCGATATGAAGTCAGGTGAAAAGTTTGTACAGTGAATAAATGTGAAATATTTTAATAGTGAGTTAAATAATGGAGTAGGGATGTAAGTGACTAGTGATGCAGCTAGTCCAGGGGTGGACAATAATTGGCTTGGGGACGGGGGAATGTCACAGCCTCCATGGGCCAGATCAACCGGCTTGGCATGCTGTATCCAGCCCACAGAGGCCCTTTTGCCCACCCCTGGACTAGTCGCTTCCCCCCTCTTGCTGCCTCTATCAGAGAGAGGCAGCAAAGGGGTGAGCAAGGAGCCAGGGCTGGGAGGAGCAGGCTTGTAAAAGCTTTTTCTCCCTAGCACTGTCTCCACAGGGGAGGTAGAGGCATAGCAGCAGATGGCTTAAGCAGGGACTGAAGCAGTCTCTGCTCATTCTGGTAGTGCTGCGATTCTGCTTTTGAAATGTACAAGAGCCCCACTGGGTCTCATATTTCAAAAGCCCAGGAACCGCAGAGAGCATGGGGCTTCTGCTGGGCTCTTGTTACCGTTCAAAGGCAGAGGTGCCCTTACAGACTATCAAATAGTTGATGGAAATCCCATCAACTATTCGATTAGTTAATCGAAATTTAACATCTCTGTAATGGAGCTCATCTGTGTAGTCAGTATTTAGGAAGCTCACATCACTTGTGTCATGGTATTATACAAAATGTATGTGAAGATAAATAGATATTTATAAGCTACTACCAAAATAAGTTGACATTAAGAATATAGTGCAGCCATGTGGTTGTTTTTCTTTTTTTTTTTTTTTAAACACATAACAAAACCCACCTTTTTGCTCTACTGCTTCTTCAAGGAGTGTCCCTGTCAGTGCTCCACCTTAGGGGTGTGTCTAAACTACATGGCTCCGTCAACGGAGCCATGTAGATTAGGCTGATCAGCAGAGGGAAATGAAGCCGCGATTTAAATAATTGCGGCTTCATTTAAATGGCTGCCGCGCTCTGCCGACCAGCTGATGATCAGCTGTTTGCCGGCAGATCGGGGCAGTCTGGACGCGCTGCGTCGACGAGGAAGCCTTTGTCGACCAGCGCAGGAATGCCTCGTGAAACCAGGTTTACCTGTGCTGGTTGACAAAGGCTTCCTTGTCGACCGCAGCGCGTCCAGACTGCCCCAATCTGCCGACAAACAACTGGTCGGCAGAGCGTGGCAGCCATTTAAATTTAAATGAAGCAGCGATTATTTGAAGCGCGGCTTCATTTTCCTCTGCCGATCAGACTAATCTATGTGGCTACATCGACCCAGCCATGTAGTTTAGACACACCCTAGGTCTTGCAGCGCTGTTGCATACAGTGAACCCTCGTTTATCGCGGTAGATAGGTTCCAAACCCGACCGCGATAGCTGAAAATCCGCGAAGTAGGGACACCATATTTACGTACTGTAAATAGAAACCGATAGGTCCCCCCACCCCCTACAAAGTTTCCCCTGTGATTAGCCTATACTGTATTGTAATTCCATATCATTCTTTAATGCTGCACAAAAGCCATCTGTAATGACGAATGATATGAAAGTATAAAGACAATAGGCAAGCACGATATGATACGGATATAAAAAAAGTCCGCGAAGTCGTGAATCCGCGATGGTCGAACCGCGAAGTAGCGAGGGCTCACTGTATCTGGATGGAGATTTTCAGTAGCAGTGCCCTCTGGTGTGCCTCGCGTGCCACCACTCCTCATATGCAGCAACCACCCCTTTAGTTCCTTCTCTATCGCCATCGGCATCGGTCGGAACTACAGTTGCTCACCTTTTTCGCTTATTAGTTTTGATAGCATTCCTATTAGATAGTTTAATTAGTAGTTAATCAGTTTAGAGTTTAGATTTCTTTCCTAATAAGAGGTGTTTTGGGGGGAAACCCCCACAAAAAAACGAATTTCTGTTACTCTGAATTTTTTCTAACAGTTTTACTATCCTGGGAATGTCTGGCTCCCCAGGTTTCAAACACTGCCTCTACTGCAGGCTGTCTATTCCCAACTTCGACGGTCATTCCAAGTGTGTACACTGCCTGGGCCACGTGCATATCACAGCACAGTACGAGCATTGCAAATAACTTACAGCTCGCACAAGAAAGGCATGAAAGCTCCAATTGAAACTTCTCTCGCTAGAGAAGCCTCGGACCCGGAGCACTCATTCTCTCTTCTCTTCCCCCCCCCCCCCCCCCCAAGCGTAACCTCTGGCCATGTCTGAAACATCCACACGGGCCAGCATCTCCACCAGGGACTCATCCTATGACCAGATCCAGGAAGAGGTCCCATTCCTTCAGCAAGGATGACTCTCCCTGCAAAACCATATATTCTATAGTGTAGCTATATTCCCCTAGCTCGACAATGGCCTTATCGGAATACCCACCCGCCAGGAGGCCCTCGAAGCAGTCTCTCAGGCCATGTCCTTATTTCAGATGTTAGGATTCCAAATCAACTTAGCCAAATGCAAGCTCCAACCAGCCCAAACTATAGAGTTTATAGGCACCTATATTGACTGCGTCTAGGCAACAGCCTCTCTTCTGCACCACTGTTTCCAAACGATTAAACACTGTTGATGTGTTGCAGACAAGCCCACAAGAACTTGTCTATAGCTTCTGGGCCATATGGCAGCAGCCACATCAGTGGTGTCTCATGACAGATTACGTGAGAGACCAATGCAGCAATGACACAGAATGGTGTACAGGCCCCATTACACCAGCATCAACAAGCTGCTCTCACTCCCAAACAGGATAAAGCGCTCACTGGATTGGTGGGCAGACCAAAAAAAGTATGCACTGGGGTACCCTTCTGTATAGCTCCCCCGACAATTGCGATCACAACAAACACCTCCCTCCTGGGATGGGGAGCACACTAGAGCCCCCTCTCAGTCCAGGGACAATGGCAGGCTCATGAGTGCTCCCTCAACATCAATGTGTTGGAGCTCACAGTAGTGCAGTACGTATGCCAGATGCAACGGATACAGAGCAACACAATACAGATTTTTACGGACAATCAAGCCACAATGTACTACTTATATAGGCAAGGAGGAGCCAGATTCTTCTGCCTGTGCAAAGAGGTGACGCGCCTATGGTCATGGTGTATAAACCACAATGTCCACATACAAGCTGCTTATCTACTGGGCAAAGACAATATTATGGTGGACACCCTCAGCAGGCAGTTCACTTCCAACCATGAATGGGAATTGGACAACGGCATACTCCACGTGATTTTCTCACACTGGGGATTCCCACAGACTGATTTGTTTGCAACCTTTGCGAACAAAAAGTGTCTATAGTACTGTTCTTGTGCGGGCATTAGTCTACTCTCTCTGTGGGACACCTTTACAATATCTTGGAATGCACCCCTCCTCTGTGCCTTCCTGCCAACCCTGCTCCTCCACCAGATGGTCAACAAATTAAGAGTAGGGACATCATCAGTAATGTTCATCACTCCAGCTTGGCCCCTTCAGACATGGTATACTTACCTACTTCACATGTCTCTAAGGCTTCCATTGCACCTTCGAATAGTCCCTTGTCTCCTGACTCAGCAACAGGGGAGCGTTGCCACCCATCTCCCCACATTCTTTGTCTTAGAGTGTGGCTCCTCGCTGCCTTTCCTCAATAGAAGCAACATTCACATATCTGGTTAGACAGATCCTAATAAGTAGTTGCAGGGTCTCAACAAGAAAGTCTTACCTGTACAAGTGGCGTAGATTCTCTTCCTAGGCGAACCTGAGCTTGGCAGATCCACTCATGATTCCTCTGGCCGACATACTAGAGTATCTCTTGCATCTAAAACATACAGGCCTCTCCTTCAGCTCACTAAAGGTTAACCTCACGGCTATAGCTGCGTTCATCATCCCGTTGAGGACAAATTGGTCTTCGCCCATCCCACAACTAAATGATTCTTAAAGGGCCTCCAGAACACTTTTCCACTCTTAGAGCACCAGTCCCAGCATGGGCCCTAACCTTGTACTACGAGCTCTAACCCATGTCCATGTGTTCAATGATACGACTTTCATTGAAAGACGCAACACTAGTCGCACTTACCTCAGCTAGAAGAGTAAGTGAAATTGGGGCGCTCAGGGCTGACCCACTCTTCACCATTTTTCATAAGGACAGGGTGGTCCTCCAACCACTTCCAAAGTTCTTATTTAAAGCCCTTATCTCCTGGCATTGCAACAAACCGCTCGTGCTACAGATCTTCTGTCCAAAGCCGCATGCCACCTCCGAAGAAGCTAAATGGCACACTCTCAATGTATGCCGTGTGTGGGCCTTTTCCTAGAAAGGACAAAGGCAATTCGTAAAACAAACAGACTTTTCATCTCCATCACTAAAAAGTCATTGGGCATACAAATCTCTACACAGAGACTTTCCAAGTGGATCGTAGACTCTATTCGCCTGGCTTACATCAGTTTTAACCAACAGCCTCCACTTCAGTTGCAAGCTCATTCCATATGGGCCATGGCAACCTCTGTGGCTTACCTTAGCAGCATTAATCTGACGGACATTTGCAGGGCCACAACATGGTCTTCTGTACACACTTTTGCCAGACATTATGCCCTGGACACTTACTCAAACTGGGACACAGAACTTGGACTAACATTCCTTACCAAAGTTCAACATGATTATTAACTGAAGCACCCGCCGCCTCACAGGAGTACTGCTATACAGTCACTTAAGGTGGAGCACCCACAGAGACACTCCTTGAAGAAGAAAGGAAAGTAACACGAATAATAATAATAAAATAATAAAGTAATAAAATAGGTGGGGAAGATGGTTCAAAAAAGTAGAAAGGAAAGTTACTCACTTGTGCCATAATGGAGGTTCTTCAAGATGGTTGTCCCCTGTGGGTGCTCCACCACCTGCCCTTCCTCCCCTCTGCTTTGGAGTTGTTCTTGTCCTTCCAGGGAAGAGAAGGAACTGAAGAGATGGTTGCCGTGCATGCGTGGTAGTGGTAGTGGTACTGTGTGTGCCGTCTGCCACGCATGCATGGCATACCAGAGGGCAATACTACTGAAAATCTCTGATCAGGTGTGCAACAGCATTGACCTACAGTGGAGCACCAACAGGGACAACCCCTAGTGCCGGCACGGGGTTCGCACTAGCCGGCTTTTAAAAATGGCGGCGCCGGCTTTATGCTAATGAAGCCCGGGAAATTCAAATCCCGGGCTTCATTAGCAAGTTTGGTATGCATACATTACCCCCCTAGTTCGAACTAGGGGGGTAGTGTAGACATACCCCTATAGACAACCACCTAACCTCAAGATGATTCTTACCAACAACCACAGGACATACCACACTAATACCAACCCTGGTACCGTCCCTTGCAACAAACCCCGTTGCCAGCTTTGTCCACATATTCACTCTGCTGATACCATTATTGGACCTAACCAAGTGAGTTATAAGATCAAGAACACACATTTCTGCGCATGCAGAAATATAATTTATGCTATGTACATTGGACAAACGTCTCAGACACTTCGCCAAAGGATCAATGCCCACAAAACAGATATTAGACAAGATCACAAAGAAAAAAACAGTTTCTTGCCATTTCAACCAGAAAGGACATTGTCTCAATGACTTGATTACCTGCACCCTGCTTCAAAGGTCTTTTAAGACTACACTTGAAAGAGAATCCTCTGAACTGTCATTCATGCTTAAATTCGACACTTTACGCCTAAGTTTGAACAAAGACTTTAATTATCTTACCCATTACAAAGATAGCTTCCCCAAGTATCACCTCTAAGATCATTAGCTCACAGACATTTACCTCCCCCCCCCCCCCAATCTCCCTTCTGTTCTGAAATTTGATTTGTCCTTTTCACGTGTTCATTTTTATAATTGTATCCTTTGGTATATATGGTTGTGACACTTTACTTCCACGGTCTGGCCCATGAAAGCTCATCACCTAATAAACCATCTTGTTAGTCTTTAAAGTGCTACATAGTCCTGTTTTTTGTTTCAGCTACACCAGACTGACACAGCTATATTTCTATCACAAGACTATTCTGGTTACTACTGAGCAAGATGGACAAGAAATATCTCGCAGAATGGGTAGATTTGTCATAGAAACATGCTGAAGGCTTTTTGGTTTTAGAAGAGTGACCAGAGGCTTGCCACTCACATAAAGATATACCACCAGTGCTCTTGTTTCTCTTTTAAGGAAAACTCTGCTAGGGTTGCTTTCTCCATTCACTATGAAAGGTGGTGTGATAATTCACTTGTACTTCTGGTATCAAAGTCTTCGTCAAGGTCATGGGACATGTGTCTTTGAGTGATTCCTTTTTCTCCTTTGGAGGGCAGAGTCCCATCGTGATGGGATCAGAATGTTGCTTTGGACATTTAGAATGCTTCATTCCACATCAGTGCATAAATGCAATTAATTCCAAATAAGGTACCGTACAATAGGTATGGTATTGCCAGTCAGGTTTCCCAACTCCTGACATTTTGAAAGGTGTCTATAATTACAGTGTAGTCCCTGTTGCCAAGCTCAGATAGGATTTTGAGTCCAGAATTAAAGGCTTCTGAATCATGGGTGACAGTGCCTGACAAAATAACTGAGGGCTTTGTCTTAATATTAAGTGCTTTACATGCAAGGTAATTTTCAAGGTGAAAGTGACGTTAGGGATCAGTTTTTATTTTATAGGGATAGTGCTGTGCACTTGTCCACAATTTCCCTGGCCAAAATGATTCATTTAATTTTCCATTTTTTTTCTTCATGTTCCTCACAAGAAGGGCGGGGGGATTTCTCCAGTAAGAATCCTCCTGTGAATTCTATTTTGAGCAAAAAACAGAGTTCAAAAGGACAGTTGGGCAGGTATTCTTTTCCCTGTTTAAAAAAAAAAACTATTTTATGGAAATGCGATCTCTGGTAGAGGACATGTTGTATGGTGTGTTTGTGTTATATAGATGTCTTGTGTCCGGTATAGTTGGGTCTAGGTCTGGAAGTCCGTGTTAATTCTAAACAGGAGAGCTCCAATAGCTTATTATAGGAAGATTTCAATCAGCCGTATTATCCCTGCTAAATACATTTTCAATCATTATTTATATCTGTAGCAAGGAATCCCACATCTGTTTCTGAAAAATGTCAAACTTGAATTTTTTCATCTTTAGAGGTTGTCTTTTCAGGATGATGACTCCTGCACTGTGCTAGAGTTGGGAGGGGGGGGGGGGGGAGTTATTTGCATTCTTGTACGTTAGTGGATTTAACTATTTTCACGTTTTCTGCAGTTATTTTGTATTTTCCAGATATTGCTTCTTTTAAAGGGTGATTTTTTCAATGTACTCATTTTTCAGTGTATTTATTTGCTGTACAAACTTATCTGTATGTAATTAGAGTTTGAAATAATTTAATTATCTTATAAAAAAAAAACCTATGGAAATGCTTTAGGGCTTCTGAGATACCTAATACTGGTGTATGCTCACAAGGACAAAGCCTTTCACCTGGCCTAAACGGAGAAGCCAAAAACCTTAAGAGCAAAGGGAGTAAGCCAAAAACCTTAAGAGCAAAGGGAGTTTCTCTTCAGTGAAGCAGAGTTACCAAGGTAGTTTTTCCTTCTCTTGACTTGATTCTGTTTTATGATATGGCATGACCAGTATGGAAGCTCTACCATACACGGCTATGTTGATGAGATAATCAAAGTAGTGTAGGATAACTACAGGTGCTTTCCATTTTTAAACACTCTCTGTAAGTATGCATGTGTGCCCAGAGAAAGAAATGGGGACGAAAATTCTACAGCAAGGCACATAGTATTTTATTGACTGACAGAGGAGGGGACTCTTGCACATGGGTGTTACCAGAATACAAACAAAAATTAGTGAGAAAAGGATTTTTTCCCCCTCTGTAGAATTCAGTTACGTGGTGTGAAATTTAATGGATTTATCATTTAACCAGAAAAACTATGCTTGCTTTTGTTGTGACTTGGTATGCAAAAGTCAGAGGTCACAGTGTTGTGAGCAAAAAAATTGTATTTACCAGTAAGTTTTCTTCTTTGGCTTAGTAACTAACTAATACTCAAACTATTAAAATGACTCTGCTAGAGATTTGAATTGTAGCATTATAATGGAAGAATTTTGCTCTGTAGCAGGCTGGAAGGGTGTACAAAGACTGATGCTTTATAAAAATACTGTCCTAGTCATGACAAACATAGTCTCAAATTGTCCAAACTGGAGAATTTAAATAGTAAAATAAATTAACTAATTACATCTCTCTAGTCTAAGATGTGAAAATTCAGGATAAAATATTTTCTGTGAAATACTGGTGTCAGTTATCTGGGGCATTCATCCTATGAGGGTAAGAGTTTTACATATATGTATCTGCCCTTCAGATTTTTACATTTTTAAATAGATAATGTAATAAAGAATTAGTGGATGGAATGCAACAAATCACATGACTGAGTTAGTTCTGTGAGGAAGGAGGCTTGATACTTTTATTTTTATAAAATACATTAATTTTTTTAAAAGTGTAATTCCTCTATTAATTATGTTTGATATATTTCCTACTTAAAATCTCTTACCCATTGTAGATATCAAAACCTTGGTTAAATTTCATATTAGTATCACAGACAATTTTGGTTTTAGATATTGATCTTTCTTGCTTGCCACCTTCAATTAGTATTCCTTATTAATACTGAGGTCGGTTATGGTTGATATGATACGAAATTTAGAAATCAATGCTTTCTTTTGCTTCCAGATGCCACCTCAAATGAACAGCAAGACCTCTTTTGTCAGAAGTTGCAACAGTGTTGTATACTATTTGACTTCATGGACTCTGTTTCAGACTTGAAGAGCAAAGAAATTAAGAGAGCCACATTGAATGAACTGGTTGAATATGTTTCAACAACTCGTGGTGTGATTGTTGAGTCAGCTTATGCTGACATAGTGAAAATGGTAAGTAAAACTGGAGTTGAACAATATTTATTTGATATTTAAAACTAAACACAATTTCTTAGCTTCTGTCTGAATTTATATTTTTAGAGTAGTTGTAGAGCATAGCCTGAAAATTAGTGTAGTTCATTAGTGATCAACTCTCACAGCCTAAAGAAAGCTTCATAGAATTTGTCAAATATGAAAAATTGCTTTATTGGAGTAAATAGTGCATATACTGCACAGTAAATGCAGTATAGCTACATTTTTAGACTTGACATATAAAGACTGTTACCTTCTGGACAAGCTTCAGAAGAAAATCCCCCAAGGTTCAGGAAATGAGAAGATTTTGAGTTGTTCTGTTAGTGTTTCATGACTTGAGAATTGAATAGATGTATGGACGCTTAAGAATGAGTCCTAGGTCTAAAACTTTGGGAGAGATTTTCATCGAGGTTAGAATCAATAGAAAGGAACTGGTCCTACTAAAGTAAATGCACTGTAACTACTTTAAATCATGGAGGTGTAACTACATGGTTTAGACGTAAACCAATGTGTATTGCAGTGATCTTTCTACCAATTTCTGTGGCTATAGAACAAACAGATTTACCATTGTTATTCACATTAACAACTCTGTGTTTACATTAGGTGTTCTGCTCTTATGTAAAGAGTGTTGTTTGTTTCAAAGTAATCTCTGTTTCTCTCACTTTTTGATTTTTGACATATACTTTAAAAAGGTTTTCTTGCGGGACAACAGAGTGACAGAGGGTCTTACTCTGGCATGGAGGAGGAAAAGCAGAGGAGGGTGAGGGAGGCACGGCATGTGAAGGAGGGGGAGAGAGGTATCCTGGAAAAACTCCGCTGCGTCCAAGGAATGGGTTTGCTCTTCTACTTTTTTTTTTTTTTGTGGAGGAGCAAAAGTGCTCTTTCTTGGAGCCCCTGTATACCTTGTTCTGTGAGGGATAAGGGCTCTGCCAAAAGAGGAGGCTTTTCTGCCATTTGGCCCCGTCTAGATGGGACCAAATGGCGGAAAAGCCTATTCCAGAAAAGCGATTGGAAAAAGCAATGCAAATTGCGGCACACAATTTGCATAGCTTTTTCCAACAAAGGACTGTAGTGTAGGCCTAGCCTGGCAGGGGAAGGAGGAGGGGGAACGGCTACAGGCCCTCTCCCTCTGGTCATGAGGTGGGAGGCCACATGGCTCCAGCCCCATGCCAGTGAGGGGCAAGGCCGTGGAGCTCCCATTTGCTCCCTTCCTCTGGACCACCGTCAATGTCCTGCATGCCTGCCTCCCCTCACCCACGCTGAGCCCCTGAGAGGTGCTGTACCTCCCGCGCACGCCAGCCCCAATCAGGGACGGAGCTGCAAGCCATACAGTCTCCCCTATGCTCTGACCAGCCCCGCTGAGGGTTGGGGCAGTGAGAGTATGAGCTTTGTGGCTCCCAGGGCATGTGGCTTCTCCCCACCTTGGTGCTCTGAGGAGAGGCCATGTGGCTGCCTTGTTGGCTCCATGCCACACAGGTTGGCAGTTAACCCCTCCCTCACATGCTTCCCTCCCCTGAGAATCCCTCTGGCAGCTGCCATATGTGAGGGGGTGCCAGAATTTAAATTGAACCTTGCAGCTCCTCTGCTTTCCAGGATGGGGGAGGAGAGGCAAATGGGAGCCACGAGGGGGAGGCACGCAGAAGCCGTGGGGACTCAGGAGCTGGGGGGGGGAAAGAAGTCTGTGGGAGCCATGTGACCGCTCGGGGATTGAGGGGGGCGCATGGGAGCTGCGGGGGTACGGATAGGGGAAGGGAGGCGCGGGAACTGTGCAACTTCTCAAGGGCTTGGCATGGCATTTGGGAACTGCACAGCCTTGTGGGGGCTTGGGTGCGGGGCGGCAGGGGTGCACAGGAGCCACAGGGGCTCACATGGGGAAGAGGGATGCAGGAGACGTGAGGGCTGGGTGCACGGGAGCCACAGAGCCTCACGGGAAGTTGGATCAGGTGAGGGGAGGTGGGTGTACAGGACATGTGTGGCATTGCAGGTGGTCCAGGGAGAGGGGGTGCATGGGAAGTGCCCGGCCTTGCCCCTTGCTGGCAGGAGGCTGGAGCCGTGTGCCCTTGTGGCCAAAGGAAGAGGGCTGGGCGCTTTTCCCTGCCCAAGGGAGAGGGTTGTGTGCCATGCCTCACTCCCTATCCTCTGCTTTTCCTCCTCCCCTCTTCCTCCTCCATGCCAGAGGGAGAGGACCAGGCCAGCTGCAGCCTCCGGCCCACCCCCACCCTCCTCCAACACCTTGACCTGGCCCTTCCCGGCAGCTGGGGGGAGAATTGGGGATGCCTACCCACAGAGAGGGAGATTGGTGGGCATAGCAAGCAGGGGGCACCGCCCTCTAGTAATTAATGTATTTATATCTTGATTATCTGATAGCTTTATTAATTTACCAATCTTTCATATTTTAAGCAAGTTTGAAGACTTTTATATAGGAGAAAAAATGTTCTTAGTTCTTTCTCACACACAAGGATCTGTAAACCCTCAACCAGTCATTGTGATTTTGAAATGTTGTAGTATTACTGATGGACTGACCAATAACGTTAGTAAAGATCTACCATCCAGTTACAGAATAATTCTGCATACCTTGTCAAATCTATTTTTCCCCCTTTCCTGTTGTAAAACTAGCTGAATTTTCCTTTCTTTTCTTAACTACTGAGAGATTCTAGCTTAGTGTTTAAGGTAAAGAAAACTGGCATTAGGTTGGTAAAGGAGGATCAAGTATAGTGAAGAGGCCATCAGAAAGACTGTTGGGTGGAGAACAGTTATATGGGGAATGAAATGAAAGAAGTTGATTGAGAAGTAGTCAGGAAAAGGGGCATTGAGCCCAGAAAGTAAGACAGAAAATATAGCATGATGAATCAGAAACTAGGGATGTAATAGTATAGATGATTAATCAATAAGCAAAAGCTTATAGGTTAATACTATAGACTATGCACATTCCTCTCGTCCCCCTCTCCCTGTCAGTACATTTTTAGTAGGCTGGCTGGCAGCCTGGCTCAGTCCTGACTTTCGACGGGTTCAGGACCTACCCCTGATGGGTATTAGGAGCTGGGAGGGCAAACCCGGCTCAGTCCTAGCTCATACTGGGTCCAGGAGCTCAGACCTCCCCTCCTCCCCCCCAAACAGGGATTGCTGCCACCTTCTCAGAAGGCAGCCAGTCTGCGAGGGGAGCTGATTTTTAATCTGGCTCCCCTTGCGGACCAGCTCCTACCTGGCACCTCACGCTGCTGCCTCTGATACACTGGCAGCTGGCCCTGCTCTCAGGAACTATTGAATAGTCCACTAACCAATACAATTTCATGAGTTTACTCAACTATTCAATTAACTGATATTTAACATTCCTATCAGAAACTCCAGGAGATCTACTGAAGATATGATCTGGGAGATTTACCCAGAAATGTAACAAGAAGCATCTTCAATAGAGTATTCCCTCCACCTTGGGATTTCATGAGAAACATCCACCCTGGTTTCCATTTATATAGTCCCTAACCTCTTACCCTTAAAACACATAGTCTTGGTCTTTTGAGCTCTCTGGGGGCAACCAGATAGGAAACATTCCTCAACTGTCCACGTCTAGAATTAAATTTCCCTCTTCCGTGAGACATCATAGGTCTACTCAAGAGGTTCATTATCTACAGTCTCAGACTGCTCCTGCAGGAATATGGCTGTATGGAAGGATACCTGAAGGAAATGGATTATTTATTCCAATAGCAATATATTCCTCGACAGTTGATTTTAGGATCTTTCTAGACCTCTTGCAACACATAGCAGGTCACTTAGAGTTTCTAATGGAGGTAGTGCAAGAAAAATCCCATTCCTAACCATGGTACAGAGCAGAATAAATTTCTACTTGGTTGATTTACATAGAAAAATGGAAAAGGTTTTCTGTTTGGGTAATTAAGTGTTGCCTGTCTCCTGTGGAAGCCTCTGTTTCTGCTGTTTACTATCTTTAAAATGTTTGAGATTTTCTCAGCTCTATAAGTGTATATCCGCAATGTCTGCACATTCATCTATGCAGAGTCATACCATATTTTTCTCAATTCCAGGTCTCATTTTGCATTCCATAGGCAGGGATTCATGTTTCTTTGAATATTGTCCCTGTGAGTTGCTCCATTCTATATATATCTGAGCCCCTGCACCTCTAATCAAAGATTTTTGGTGGTAGTGTCTGTTGAGCTTGCCCATGTGTTCTCCTTTCCTCATGGTTCCCCCTCAGTTCCTTGTCAAAAGCTTTGCCCTTGAATGGAGCAGGCAATTCTCCCTTCCTTATCTGTGTTGTTGGCATAAGTAGTAGTTTTTATTTCTTTTTTTCTCCTTGATACTTTTCCTTTTTACTCATGGGAATTAAAAATAAGAAACAAGGAAAGAAGATCTACTGCATTCCTCACTCCTAGAGGATGATAGTTCCTTCTCCCCCAGCAGCATAACAGACTCTCCCTATTTAAAGAGATGCCTCTCCTACAAGGAGCTTATTCCTGTAATGGAGAGGCACTCACTGTGTCTGGGCTCTGGGAAACAGTCTCTCTTCCACCAGCTACCTGGACCTGGGAGCTGAAGTTAAAACTCCTCTTTGTGGAGAAGTCACTTCACTCTCCAGGTGATTCCAGTGCTGACCCCAGATCATCCCTGGAGCGTGTAACTTTCAGTAGTAGTAGTAATGAACAAAAACCAGTGAACTTTCTCTCCCACTCCTGCAATAAGTTTGGGTTAAAAAGGTGTCTCAGCTGTTAGCCAGCCAGAGGGGCTCCTCAGCGTGGCTACCTTGGTACCAGCAGCTCTGAAAAATAGTACCCAGAGGGGTCTCCACTAAGAGTTTTGCCACACTGCCTGGAAAAACCAGGGGCTCAAGCTCTGAGGCAGTGGTACCACCCACTAAGGAGAATGGCAGCAAGAAAACTTCTGGTTCTAGGTATTTGGTTCTAGGGAGTGCTCTGTACCTTCTTAACCATTGGTACTGATCATGTACTATGGACACTTCTCTGCAGTACCAAGCTCCAGTACAGCATGAGCTCCAGTTCCCTAGAGACCTTACAGTTGGGAAAGAATTGTAAGCACTATTGCATGGGCCCCAGTACTGACCACTCTCTTCCCCAGGCTATATACCACCAATACTCTGTCAGCACTACCCTTACCTGATGACGAGTCTGACCATGACCAGGCAGAGGTCATTTTCCTGGTCCCTCATTGTAGCCTACCGTCACAATTCAAAGTCCCCCTCAGTTCCAATGAACTGTCCCATGATTGTGGCACAAGTTCCCTGGGTTAACCCCACTGACTTTTGCCCTTCTCTCCAATAGCTGAATTATGATCCTGAGGCAATGTATACATCATGGCTGTCCAATGTCCCAGAAAATCCTAGGCTATGTCTACACTACAGGCTTCTTGCACAAGAACTGTTTTGCACTAGAGTTCTTACGTAAAAGATTTTGCACAAGAGCGTGTCCACACTGCCATGTGCTTTTGTGCAAGAACATCCATGGCAGTGTGGATGCTCTCTTGCGCAAGAAAGCTCTGATGTCCATTTTAGCCATAGGGCTTTCTTGTGCAAGAAACCCCTGTTGCCTGTCCACTCTGCACATTCATCTATGCAGAGTCATACCATATTTTCCTCAATTCCAGGTCTCATTTTGTATTCCATAAGCAGGGATTCATGTTTCTTTGCGGGGAGAGGAATAACTCTTGCGCAAGCAGTCTTCTTTTCCAACTCTTTACTATAAATTTACTTGCGCAAGAACGCGTGTGCAGTGTAGACACTTTGCAAGTTTTTGTGCAAGAAGCCTGCATTGTAGACGTAGCCCTATAGTCTTCTATAGCTCTGATCTCCTGAGCCAGGGAAGGAGGAAGCTTTTGCAGAACAGGAAGAGGGTCTTGAAGGAGAAACTACCCCTTCAGCAAACTTCTTCTCTCCAGATGTGGCTGAAATGCCCTCCCCATCACTAGGTGATGAGTTTAAGAACTTTCTGGATACTAAGAGGTGTCCTGCAAATTTCCTGATAAAAGGTGGCAAATATACATAACCAGGGCTAGACAAATGATTCAATCTACTTGCCCGTGGTGAGTAGATTTTAAGCTGGCGGGGCCATTTTATGCTGCGCATATGCAGAGTGCACTTCTGCGCGGCTGGTGAGCAGGGCTTGCTGCTGCTTGGTGAGCCCTGTACATAACAAGCTGGTGAATATTCTGCACACCAGCTCCGCCAGAATTGCTCTCCCAATTAATAAGGCATTTCTAAATCCTGCCAAAGTCACCTGGCAAACATCAGTCTCCATGGCACCAACCAGCAAAAGAGCCCAACAAAAATATTACATGCCTTTCAAAGAGGCAGACTTCCTATTTTAATAACTGTTACCCACCTCCACCATAGCAGATGCAGTTAATGCATGAGGCAAGCTACATAATGCTAAATTGACCCCATACAAGTCAGAATTGGGAGGACAGCGCATTTATTGTTAATGCTACAGTTTAGCGTCTTGAATTATCATGCTGTCATAGCCCGTATGATTTTATTAATTATGGAAAACTCAGTGCATTTCTGGAATATTTACTGAAGACACAAAGGAGCAGTTTCAGGCCAGTGTCAGAGAGGATCAATTCATAGTCATAATAATGCTATGGAGGACACTGGACATAGCTGATAAAGCAGCTCATTCAGACCTCCTCATGACTACTGTCATGGAGACTTCTTGGCTACACCTTTCTGGGATGCCCAAAGAGCTGCAGATGATCTCCAGTTTGAAGGACATCAAAATTCAGTGAAAAAGTGAGAGCTATTCTGATTGCCATGTCCTCACCAAGATAAGTCTGGTTCCTTTACCTGGCACAGATGGCAATATGTCCTTTGGTTCTTCTTTGGCCCATTCCTCGCCTGCTTCCTCAAAACAGTGGGTTGATCCTTCACTCAAATCTGCAGGCCCTCTTTCTTGGTTCCAAGGCTTACAGGTAGAATACCCTCTTGAGGTGCATCTGAATTTACTTCCCTAGAAAATGAAAAGAAATTGAAGTTTGTTATTCTAAGCATGCAGATCCAACCTCAGCTTCCCTCCCTCAGATTTTACATTACATTTTAGACCTCAAGAGATCAAAAATCACTCGACTTCTTTAAGGTACATTTTGCAGCAAAAATGACTTTCCACTACCATATAGATGGATATTCTGTTTGTACATCTGCTGATAGATTATTTAAGATAATTGGGAATCTTTTCTCACTTATTGATCATCTGCTCCAGCCTGGGATCTTAACCTAGTCCTCAGGGTTTTGACTGGATCTCCCTTTGAGCCCATGGCAACTTTGCTGTCTCCTACATATGTCCATTTCTAATTGCCATCACCTCCACTAAGCACATAGGAGAAATAACAGCCCTAATGGTACACCTACCATGCATGGATGTTCTTTTTTTTTTTCTTTTAAGACAAAGTAACTTTGAGACCACATCCCAACTTTCTTTCTAAAGTTGCCTGCTTTTTATATGGATCAACCAATCCATCTTCCAGTTTCATCCTCCCTTTTCTCCCCTCCCCCCCCCCAAGAAAACAACATCATAACATCAGAAAGGCGATTCTGCATATGCTGGAGGTTAGAAGAGCACTAGCATGCTTCTTGGACAGGGTCAAGGACTGCAGAAAGTTCCCTAAACTCTTCCTTTTGGTCAGGGAAAGATTCAATTCTGAGACTATCCAAATGAGTCTCTGGTTGCATTAATCATTGTTATCAAGGGTGCAACCTGCTGCTTCCATCCAGAGTCTATATGCATTCCAGAAGGTTAGTCTATACTACAGACACATTCCTTAAAGAAATCTGCAGAGCTGCAATATGGGCTTCTGCCCATACTTTTGTAGAATTTTATGCACTCACTGGAAATTCAACCTCTGATGCCATCTTCAGCTCTTATTACTCTTTGTAGTAACAAACTCCACTCCAAAGTTCCATACTCCAGTGGCAGGTACTGCTTGGGAATCCCCTACAGTGAGGCATCCACTTGATACTACTCGAGGAAGAAGTTACTCATCTTGTGCATTAATGATGGTTCTTGTCCTTATGGATGCTCCACATACCACCTGTCCCCCACTTCAGAGTTCTCCATAAGGAGTCTGGGGTAGAAAAGGAACTGAGGAGAGTTTGCCCATGCTGTGCTAGGTAGCCTCAAGGCTGACCATCATGGAGGAAAAGTGCCTTTGCAGGCTCAAAAATCTCCATTTAGAGGCACAGCTATGCCTACAGCATAGCATCCAGAGGGGGACACATCTTGGATAATAGAACACTAGAACTGCTGCCCAGCCAGACTTCCCCACTTGGGCTGCTGTGGCCCGGGCAGCACTGCTGGGTGACAGACAGCCCTGATGGTTCTCCTCCCAGGCTGCTGTGGCCCCACTACTAGTAAGCTGGCAGTGATGCACCGGGCTCCCAGATGCTGGCCCTCCTGCCCCTGGGGCTCTCTCGTCCAGGAACATGCCAGACCACGGATGCTGCCGATGAGAGAATCCCAGATTTGGGAGGTGTACCCTGTGGAAATATTTGTAGACATGTCTCCCTTACATTCAAATGTAGTGTTGTTAACTCAGTTTTTATTCTAAGTCATGTATGTTTGATGTCTGTCTTTAAATATCTGACTCTTGCAGTCATGTAATTTATGTAAAAATTTCAGGTTTTTCATTAAAAAGAGACATTTCTGGTCCTCATGGCCGCATACAACAACTTGAAAATACAGCCCAAATGCCCAGTTCATCTTTATATTGGATAAAGGCAACACATTTAGTTTGGGATTTGGAATTTTGATAAGCAGCAATACAAGTAATCCACTTGTTTTTCTTTGCAGATTAGTTCTAATATTTTTAGAACCCTTCCACCAAGTGATAATCCAGATTTTGATCCAGAAGAAGATGAACCTACCCTTGAAGCCTCCTGGCCTCACATACAGGTATAGGATTCCTTTTTCAAACATTCTTGAAATGTAGAAACTAAAGGGTGATGTAGTTCTATGGGTATTTCTTTGAAAACTATTTATTGCATCTGCTTATCATTCTTGCTTCTAACTTAAGAAAGCATTGAATTATTTTTGAAGAAGTTGAAATGCATCTTTCTGCCACACACTAACACACATGAGCCCTTCAGAAAGATTTTACGGCTGTTTTGATTCTTGAAAGCAAGCCCCTATATTTTTATTATCCTATCACAGCTGAAAACCTGGTATATGTGTTTCATGTACATTATCGCAATATTTTGGGTTCCTTTTTTTATTACAATCATCTTTAAGAGTTTCACGTTTTATACCATTGATAGTGGGTGGTTCTTCAAGTGGTTGCTCAGGTGCATTCAGATTAGGTGCGCGCGTGCCACGTGCACAGTTCCCGGAGCATTTTTTCCCCAGCGGTACCCATCGGGTCGGCAGGTCGCCCGCTGGAGTGGCACCGCGATAATAGCACATAAGTACCCCCTGCTGGCCCTCACCGTCTCTCAGTTCCTTCTTACCGCCGGTGATTGTTGTTGGAGTTTCTCTTGTTAATCCAGCGATTAGAGTTCTTTGTAGTGTAAATAGTTCTTTAGTCTTAGTTTGCATTTAATAGTATAGTTAGCACTTAGGTAGTTTAAGTGTTCTCTCCCCTTCAGGGAAGGTATGCCAGCTCGTATCCCATTTGTGGGATGAAATACTTCTCTACTCCTTTTGGGTAGGCAGGAATGATGCTGGGGTTTGCCACAGAGCAGTCGTGATCTTAGCCACTGTTTTGGACCTCAGAGACCTCAACCGGTTCATAAAGACAACGAGGTTCAGGATGGTCACGCTTGCCTCCATTATTCCCATGTTCGATATAGGAGAATGGTATGCGACCCTCGATTTAAGAGACACTTATTTTCATGTAACCATACGGCCAATGCACAGGCGCTACCTAAGGTTCGTGGTAGGGCATGAGCATTTCCAGTTTACAGTCTTGCCCTTCGGTCTCTCCACCATCCCCAGGACATTCACCAAGTGCATGGCAGTGATGGCGGCTTTCCTCGGAACACACTGAGTGCAAGTATTCCCATATCTGGATGACTAGCTCATCAGAGTGCGATAAAGAGCTCTAATCCTTCTTCACATAGACATTACAAAGTCTCTGTCTGAGGAGCTGGGACTTTTGATAAACGAGGAAAAGTCCATGTTAACTCCCTCGCAAGACATACAATTCGTGGGGGCACACCTAGACACCATTGCAGGTAGAGCATCCCTCCCCACAACCAGATTCACAACCTTGACACAAATTATTCAGGGACTTCAGCTATCTCCCCTCTCCCTTACAATGGCAAGAAACTGCATGAGACTACTGGGACACAAGGTGTCATGCATGCATGTGGTTCTCCATGCCAGACTGAGACTCAGGCAGTTACAGGCATGGTTGGCTCAGTCATTCAACCAGAATCAAGTACATTGGGACTCAGTGCTGTCGCTTCCACAGGAAGTCTTCCCATCACTGCACTGGTGGACTCAAGAAAGGGAAGTGTGCAAGGGTGTTCCGTTCCTCAACGAGACACCCACTGTGAGACTAGTTACCGATGCTTCGGACCTAGGTTGCGGGGTGCACTTATACCCTCACAGGACGCAGGGTCTATGGACTCCTCTGGAGGGAGACCTACATATAAATGTCAGAGAGTTGAGGGCAATTCGGAGAGTGTGTGAAGTCTTCTTTCCTCACCTCTCAAGCAACTTGGCGTATCTACCAGGGAACAAGAACCTCTTAGCAGACAAACTGAGTCACTCATTTGGGACTCAAGGTGGTCCATAAGGAAGGACATATTACAGGGGCTATTCTGAAAGTGGGGTTGTCCCCAGGTGGATCTTTTCACCACGGAAATAAACAAGAAGTGTCCATCCTACTACTTGTTCATGACCCAAGGGTTGAGGTCCAAAGTAGCCGATTGGCCCAAGGGACTTCTTTACGTGTTTCCCCTATTCCTGTTGATCTACAAGGTTCTCATCAGAGTCAAGAGATTCAAAGCACTAGTCTCTTAATAGCTCCAGACTGGCCCAGACAGTTCTGCTATCTGGTCCTCTTGAACATACTCCAGGTCAAGCCTCAAGCCATTTCTACTGTCCCAGATGTAATCGTTCAAGAGTGGGGGGGAGGGTCTCTTGTACCACCCGAATATCAAATCCCTCCATTTCATGGCGTGGCTTATTCATGGCTAACTGGTACAGAACTAAATTGTTCTGAGGCTGTGAGATCTGTACTGCTGAGTAGTAGAAAGCCTGCTACAAGGGCGGCATACTCAGCTAAGTGGAAAAGATTTTCATGGTGGGCTGCGGATACAGGTATAGATCCTAGTACGGCACCCACTCCTCTGGTGTTAGCATATCTCCTGGGGCTAAGGTGGGCTGGCCTTTCCATAGCATCCATTAGTGTGCATCTAGCGGCTATGTCAGCTTTCCACGGGGTAAGGAAACAGATCCCTATTCGCGAACTAGTTGATTAAGAGGTTCTTTAAGGGTCTATATACAATGTTCCCGCATGTGAAACCACCGGTGCCCCAGTGGGACCTCAATTTAGTACTTACCAAACTCATGTCCCCACCCTTTGAGCCGCTGGCCATGTGCTCGCTAAAGCACCTCTCTCTTAAAGTAGCACTTATCGTGGCAGTCACTTCAGCAAGGGGGAAGGGGAGGTCTCAAGGCACTGACGATAGAGCCCCCTTACTTACTCTTTTCAGCAGATAGGGTGAGTTTACCTCTCCACCCAGCCTTCTGACCGAATGTAGTGTCCACCTTCCATATGTCCCAAGACAAGTACCTGCCTGTGCTTTACCCAAAGTGCCATAAGTACAAGCCCTCCACTGTCTTGATGCCAAGAGAGCATTAACCTCTATATAGACGGAACCAGACACTTCCACAAGTTGTCCCAACTTTTTATTTCATTTGTGGAAAGGATGAGAGGGTTGCCAGTGTCAGCCCAGAGGCTATCTTTCTGGGTGTCGTCCTGTATAAAGGAGTGTTAGGTGTTAGCAGGCAAAGACCCGCCTCACATGACGGTCCTCTACAGCGTTCGTGGCTCGAGTCCCGATTGTAGATATCTGTAGGGTAGCCACATTGTCCTCAGTCCATACGTTCACTGTGCATCATGCCATTACGCAGCAGGCCAGGAGTGACGTAGCCCTGGGTTCTGCAGTTTTAAGTTCAGTTCTGTAACATATTCAAATAAAAGTATGTTAGAAGGAAGTCACTTGAATTGATTTCTGGGTCGTGCCTCTGACCCTACCTCCACAAGTTTTGGCTAGGGATTCACCTAATTCGAATGGACACGAGCAACCACTTGAAGAAGAAAAGAGGGTTACATACCTGTAACTGTTGTTCTTCAAGATGTATTGCTCATGTCCATTAGATCCAGCCCCCCCCCCCCCTTCCCTTTGTTGGAATCTCCGGCAAGAAGGAACTGAGGAGGGGAGGGTCGGCAGGGGTACTTATGCGCTGTTATCGCAGCACCACTCCAGGGGGCGGCATGCCAGCCCAATGGGTACCGCTGGGGGAAAAATGCTCTAGGAACCGTGCACGTAGCGCACGCACCTAATTCGAATGGACATGAGCAACATATCTCAAAGAACAACAGTACAGGTAAGTAACCCTCTTTTCTTCGGGTGAAGAGAGGATGAGGAATTTGGGCTTATTTAGTCTGCAGAAGAGAAGAGTGAGAGCCAATTTGATAGCAGCCTTCAACTTCCTGAAGGGAGGTTCCAAAGAGGATGGAGAGAGGCTGTTCTCACTCAGTAGCGATAGATGGCAGAACAAGGAACCTTACAAGTCTAGGTTGGCTATTAGGAAAAATTGTTTAAATAGGAGGATGGTGAAGTATTGGAATGGAGCTTCAGAGGGCAGCCGAGTTAGTCTGTTTGGGTATGTCTACACTACAAAGTTAATTCGAACTAACAGACGTTAGTTCGAATTAACTTTGATACGCGCTACACATGCAAACCGCTAGTTCGAACTTAATTCGAACTAGCGGTGTGCTTAATTCGAACTAGGTAAACCTCATTCTACGAGGACTAACGCCTAGTTCGAATTAACTAGTTCGAATTAAGGGCTGTGTAGCCACTTAATTCAAACTAGTGGGAGGCTAGCCCTCCCCAGCTTTCCCTGGTGGCCACTCTGGGCACCACCAGGGAAACTCGTCTGCCCCCCTCCTGACCCCGGAGCCATTAAAGGGGCACGAGCTGGCTACGGTGCCCGTGCCAGGTGCAAGCCTGCCAGCACCCAGCCAGCAACCCTGCACCTGGCACAGCTCGAGCCAGCCACCTGCTGCCACCCAGCCCTCCACCTTTTCCCGGGACCAGGGTGGCGGCTCCCAGGAGCCTGCCTGGGGCCGCAAGAGGCGGGCGCCCGCCTGGTCTAGTGTGGAAATCGTGGACCTCATCCACGACCTCTGCACTAGGCACAGGAAAGTGGCCATCTAGGGCAGGAGAGCTGCCAGCCTGGCCACCCAGGAGCAGGTTGGCATGAAAATCAAGGTGGTCCACTGAGACCCCCGACCCTGAGCTTAGAATGGCCATACTGGGTCAGACCAAAGGTCCATCTAGCCCAGTAGCCTGTCTGCCGACAGTGGCCAGCACTAGGTATCCTGGAGGGGATGGACCGAAGACAATGACCAAGCCATTTGTCTCGTGCCATCCATCTCCAGCCTTCCACAAACAGAAGCCAGGGACACCATTCCTACCCCCTGGCTAATACCACTCCATAGACCCAACCTCCATGACTTTATCTCACTTCTCTTTAAACTCTGTTCTAGTTCTAGCCTTCACAGCCTCCTGCAGCAAGGAGTTCCACAGGTTGACTATTTGCTTTGTGAAGAAGAACTTTCTGTTGTTAGTTTGAAGCCTGCTACCCATTCATTTCATTTGGTGTCCTTTAGTCCTTATATTATGGGAACTAATGAAGAACTTTTCTTTATGCACCCTTTCCACACCACTCATGCTTTTATAGGCCTCTATCATATACCCCCTCAGTCTCCTCTTTTCTAAGCTGAGAAGTCCCAGTCTCTTTAGTCTCTCTTCATATGGGATCTGTTCCAAACCCCTGATCATTTTAGTTGCCCTCCCCTCTCCCACCTTCTTTTCCCAGTCTCCCCGAGTTTTGTTCAATAAAGAGAGTTTCTATTTTTGAACACACGTGTCCTTTATTTTGTACATCAGGAAGGGGGGCTAGGGAGGGGTAAGTGGAAGGAGGTGAGGGAGGAATGGAGTACGAGCCCCCGATGGGGAGGACTGGGTGGCTCTGCGGGCTCCTCGGGGTGGAAGCTCTCCTGAAGCCCTTGATTGATTTCCCCACCCTCCGGATGGCAGCCTGCGGCAAGTGCAGCCGGTCTGATGGCCGAGTGCTGTGATGTGCCCAGTGTGGGCACTCAGGGCCCTCCAAGCCAGGACTGCTTTGCAAGTGGGGAACCCCTGAGAACTGTCTGTCCGGGGTGGGGGTCGGGTCCCTTTAAACACAGCCCTTGGCTAGCCTGAGGCAGCAGCTCCACACTCTAAGTCCTAATCTGATGCCCTGCCGGCACTGCTTCTGGCCATCCTTAACCTTGGTTCAGGGTCCACTCAGTGTAGACATGCTAGTTCGAATTAGCAAAACGCTAATTTGAACTAGTTTTTAAGTCTAGATGCGCTAATTCGAATTAGCTTAGTTCGAATTAACTAATTCAAACTAAGTTAGTTCGAATTAGTGCTGTAGTGTAGACATACCCTTATAGAAAAAAACAACAAATAGTCTAGTAGCACTTTATAGACTAATGAAACATGTTGATGGTATCATGAGCTTTCATGGGCACAGCCCACTTCTTCAGATGAGCAAAGTTATGAGTTGGGGATATGAAAACTCAAAGTAAATAGGAGAGGGGAAGGGGAGGGGGGAGAGAAAGAAAAAAGGGGAGTGGGTGGGAGACAGAGTATCATTAAGTATCTGGAGAATGGGTACTTAATCCTAAGCAGATAAAAATCAGTGTCAATAGATAGATTCCTGAAACGGAAAGGATACCACTCAGGGAGCTGTTAGCACCTTCAGTGGTTATTAAGTAGGTAGAGTTCCCACCAGCCAATATCACGATTGAGTCCATTAGCATGTGAATTGAATTTGTGGATGAACTGGGATTCCAGGACTTCTCTGTGTATTTGGCTTATAGAGCTGGTTTGTGACAAGACAGCTACCTGCAGGTCTGTCATTGTGGTTAGGCAAGCTGAAATGCTCACCAACAGGCTTCTGTTACCTAGGGAGGTGGTGGAATTCCATCCCTAGAGGTTTTTAAATCTCGGCTTGACAAAGCCCTGGCTTGGATGATTTAGTTGGGATTGGTCCTGCTTTCGGCAGAGGGCTGGACTCAATGACCTGCTGAGGTCTCTTCCAGCCCTATAATTCTATGATGTCCCCATGGGTGCTTCACTGTTGGTGATGGGTGATCCCTGAAGCCACAGTTCGGAGCTTTTCATAGCTGTTGACAGTTGGGCTGCACATGCGTAGGAGGTGCCTTGCACCGCTGACCTGGCCCCCCTCCCCTTCGGTTCCTCTTCATCCACCCTTGGTCACGGACTGAGCTCTGATCTCTCTTGCCTCAGGCGTTGTTTCTTCACATTTTCCTGCTACTTAATTGCATTTCCTTATGGGCTGTTGCTCATAGTTGATCAATTGACACAACTCCAAACAGAAAGAACATGCAGTTCCAGCTGACTGACCACCTCAGCTGCTTCACTCCCTCAGCAGGGTTTCTCTCTTTAATAATTAAAAAAAAGAATGAAAGAAGACCAAACGAGGCATACAAGCCTTAATAAGAC
The DNA here is from genome assembly GCF_052426305.1 of Pelodiscus sinensis. Taxonomy (NCBI): domain Eukaryota; kingdom Metazoa; phylum Chordata; order Testudines; family Trionychidae; genus Pelodiscus; species Pelodiscus sinensis. The sequence goes on from NC_143054.1 coordinate 149,475,296, forward strand.
GCCACCATGCCCAGCCTTCAGGGTTTTAAAAAGTGTGTACTATGTAAGGAACCCATGCCAGCGTCAGATGGGCATGATTCCTACATAAGATGTTTGGGGGAGGCACATGGCCCCTGAAAATGTAAACATTGCAGGAGCTTCACAGCCAGGGCCAGGAAAGACTGTGAAATACAGCTCCACATGATCATGTTTGAAAGGACTCTGCAGCCCTTGGACCAGCCTGAACTAACCATGAAACACAGAGACCTAAAGCACAGGTCCGTGTCACCTTTTCCGCAGAAGCAGCACAGGGCAACAGTCTCACCTGCCAAGCCTATGAAGCAGTGTCTCAGGCTGACCACTAGGGACGTGTTGCATGCACGAGGGAAGCTGGCAACAAAATCCTTATGGGGCACTGCCGTTGCCGCAACTCCCAGCAACTTGGGGTCAGCATGCTCAGCAGCAGCACCAGAAGGGCCATGCTGGCAGACCATGGCATCGCACAAACCAGTGCTCCAGCATTCGGTGCTGAGAGGAAGCACGGAACTGCTTTCCAAACAGCCCTGCAAGTCCTCAGCACTGCCTTCTCCTCAGCCACCTGCAGGGAAGCCTTCCCCAGCAGAGGATTGAACACAGATGTGGCATGATTAAAACCCTGTGCAAATGCAGGATGAGGAGATTAGCAGCTGAAGATAACAGCATTCAACTGAGCTCTCCTCATCCATCAGGAGCGCCCCTCGGGCTTAACTGACTCAGCAGGTCTTTCCTTATCTGACAGTGGACCTCCACTGACATAGAGAAATGCTGCAGTTGCTGAATACAATGAAGGCAGTGTTTTTTTCTTCATAGCACTCATCTCCAACTACATCTCATCAGTTTCAACATTATTGTGAAAGACCTCTCCATTCTCATTGGTGCCCGGAGTAGCAATATCCCCTCCCTACTACTCCCCTTCTGTCCCCTCCCCGCCCCGTGGACACTGTGGGACTATTGAGAGCCTTGCGGACGCCATCCCAGGAGCACATCTGCCTCCCCTTAGCTTCTCCAGTCCATACCCTTCCAACATCGGTAGACTCAGAGGAGGAAGAGGGTCAAATCCCAGACGATGATAGTGCTGTACAAGAAAGGCAGGTATCCGAGGACAATTCATTTTCACCCCTCGATGAGGCTGTGACACAAGAAGCATCAAATTCTATAGACCACCTAAAACAGTTCCAAGAACTTTTAAAAAGAGTAACCACTAGCCATGAGGTCCAGCTCCAGGAAGTAAAAGAGAAACAACATCACCTCTTAAAGAACATTCGTCCATCCTCTCAAGGGAAGATGATGCAGTGTTAAAGGTATCTGATGACATTTGGCGGACACCCGCCTCAATACAGCCCACCTGCAAAAAAGCTGATTTAAAAAGTACTTTGTCCCTCCCAAGAACCTGGACTTTCTCTTTTCCCACCCCCAACCGAACTTACTGGTGGTGGATGCAGCAAATCAACGTACAAAGGCCTCCTAGGTTAGATCTGCGAACAATGACAAGGAGTACAAGAAGTTAGACATCTTTGGCAAAAAGACTTATTCATCAGCCACCTGCAACTTAAAATAGCAAACTATTCTGCACTATTAGCTAACCATTATTTCGATAATTATTCTAAGCTGTCTGAACTCATGCAACCTGACTCCAAGAGGCCAATCCTCAAGGTGATCATTTATGAGGGGGACACAATTGCCCGCACTGCTCTATTAGCAGCCATAGACGTTGCGGATACGGCAACCAGAGTGACGGCCTCAGCTGTGGTGATGAGAAGAGTTTCCTGGCTACATGAAGTAGGGGTGCCTAAAGAGTTACAGACAAACTCTGAAGATAAATAGAAGTTCTTTGCAGCGAATACAGATGAGATCCTGCATAGCAGCAAGCACTCTCACACCATGCTTTGCACTCTTGGCAGGTACATACCACCATACCGGAGAAAGAGAGACATTCCTTATAACAGAAATAGGGACAACTATTACAACTGTCCCCAGTAAAGAACATGAGACTATAACTGACCCAGGCAGCAACCCCAGAGGAAGCGCCCACCTGAAGCACGCTCCTCTGGATTGCAGACCACCAAACAGCAAATTTGAGGAATTGGTCCAGGGTTTGCCCGACCTCCCCAACCATTAAGTGACAGTAACGCCCCTTTTTCCATCACTGGGCCTCAATAACATCAGATCACTGGGTATTGGAGATCATCCACATGGGATACTCCATCCCCTTCACATCATTTCTCCCCACTGCCCTCCCTTCCCTGTCACTCTTCAAGGAAACCTCTCATGAGACCCTTCTCAGGAAAGAAATTGATTGCCTCCTTCAGAAAGGCACAGTAGAGAGGGTACCCGAACACTACAAAGGAAGGGGGTTCTATTTGACCTATTTTCTCACCCAAAAGCAGACAGGAGGTTGGAGGCCAATTTTGGATCTTTGCAGGCTAAACAAATTCCTACACAAACATCATTTCAAGATGGTCACACTGGCTTAAATATTTCCAGCACTGGACAAAGGGGACTGGTTCGCACAAGGTGCGTGCTTCCATATCACAATACATCCATCGCACAGGCGTTATGTCCATTTCACAGTCAGAGATGACCACTTCCAATATACCATCATCTCCTTCACACTATCTTCAACCCCTCATGTTTTCTCAAAACTACTTGCAGTAGTGGCAGCCTATCTTCAACAGCAGGGGGCGTCTTTTTTGCCGTATCTCAACGCTTGCCTCATCAAGGGGCCATCACGAACGGAGACAGCCAAGAAGGTAGTCAAGACCAGGTGATTATTTGATTATCTCAGACTCCTCATAAACGAACACAAGTCAACTTGCAAACCAATTCAAGAGATCGAATTCATCGGCGATCGCCTCGATTCTATATCGGCCAGAGCACACTTAACAAACCAACAATTCAACACACTCCAGGTCTTAGTGACTTCCCTAATCATGAACTCGTCATTGACCGTACATACATGCCTTTAGTTGCTGGGCCACATGGCAGCTACTATGTATGTTGTCCAGTATGCACATCTCCATTTCTGCGCGATGCAACACCGGGTGACTTCTGTCTCCAAACCTTCCTATGACATCCTATTGGGAAGCGAGTCTTCATTCCAGCCCCTGTACTAGACTCCCTCAAATGGTGGACTTCACACCACAACCTCTTCGCTGGAGTTCCCTTTCTGCAGCCTGATCCATCAGGACAAATTACCACAGATGCCTCACTAATAGGACGGGGAACGCACATGTAACAACACAAAGTGCAGGGAAGATGGTCATCACATGAAGCTATGTTACACATCAGTCTTGAGCTTCAAAGGGTCAGACACATGTGCAGACACTTTGCTCCTGCCATTATGAATTGCACTGTACGGATCCTAATGGACAACACAAGGACATAAACAGGCAGGGCAGTGCTCATTCTTGATCCCTTTGTGCAGAAGTTATCCGCCTCTGGAACTGGTGCATCTGGCGTGGGGTTGTCCTCAAGGCATCTTGCCTACCTGAAGTCAGCAACGTCACAGAAGATACTTTGAGTTGCAGTTTTACCACAGACCATGAACGGGAACTATACCCAATGGTTATGGAGTCTTTCTTCCACAAGTGGGGCTATCCGGCAATAGATCTTTTTGCAATGAGGGACCATTCCAAGTGTTGCTGATTTTGCTCTCAAGCAAGGCTGGACGGGGAATCCATGGGTGATGCTTTCCTAATTGTCTGGAACAAACCTCTGCACTGCGCATTTCCCCCAGTCCCAGAAATCCCCAGGATCCTGTGGAAAATTCAATTGCACATGGCTCGAGTAATCTTAATAGCCCCATCATGGTCCAGACAGACTTGGTTTCCATACCTTCAGCACGTCAGTCGAGCCACCTCTCCCACTACCAGCTCGACGTAACCTTCTGTGTCAAAACGGGCAAACTACTTCACCCCCAACCCCACACTCTACACCTTCATGCCTGGCTTCTTTGTGATTCAATGGCACCAAATCTCAATGTTCAGAGCAAGTGAGAATTTTCCTCCTTCATAGTAGGAGGCCGTCCGCTCGAAACACCTACCTGCACAAATGGAAATGGTATACGTCCTGGTGCCAGTGGTCACAGATCGACCCCTGTATCGCCCCTATCCGCTCATCCTAGACTATCGACACAATCTAAAGAATGGGGGCCTATCCATCTCGTCCGTCAAGGTTCACTTAGCAGCGATCACAGCATTCCATGAGCACATCGATGGAGCATCTGTGTTTGCCCACCCAATCACAAAGAGATTCCTCAAAGGCCTCCACAACCTTTATCCCCCCTCACAAGAACCCAGCACCTTCCTGGGAGCTCAATTTAGTCCTGGACTGTCTCATGAGGGCTCCCTTTGAACCTATGGCCACCTGCCTGCTCTTGCTCCTAACTATGAAAATGGTGTTCTTGATTGCCATCACCTCTGTGAGGAGGGTTAGTGAGATAGGGTCCCTCATGGTGGGCCCACCATATACTACATTCATAAAAGACAAAGTTACTCTTAGACTGCAGCTATCATTCGTGCCTAAGATCAGCACCTCCTTCCATATTAACGAGCACATAGTCCTGCCTACACTCTACCCAAAACCTCACGCATCTCACAGAGAAGCTACCCTGCACAACTTAGACATTCGATGGGCTCTAGCCTTTTACATCGATAGAACACAGCAGTTTCATAAATCTCTATGCCTTTTCCTGTCCCTTGAAAACCACTCCAAGGCACTCCAATTTCAATGCAGCACATTTCCAAGTTCATAGTAGCCTGTGTACTACATTGTTGCTCTCTTCAGAATGGTCACTTGCTAGTTCCACTTAGAGCACACTCCACGCACGCCACTGCAACGTCTACTGCTTTCCTGAAAAGTGTCTCCCTCAAGGACATATACGTGGTGGCCACACGGTCATCTGACCACTCCTTTGCTAGACATTATGCTATCATGCTTCAAATAGCAACTGATACAGCAGTGGCTACAGGGGTGCTATCTTCTGCCACTCAGCAGTAACTCCAAGACCCATCATCCTCCTGGAATACTGCACTATAGTCACCAACAGTGGAGCACCTATGGGGACATCACCCACAGAAGAAAAGGTTGCCTTGTGCCGTAACGACTGTTTTTCAAGGTGTGTGTCTCTGTGGGTGCTCCATGGCCCTCCCTTCCTCTCCTCTACTCAGAGTGTTCAGTAACTCAGGCATAGATGAGGAACTGAAGGAGGGAGGGTCAGGCTGCCGCATGAGGCACCAGCTGTTAGCGGTGCGAGGCGCCTCCTGCGTGTCTGAAGCCCAACTGTCAACTCCTATGAAAAGCTCTGAACTGCGGCTCTGGGGATCAGCCATCACCAACAGTGGAGCACCCACGGGGAGAGACACTTCGAAGAACAGTCGTTACCGCACAAGGTGAGTAACTTCCTTTTTTCTGTATGGTTTAGCTGAAGTACAGCTATATATCAAAAAATTAGTTTTCTTTAAAAAAAAAAAAAGAGAGAGAGAGAAACAGGAACAACAGACTTAATGTTTCCTCTATCAAGACAAGTATCTCCCTCTTCTTCCTATCCCCTTCCCCAAGTCTACAATGAAGACGTTGTAGCTGGATAACAATTAACAAGTTATTTCATTGTTGCACTCCTGTACCTACCTCGTGATTTTTGTAACAGTGCTCTATTAATCACAATTGACTTGTGTTACTGTTTTATTTTCTTCAAGCAAACAAAGTTGTAGTCAGAAGGGTTTTGATTGCATTTAGTGACCATACACTTAACTTCAGCAATGAAGTACCTAGTATTTAAAACCTGTTCTTTTTGTATGTATTGCAATAACTCAATAGGGAACAGATAATTATGATACCTTGTGCACCACTACATATCATACAGTGATTTCATAAATCACTTTTTGACTATATAACGATAATCCATAATTGTGCTACTTGAAAAACGAGGAGTCCTATGGCACCTCAGGGACGAACGGCTTTATTAGGGCATAAGCTTATAGCCTAATAAATCTGTTAGTCTCTAATGTTCCACAGGACTCTTCATTGTATTTGAAGATAAAGACTAGTATGGCTACCCCCTGAGATTGTGCTACTTTAGTTAAATAACAGAATACTGCCATGAATATTACCCACAAAAAGTACCTGTTCAAGGCAGTGTTTTGTCTCTTAGTCAAGTTAAAGATACAAATTTCCCAGGCAGTGACCATTCAGACTAGGGTTCTTAATTATTAACCCCCAGGAGAAAGGAAAATGTCTCTGAATTTTACCTGCATGAGAAATAACTATAATTGCAGTGGGTCATAGGCTTGATGAAAGAAAGGAGATTAGAACAGATGGCTCCTATATACTGTCAACACATAGATCAACTGTGTTGAAGGACTTTTGTCCATCAGGAATTGGAACTTACAATTAATTCCCTGTGAAGTTCAATTGCGGGCATAAAACAGATCTCTACTTCTCCCTATAGAAGTGATATGGTTCTGTTGACATACTCTGCTCTTTATAGTATGCTAGCAGGTGAGGCCCATTATTGACTGGGCAAAATTCATTTTGCCTAGATTACACTTGTAGAAAAATTCAAGAAATTAAATATATGTAATAGATTTTTTTTATGTGCTTGCAAAAGAGAAGTAAAATAAGTTTTAAATTTGTAGGATTTTAACCTCAAACATTATTCATTTTATTGAATAATTACCATACATAGTAAATTTGAATCACAAACTCGTAAAGCTTCCATTACTCTTTCTGTAACTAATTTGAATTATTTTGTGATTTGTAACAGTAAAAGGTTTTTTTGCACTAAAATGACAGTTGAACAGGTGACTCAATTTTTATTTTGTTAGAATGCTATTTAAGATATTTAAGAATGCTAATCATAACAGTCAAGACTTCTTTTTTCTGATGAAAAACAAAAATAATTATTTAATCCTTTCACCTAGCATGTTCCAGTGTAAAAAGTGGCAGGATTGTTTATGCAAAATTTGGTATCTATAGGTAATCGTGAAGTATGACTTTATTTTGCACAAACAAATCCACAAACGCACTCTTCAAAATACACAGTAGAGGTTCCTGTGGGTACTCCATTTTATGATATATGTGTCCTTGTAATCTCTGGTACAGAGCACACAAGGCAGTGTTTGTGGGCCTGTGCAAAGCAACACCTTGAGACAGAGCAGTTACATGTCCACTGTTCTCAGCTTCACACTTTTCTTAACATAGACATTTTCTTTTTTCTTTTGTTTGTTCAGTTATTTTCTTCTTTAGTTCCAGTTGTGTTTGGAAGGGGGCACATTTTTTCTTTAGAATCCATTCTTTCAGTTATTTACCACTCCAGTTTATGCAGAAGACTCCGGAGCTTAAGCCCTGCCAGACTTGCCACAAATCTTTGCCCCAGAGTGATGAGCTTTGGAGCTTTGTCTCCATTGCCTCAGAGACACCTACCCACATTCTGTCAAAATGTATGGTCTGCACGGATTTAAGGCAGGTCTAAAAAAGGCAGGCTAGACTTAAGAACCTTTCAGTGGAAAGCTTACTAGCCCGAATGGGGTCTACTCTTCTCCCCATACAACATCTGAAGCTGTACCACTAGCACTTGCAGTTCTAATAGCACCTTTATAAGTTAGGACATCTTTTGCCCTTGCCAGATTAAATAGGAAGAGGGGTAGATCGCACCATAATTCCCACTCTAGAGAGATCTTGCATCCCTCCAATTTGGGGACAATTTATACCTCTAGATCAGCGGCATAGGCATGGGTACCCGCATGGCCCCACAGTATGCTAACATCTTTATGTCTGACTTAGAGGACGGTATTTGAGGAAACATTCTATCACCCGCCTTTACTTATGCTACATCGATGACATCTTTATGATCTGGACCCATGGTCAAGAGACACTGGATGCATTCCGCAGAGATTTTAACAACCTACACCCCATCATCAATCTCATCCTGGACCATACAATACTAGAGATCTATTTCCTGGACACCACAGTACAAATCACTGATGGCAAAAGCAATACCACTCTCTACACTTACCTACATGCCTCCAGCTTCCATCCAGGACACACCATACGATCCATCGTCTGTAGTCAAGCCCTTAGATACAATCATATCTGCTCCAATCCCACTGACAGAGACCAAAAACTTCAAGATTTCTATCAAGCATTCGTAAAACTCAATTACCCACGGGGGAAATAAAAAACAAATTGAAAGGGCCAGACGAGTACCCAGAAACCATCCATTTTAAGATAGGCCCAAGAAAACCAACAATAGAACACCACTTGTCATCAACTATAGCCCCCAACTTAAACCCTTCCAGCGCGTTGTCAATAACCTACAACCTAGAGTGGAACAGTATACTACACTTTGAGAGGCCCAGGGTGACAGATCTATACTCTCCTATAGACAATCACCTAACCTCAGGAAGATACTTACTAACAACCACAGAGCACACCAGATCAATAGTAACCCTAGAACTTTCTCTTGCAACAAACCCCGTTGCCAATTTTGTGACACTCTGGTGACACCATCATTGGATCAAGTCAGTTATATGATCCAAGGACTCATATTCCTGTTCATCCAGCAATGTGATTTATGCCATCATGTGCCTGCAATGTATATTGGACAGACAGTTCAGTCACTTCGCCAAAGAATTAATGCCCACAAATCAGACATCCAACATCTTCACAAAGAAAAACCTGTTAGTCTACATTTTAATCTACCTGGGCATTCATTTGAAGACCTGACAACGTGTGTCTTACTTCAAAGAGACTTTAACACCAGATTACAGAGAGAAACTTCAGAACTTTCATTCATGCTTAAATTCGACGTAACAAATGGGCCTTAATAAAGATGCTAATTACCTTACACATTACAAAGACAGCTTCCCCACCTATTGCTAGTCCTAGTAACTCCAGATTAGCCACTCATTGACTTACAATAAGCTATTTCCTCCTTCCCTCGCCCCACCTTCTGTTCTAAAATCTGATTTGTTAGTTTATAATGTGTTCACTTTCTTCATTGTATTCCTTTGTTATATATGGTCATGCCAATTCTCTTTCAGAATATGATCTGAAGAAGTGGGTCTGGCCCACAAAAACTCAGCACCTAATAAACGATCTTGTTAGTCTTTAAAGTGCTACATATTTTTTCCTTTTGTTTTATCAAGGGCCTCAGGTTTGTTTTATCAAGTTTCCCAGATGCTTTGCTGTATGACTCATTCCCACTTTAAGGCAGACTATCCACTTCTTTCCCACGTGGAAACATTATTTCAGCCACAGATTTTGGAAGTGATCAGGATATGCTATTCATTCACTTTGACTCTTTCTCTCCCTTCTCCTTCCCCATCCCTTTTTAGGGACCCCTGTCACAAAGAGCTCTTAAAACAAGCAGTTCAGTCCCTTTTGCTCCTGGAACAATTAAATCAGTTCCCTTAGAGTTTTTTGGAAGAGGGTTCAATTTTAACAAGTCCTCAAGAAGTGCGGGGAGGACATAGAAGACTGATCATTGACCTTAGAAACCCGAACACACACATCCTATCACAGCATTTCATGCTAGCCACTATAATCCCATCCATAATTCTGAGAGACTGGTTCATCACCCTTCCAGGATGCTACTTTCATCTACCCATCCCACAAATATTTCATAATAGACTCAGAACACTACCAGTATCGAGTCCTTCCCTTTGCATTCTCCATGGCCTTTTGGAGTCTTTATAAACCTCCACTCAGCAGTGGTGGCTCATTTACATTAGTGAGGCTTAGCGGTATTTCTATACCTGGTTTTTCAGGAATCTATCAGCTCTAGTGGTCCAATTTGCAGCTTCTAAGGCTCTAGCCCAGTTTGTCTCTGGGCCTTTGTCTCAGTCGGCAGAAGTCTGTGTTGACCCCAGTCCAAAGAGACCCTCTGAAGATTCCTTAAGCACCTGCCTCCCCAATGAGATTTTCTACTCTGTGTAGTCTGATCTTAGCAATAAAACACAATCTGCAAACTGCAAGGACCTGCATACAACTCCTAGGGCCACATGTTGGCTTCCATATGTGTCATGCCTCAAGATTGCACCTCAGGTGCCTTCACATAGGACAACACTGTGTACATCCCAAAAAGTTTTTTCAGACTCATCATAGTACCTCGAAGTCTTGGTCTTTCTCAGGTAGTGAAAGGACTGATCAAAGGTCAGACACCCCCACTCTCAAAGATCCTCACAACATAAGTATTCCTTTCTTTTTTGTGATTGAGGGGGTCAGCTCAGCTCCAAGAAGCCAGAGCATGTGGTCAGCACTGGATCTCGCTCCACCCAGCAGCTATTCAATCTGCTTGTCAGTACTTGGTATGCATCATACAAGGCCAGTCCATCAGAATAATGCTGGATAACAGGGAAGCAAATGTAATGTTGTAACTGACAGGGTGAAACAGGAGCCAAATCCTTATGCACAGATTCACTAAAGCTGTGGAACTGGTACATTATCCATCAGAGGGAAATCTCAGAATTTCATTTTCAAGACCTACAGAATACAATTGTAGATTCCTTAAGCAGAAAATTCCTTCAGGATCATGATTAGGAGTTGAAAAATTCTGTCTTTTACCGTATCTGCCAGACCTGGGATCTCCCAGAACATATGAAATGTTAACACAAAACACATGAAATATCCTATTTTGTGCTCCCAGCAAGGACAAGGCTGCAATTCATTGGGCGATCCATTGGTAATACTGTGGTTTTGTATGTTTAGTCAAACTATAACATAAAGGTTAGGGTTATTCTTATAGTGCAGCCCTGTCCAAAACTAGTGTGGTACTGTAACATCCTTTGCCTGTCTGTGGCAGTGCCTCTCTCAGCAAGTATCTTTTGTCATAGAACTTTGGGACCTTTATCTCAGCCTGAACCTGGGAGGATGGCTTTAGAGCCTGGAGCTAACTTGTTCAGATGAGTCTTGTCAGTTCTCGTATCAACCAAGAAACATTATACTTGCAAAACTTGCCTTACACTTCCTTTTCTGGTGCACTTTAAGCATCAGAAGTTCCACTGTCCAAAATCCTAAACTGCCTGTTTATCAGTGAGCTTAGTTGGAGTACTTTTGGTTGCTATCATAGTTTTCCACTCACTCATTGAAGACTGTCATATATTTTTGCCTACACTAGTATAGCCAGGTTCCTCAATGGCATATATAACTTGTTTCTCCCTGTGCAGAACCTGGCTCACCAGTGGTGCCTTAAATTCATTCTCAGTGCCCTGATGAACTCCTCCCCCCTTTTGTACCAGAGACTACCTCTTCTCTCCTTCAACTCTTTCTCAATATCCCAATCCATACATAATGTTGACTAAACAAATGGAAATGCTTGGTGTTTACATAGCATAATTTTATCTCTACTTAAGCTAGTAAATGGTGAATTTGCCATGTCTCCATGATCACTTCTTCCCTGAGGTCTCTTTGGAATACCATATTAATAAAAAAAATCCATTTACCAGCACTCTACCTAGAGCCTCATGTCTCCAAAAATGAAACTAGTCAACATACCCTTGATATCAGCAGGGCTCGACAAATAATGCAATCTACTCGCCCATGGCAAGTAGATTGCAACCTGGAAGAGCTGGGTTCGGGCGATCTGTTCATGTGCAGAACGATCTGTGCGTGTGCAGATTGCCGGACAGTGTGGCTGGCGAGCGGGGTTCGCCGCAGTTCAGCGAGCCCTGGATTTCAGAATGGCTCCTGCCTTCTACCTTGACAGGACTAAGATATATTCAGGGCCTCCAGATTATTTGTATTATTTGCGGAGAGGGTAAGTGACAGTCTCTGTGAAAATAGGCTGTCCAAGTGGGTTTCAAGGTGTATTTTAATCTGTTGTGAATCTACTGGGATGTAGACTCTCAGAGTTAATAGAACACACTATTAGGGCTTAGTCTACATCTGTAACTGCAACTGGTGACACAGTCCTCCTAAACATCTTAGACTTGCTTCTAGGGATGAAAGCGAGTAATCGAGTTGAGTACTTGACTATTCGCTTCCCCTCCCCACTGCACCTGTATCAAAGGCAGTAGCAGGGGTAGAAAGAGCAAGGGAGGCTGCCACGAAGCAGTCCATGTCCATGGCGGCCCAGGCTGGCCAAGAGCAGAGGCTGCTGTGGCAGCAGCCCCTATTTGTGGGGGTATAGACGTGTGCATGCTATGATAATGCACTCATAGGGACAAAAAAAAAATCTCAAAAATCAAAGCACAATTACGATATTCTAATGATCTTTTCAGGAAGAAAACATCAGGTCACAAAGCAGTAGACTGGATGGAGGATGGAGAAGTGCTGGTCTCAGTAATGACGGATGGCAGAAAAAGGAGCAATGGCCTTAAGTTACAGTGGGGGAGGTCTTCTAGGTTTGCTATTAGGAAAAACTATTTCACTAGGATGGTAGTGAAGTACTGGAATGGGTTACCTAGGTAGGTGGTGGAATCTCCATACCTAGAGGTTTTTAAGTCTCGGCTTGCAAAAGCCCTGGCTGGGTTGATTTAGTTGGGATTGGTCTTGCTTTGGGAAGGGGGCTGGACTTGATGACCTCCTGAGGTCTCTTCCAGCTCTATGATTCTATGACTTCTAGAATTTCTGCAGGATAATCTTGAGAGTTTCCAAAGAGAGCTTTCTGAAAGCCTAACTTATTAGCCATATGTGTCCTAGGAACAGCAAATGGTAAGACTACCTGGACATCAGAAGATTTTAGAGCTAGCGGAGTTACCTACATTCTTTTCATGTGTTCAGGGTTCTCCTCCGGCTTTTTGGAGTCCCCAGATGACCCTGGTCCTGCGTGTCATTTCTCCAGCTGATCCCGGGCTCCCTGTGGCATTTTCCCAGAACTTGGGGTCAGCTGGGACCCTGGGTTCTGAGGAAATGCTGCTTGGAACCCGGGGTTAGCTGGGGAGTCCCCAGCTGATCCCAGGCTCCACGGCCCTTTTATGTTTTAAAGGGGCAGCACTGCTGAGCCATGGATCAGCTGTGCGGAGCTGCCACTTTGAAGTACCCCTTTTCCTCTCTCCCCCTTTGATGCCTCTATCTCATAGAGGCAGCAAGGGGGGCGGGGAATCTACTAGTCTTTAATATCCCTAGTTCCTAGTGGCTGCACTTCACCGTTCCCAGCCATTGGGGGCAATGGGAAGCAGCAGGCAGCACATCCCTGTGGTCCATGCTGCTTTCTGCTGCTCCTATTTGACTGGAATGGAGAACCACCGATGTTTAATGGAAAACTCTGGTAGCCCTCAAGTGATTTATCCTGATGGGGGGGCAGGCAATTGTAATCCCACTGGACTCAGCGAACTGGTCAAAATGTGTTGGTGGGCCCAGATGTGACGCACCAGCAAGGTTCCTTCTAAGCTGTGTGGCAGTATGGCTCTGCAGCTGCTTAATTTGCTGTGCCCTGCCAGGGTCTCAGGGACTGTCCCTACTGGCTGGGAGAAACTCACTGCTCTATCCTCCACAGGGAGATGCTGGTGTGGCTGAGGGAAAAGTGCCCCTCCCCCAGTCAGGAAGCTCCGTGTGCAAAGCTTCCATTAGCATTGGCCTCGTTTTATAGGCAGCGCATATAATGACACCTATGTTTTGAAGTTACTTATTACTACCCATTGCAAAACCATATAATGTTGTCACACTTTAACTGTTTCAGCTGGAATATTCCATACCAGCTGTCTGCTTGATTTTTTTTTTTTTTAAAGGGGAAAGGTGGGCAGGAATTTCCACAAAAATGGTTCAGCTGTTTACAAGAAATGCTAAGGGAAAATATATTCTACAGTGATAACAAATTTGTTGTAACGTTCTTTGAGAAACTCTAGTGTCTCCAACACAAAAATAGTGGGTGATCATGTAATTAGACTGTATCATAAATACATGCACACAGGGCAGTGGAATTAGAATTGTATGGGCAAACTTTATTCTATCATTTCCTAACTTGTGCATGTTTGACTTCATAGTATTTGTTCTTTTAATATACAGGCAGTCCCCGAGTTACGCGGCTCCGACTTATGTTGGATCCGCACTTACGAACGGGGCTTTCTCTGGGACCGCCCAGAGCGCAGCGGTCTCGCCACCTCGACCTCCAGGGCGAGAAAAGCTGCTCCGGGTGCCCCTGGTCTGCTGCGGACTGTCTCCAGCAGACCAGGGACACCTGGAGCAAAGCCGGGAAGGCGGAAGGGTCCCGCGCCTCCCCAGCTTTGCCATGGCAAAGCCTCAGAGGCACGGGACCCCTCCGCCTCCCCAGCTTTGCTCCAGGTGCCTCTGGTCTGCTGGGGACCAATGCGCTGCTGCTGTCCCGCTGCCGGCGTGTTCTGCAGCTTTGCTCCCCGTCTCCCTGGTCTGCTGGAGACCAACAGACCAGGGAGACGGGGAGCAAAGCCGGGGAGCACGTGGGCAGCGGACAGCCCAGATGCTCCGCGGCTGTCCTGCTGCTGGCGCGTTCCGCGGCTTTGCTCCCGGTCTCCCTGGTCTGCTGGAGACCAACAGAGCAGGGAGACGGGGAGAAAAGCGGAGCAAAGCTGCGGAGGACCTGGGCGGCGGGACCGCAGTGCGTCTTGGTTCCCCGCCCGCGTCTCCGGGGTCTGCTGGGGGGGGGAGAGGGCACAGCTAGTATGTTCCCCCCGATTCCCCCCCCCCCCCCCAGCAGTCCAGGGTTTTCTCCGGATGTCTGTGGTAGAGCAGCTGGGGCACTGCCGGTTGGTCCCGCAGCGCCGCTCTGGGCGCTACTGGAGCAACCCAGCAGCACCCCAGCTGCTCTGCCCCAGGCGTCCCCAAGTCACCCGCTGCTGAAACTGACCAGCGCTGACTACAGGAAGCCCTAGGCAGAGTTGCTCTGTCCCGGGCTTCCTGGAATCAGCCGCTGATCAGTTTCAACAGGCTGAATCTGGATGCCAGTTCCGACTTACATACAGATTCAACTTAAGAACAAACCTACAGTCCCTATCTTGTATGTAACCCGGGGACTGCCTGTAGTTTTGTTTTATATAATGTGGATAGCTTCAAATCTCTTTAAACACTTACTGCTAAATTACTTCAGTCAATTGGGGAGGAGGGGGGAAGAGGCAAGTATTGGGAGAAATACTGCACATTTCCTTCCTTGGGCCTACCAGATGCCTTAATTGATTATCACAAACATATATACCGGCACATATGCATTTATCATGTATTACATAATGGTGCATTACAAGCATTTTTCTCTCACCTCTGCTCTTTATTTAGAAATTCTAGTTAATTGTTTAGGTATTGGTTCTCTAAAAAGATTTGACTAGTCTTCAATAGGATTCCATCCATGTGTCATCAGATGTTTTAAAGATTGTAGTTAAAATGTCTGACTTCAAAATTATTACTCCTCATAAAGTTTTTAAGGCCCACTCAATAGTGGCTATACAAGAGCATTTTGACTGGGCTTTAGTACACCCAACAGCACTAAAATGGTAGTTGATTATCACCAAGGCCTCGTATCTCCAATGACACTATGCCTAAATTTATGTACCACACCCTACATCTGTGAACCACATTTCCACTGTCAGCTCTCATTGCATAAAGAGGCCTCAGTCTTGTGCATCTAGCTGGCTGGGAGAGGAGAGACTGATTGCAGTTGCCATCCTGCATTTCATTTCTCTTCTGCTGTGACTTGAAGCATACTGTTTTCTATACTGAGCTTTTCAAGATCTCAAGAGTGAGGCAGAAGCTCTGACCCTCCATACTTCTCTGGTCTATTACAAGTCTTCCGCTCCCCTTAGTCCCTTCCCTCCTGTGGATCTGCCAAGGCCCATGGGAGGGAGGACCAGCTCTTCTGAACATTTTAGGGGTAAGACTCCATATATGCTGTATCATGTTGGGTCTAAAATCTGCAACAAGGCTCTGCTGTTTGGATTGGGATGTCAAGTATACAGATGCGTAATTCATAGTAAAGATTAAACTTTCGTGCATTTGTGCAGTTTTTTAAAAATACGGATTAAAAAAATGTATAATTTATATCTAACTTTGGGAACCAAACTTTTATTAGTATATATTTTTAAAAGGAATTTTCTATTTGTGCACATTGGTCTTGTATTCATAGTTGTCCTAGCCTTTAACTTTATATACACTTTGAATTATATCCTTCTTGATGCTAAAATATTTTCAGTATCCTCTTCTCCTATTGACATAATTAGAAGTAATAAAATATTTGGTAGTTTGAATCTTTATTATTTTAGTAAACAGCAGTGGTAACTTCTTCAGAGTTTTCATTTAATGTTTGTTATAGTTGGTGTATGAATTTTTCCTGAGATTTTTGGAGAGCCCAGATTTCCAGCCTAGTACTGCAAAGCGATACATTGATCAGAAATTTGTACAGCAGGTGAGTGTAACATTTTTATATTTAATACTTGGTTAACTCTTAACTGAAAGTGATGCTGTTGTAGTATTGGTTTGTATTTTGCAGATTTTGATAAAACTGGTTCTTTATATTGTAACATGAGAATCCTTTTTGTTTGCCAGCTGTTCTACTAGTAGAAGAATATCTACACAAACTACATGTAATCTGGAAATTCAGAAACTTATAAATCATAGAGATAATACTGAGTTTTGTTAAGAAAAAAATTGCAACGTACAATAGCTTCAATTTGTGGAATAAAATTTGAGTTTCATAACAATACATACGTTACTGTTTTCCAGTGAAATATAGATAATCCTCAGTGCTGACCTATTGTAATGACTTTTTCACTCTCACTACATGAGTTAATACTTGTGTGATCATTCTCAGGTCACCCAAGACTGATAGTTACATTGTTAACCCCAGGATGAGGGAGACTTGCTTGCCCATCTGGTTGTCAGTTCTCTAATAAAACATGATCAGCCTTTCAACTACTCAAAGATTCTTCTGGGCTCTGTCAGCCTTATCGTTACCTTGCATACTAACAAGAAATGTATCCTAGTCCTCTAGTTTTTTTTTTTGAAACATTCTCTTGTGATCTTCAGCACCTGATACTGGTTATTCACAAAAATCCTAGGTTCTCTACCTCAAAGTACCCCCAAAATATCTTAAACAGCAATGGTCCTATAGCACCTTAAAGACTAATAATAATGCACAAATAGTATTATGTGCTTTCGTGGGCACAACCCACTTCTTCAGATGACAAATATGGACCAAGGGGCACGAGTTCATTCATTTTCCTTAAAGCACAATTCCTTTATTATAACACACAGCACTTGTAATAAAACAGAAGATTTATTTAAGACAGAAAAGTGATTCTACTAGAAACAAGAGGCAGTGATGGAAATAGAGTACATGACAAAATAATAAAATGAAAACCTGGGTTTACATTTCATATTTATCTTTCCTATCTAAAAAATAGATTATCTCCCAAAGTTCAGTCTGTTGCAGAGCTGGCTACCTTCACAGGAACTAGGATTCATTTTTTAATAAGAACAGCCCCTGCTCCTCAAGATGTCTCCTCAATAAAAGAATCCAAAGTGTCTTGCCCTGCTCTTTGTTATGCTGAAATAGTGTTTTGTCTTTATTCATAGACAGAGTAATTCTCTTTTTGTTTGTGTTCCTTTTTTATCTCCAGGTGGTTTTGATTCCTTGAATTTGTCTCTGATGGTTTCCCATTGACAGTCTTAAAATGGGACAAGGCTAGACAGTTGAGCCTTGCATTCCATCTGTGGCTAACCCAGGCAGGGTAGCAACTCTCTCCTGATCTAATGTTTACTCCATGTCCTGAAAGTATACTTCAATATAAATTCATTATACTTTAAATATTACCTGTATGTACACAGGATTTATGAATCTTGACAAGTATTGAATAAAAAACCAGTTAGTATAAACAAAAGCATAAATGTGAAATGTATCCTATTTGTTTTGAAATGAGAGGAATCAATTAGGACAGATAATTTTCTATTACCTACTGGTATCAGATCCAGACAAAATATTCCTAAATGCGATGGCTGTGAGATTTTTAGTTCTAGAGCTTTCTTTATAAAAGCACCATACTTCACTCTTTCCTTTGCTTTGAGAAAATGCACTTGATTCTTATCTTTCATTTTACAGAAAGTAGGCCCTGATCTTACAGAAACTTGTGTGTTTAACTTTAAACACATGAAAAGTTTTGTTGAAATCTTTAGGCTACTTGTGCCTATTTAACTGTTTGAGTGTGTGTCTTTGAGGACAGGGGCCTTAAATAATACCTTCCAGCTATTTATTATAGAATATGCAACCCAGAGGCATTGAGACCACTGACAGAAGAGAGTGAAATCTGCCCTACAGCCTTAACTGAGAGTCAGCTGGCTTTTCGTTCAAGTCCATGGCCTTAGTCCCTAAGGTCACATGTTCATTCCCTTCTACTGATGACCAGAGTCTATTGACTTTACAAATAGAACTGGAAGGAGCTTCAAGAGGTCATCAAGTCCAGTACCCTGCACTCATGGAAGGAACAAACTCCGCCTACATCATCTCCCTCCTCCTTATAACAATCTCTTATGTTCTAGAAAACTGTTGTCCTATCCCCTCTTGTCTTCTCTTTTCCAGACTAAACAAACCCATTTCTTTCAATCTCCCTTCATAAGTCATGTATTCTAGACCCGTAATTATTTCTGTGGTTCTTCTCTCAACTTTCTCCAGTTTGTCCGCATCTTTCCTGGATTCTGGCATACAGAACTGGATACAATGCTCCCAGTTGAGGCCTAATCCATGCAGAGTGGAATAACTGCTTCTCATGTCTTGCTTTCAACATTCCTGTTAATAGATCTCAGAAATGTTTGCTTTTTTGCAAGTGTTATGTTGATTCATACTTAACTTGTGGTCCACTATGACCCCTAAGATCTCTTTCTGCATAACTCCTTCCTAGAGCCTCATTTCCCATTTTATATGTGTGCAACTGGTTGTTCATTCCTAAGTGGAGTACTTGGCATTTGTCCTTATTGAATTTCACCCTGTTCACCACAGACCATTTCTCCAGTTTGTCCAGATCTTTTAAAATTATTCTCCTATCTTCCAAAGCACTTGCAGCCCCTTCCAACTTGGTCTCATCTGCAAACTTTACAAGTATACTCTTTCTGCCGTTATCTAAATAATGGGTTCCCAAACTGGGGGACATGAACAAATTCCAGGAGGGGGCACGAGGCAACCCAGCCCCCCCTCCCCATCAGTTACCTCCCCCATCCCCCAAGTTGTGCTGCTATTTTTGTTTTTTGGCCCCGGTCAGTTCCTTTTTGGGGGGCGGGGGGGGGGGGTACCTTGCCCTTTCTGATTTTGTAACTACATACTTGTGGTGGTTTTTATATTTATTCTTGGTAATTTGACCTAGGTTTTACAGTAAAACTGTTTTAATTTTTAGATTGTTTAGGATCTCTTGGTTAAGTCAAGGAGATCTGCTGCCATTTTTCCTACACAGTGGAATAGTTTTGTCTTGTGCTCTTAATAATGCCTCTTTGAAAAACTGTCTTGTTTTTCCTCTTAGACTTGCTTCCCATGGTATTTTACTTATCAGTTCCATGAATCTGCTAAAGTCTGCTTTCTTGAAACCCATTGTCTTTATTTTGCTATTCTCCGTCCTACCATTCCTTAGAAACATGAACGCTGTCATTTCATAAAAAGTCTTTATAAAAAGATAGCTGTGTTACTCTGTAACTTTAAAAACAACATAAGAATGGCCATACTAGATCAGACCAACGGTCCATCCAGCCCAGTATCCTTTCTGCTGACAGTGGCCAATACCAGATACCCCAGAGGGAGGAGACACAACAGGTAATTCTCATGTGATCCCTTCCCTGTCACCCAGAGGCTAGGGACACTATTTCTACCCATCCCGATTAATAGCCATTGATGGACCTAACCTCCAGAATCTATCTAGCTCTTTTTTGAACCCTGTTAAAGTCCTAGCCTTCACTACATCCTCTGGCAAGGAGTTCCAGAGATTGATTGTGCACTGAGTGCAGAAAAACTTCCTTCTTTTTGTTTTAAACATGATGCCTATTAATTTCATTTAGTGACCTCTAGTTCTTATGTTGTGTGAATAAGTAAATAACTTTTCCTTATTCACTTTTTCCATACCAGTCATGATTTTATAGACCTCTGTCATATCCCCCTTTAGTCTCTTC
Source organism: Pelodiscus sinensis (assembly GCF_052426305.1). Taxonomy (NCBI): domain Eukaryota; kingdom Metazoa; phylum Chordata; order Testudines; family Trionychidae; genus Pelodiscus; species Pelodiscus sinensis. Next base: position 149,495,360 of record NC_143054.1, read on the forward strand.
TTTTCTAAACTGAAAAGTCTAAGTCTTTTTAGTCTCTCTTTATATTGGACCCATTCCAAACCCCTCATCATTTTTGTCGCCCTGTGTGACGGACTGGGCCGTGTCTGGGCACAGCTGAGGGCGTCCGCTCAGGGCGAATTGCTCAAATCTGGGGCTCCTTACAGCCCCCAGACTGGTGACCTCTCCAAACAGGCCACAAACCAGTCCCACAGAGCACTTCAGCTTCCTGCCTGAAGTCTCACGAGCAAAACCCCTCTGACGCCCCAGCAATATCCGTGCCCCAGATGGCCCCAGGCCTCATACACAGGTGGGGGTTCCAGGACAAACCTTTGGGGGACCCCACTCTCCATTCGGAAAACCTACCATTTATTCCTACCCTTTGTCTCCTGTTTTTTAACCAGTTATCAGTCCATGAAATTACCTTCTCTCTTATCCCATGATAACTTACTTTGCTTAAGAGCCTTAGGTGAGGGACCTTGTCAAAGGCTTTCTGGAAATCTAAGTACACTATAGCCACTGGATCCCCCTTGTCCACATGTTTGTTGACCCTTTCAAGAAACTCTAGCAGATTAGTAAAATATGTTTTCCCTTTACAGAGACTATGTTGACTTCCCCCAACAAATTATTTTCATCTATGTCTAACAATTTTATTCTTTACTATGGTTTCAACAAGCAGTCCCGTGGCACCTTAGAGACTAACAAATATATCATGAGTTTTCATGGGTAAAACCCACTTCATCAGATGAGTTGGTATGGAAATTACAGAATCCAGAGTGTATATATAACAATAAAAACAGTTTTCTGTCAATTGTAGGACCAGTGCTAATGACACTAAGTCAGGCTGGATGTGTCCCATTTGTAGCTTTTGATAAGTAAATGTGAATATTAAAGCCAAGAGAAATTGCCTTGCTTATTTCATGATCACTTTCACCCAAGCTGCCTTCCATTTTCAAATTCTAAACTCATTCTAGATTTGATTTTGACAAATAAGAAGGAACAGCCTGCCCCCAGTAGCTTTCTTTATCTTCTGAAATAAAAAATAATCTGTGCTCTGTTATTTTCCCCAACAGATGTCTGGATAGTTGAAGTCCTCCATCACCACCAAGTCCTGTGCTTTAGATAACTTTGTTGATTCAAAATAAACAAAAAAAGCCTTATCCCCCTTTTCTTCCTTGGTTAGGTGGTCTATAGTAGACCACTACCGTGACATAATGGTTGTGTTTTACCCTGAGACTCTCAACAAGTCTGTCTCATTTCTGTTTGCACTTCAGTCCAAATGTATACATTTTTAATATATATAGCAACACCTCCTCCCTTCGACCAATATTCCAGCTATGCATATTATCACATCAAATCTCTGTGATACCAAATATGTCATAGTTTTGTTTATTTACTAGCATTATGAATTCTTCCTAGTTGTTTCCCATACCTCTTGCATTAGTATATAGATAAATCAAAATCAGTATTTTAGTTTGCAAGTTATGGGAATTGTTGGCAATTTTTTTGAGCTATTCAGTCCAATGCTTTCTAAATGTTGAGTTGTTAGATGAAACTACAAAATTAATAAAATGATTACTCTAAAGACATCCAATCCCAGTTGAAATTATTTAACTGATGTGCATTGTATAAAAAGCTTCATGTTGTGTTTGAATATGTTTCTTAGACGATGAAATGCTAAGGGACAGGAAAATAAAGCTTTGGAACAATGAGTTAATATTATGTTAATTCATTCAATGTTGACGATATGAACAGAATTGTAAGTAAGTGTTTGCTTCTAATAATACTTAGAATTAACAAAATGACACTTTTTACAAAAATAAACTAATATCTGATTTATGTTTAAAGCTGTTGGAGCTTTTTGATAGTGAAGACCCACGGGAGCGTGATTTCCTAAAGACAGTCCTTCATCGAATTTATGGAAAATTCCTTGGATTAAGGGCATTCATCAGAAAACAAATTAACAACATTTTCCTCAGGTAATTTATAGAGCTAGTTCTGTATTTAGCCTAGACGATAAATATTTAACTTAAGGACCCTCCTTTTTTATGGCTTTATGTGAAACAGTCAGCAGAACCATCATAGTAAATGCTGACTAGCAAACAGGGAATTTATATGATTGTCAGTTACATAGACTCCATCAGTAAGATGTTTATGAATGAGAACTGAAATGATAGATTGTCCTTGTTCGTCAGCATGATATTCGGGATGTCCTTGTCAGAGCCATGCGAGGAGCTGACCATAGGCTTGTCCGCAATATTTTCAAGATACACATTGCTCAGCATCACCCGAAGCGCCCAAAGCTCATTCGAACAGCCTTTAACATTGCCAGACTCCAGCAGCTTTTTCATCTGCGCAAGTTCCAGATGAAAAGTTGACTGCCAACAGACCATTGATTGGAGGTCCAATTCAGAAGTGGAGCCAGTTTAGAGAAATGGTGATGGAGACAGCGAAGTCAGTGCTGGGTCCCAAGAAACGCAGTCATGAAGACTGGTTTGATGAGAACAACAGTGCTATTGAGGACCTGCTTGCCAAGAAAAACAAGGCATTTATGGAGTGGCAGAATGACCCAGGCTCCATCTCTAAGAAAGACAGGTTTAAGTTTCTCCAGGCCCAGGCTCAGTGGTGGGAGAAAAAAGCTGAAGAGGTGCAACACTATGCTGTCTTAAATAACTCAAGGGAGTTCTTCAGCTCCATCAACTCAGTCTTTGGTCCTTCCAAGTCTGGCTTTGCCCCCTTGTTATCTGCAGACAGAACCATATTGATTAGGGATAAGGCTGGCATTAATAACCGATGGAAAGAGTATTTCAGTCAGCTCCTGAATCGTCCATCATCAGTCCATCAGTCAGCACTGGAATAGATTCCTCAGAAGCCAACTCTTGAAGACCTGGGAGATCCTCCATTTATTGACAAAGTTAGAAAGGCCATCAAGCAGATGAGTTGTGGCAAGACATCTAGCAAGGATGGAATTCCCGCAGAACTGTACAAGGCGTTTAATGAGGAGTCACTTAAGGTTTTTCATAGTGTCTTGACCAGTATTTGGGAAGAGGAAGAAATGCCATCTGATCTCTGTGATGCCGTGATAGTTGCTCTGTACAAGAATAAGGGTGCAAGAGCTGATTTGCGAGAACTACAGAGGTACCTTGCTGCTTTCTATTGCCGGGAAAATCTTCGCCCGCTTCTGCGGTACCGGGCTGCAGAAAAAAATACTGGGCCTCAGCATGGCTTCCAGGGTGTCCCGGGCTCCCGGACTGCCTGAGCAGCGCCAGGTTCCCCAAGCCCTCAGCCGGGCTGGGCGGATGCAGCCGTATGTTTCAGGCTCCCGGCAGAGGCATAGTGAGCTCTTATTGCTGGCTGTGGAGGAGGGAGCAGGGAGTTGGATATGGCTGCAGGGAAGCAGTGTCGGGGCAGTGGAGCTGCCTGGGGAAGATAGGGAGGGGAACTGGCCAGCGGAAGCAGGGCTGGCTGGGGAGGGAGGAAACCAGCTGGCAGAAGTGGGGCTGGCGGGGGGCGGGGGTCAGGAGTATTGGAGCTGGCCAGGGGAGGTCGTGGGGGGAGAGGCGGGGGGGACTGGTTGGCAGAAGCAGGGCTGGCCAGGGGAGATCGTGGAGGGAAAGGGGGGGACCGGCTGGCAAGAGCAGTGAGGCTGGCTGGGGGAGATCGCGGGGCTCGCTGGGGAACTAGCCGGCAGAAGCAGGGCTGGCGGGGGAAGGAGGGAACCGGCTTGCAGAAGTGGGGCTGACGGGGGGGGGGGGGTTTAGGAGTATTGAGGCTGGCCAGGGGAGGTCGCAGGGGGGACTGGTTGGCAGAAGCAGGGCTGGCCAGGGGAGATCGGAGGGAAAGGGGGACCGGTTGGCAGGGACAGTGAGGCTGTCTGGGGGAGATCGCGGGGCTTGCTGGGGAACTAGCCGGCAGAAGCAGGGCTGGCGGGGGCAGCAGGGCTTGCCAGGAGAGATTGGGAGAGAATCGGCTGGCGGGGATAGCGGAGCTGGCCCAGGGTGGGGAGGGGGGAGGTGGGGGGGGGAGAATCGGCCAGTGGGGAGTGGAACAGTTCAGGGCGCGCACAGATCCTGAATAAAAATTTAAAAGCAGTGCCTTTTAAATATCCCCACTGTTGACAATGAGGTTTAAAGGCACTCTAGTGTGTCAGAATGGAGAGAACCTGGTTCACCATCCGGAATGAGAATATGGATAAAAAATTCCAAAGATGGTGTCAGCTTTCTGAAAATAAATGAGCCCCCTTTCAATACATGATGTGGTGGTGCAGGGTTTTTATTGGACTACAGTCCATTTTTCCAATCCAAATTCCCTTAACTTGCTGGTAAGAATGTTGTGGGTGGACATATCAAAAGCTTTGCTAAAGCTGGTTCTGGGGGCTTTAGGGGGACCAAAAACAATGTATTTGCATATTCATCATTTGCTTAATAAATATGCAAATGAATGTTACCGGTCCTCCGAAAGCTCGTGAATGGATTTACTGGTCCCCATGCCAAAAAGTTTGGAAACCCCTGATCTAAACTATTTGGTCTCACAATTAGCCTCGGAAAGACAGAAGTCCTCTTCCAGCCTGCACCAAACAGTGCTCCTCCACAGCCATATATCACTATTGATGGTACACAACTGAAGGTAGTGGACAGCTTTAAGTACCTGGGCGCACAATATCAAGTGATGGATCCCTTGACAAAGAGATTACAGCGAGGATCCAGAAAGCCAGTTAGAGCACTTGGGAGATTGCATATTAAAGTTCTTCAGCACAAAGATATTTGCCTGTCAGCTAAACTCAAGGTATATAATGCTGTGGTCCTCACCTCTCTCCTGTATGGCTGTGAAACATGGACCCTGTACCGTAGGCCCATCAAGCGGATGGAGCAGTTCCACATGTGCTCCCTATGATCAATCATGCGAGTACTCTGGCAGGACTGAATTACTAACTAAGAAGTGCTTGATAGAACTAGTCCACAAGCATCAAAGCCAAGATTCTCCAGATCCAGCTTCGATGGTCTGGCCATGTTCTCCGCATGGACGAAAGCAGGATCCCGAGGCAGCTTTTCTACGGGAGCTGGTACGTGGTAGTTGCAAACAGGGACACCCGAGGAAGAGGTATAAGGATAACCTGAAGACCAACTTGCAGTGGACAGGCCTTCAACCTCGATAATTTGAACTAGCTGCTGCAGACAGGACTAATTGGCGTTCCCATACGAGAAAAGCAGTGACAAAGTTTGAGGATGACCTCCGCCAACGCCTCACTGCTGCACGTGAAAGACGACATAGAGCTGTGTTCTCTCCTGTCCTGACAGCCGGCGTCCCATGCCCTATTTGTAGCCACAGGTATGCTTCAACCTTTGGGCTCTGGAGCCACATGCATCTCCACAAATGAACTACACAACATGTCTTCCTCGGCTCCCGAGAAACAACGAACAAGACTCCATCAGTAAGATGTTTATGAATGAGAACTGAAAAAACTCAGCACCTTGCAGGATCAGGCCTTTACTGTAGGACTTGATTATGTATGAAAACTTGCACTAGTTGTACAGTGTAAAACTTAATCTAGTTACACTGGTGCAAATTCCTAATATATTTACTTAAACAAATTTAAATTGCATTGTACCTGATTTAGCTTAATATGAAGGAAGAAAAATGAGCTCTAAGCAGATGTCAGTACAGCAAAAGTTATGCATTGGTAAGCCTAGCTTGACTCCAACTAGCACAGGTAACAAAAACAGTGAAGTCAATGCTGTTGCTGGATTCAGTGTGGATATTACAAGCATGATGCAGAACCTGGGTAGGTATTTAGGTTGTTAATTCATTCTGACTTCACTGCTAGGGTATGTCTAGACTACATGCCTCTGCCGACAGAGGCATGTAAAATAGGCTACTCTACATAGTTAGTGAACTGGGGATTTAAATATCCCCCGCTTCATTAAAATAAAAATGGCCACCGTTCCGTGCCGTGCCGGCCCTTATGCCTCGTGAAACGAAGTTTACAGGAGCGGTCGACAAAGGCGTTTCCTGTCGACCGATCCGCGTCTTGACTAGCACCCTGTGCTGACCATCAGCTGAGGCGGAAGAGCACAGCGGCCATTTTTATTTTAATGAAGCCGGGAATATTTAAATCCCTGCTTCATTGACTATGTCGGGTAACCTATCTTACATGCCTCTGTCGGCAGTGGCATGTAGTCTAGACATACCCTTACTGTTTCCCATGCTACCTACATTCAAGTACCTTTGTTAGGCTAAACTCTAGCTGTGGAGACATACCATAAACTGCAAAGAGCCAACTGACTTTTGAACTACAAAGGAAAACAAATATTAGAAATTTAAATAAAATACACTTAATAAAGAGTTTCACTATTAGAATTTTTTTCTCTTATTTTCGTTTTATTAGTGTACTAATTACTATTGCATCTTATTGTTAACAGGTTTATATATGAAACAGAGCACTTCAATGGTGTTGCTGAACTACTTGAGATATTGGGAAGGTAAGTTTGGTTTGATAATATAAGTTGAACATTGTATTTTGTTTCTTTCCAATTGTGGGGATGTCAAAGAAGATTGTTATGCTTATAAAGTGATGCCATTGTATTTCTCTCTCTCTCTCTCTCTCTCTCTCTCTTATATAAAATAAATAACATTTTCCATCTGGATGAGAGAATGACATAACATTACTCTGCATCGCCCCCCTTTCCTTACTCCCCCAGCACCTCGGCAGAATCTGAAGGGGAAGTGGCAGCTATGGTGGGGGATGACTGAAAGATACTCAGAGAACTCTGCTGGTCCCCATCCCTTCTGCTTCCCATCCAGATCCGCTTCTAATTCCAGGTCTGGGGCCCTTAGGCTCTGCTACCCAGTGGGGAACCACTGCTGCCGCCTGCCTCGGGTCAGACACTTGGGCCACTGCCTGGCGCTCCAGCCTCATGTCCCTCCCCCCCCATACCCCTCCTTCAAGATTAGAGCGATGTTGCGGGGAGAGGGGGAGAGAAGCTCTGCAGCTCTGTGCTGAATCCAGCTTCCCCACAAGCTGGATCCGGTGCGGAGCCACGGGGCTTTCTCCCCATTCCCCCTGCAACAAGCCTCCATTGGCACGCTAATCTTGAGGGGGCTTGGGTCACAAGACTGGAATAAGAACAGAAGTGGCTTCCCCTTTGGAACAGCAGGGAAAGCCTCCAGAGCTTAGGAACAGCACCCAGAATGAAAAGAAGCCCCCCCTCTTCTCCTCAGTCACTCATGCCCAGACCCTGCACCTCCAGTGCCTCACACCCTCTCCCCTTCTTCATCCCCAGCCTGCTCCTGCCTTTCACCTCTGGCCAGACACCCTGCACCCAACCTACTCCTGCCCCTTCCACCATGGCCAGATGTCCTGCCCCCAGTCCACTCCTGCCCTCTCCCCTACTCCTGCCTCCTCTCCTCCCAGCGAGACACCCTAGCCCACTCCCCTGCTATTGCCCTCTCTCCCTTCTCCTTGTCCCTGGCCAGATACTTGCCCCCAGTCTGCTCCTGCTCTTGACTCCTCCCCCCTGCCAGACACCCTATCCAATCAGGGCCCAGTCCCCATCTGGCTGCAGGAAGGGCTGGTGGCACACCCCCCCCCCCCCCCCCCGCTGCAGCTCAGGTAGGAGGGGAGGCCACAATCTGGCTGCGGTTGACAAATGGGAGGGTTGGTAAGCAGTGGGGCACAGCCCCCTAGTATCAATATCAAATTAGAAAAGTTTGCTTTGTCTATGTAAATCTTTAAAATGATCTGCAATGGATTTCTTTTTAAATTGGCTTCTCTTTTTTTGGCTTTGGCATGATGTATGAAAAGCATGAAAGGTAGTTTTTGCCTTTAAAAGGGGGTTTGTTTTCTCTTGCTTATAATTATTTTTTAAAATAAAATGTATGTCTCCATCTTGGCTTTGCTAAGAGACTAGTTATGTATCTCAGGAGTACATTGTTAGCTATTATGCCTAAATTGAAGGTGATATTTAATTTTTAACAGGGTTTTCTTCTCCTACCATGTTGGTTAGGCTTTGTCTACACTACAAAGCTTTTAGTGATACAGTTGTGTCTCTAAAAGTCAGGTACTGTAAATGCTGTTTGTCTGCAGTTTTGCTGAGAGTGAGTGCTCCTGCCAACAATAAGCCATTTCAGCTGCAACTTGCCAAGGCAAAATTTTTGTCATATGGGGTGGGGGATAAACACCTATGAAGGATGAACGTTTTGTCCCTCAATTGACATTGTAGCCAAAGCCTCAGTCATTAAAGCTTTATTGGTATTAAAATAGTCTGACTGAATATCCTTTTCCCTCACAGTTTTGTAATGGTACTCTACAATTGACATAAATTTCACTATTGCAGAAAAGATCTATCAAAAAATTTCCTATTGATCCACCTGAATAATTGCTAAAATTAAGGACAGCTGAAGGGAGAGACAGCTTCAGCGGTCAGAACAATTTTTACTACTGCTTCACTTACACTTGCTTTTGAGTAGGTTCAACTAAAACTCCTGTAGGAAGTGTAAAATTGTCTACAGTAAGGCTCCGATATGCAGGATTAGCTGCATCACCTGATGATTTTTGTGGTACATTTTATTGGCGTACATATGGCAATGGTGTCTACCCTTAAGTTACAGGACCTGAATTTATAAGGTAAAAAGAAAACTGCTACCTCCTCCCCACTCCCCATTACAAAAATCACCAAAGCAAATAAACTTTCAGGCCTTATTTATGTGTCAGTAGTAAAATAGAGTATAATTGTATTTCTTCTCTTTCAAGATCACCTTTTAATTATTGTGAGTGGACAGCGTGTCAACCTCACTAAGATCTGTGGTTAATGTGCCTTGCTAAGATCTACAGTGAGACTGCAAGATGCTTCTGATTTTAAAAATGGAAAAATCTTGGAAATTTTACTCTAAATTATCCCCAACGATCACAAAGAATTGAACTTCTGTACTACAGACACTGATAACTGAGCGTATGGGCTTCTAGCCCACTTCCCAATCCCTAAATAATAGGTATATTTTGTAAAGTTCATGTAAAAAAGTAAGCTTTGAGTACAATAATTCTCAGTCTGTCAAGAAAAAGGAAGTGTCCCCCTATTTTTTAAGATAAAATAATTGTGCTTGTTCATGTTTTTCAGCATTATTAATGGTTTTGCATTGCCATTGAAAGCAGAACACAAACAGTTTCTTATGAAGGTGTTGATTCCTATGCATACTGCTAAGGGATTAGCTTTATTTCATGCACAGGTAGGTTTTTTTTAAAACATTTTGGAACAGAATATATTTCAAGTATATATAAACCTTACAATTTTTTCCATACCTGGGGGGTGGTGGAAGCAATTGAGAAATTTTTAAAGTTCTTTCTGGCATAATACTTAATATGCACTAGTAATAGTGGATAAGCACAACAACATGGCTTATAGTCATAGCATGTATCATGGCTCAGTTCCCCAACTTGGCACTTCGAGAGTAGATATGGGGGCCAGCTAGCCGAGTCCGTAAGAAAGTGACTCTAACTTCCAGAGAAAAACTTGTCTGGTCTCAGTTTCCCTGAGTTTCCTCCTTCCTTCCCTCTCCCCCCGCCCCCCCCCCCCCCCCCGCACAAAAAAAAAAAGGATTGATCACTGCCACCACCAAGTGTATCTAAAAATATAAAATAAACCCTTTTCCAGGGATGAAACAACTTAGAATCTCATCGTCCCCCCCCCCCCCCCAACCTCCATTTTGCTTGGAGTTGGGAAACAGCGAATCTGCAGAGAACAATGGGGTTCTGCTTCTTCTGGGTAGCATGGTTTCACTTAGGCACATTGGTTTAAGGACACAAAAATCAACAAATACCGGTTAACCAAAACAAAAAGAAAGCACTTTCATTGTTAAAACAAGACTACAGTTGCAAGCATAGTAAATGACTAAGTGTTAAAAGCCATGTATTAAAATAGACTCAGAGAGAATCCCTGGACTGTAAACCTTAGTTACAAAAGAGAAGAGAAAAAACAACCAGCTCAGACATGATTTCCAAACCCCCAAACAAGGAAAACCATAAAACTGGACAAACTATCTATACTTACTTACACATCTTATCTATCCCTACTTACATATTTGAATGAATTCAAGGAGTCTGTTCCTGGAGAGTCCGTCTCTCCTGCTGCATGGGGAAAAACGACTGCTGACTCTAAAACAAAGGAAAAAAACAAACAAACCTCTCTGTTTGAAAGTCCTTATCTGTATTTCATTGGCTGAATGCCCAAAGCCCCCTCCCTCAGGTGCATTTCCAAAGTTGCTTAAACCTTTCCTCGCTCTCCGGGTAAGTCACTTTCCTTTGCAGCTCCTATTCATGACAGCATGCATTTGAAAACCTTTTGTGTTCTACTGATTTATCACAGATCAGATACTATTTAATATTGATACTTTGAGTTGTCAGATCTTTGTTACAATTACTGTTTACAAAAGAGCAGAGGAATCCTGAATATTTTTGATAAATGAATTTTTTCTTTTATGGGCTTAGTTCTGATAAAGCTATTCTACTCTGTCTAGTAAATATTATAGATTTAAAAATATATTAAAGTAGGAATAGGTAATAGCTTTGTGGATCTGTTACATATTATGTAGGCCCAGTGTTAAGTATAGAGTGCCAGATTCAATTCCATAATTAAGGTTGAATTTGGTTTTTGCATTTATTCAATCTGTGTTATATTTGAAAAATCGGGCATATCTTCAAATTTACAGCACTTTGTGAATTTAAATACAGGTTGAACCTCCCTGGTCCAGCTATGGATGTTAAATTTAAATTAATTAACTACTTGAATATTCTATGGGATTTCCATCAACTGTTCAATTAGTCAATAAGGGTGGCTCCATCTTTGAAATGTAGAAAGAGCCCTGCTGGGGTCTGGCTACAGTTCAAAAGCAGAAGCCCCTCAGGGAGCGCAGGGCCAGTGGGGAACTCCCCTGCTATTCCCATGCTCCCTGCAGCGCCTGAGCCTTTGAAATGTACAAGAGTCCTGGCACATTTCAAAAGGAAGCCCCACAGGGAGCATGGGGCCAGTAGAGTCTCCTGCTGGCCCCATGCTCGCTGCAGTGCCGGAGTGGAGCTCTTGTACATTTCAAAGCAGAATCGCAACAGAACCGGTGCAAGCGGAGACTGCTTCAGTCCCCTGCTTGCGCCTTTTCCCCACTGTGCCTCTACCTCCGCTGCCCCCCGAGGAGACAGTGCTGGGGCAACTGGCTTTTAAGCCAGCTCCCCCCAGCACCAGCTTCTGACCCCCCCCTTTGATGCCTCTTTCTGATAGAGGCAGGGGGGAAGTGACTAGTCGCATCACTAGTCAACTATCCAATAAGCTTGTACTTATAGAATAGACGACTAGTCACTTACATCACTAGGTACCCCACCCTCAGGACTTGACAAATTCCAAATGTGGGAATTTGCTGGACCAGCCTGCTGACCCTCTCCAGTTCAGGGACATCTGTGGTCCTGCCAGACCATGGATACAGAGGTAAAACAGGTAGTTATAACAAATCAATTATCAGATTTAATTGCAAAAACTAGCTCCTTTTAAGTTTGTGTCTAATAATCTTTCCTTTGTCCTACATGACATTAATATAAAAAATCCTGTTTGTTTAATTTCCTAAAATCTTAGGTTTCGACTATATCTGGAGACCTTTGGGTGTAATTAAGCTAAATTATTAATAGTTGAATGTAATAGTTTATATAGGCTACAGGCAGCATCAGCTGAGGTAACTCTTTAATTGGGTCATTGTGGCATCAGAGGTAATTTAACCAATAACCTCTGTAGCTGATTGGGATGCAACGGTTCTGTTGGAGGATTGCACACTTCAAGTTAGTAGACTACAGACAGTCCCCGGGTTACATGGATCCGACTTACATCGGATCCCTACTTACAAACGGGGTGAGGCAACCCCGCACTAGCTGCTTCCCCCCAGCAGACCAGGGAGATGCGAAGCTAGCGCCCCCTCCCAGCAGACCAGGGAGACGCGGAGCGGCTTTTCTCAGCAGGCACCTCAGCTTGAGAGTAAAGGACTGGGGGAAGTGAGGTGTGGGAGAATAAAACTGAGCTCTGGAGAAATGTTTGGCTAGAGTTTCCCCTACAATATGTACCAGTTCCGACTTACATACAAATTCAACTTAACAAACCTACAGTCCCTATCTTGTACGTAACCCGGGGACTGCCTGTACTATACCAAACAGTCACTACTCTTAAGATTTCATGTCTGGCACTTATTTGAACGTCAGTGCTAGAAAGACTACTAGTAGTAGTGCTTCTGCTGTGCTGCACACTGAAGTGGCTCTGCTGGGGAAGTGATGCAGGAGCATTCGCAAAGCTCATAAGAAACACAGGAACATTGGAGCTCTTAGACTGGGCTTTTGTGCCAGTCCTTGTAATAGTGGCATCTAAACCAGTAAGTCAGCTGCAAATTAAAAGACAGATTCACCAGTATACTTTGGCTGCTTTTTACAGTTCTGGAAATGAAAAGCTGTTGTAAATCTGGGTTAACTATCTAATGCACTCTGGCTGCCTTATGTTGCACTGATGAATATGCTTTTACAAGTTAAAATTTTAAAACATAATTTAAGATTGAAGCTAACGTATCTTCAAATAATTGGAAATCTCATGTGTAATATTTTGAGTTTCTTGTTTAGTGTTGATTATGACATTTAATAATAAAAAAAACTAAAGAAATTTCCAGCTAAAAAAAGTTAAAATAGAGGTAAGGTTGAGAGTATGATAAATAATTGGGAGGTAAAAAAATAAGAGATTATAATTATTCCAAGACTTGAGAATTACAAACCCAAGAAATTCAGAATGAAGGCTACACTGAAAAGAAATTAATACATATTAAGTATGGAAATACACAGTTTTGGTACTCAGAGGGAACAGTCTCTAATCTTTGTAATCAAATTTAGGGTTGCAAACACTAAAATACTTTTGTCATAGTAACATGATTATTGCATGGTTTTAGTACACAACAGAATTAGTTGTTTGGATGCATTAAATGTGGACTTCTGTATCTTGTGTGCAGTGTTGTAAAGAGAGAAGGCTCATGAGATTTCAGGTAAACAGAACTTTTCTCCAGGTTTGATAAACCAGCGTGTCACCGCTAAATAAAAAGGTGGAACAGATTTAGCATAAGTAGTTAATACATTTCAAAGAACTGTTCAGGGTGAATTGGTCTGCTAATCCTTCTCCCTAGAGAGGAGACAAGGTAGCTGGGGACAGCAGGGTTAGAGGGTTACAAATTGTTGTAATAAGCCATACATCCAGTGTCTCTATTCAGTGTGTCTATTCCGTTATGTTTTAGTTTTCAGCAAAGCTATGTAGTTAACTCCCATCTTTTAAAAGTATTGTGCAGCTTTCCTGATGAGGACTGATTTGGTCAGATAGAATGTTTACTTTGTGAAAAGTGTTCACCCACAGGCGATGTAGTGTTTTAGTTTTTTGTCATTTTCTTGTGTGAGTTAATTCAAGAGCATAGTGATGTCCAACTGGAAATACATCAGAAACAGCCTGCTAAACATTCTGCGGGGCTACTGGATGATCAAGATGCTAAGGAGCACTCAAAGATAAGGACACTGTGGAAAAACTAAATTAATTCTTTGTTCAAAAGCTTCAGAGGAGTAGCCAAGTTAGTCTGTAACAGGGAAAACTTAAACAACAAATAGTCTAGTAGGACATTAAACACTAAATAGTTATAGGAGGCTGCTAAGAACCATTAGTTTGCCCTTGGAAAGGAAGATGACCAACACCAGATTCTACACAGACATCAAGAACCGTTAGCACCTTCATTGGTTGGTTGGTAAAGTCATTAAGATGTGGAAGATAATGTGTGAGCCATCCATTCATACCATTTGCATAACAATTAAACTTGTGAATGAAGTTAAGGTGCAGCCTTTCTCTATGTATTTGGCTTGTGGAATTGATCTGAAACAAAAACCGGCAACTTTGAGATCCATTAATGAGTGTCCAGGAAGATTAAAGTATTCTCCAACAGGGTTTTGTCCATTGCCTTTTCAGATATCTGATTTGTGTCCATTAATTCTTTCCCGCAGAGGCTGTCCAGTTTGGCCAGTATACATTGCAGTGGGACATTGCTGGCATTTCATGGCATAGATCACATTAGTGGATGTGCAGTTAAGTGAGCCTCTGATTTGGTAGCTGATGTGGTTGGGTCCAGCGATGAAATCGCTCGTGTAAATGTGTGGGCAGAGTTGGCAGCAGGGCTTATTGCAGGGGTTGGTTCCTGGATGATTATGATAGAGGTGTGTTGCATGGTTACTTGAAATAATTTGTTTGAAGTTAGGGGGTTGTCTGCAAGCGAGAATTGGCCTTCCCCTCCCCCCACCCCCAAAGCCTCTGAGAGCGAGGGGTCATTTCCCGGGATGGGTTGTAGATTGTTGATAATTCGTTGGAGGGGTTTAAGTTGTGGAATTCTGTTTTCTCTTTTGGGCCTGTCTTGAAGTAGTTCATGTCTGGATACTTTTTTGGCTCGGTTGATCTGTTTTTTTCACTTCTCCAGGTGGGTATTTCAGTGTTAAGAATGCTCTATATAGATCCTGTAGGTGTCTGTCTCTGTCTGTGGGATTGGAACAAATCTGGTTGTATTTTAGGGCTTGGCTATTTACAATAGATTGAGAAATGTGTCTGGGATGGAAGCTAAAGGCATAAAGGTAAGTGTAGCGGTCGATAGGTTTCCAGTATATGATGGTGGAAATTTGTTCATCATTTAATTGTACTGTAGTGTCAAGGAAGTAGTTTTCTCGTGTGGATTTCTTTGTGTTGATGTTCATGACTGAGAATGTGAATGAGATTCCCAACCCTGGGCTATTCTTTTTAGTGGCAAATTGAGGAACCTTCCCAGACTGAGGTGTCATTCAAGGAAGTTTTAGAACAAATTGATAACTATACTGTAATAAGTCCTAAGGACCAGATGTTGTTCATCGAAGAGTTCTGAAGGACCTTAAATTTGAAATTGAAGCACTATAACTCTAGTTTGTAACCTATCATTTAAATCAACTTCTGTACCAAATGACTGGAGAATAGGTAATATGGTGCCAGTTTTTAAAAAGCACAACAAAGGTAATCCCAGCAATTACAGGCCAGTAAGCCTGACTTCATGTACTGGGAAAGAGATTGAAACAATAGTAAAGAACAGTATTGTCAGAAGTATAAATGAACACAATTTGTTGGAGAAGAGCCAACATGTTTTTTATAAAGAGAAATCATGCCTCACCACTTGCCCTCCCTCAAAGAATGCTAGTAAACAAACATGTAGACAAGGGGGATCTAGTGAATATACTGTATGTTTCAGAAAGCCTTTGGCAGGGTCCCTCACCAAAGTCTCCAGCCCCACTTTGAAAGCTGCTAATGGGCCGCTCCTATTTGTTTACTTAACAGCTCTGTAGCCATGGAGCCTCGCAGTTCACTGTTTGCAGCCAAGGGGAGCCACAGAAAGCAGTGGCCCGAGCCAGTAAGTAAAACGGGAGTGGCTCGTTAGTGTGGCCCACTTTGAGAAACACTGCACTAGGGTAAAGAAAGTATCAGATGGGTAGTGGTGTTAGTCTGAATCTTTAAGAACAACGAGAAGTCCTGTGGCACCTTCTAGACTAACAGATTTATTGGAGCATAAGCTTTCATGGGCAAAGACCCACTTCATCAGATGCAGGTAGATAAAGGTCCTCTCATGGACCAATAAATAGCTTAAAGATAGGAAACACAGGGTAGGAATCATGCATCTGATGAAGTGGGTCTTTGCCCACGAAAGTTTATGCTCCAGCAAATCTGTTAGTCTATAAGATACCACAGACTCCTCGTCACTTTTGCAGATTCAGACTAACATGGCTACCCCTCTGATATAGGGTAGGAATAAGTGCTCCATTTTCAGAATGGAGAGAGGTAAATAGTCATGTCCCCCAGCAGTCTGGTCTATTTAGCTGTACTCCTAAATGATCTGGGAAAAGGGGTAAACAGTGAGGTGGCAAAATTTGAAGATAAAACTGCTCAAGATAGCTAAGTCCAAGCTAGACTGCAAAGAGTGATAAAATAATCTCTCAAAACTGGGTGATTGGGCAGCACAATTGCAGATGAAATTTCATGTTGATAAATGCAAAGTAATGCATATTGTAAAACAATCCCAACTAGGGATATTAGTGTGTAGTCATTTACATAATTAACCATAAGTCCAAGCTTATTGGTTAGTCCTAATGACTACGCCCCTCTTGCTGTGTCTCTTATGAGGATACATGTTTACAAAAATAAATGCTTGCTAACATCCCTGATCCCAACTATAAATATAAAATGATAGGGTCTAAATTAGCTGTTACCACTCAAGAAAGAGATCTTGTGTATTGGAATCATTCTCTGAAAGCATCCACTCAGGGTGCAGTGGTAGTCAAAAGAGTTAGCAGAATTTTGAGAATTATTAAGAAAGGGATAGCTAATAATAGAGACATATTACTGCCTCTATATAAATCCACAGGATACCCACATCTGAGATAGAGATATATATGAGCATTGAAAATTATTAGGGATACAGAATGGCTTCCATGTGAAAAGAGATTAATAACATTGGGACTTGAAAGCTTGGAAAAGAGACAACTACTGGAGGAAGGGGGAGGGGATATGATAGAGGTGTATGAAATTGTGACTGGTCTGGAGAAAATGAATAGGGAAGTGGTGTTATTCCCAAATGAAATTAAGAGGCAGCAGGCTTTAAACAAAAGGAAGCATTTTTTTTTCACATAGTGCACAACCAACCTATGGAACTCTTTGCCAGAGGATGTTGCAAAGGTCAAGGCTATCACAGGGCTCAAAATAGAACTAGATAAATTCCTGGCTAATAGGTCCATAAATTACTATTAGTCAGAGTGGGCACAGATGGTGTCCCTAGCCTCAATTTTCCAGAAACTTGGAATAAGGGATAGGGGAGACACTGGACTGAGGGTTTATTACAACAATCTGTAACAATCCTGGCTTTCCCCAGCTGACTCACCACCTCTGCTTCCTTTCCTCCTGGGGCCTGGACTGATGTTAATAGATCATTTCATCTTGAATGGTCCCTTCAAATATGTATTAACTACTTATGCTAAATATTCCCACTCCCCATATTTAGCTGTGTTAGTTGTGATACTGAGTTCTTTTCCCAGATCTGAAGAGCTCCATGTCTTAAACTAAAAAGCTTATCTTTCTCACCAACAGAAAGTTTGAGGGGTAGCCATGTTAGTTTGTAACTTTAAAAACAAAAACAAGTATATAGTATCATGAGTAAAACCCAGTTCATCAGATAAACTGGAGTGAAAATTACAGAACCAAGATATTTTTAATGGGGAGGGGAGTACCTGTCAATGTCGGACCAGTGCTAATAAGTGGGTGGACTGGAAGTGTCCTATTCTTAGCTTTTGGTGTAAACATGCAATAGTTAGAGGAAGGAGGAACTGGCTTTGTATCACAGATTAATATATACTTCTAATTGAAGAACTGAATGAAGTCAAGGAAAGACTGTCTAAATGTTGGATCTGCAGTACAGCTATCAAATCTCCTGATTAATAACAAAAGAAGCCTTTTCTAGAATAAGAAACTGAGCATCTGAATCTACTGAAGACTTTTAAAAGATACAATAGTCTGAAATACATATAACTTCATTTTAGTTAAATGTATCTATTTCCTTCACCAAGAACAAAAATTGAAAAGGCCTACATCTGCCAACGTTAAGATATTTTGCTGATTAAAGTGCTTCCACTATTATTTGTGATATTTAGTTATGTTGTGTTGTGTTTTAATATTCAGTGTTAGTTAAAATAATTTAAATAACTGTTACTTACATTTTAGCTGGCCTATTGTGTTGTACAGTTCTTGGAAAAAGATACAACATTAACAGAACCAGTAAGTATTTTTCAACTGACTATTTTTGTATTTCTTATCTGAATTAAAATACGCCAGTGCAGCTCACATCAGTGATAGCTCTCACATCCATGCAGCTCTCACATCAGTGATAGTGATAGCCAATACTAATTTTGAATAATTAACTGTAGACACTTCAAGAAAAATTAGGATTTATAAATCAAGGGTACTTGCCAGAAGATAAAAATTTGTTTATTTTAAAAGTACAGATATATCTGTTGGTAGGTAATAACTTGTGACAAAAATGGGAATATAAACTAGAAAATAGTTAAATTGCTAAAATCATGTGACTGATCTCAGTCAAGGAAAAGATCCTCAGTGTTCTTGGCCATGTATTCCCTGTTGGTTGATCAGAATTTGGATGTTTTGTCCAACTGGAAATTCTGATATTTTAACATTTGTCTTCATCCTTAATTGGGACAGTGTTAAAATATTGAAATGTTTCATGGAATGGAAGATCATGAGAGACACAAACACAAAATGTTGCAATCTTTTTGTTGAAACAATGAAATCTGGTGATATTCTAAATAAAGCAGGCATTAGAGATAAACAGACAAAGCAATTGCTTAGGGCTCCGAGCTGCTCAGGGGGTGATCCCTATTCACTTTTTATTATAAGAACTTGTGCCTTTTTTAGTACCGGGGCGAGGGGAGGGGAGAGGAGAGGGGAAAAAGGCCAGGGTCTGCCAAATGTCTGCTGGATCCATAATAGCTTCATCCATCAGAAGAGCTATTCTGGAGGAGGTAGGAGACTTACAGTTCACAAAAGGCAGTACTGTTTTGCTTGTACTTCTTGTAGAGCATGGTTTTATGCAAGAGCTACCCTTTTAAAAAGATCTTAGAACTTTTTTGAATCATTGCCCAGTGATGGGGTGTTGGAAATAATTGCCTTGTCTGGTGAGGAAGATGAGTTGTGCGCGGGGACCTGTCCTCGCCCTCTGATAAAGAGTCCTCTATTTCCATTTGGGCTGGGGAGTTAGGCTCTGCTGCTGAAGTCGTAAGCTGAGGAGAACTAGGTGGTAGTTTAGATACTGTGGAAGGAGCCCTTTCTAGATGGCAGATTTTTTGGGGTAATTTCACACAGCTCACAAAAGTGAGCCTCCCAGCCTGGGTTGATAGACTATGTCTGGTGGGATTTGTACTAATGCTCTAAAAACAGCTTTTATGTAGATAGGTTTTTTTAACTTGAAGGTTGGGCTGGACATGAGACTGTGAAGCCCATTTCCATTCCCTAAGCTTGCCATTGAGACTGGTCTTCACGGGGATCTGTTGTTCTCAGCATATAACTTACTTACTTTTTTCATGAATCTCAACTTGGGATTTTCCTGATTAATACTGTGATCATGATCACTCTCATTCACTTTTCATTGAAGTGGTACTCTGTTCTCCAGCAGCAGGTGCTTCCTTCCTAGAATGAGGACTTCTTCTTCAAGTGGTGTACCCATGGGTGCTCCACTCTGGGTGCTGGTGCATCCTTATGCCGGTGACCGGAGATTTTTCTAGCTGTATCCACCGTGCACGTGCTATGGCACCCTCTTGTGCCATTGGTGTAGGTTAGGCGCGCGCCCGGCACGGCCCCTCAGTTCCTTCTCTACCGTCCTTGGCAGCAGACAGAGCTTCTCTCCTTCTACTGTTTCTATCGGGGGAAAAAAAAATTCTCCTCTAGAGGCCTGCCGCTTTTTGCTGAACCTCATGCCGGGGTCTCCCAGCTTCAAGATTCTAAGTGAATAAAGGGTCTTAGGGAATTGCACTGGATACAAAAGTGCCCTCACTGCTCTAAGTTGACGGCAAGAGCTTGTTGCAACCAAGCTAACAGGTTGAAGACTTTACCATACGAAAAGTGTCTCCAAACCGTCTTCCAAGGATACTCCAGCAGTCCCAAAATCTGCTTCTCAGCCAAAAGGCATGGACAAAATTGTTCCTCTACCTCTTCTGGCACGTCTCTTTCAAAAATGAGACCGTCTCCAGCCCGATCTCTATCCTCAGCACCAACAGCCTTGAGGGTCAGCACCTCGGATAGGCCCAGCACATCAGGTGCTGCAACTCCCAAGATACCGGCACCGCCTAAGAGAGCACACTCGGAGCCCAAGCAGAAACAAGCAGCACCATCTGCATCGACTGCACTGCTGGACTACCCTAAGGACCACTCTGCACCAAAACTGCTTCTGTTGGCACCGGCCTTGTTATCTAAGAGACTGAGATGCTGCCTCCTGACCAAGTGGCACCACCAACACCATCGGCACTGAGTAGACCGCATACCTCGGCACCGTCCCAAGAGCACCCATGGCACAAAACTCTTGCCAGGAGCCGCATGTCACCAGCACCGATATCTCCGGGCTCCTCTGTACAGTTAGATGTGCTCACTTAGATCACCGAATCTGTCCCACTCCCCAGGCGAAGTGGGCAACGACCCTTGGAGCCATTTTTCCTCCCAACAATACAGCCCAGCTCATAGATCTCCATGTTATATGCACCATTACAATTATCTGCCACTGCCATATGCTGGGCAATGGCAACCATGGGACTCACGTCCTCATAGGAAGAGCCATCACACCGGTCCTTCCACCATATCTAAACTACCACCTGGTTCTCCTCAGCTTATGACTTCGGCAGCAGAGCCTAACTCCCCAGCCCAAGCGGACATAGAGGACTCTTTGTCAGAGGGCAAGGACAGGTCCCCGCACACAACTCATCCTCCTCACCAGACAAGGCAATTATTTCCAACACCCCACCACCAGACAATGATTCAAAAAAGTTCCAAGATCTTTTTAAAAGGGTAGCTCTTGTATAAAACTGTGCCCTACAAGAAGTACAAGAAAAACAGTTCCGCCTTTTGTGAACCTTACAGCCTCCTACCTCCTCCGGAATAGCCCTCCCTATGGACGAAGCTATTATGGATTCAGGAGACATTATTTGGCAGACCCCAGCATCCATCACTCCAACCAACAAAAGAGTGAATTGGAAATACTTTATTACACCAAAAAGAATGGACTTCCTTTTTACACATCCTCCACCAAATTCCCTGGTAATTGATTCCTTCAGACATAAAGCCTAATATCAGATCAACACCACATGATAAAGACCATAAAAAATGGACATTGTGGTTGTAAGGTGTACTCTTCCCTACTCTGCTCCTTAGAGCAGAAAATTATACTGCCATGCTTGTGGATTACAACTATTCTAACTACTCAAAACTGCAAGAGCTTACTCAACACCTACCAGAACACAGAAGGCCTATTCTCCTCAGCATCATGCAGGAAGGCCATATAATTTCTCACATCACTCTGCAGTCCGCAATGGCTGTAGCAGATATGGCTGCACGCGTCACAGCTTCGGCTGTTGTGATGCACAGAATATCTTGGCTCCAAGCACCTGGGGTCCCGAGGTAATTACAGTAGAAGGTCAAAGATCTACCCTTTGATAAAACAAATCTCTTTGCTGCAAAAACAGATGAAGTACTTCATTCCATGAAGGACTCCCGTACCACCCTGAGAACTTTGGGGATGTATACGCCCCCATTTAAGAGAGCCAGATATAACAATTACCAGAGGGCAAGAAAGCCATACAGACGACAACCTAGGTACGATTTCCACTGAAAATAAAGGCCTCAGTGTTGCAGGCCACAACGTCAGCAGAAACATCAAACGGTATCTACTCAACCATCCACATCCAAACAGCAGATTTGAAGATTTGGTCAAGAGCCAGAAAGCCTTGTGGTCACACCACCGACCAATTGCCCACAATTCAATCACTGCCTCTGCCCCTTTTTTTCAACAGTGGGCTCAGATAACATCGGACAGATGGGTCCTAGAGCTCATTCAACATGGTTACTTACCAAGTCCGTTACCATTCCACTGCGGGTCCTTGACTCCCTACACTGGTGAATGAATCCACACAGTGTATTAACTGGAGTGCCATTTCAGCAATATACCCCCACACTTACCATGATGACCGATGCATCGCTCCTAAGATGGGGGTGTCCATCGGAGAATCCTCACAGCCCAAAACAAATGGTCCTTTACAGAGCAAACACTCCATATCAACCTTTTAGAATTACGAGCGGTACACTATGCATGCCAACATTTCCTACGTCGTATAGCTCACGAGACTATCAACGTTATAATGGACAACACTTGCATGTATTACATCAATCGGTAAGGAGGTGCACGATCCCTGTCCCTATGTGCGGAGGCTCTCAAATTGTGGAATTGGTGCCTGAAGCACCAGATCACCCCGGTTGCTTCTTACCTCCTAGGGGTGTTAGTTACAGCACATGCCCTCAGTTGCAAGTTGTATGATCATCAAGAGTGGGAGATGGACAGGCATGCCCTCGGTTACGTGTTTCGCCAATGGGGTCAGCCAGACATAAACCTCTTCGTGACCAGAAACAACCAGAAGTGTCATCTTTACTGTTTCAGAGCAGCTTTAGGGAAGCACTCCCTGGGGGATGCTTTCTCCATCAATTGGGACACATCCTCTGCTCTATGCATTCCCACTCCTTCCCATACTCCAAAGAGTCATCATCAAGATCAGAACATATCAAGCTCACGTGATACTTATTGCACCAGAATGGTCAAAGCAAACATGGTATCCTTACCTCCGCAGGATGACAGTCTCAGATCCATACGCTTTTCCGCCTCAATGCAGTCTTCTCTCCCAGAATCCCGGGACAATTTTCTATGCAGAACCCCACAAACTTCACCCCCACACCTGGCTCCTTCATGGTTTCAGGATGACAAAAAAACCTGTTCAGAAAGATTGAAAGAAATACCGATCAACAGCAGAAGACAGTTCACCAGGAAAACATACCTCTATGAATGGAAGAGATTTTCCCAGTGGCTCAAATGCACTCACTCTACAAACCCAGAGACTGCCCTCCCCCCCTCCTACTGGACTATCTCTTGCACCTGAAGGAATTGGGCCTGCCTCTGAGTACTATTGGCAGCTTTCCATCGCATCACAGAAGGCGCTTCTTTCCTTGCCCACCCAATCACTAGGAGATTCCTCAAGGGTCTACAAAACACCTTTCCATCCGTTTGCCCGCCAGTTCCCATCTGGGACCTAAATCATGTAGTTAAGAGCTTGACAAAGCGACTTGCCCCTGGTCATACCTATCAATGAAAGTCTCCTTCCTGGCCGCAATAACCTCCAATAGGAGAGTAGGAGAACTCACCACCCTAATGGTGGATCCCCCTTACACGGTTTTCACCAAGGACAGAGTTACACTCCGGCCCCACCTTAAATTCATCCTGAAAGATTCTTCCCATTCCACATCAACGATCCCATACTCTTACCTGCCTTTTTTCCTAAGCCGCATGCTGACCCGGTGCATGCTGTTTGGCACACCCTCAACGTCTGCAGAGCGCTTGCATTCTACATTGACTGGACGATGGCCTGGCGAACATCCCCTAAACTCTTCCTCTCCTACACAGAATGATCCAAAGAACAAGCTGTCTCTTCGTAGAGGATCTCTAAGTGGATCTCCTCATGTATCCACACATGCTACACCATCCACAATAAAGAACCACCTGAGGTCATCAAAGCCCATTCCACCAGGGCCATGTCTTCTTCTACTGCCTTCCTCAACAATGTTCCCTTCGAGGACATTTGTAATGCAGCCACATGGTCATCAGACCACACCTTGGCACAACATTACACTCTCCCATCTTCCATTGCATCATCTATGGCAGTGGAACACACAGTATTATCCTCAGTGAAAAACATAGGGCTCCAAGCCCATCTCCACAAGCCGACAACTGCTGTGAAGTCACCCAGAGTGGAGTATCTACTGGGACACCACTAGAAGAAGAAAAAGTTCTTCTTCGAGTGATGTTCCCGTGGGTGCTCCATTGTTGGTGTCGGGCTCATCCTGGCGCCGCAGCTCGGAGATTTTCATGAGCAGTTGCTAGCTGGACTGCGCATGCGCGGCGCGCACTGCGGGCTGTTCATGTCCTTTTGATCTGTTGTGCAGCCTGGCTCCCACCAGTTCCTTCTTTGCCACCCCGATACCACCGGCACTGGTACAAAAGCACATACTGACGTCAACACCATCACCGACCACACCAGCACCGACAAAACCAACATCGGTGCTGACTGCAACAGCATGGGAGCCCACGGCACTGACTTTACCGGTGCAAACTACAGTGACACGGACACACTTGGCACTGACAACAGCGGCATGGGAAACTTCGGTGCTGCACTCTTCTCCTACTAGATCAACAAGGCAGTTTTCTCCTCCATACAGTCCTCCAACTCCTCCGGCACCGAAGAAAGTAACTTGCAAATCCGATCCTCCAGTGCAGCGAAGCCCTGAGTACATTGACTTTCTCTTCAGCGCAGTCTTCACTGCGCTCTCCACGCTCACCATACTTGACCAGAGTGCACAGAGACAGAGTGTATCGCCACAGTGGACATTACAGATCTAGATATGACCTATTACCATCACCGTATAGGTCTTATGCAACCCACTCCCCACCCCCTTCGTCAAGGGGCTCCCCTCGCTTTCCATACTCCCTACAGTCACCAGCGAGTTTACTACAGATACAGAGCCCCATCGAGACATATTTCATGATGCCGTAGCCCTGTTTACCGTCAGCACTACACTCACCATGGGTCTATTCAGTCTCATCATGGCCAGGAGCACCATAGTCTTCGTCTTTTCCTTTACCTGGGGACCATTCAGCACCTGATGACCTCAACCGATTTCAGGACCTCTTCAAGAGGGTGGCCACCTCCCAAGACATTCAATTATTAGAGGTGCCAGAAAAGCAACATAAACTCCTTCAGAACCTGCAGCCCTCCCAATGAGGTAGAGTTGCAATACCAATAGACGAGGTCATTATGGAGTCTGCGGATGAGATATGGCGGACCCCTGCCTCAGTATCCCCAATTAACAAAAGGGCTCATAAGAGATATTTTGTCCCTCAGAAAAGGGCTGATTTTCTATTCCCTCATCCACAGCCAAATTTGCTGGTCGTCGATGCTGTCCAGCACAGATCCAAGCTTCCACAACACAGACCCAATAACGACAAGGACAACAAGTGAATGGACCTATTTGGTAGAAAGCTCTATTCTTCCACTACCCTCCTCCTTAGAATAGCCAACTACTCAGCTCTAAAATTAAATGCCCTAATGAAACACCTGCTGGACTCAAAAAGGTCCATACTAAAATCAGTTGTTCAGGAAGGCTACACTTCATCCAGAACAGCACTCCAGATTGCACTGGATGTGGCCGATACAGTGCCCAGAGCAACTGCCACCTCTTTGAGGAGGAGGAGGGCATCCTGGCTTCAATCCGCTGGAGTTCCCCGTGAACGACAATCAAAGGTGGAAGATCTTCCCTTTGATAAATTGAAACTATTTGCAGAAAGTACTGACGTCCTCCATTCAAGCAAGGACTCCAGGACAACTCTATGCACATTGGGGATGTATGCACCACCCTACCGTCGTAAGCGTTATACCCTATACCAAAAGCATTGCGACTTTGCATACCAAAGATATAACCAACGTAATTTTGACCAGTCCAGAACCAAATAGTGGCCTCAGCGCAGGCGGCCACAGATCAACCACAACACCAACAGCCAGGCCGCTAAGCAGCAAATTTGATCTGTTGGTCAAGGGCTTGCAGGATATTCCCATCTCCCACCAACCATCACACTGCGGTCTACTTTTCCATCGCTGCCGACATTGTTGGGATGCCATCGCGTCAGACCATTGGGTACATGAACTGATAACCTCAGGGTATACCATTCCATTCTCCAAAATACCTCCAACTTCCCCACCCTCCCTGTCCCTTTTCAGGGACCCCTTGCACAAGAGTCTCCTTAGACAAGAGGTACAGCGACTACTAAACTTGGGAGCTATAGAGATCCTTCCCAAGGATTTTCAGGGCAGAGGTTTTTATTCACGTTACTTCCTCACCCCAAAAAAGACGGGAAGATGGAAACCTATTTTAGATCTTCACAGATTGAACCGCTACCTTCAGAAACAAAGATTCAAAATAGTTACCCTAGTAGCTATAATCCCAGCGCTGGACAAGGGAGATTGGTTTGCAGCCCTTAACCTGCATGACACATACTTTCATGTAGCTATTCATCCGGCAAACAGGCGCTTCCTTCATTTCACAATAGGACTGGATCACTACCAGTGTACCACTATTGAGTGCTTCCATTCAGCCTTTATTCTGCACCCAGAGTATTTTCAAAGACTCTGGCGGTGGTAGCATCATACTTACGCAGACACTAGGTCATTATATTCCCTTACCTGGATGATTGCTGGATCAAAGACACATCGGAATCAGAGACACGTTGCATGATATCAGCCACAAGACACACATTCGAACTCCTGGGGCTTTTACTCAATGTACAGAAGTCAACTTTGCTACCTACACAGGACATAGAATTTATAGGTGCCTGGCTAGACACCGTGGCAGCAAGTGCATGCTTACCATTGCAGAGGTTCCATGTCATTCAGGACCTTGTTATGACTATTACAGTCAGCCCTACAGTCTCCATACTCACATGCCTCCAACTAATGGGTCATATGGCCACCACCACTTTCATAGTCAATCGCACACGCCTCTACTTTCGATGCCTACAACACTGGATTGCTACGGTTTACTCCCATCAAAAGGGACAGGCACACAAGCGGGTATCCCCCACCACCACCACCACCACATGTGCTACGATCCCTTGTATGGTGGACCAAGCCTTCCAATTTCTTAGCAGGTTGCCTTTCCATCGAGATCAACCTTTGATACACATAATCACAGATGCTTCCCTCATTGGATGGGGCACCCACGTGGACACAATGTCAATCCAGGCCAGATGGTCTATGTGGGAGACCACATATCATATCAATCTGTTAGAACTTGGAGCAGTTTCCAACGCTTGCAGACACTTCCAGAGTCACATACTTGGCAAGGTGGTCGGGATATTGACCGACAATATCGCAACAATGTTTTACATCAATTGTCAGGGAGGTGCTCGATCCCAGTCCTTATGCACCAGTTCAGTTGTGGAACTGGGGCATATGAAGCAACGTCACTGTAGTTAGTAGCCTCGTGCTTACCCGGAATAAACAATATAACGGCAGATGTGCTCAGCAGACACTTCCCCCAGATTGTGAATGGGAACTGCAACTCCATTATCTCCAACCCATTTTCCACCAATGGGGATTCCCAGAGAGAGATCTCTTTGCATCCTCCAAAAAGAGGAAATGCCAACGATACTGTTGCAGGGAAGGCATTGGCCAGGGATCCCTAGGAGATGCCTTTCTCCGCACTTGGAGGGGACCTCTTCTGTATGCGATCCCTCCCATACCTCTCATCTCCTGAGTTCTAGAGAAGATCAGTACAGACAGAGCCACAGTAATACTTATTGCACCATTCTGGCCTCGACAGGTATGGTTTCCATATCTGTATCGGATGTCTCCTCGACTTCCCTACCATCTTCCAATCCTGACTCAGAGGTCAGGGACTTTACTCCATCCTCATCCGCACGTCCTGAAGTTGACGACATGGTTCCTTGTTGGTTCTACCACGCTGGGTTACAATGTTCAGACCAAGTGAAAGAGGTCTTTCTACATAGCAGGAAACAATCCACCCAATCTAATTATCTGTATAAATGGTGTAGATTCATATCTTGGTGCTCTGACCACAACCTAGAACCAAGCATAACACCTTTGAAAGTATCCTGGTCTACGTCTTAGCACTTAGAGATTCTGGCCTTGTCCTGGCATCAATAAAAGTGTATTTGGCTGCAATCACTGCCTTTCATCAGCCTATAGAGGGATTCTCAATCTTCTCCCACCCTACGACAAGAAGATTCCGTAAGTGTATCATCAACCTATATCCACTACGAAGACCGCCACTGCTGCTGTGGAGCCTAGAAATGGCGTTGGATATTCTAGTCCACACCCCCTTTGAACCTCTCGCAATCTGTTTGCTTTATATGATGTTGCTGATAGTAATTTTCCTATTGATAGAAATGTAGTCGTGTTAGTCTGGTGTAGCTGAAACAAAAAACAGGACTATGTAGCACTTTAAAGACTAACAAGATTGTCTATTAGGTGATGAGCTTTCGTGGGTCAGACCCACTACCTCAGATTTAAAAAAAAAAAAGGTAGTGGGTCTGGCCCATGAAAGCTCATCACCTAATAAACCATCTTGTCAGTCTTTAAAGTGCTATATAGTCCTGTTTTCCTATTGGTGATTACTTCTACCCACAGAGTGAGTGTGAGTTGGCAGCCCTAATGGCAGCTCCACCATATGCTGTTTTCAGTGAGGACAGGGTGGTGCTGCGCCCTCCTCCAGCTTTCATTCCCAAAGTGTGTTCCGCATTTCATGTGAATAAACCAATTGTACTCCCTACCTTCTATCCCAAACTGCACCAAATGGCTACTGATGCAAGGTTTCATCTGCAGAACATATGCAGGACATAAGCCTTTTACGTTGACAGGACAAAATCCTTCCATCAATCAGATCACCTACTCATTTCTGTCTCCGGGTGTACTAAAGGGAAACTCCTATCATCACAAAGAATTTCCAACCTCATCATATCGTGCATCAAACAATGTTATACTCTAAGAAACAAACCACTGCCTCAGACTCCAAGAGCATGTTCTACAAGAGCTATGGCAGCATCAATGGCATTCCTTCGTGGTGTTCCCCTTAGAGAGAGATGCAGGGTGGCAGTATGGGCCACCAATGATACCTTTATGAAACATTATGCAATTCTACAGTCTCAAGCACAAGATACAGCAGTGGCCTCTACCATCCTCTCTACAATAGTTAGACCATTAATCCGAGGCCCACCTTCCACTTGCTACATACTCACCAACAGTGGAGCACCCACAGGGACACCACTCGAAGGAGAAGAAGTTACTTGCCTTGGTGTAGTAACAATGGTTCTTCGCGATGTGTGTCCCAGTGGGTACTCCATGACCTGCCCACCTCCCTGCTTCGAATTCTCCAATTATATCTTTCAGATACCAGGGCGGACTTGAGGTGGCGGAAGCCGGACTGCGCGACAGATCAAAAGGGCACGTGCCGCATATGTGCAGTCCAGCTAGCAACTGCTCATGAAAATCTCCAAGCTCCAGCACCGAGACAAGCCCGACATCAACAGTGGAAGCACTCACAGGGGGACACATCTTGAAGAACCATTGTTACCACACCAAGGTGAGTAACTTCTTCTTACTCACCTTGTACAGTAACGGTGGTTCTTCGAGATGTGTCTCTCCCCTCCCCCCCCATGGGTGCTCCACTACCTTCCCTCCTTCCCCTGCTTTGGAGCCCCATGCTCTAATAGCACGGATAGAGAAGGAACGGAGGGGCTGTGTGCACACTTAATGGACACCAATGGCACAAAGGGGTGCCATGGCGTGTCCAAGGCACGGTAGATACTGCTCGAAAAATCTCCAGTCACTGGCGTGAGGACTCACCAGCACCCAGAGTGGAGCACCCATGAGGACACACATCTCGAAGAACTACTGTTACTGCACAAGATGAGTAACACTTTCTTTTATGGATCTTCAAAGTCAGAGGCTATGGTAATGTTGAAAATATGAACCAGTGCAGTGGTGCATGCCAGAATTTACAGAAAACCTGAATAGTTCTATGAGATGTATGACCTGCCCTGTTTCATCTCCAAGGTCTTATGGATTTAGTGGTTGCTAAATTTGGCATTTTTCCAAGTTTAACTTGAAAATTAGCCTTTTTTAATACATAGTCTTCTACAGCATGTTTCCTCATCTCATAAGAAGATGGTTTATCATAAGAAGAGAAGGAGTATGCTATGGAATGTACTGTTCCACTAGAGCCCCATAGTTTGGCCAGAGACTGAGGATTTAGTCCCTATTTAGTCTCTTTTTCACACATCTTGGAATGCTTGCTTTTGCTTTTTATGTTACAATTTGAATTAATGCTTGCTACTGCTGCAACGTATCCTTCCATTCAAAAACCTCTGTTCGTATTTGCTCAAAATATGTATTTCTTAGTGATCTGGTCCATATTTTTATCTGTGGTACTGTCTGTTTTAGGGACTTAAAATTACTTTTTCTTTGAGTCCATAGGACAGTTTTATCTGTACTACCTTTGCATGAGCATTGCATTGAGAAAGTGAGGTCATGCTGCTAATGGAAAATCCTCATTATTTTGTTTTATTTTTAACAAAACACTGTGATGTGCTCATAGTTAACCTCTTCTTAGGAGGAGGCTTAATTCTTCACGAGGTCATCTGAATTTCTGTTTCAAATAGTTCATCAGTCTTTTCTAAAACTCAAAATGTAGTAGGAGAATCCAGGCTATGTATAATACATTAGTTCACAAGAGATGCAAGCTAGTCACCAAGTAAAACAAGGGAAAAAATCATGAAGCCTCCCAACTGGCTGCCACTGGGAATAAATCCAGTGGGGGAATTAGACTCTGTTTGCAGATTGTCCAAGTAGACCAAGCTCTCATTTCAGTCCTGTTATGATCAACCTGGTCTGATTGGGACTAGGACAAGAAGCAATGGGCTTAAATTGCAGCAAGGAAGGTTTAGGTTGGACATGAGGAAAAAAAAAATTCCTAACTGTCAGGGTGTTAAACACTGAAATAAATTGTCTAAGGAGGTTGTGGAATCTCCATCACTGTAGATATTTAAGAGCAGGTTGGATAGACATTTTTCAGGAATGATCTAGACGGTGCTTGATCCTACCATGAGGGCAAGGGACTGGACTTGATGATCTCTCGAGGTTCCTTCCAGTTCTAGTATTCTATGGTTCTATGACTACCAGAAGATTGGGGGCCCTTTCTTTGAAGTCAGACTCTCATGCCTGAAATACAGGTTGGATCTCCCTGGTCTGGCACCCTTGAGACCTGAGTTGTCCTGGACCAGGGAGTTTGCCAGACCAGGGGCTGTCAGTGCTCCTCTGTTTGTTGCCCCGTTCGTGGGCTCCTCTCCTTAGGGCTCCTTGCCCTAACACTGCCTGGCACAGCTTTCCATCTTGCTGCCCACCTACTACTCCAGGGTCTCCCAGGGTTCCTTGCGGGGATTGCTTGGCCACTGCTGGCCCTGCTGCTGCATGGTGTTCCTAAGGGTTCCCAGCTGAGGCCACCTGGCTGCTCCTGGACCTGTTACTGCTGGATGTTCCCCAGACGGTGTGTCTGAATGCCCCGCTGCCGTTGGGGATTCCAGCCGCCTGCCTCCACCAGCCCTGCTTCAGCCGTGGGCTTCCCTGGCAGAGGCTGCCCGATCACCCTGGCTCTGCTACCGCTGGGGGTTTGCCGGGATTCCTGGCTGGGGCGGGCTGGCTGGCTGTCAACAGCTCCACTGCAACTGGGCGGGAGCTCCCAAAATGCTGTCTGGCCCCACTAATTCCCAGGATGAAGGTCCCCAGCTGCCACCTGGCCCTACTGATGCTGGGAATTCTGGCCACCTGCTTCCACCAGTCCCACTTCAGCTGGGGGTTCCCCCGCAGAGGCAGCTCAGTCAATCTGGCCTCTCTGCCCATGGTGGTTTGCTGGGATTCCTGGCTGGGGCTGCCCAGCTGTTGACAGCTCCACTGCAACTGGAGGTTCTGTGGCTGGGACTCCCAGTCAGCTGGCCCCACTAACACCAGCAGTTCCCTGGCTAGGGCAGGGCTCCCCAGATGCTTCCAGGGCTCCCCAGCTCCTGTGTTGCTCCTGCCTCCAGGGTTCTTTGGTTCAGCAACATCCATCGCCCTGCTGGACCACAGATGTTGCCAGGCCTGAGAGTCCCATATTTGGGAGGTTCAACCTTTATCTCCATTTCTGAAAGATGTAAAATTGGTTCAGGTCCACATGAAATTCCTGTTTACATTTTTAGTCAGCACCACTCTCTCAACTAAGAAGCAAAATAAGATTTCCTAGAATAGTCCTTCAGTTTCTATTTTGGAGTTCAACTAGCTGGAGAAGATGTAACTTATAACTAAGTCTTCGTAGGGTCTCTATCAAGGTGCGTCTACCCTGCAGGGCTTATCTTGAAATAAGCTACACAAATTGAGCTACATCAATTGAGTATCTTATTTAAAAATAGCTTATTTTGAAATAGGGAGCATCTACTCAGCACTTACTTTGAAATAGAGCGCTCTTCCTCTGACTTCCCTTATTCCTCGTAGAATGAGGGTTACAGCAGTTGGAGTAAGAAGTCCTCCAGCTTGACAGTATTTTGACACTATTTCATAATAACTTCCGGATGTGTAGATGTGGACTGTTGTTTTTGAATAGCGCTAGTTATTTTGAAATTGTGTTGCAGTACCCCAAGTTTCAGAAAGTTAACTCCCAGAAAAGTTATTTGTATATATTTTCTCTGCAGTTAGTCATCTGTTTCCAGTTTGTCTCTTTTGGTATCTCACATAATAGAAAGGAATAAAAGGTGTTTTGGACTATGATTCTTCTTCCTCACCTTTTTTGACAGCTTTTCAGCTTTGAGAGAGCACATGGTCCAACAGCTACTGTGTTTTATATGGTTCCAGGTCTTGAGTTGCTGAGACAAGTGCTCCAGAAAGGATGGATTTCTA
Source organism: Pelodiscus sinensis (assembly GCF_052426305.1). NCBI lineage: Eukaryota > Metazoa > Chordata > Testudines > Trionychidae > Pelodiscus > Pelodiscus sinensis. The sequence continues at coordinate 149,527,767 of NC_143054.1, forward strand.
GGGGGAGGTCTAGCTACAAGCAGTAGTGGGTCTGTTTGGATGCTCAGAAAACTTTTTGAAGCAGTGTACATTTGATAGTAAAGCTGTTAAAGTATTCTGAACATAAGATAAAACTCCTGTCAGATGATCCAAAATGATTCAATCCCCTTTGAACTATAGTTTTGGGAAATATTAATCATAATATTAATTATTCTAATTTAATTTTAATATGTATTAAAATCTAGATGAATACATATTGGAAACTTGTTCTGGTTTAACTTTTTAAAATTTTATTATCATAGGTTATCAGAGGGTTGCTCAAATTTTGGCCAAAAACTTGCAGTCAGAAAGAGGTTAGTCTTGTTACTTATGTTTTAATAAATTATTCTCTTGTAATTGATATAAAAGAGTGATTTCTCAAGGCACTGAAGTTCACTGTACTAATTGCCACAAATTGTGCAAACTTACCTTATTTTAAATCTGGCAGCGCTACTAATTAGTACATGCTCTTCTATATGTTCATCACTAAATATTCCTATGGTAACATCATATTGAGAGGAATGCTCTCATTAAGTCCTGTTCTTTGGTAGGCATTAGTATAATTTTTCAAAACAAAGCTTTTTTTTAAGCATGTTAGTAGTTACAGTGAGTGCAGTCCATTTGCAGTGAGTGCTGACTTTGAACACTGTGAAAGTTTGACCAGGTTTTTGCCAGTGGCTGAAACATTAAATAAAAAGCTTCATTACTTTATTTTATTACAAAAAAAGTATACGTTGTAATTTCATGTGGAAGAATAATGTCTAATTCTTAAAATGTAATTTTAAAATGGTCTTGTGAAAAATACATTTTTCTAATTGGCTCTGTCCCAGGTAAAATAGTTAGGAGTTTTGTGACTTCATTTGCCAAAGAAACGTTATAATTCTATATGAAAGTGTGTGCTTGAAAACTCCTATGTGTCATCTTGTCTTTGATTTTCTGTGAAATGAAATGAAGCATTTGTAAAAAGAATCCAGAACAGAGAAGAGTAAGTCTATGCAGCGAAAGCTGAAGAAATATATTCTAGTTTTTATCTTCAAATAATCTTTTAAAAACAACCCTGAAGAATAGACAATACAAGATGATTGTCATACAGTATTCTAGCAACTGAAGTGAACAAGAAGCTCCCTTACCGAAAAAGAAGAAAAATTGTAATTAGATGACTTGCACAAGGTAGTGTGCCATAGCACACTATGCTGTATGATGATGTAATATACTTGTCAGTATGTACTCTATTTTAATGTTGTTCAGCTGGTGTCCTCAGTTTAGCTATGTGATAATTACATAAACTTTATACCTTCTGAATAGCAAATATAAATATAAAAACCTTTCTTTATAAAACAGGTGATGTTTTTAGGTGAAATTGAAGAAATCTTAGATGTAATAGAACCAACACAGTTCAAAAAAATAGAAGAACCTCTATTTAAGCAGATATCCAAGTGTGTGTCAAGTTCACATTTTCAGGTATTAAAATAGTATTTTCAACAACATTCCACATTTGCATTCTACATTAATTAGTACTATTTTGTTTTGTGGTTCTGATTCTGAAATGTGTATTTTAGGTTGCAGAAAGGGCTTTGTATTTCTGGAATAATGAATATATTCTTAGTCTCATTGAGGAGAACATTGACAAAATTCTACCAATTATGTTTGGTAGTTTATACAAGATCTCCAAAGAACACTGGAATCCGTATGTATTGTTTCTTTTGACATTTTTTAATTGCTAGAAATAAATTGTATTAGTGTATGTTCCTGTCTTAGGTTGTCATCATGCAGACATTTATGTAGTTGCTTAATTTGACACAGGTGAGAATCCCATTGACTTCAAAATGTCTAAGGAAATTGGATGGTGATGTGGTTTTTACACAAGTTTGACTTTGTGATCATTGTAAAATGACATAGTAACTAACACTAGAAGACTTACCTGGCATTGCCCAGATCCTTCAGAGTAGAGGGCTAGTGGTGTGAGAGGTTCAGGAGTCAGGGTAGGGCCATGGATATGTAGGGGGCAGAGCTGGAAGCATGGGGGTGCAGGAGTCAGGGTGTGGTTTTGAGGAGGGGACAGGGGAGGGAGCAGGCAAAGTGGCATCTCCTAGCCCCAACTGACCACTCTTGGTGGTGTAGCTGCCCCCAGTGGTTACTCTGCAGTACAGCTCTCCCCTGTGCTGCCAGTGGTCACTATCAGTATCATGTTCCTCCTCTCTGTGCCCTCTCCCTTTCCATGTTATGGAAAACAGTCCCATACCCAGCATTTCCCATTTTCCTGGCACAGTCAAACCCTGACCTTACTTTAAGTTAGAATAGGAGGAAACTAAGGAAATTTGGTGCTCCTAGGTCTTATTGTTTAGGAAGAGCTTTTGAACAACATTCGCTGGCAAACTGACATGCACATTTCTAAAATATATAGATAACTTAGGAAACTTCTAATACACCTTGATGCTTCAAAGTCCAAGGAAAGGACCATGAATCACAGTATTTTGCAACATCTACATCAAGTTTGTCCTGCTTGACTTCCACGGGACCCTGGGGATTGATAGCACTACTGGAAAGGCATAGATGAGCACCCCAATCATAGAATGAGAAGAAATTGTCTGAGAAGGAACCCTTGTCTAGACTCTGAATGGTGCAGAACTGCTGGCATTTACTGTTCTGCCTGAACATGAACAGGTCCACCTGGGGAGTCCTTCTCCTTCCCCTTCTCTCCCCCCCCCATCCCTGCCATTTTTCTCCCCTCTGGTAAAAGAAGAGGAAAAGAAGTAAAGATGACCTGCTTGCTTCTGCATTCCTCATTGCTAGAGATTGATCTGCCCCCAAACCTGACTTGGGGGCATTCTTAGCTCTACTAGCTCTGAGAAGTGCCTCTCCTTTAAGCAGTTTCTAGAATAACCAGACACTCGCACTGTGTCTGATGCCTGGGACAGCCTCATAGAAATGCTTCAACTACCACAGGAATTGGGAGCTGAAGTTTTAAACTCCTTCTTAGAGAGAAGGCACTTCAGTCTCCAGGTGATTCCTGATGGACTATCCCCAAAACCTTTAACTTCACTGAGGGTAGAGTCATTGTTAAAAATCCACAGCAGACTGCTCATGCAAGCTCAGAGACATTAGCAGCCAGAGGTGTTTCCCCAGAGCTGCAGTCTTGGTATTGACAGAAGAACTAACTCTGAGTGGTTGGCTAGTCAGCAGGGGATGGGATGGGGAAATCCTCATATCTGCAAACTCCACAGGACAGAAAAACAAACTTGGCAACCAGAAGAGTTTCCCTAGAGCTGTCACCTCAGTACTGACCGAAGAATAAGCCTCCTGTGATTGCTCATGTGCATCAGGTGTGTGTGCTCCACATGCATAGTCATCAGAAAGCTTTTTCCCTAGTAGGATTCCATAGGTTGATAGTGGATACCCCTAGAGTGGCACCAGTATGATACGGTTATATAGTCCACTGCCAACCTGCCCCTCCCTCAGTTCCTTCTTACAGCCAGTGATGGTCATTGAAGCTCTTTCTTCTCTTTCATCAAGCAAGTGCTAGTCCCTAGCTTTGTTTTGTAGATAGTTCATTAGTAGTTTATAGTTATCTGCAGGGAGTCCTTATTTTCCTCCCTGCCGTCAGGGTCAGGGCATGCCTCTGCTTTACAGTTTTAAACTGTGCAAGGAGTGCACCAAGTTTATCCCTATTGGTGACCAACACATCTCCTGTCTTGTGTTTGGGAGTGACTCACCTTGCAGACAAATGCAAGATCCGCAAAGCATTTACATCAAGGACTCTGAGAGACAGGGAGTTTTGCCTCCAGAACATCCTAATGGAGGTCTCCCTGAACCTTTGAAGGCCACAGGACTGGATCAGTCGGCCTCCTTAAGAAGTATGCCATCGTCAGTACAGAGTGCACCAGCTCTGCGTAAGGAGTCTGAGAAGATCTCTCAGCATTGACGGTCCCAAGGACTAAAGGCCACGTTCTGGCACGGCTTCCATTCTTCGGTGCAGAGGAAGCAGCAGAGGCAGTAAAAGGGAAGGTCTCCTACTTTAAAAGCATGCAAGTCTAATGGTCACATCTGTAGCCAGAGCATCCTGCCAAACAGCCTGCCCTCCAAGCACTGTTGACTCCAGCACCACAGCTGGTTCCATCGAGTTCAGTATTGATGGATTCTCTGTCTAGAGAGAACCAGATGGGAGATGTGGACATGCTGTCCACCCCTGAGCTCTATGAAGTGGCTTTGGACCTCATTGAATTAATGTCTGGCCACTCCTGCCTACAAAGTCGAGGTTCAAGGTCGATGCCTTGGTTGAGGAGAGCAAAGTGATTTCAAGAATCTCTCTTCAGGTGGCTTTTGATGCAGTGGACTCTGCTACCTGTACGATGTCCACGGGCATCATCATGAGGTATAATTCATGGTTGCAGGTATCAGATATTTCACCAGAGGTCAGGCAGATGATTCAGGACTTACTGTTTGACTGCTCAGACCTGTTTGCAGAGCAGACTGACTCCAGGCTTCACAGCCTCAAGAACACTAGGGCTACATTAAAGTATCTGGGCCTCCATATGCCAGCTACCCTATGTAAACACTTTACCTCACCGCTGCCGCGTTATTACCCCTTGCACCAGAGACAGGACTCAGGTAGAAGGGGTAATAGAAAGAATCACAAATGCCCGCAAGCATGAACAGTGACAGTAGAGGGGGAGGAAACAGTCAGGGCTCTGCTTCATCTAGGCAATCCCCAGGGCCTAAGAACAACTTTTGAAACCACACTTGAGGGTGACATACAAATCTCTTTCCTGGACCTATCCCTATGTTTGGCAACCATGTATTCATTTTTTTATACCAGGCCTGGGCTCAGATCACATCCGACAGATGGGTTCTAGGCAGGGTCAGAATAGGATATTCTATTCCATTTCCCTCCCCGCTTCTTACCCTGTGCCCCATCCCTCTTCAGGGACCATTCCCACGAGCAGTTTCCTCTACAGGAGATTCAGTCACTCCTCTAGCTGGGAACAGTAGAGGAACTCCTTCATAAGTTCAGGGGCATGGGGTTCTACTCCGGTTACTTCCTTATTCCAAAGGCCAAAAGGCGATTACGCCCCATATTAGATGTCTGTGGTCTCAACTGGTACCTAAAAGCTAAAATTTCATATGGTTCACTGGATTCAATTATCCCCTCCCTGGATCTGGGAGATTGGTATGCCACCCTCGATTTGAAGGATGCATATTTCCATGTGTCTATAGTTCCAGCACATAGAAGGTTCCTTTGTTTTGTACTGGGGTCGTCCCACTACCAGTTCAAAGTTTTGCTGTTCGGCATGTTGGCTGCGCCCACTGTCTTCACAAAGTGCATGGCAGTGGTAGCAGTCTTCCTGAAGAGAAGCGAGGTTCAGATGTACCCTTACCTCAATGACTGGCTGATCAAGGGACTGTCCACGTCAGTTATGGACGGTCACATGGAACTGGTCAAAGTCATGTTTTGTTGCCTGGGCCTGCTGCTAAATATGCAAAAGTCTACCCTCGCCTCCATTCAGGTAGTACACTCAGGTGACAGAGTTCATAGGGGCCCACACAGTGGCAGCCAGAGCATCCCTCCCTCAGCCCCATTTTGAAAGCATGTGCAGCCTGTTAGTGTCTGGGGGTCTTCCCCATGACAATGGCCGGGACCTGTCGAAGGGTGTGTCTAGACTACATGCCTCCGTCGACGGAGGCATGTAGATTAGACAGATCGGCAGAGGGAAATGAAGCATAGGTGTATGCAGCCATTATGACCCAGCAATCTTAGGGTGTGTCTAGACTACATGCCTCCGTCGACGGAGGCATATACATTAGACAGATCGGCAGAGGGAAATGAAGCCGCGATTTAAATAATCGCGGCTTCATTTAAATTTAAATGGCTGCCCTGCTCTGCCAATCAGCTGTTTGTCGGCAGAGAGGGTCAGTCTAGACGTTCTCCTGTCGACAGAAAACCCTTTTGTCAACTGCCTCAGTAAACCTCATCCCACGAGGCATAACGGGGCGGTCGACAAAAAGATTTTCTGTCGACAGGGGAACGTCTAGACTGACCCGCTCTGCCGACAAACAGTTGATCAGCAGAGCAGGGCATCCATTTAAATTTAAATGAAGCCGCGATTATTTAAATCGCGGCTTCATTTCCCTCTGCCGATCTGTCTAATGTATATGCCTCCGTCGACGGAGGCATGTAGTCTAGACACACCCTAAGATTGCTGGGTCATAATGGCTGCATACACCTATGCTGTCCGGTTCGCCAGGCTACATTGCAGGCTTGGCTGGCCCAGGTGTACAAACCAGCTTGTCATCTGCTGGACAGTGCACCCGTTGATTCTGTGCACTCTTCAGTGGTGGTTGGACCCCATGAACATGTGGGAAAATGTTCTCTTTCATGCCCCTCACCTTGTATTGACACTAGTAATGGATGCCTTGGACTTTGGGATGGGGTGCTCATCTGGGTGAATTAAAGACACAGGACATGTGGTTGCAGGAGGAATGTCAATGCCTAGCAATGTCAAGGAGCTCAGGACTATTCGGTTGACCTGTGAGGCATTAGCCAATGAAATAAGGGGCAGGTGTGTTACGATCAGGGTGGACAACACCACAGCAATGTTTTATATCAGCAAACACAGTGGTGCTCATTCTTTTCCCCTTCATCAGGAGGCGCTCTTGCAGTGGGAACTGTGCGTCCGGAACAAAAAGCACCTGGTGGCATTGTATCTGCCTATGTTGTCAAGGGCACAATGTGCTTCCATCCAGAGTCCATATGCACTCAGTGAGGTTAATTTCTACCTTGGTCACATCCCTTATAGATATTCCTATCTCAGTAATCTATAGAGCAGCAACTTGAGCCTCTGCCTACACACACTCAGAACATTGTGATCACCAAAGATTTGGCTCTCATGCCATCTTTATTTCCGTAGTATTTTGTGTAGTAACAGACTTCACTCTGAAGTTCCGGTCTCCAGTGATGAGTAGTACTGCTTGGAGTCACCTACAGTGGAGCACCCAAAGACACACTATTCAAAGAAGAGGAGGAAGTTACCTTGTGTAATGATGGTTCTTCAATAAGTCTGTCCTTATGGGTGCTCCACAAACCACCCTTCTCCCCTCTAGTTCAGAGTTCTATATAGGGATCTGTGGTAGAGAAGGAAGTGAAAGGCTTTCACCCATGCAGTGCTAGATAGCCTCGAGGTATATCACGAGGGAGAGAACACAGGCTCAAGGGGCGCTGCTACCAAAAATTTCCAATTAGAGACGCAGTGGCTCATATACCCCTACAATGGAGCACCTGTAGGGGGACACGTCTTGAAGAACCATCATTACTGTATAAGGTTAGTAACTTTCTCTTCTGTCATGTGTTTCTTAGAGCTTCATCAAAATTGAGGCCTGAAGTGAATTTTTTCCTCAGTCACAAGAGAAGTCATTGTTTTGCCCCAATTCTCATGATCTACATTATGCCATTAATAAGATAAGACGGTATAACTAGAGGATTAATAAGTTCAGAAAGGTTTCTTTTATTCTGGTTCCATCCTGCTAATCGAGATAAAAAGGGAAAAGTTTCCTTGATACTCCAGGATACAGATGTTTCAGAATTACATACTTCAAAATTACATTTTTTCCTCTAACTAGAAAACAAAAGTTTACTCGGCTTTAATCTGATGTTGAAGGAGAAAGCTTATGCTGTGGGTACTTGTAGGGATGCATTCAGTAAACATACTAAGTATTCTAAATTGGATTTTAAGGTTTCTTCTGGTGCTGTATTTGGGAAATGTTTTCCATCCTGGTAATTTGGGAGGGTAAATGGTAAGCGAACAAAATACAGTGAATCTTGGTTTCCTGTTTGTTTAGTATGATTGACTTGCTCTTTGAACTTCCTAAAGGCGAATGATAACTGTCAGAGAGATTAAGCACTAGAATTTCCATCATTGGAGATTTTAAAGAGCAGGTTAGACAAACATCTGTCAGGGATGATCTAGATCAGGGCTACTAAACATGCGGCCTATTTGTTTGCGGCCCGTGGTACAGTTTGGGTTTACGTTGGGCTCAACATGTGGCCTGTGGGTGGGATCCTTGAACATGGTCTCCACTGGGAACACGCTCCATAACGATAAGTCAGGATAATGGTCTTCTGTTGATAAGCGTTTTAGTAGTTAAATTCCTGGACTGTCATTGCTCACTAAAAATGCTGTCATATGGGTAGAAATCGGGTAAATATTGCCTTTTATTAATATCATCAGAACAGACTTAAATGGGGCCTGTGTGTCCTGTAGTCTTGTCTTAATCTTTGTATTCATGACGGTGAGTGCGAAAGAAGCTATTTGCATATATATTTGCATTTAATTTGTGGCCCTCGGCATGTGCTGTGATTATCATTGTGGCCCCCAGGGCTTCCAAAGTTGAGCAGCCCTGATCTAGATGATGTGTGGTCCTGCCATGGGTGCAGGGGACTGGACTTGATGATCTCTCAAGGTCCCTTCCAGTTCTAGTATTTTATGATAGTATGATGAAAACAGATAACCTGCTATACCTCTTTTATTTCCCTTGAAACTTGTTTTTAATTTAATAAATATTTGAAATTAACAATGCATGTATAATGTCATATGTGTATATGGCACTCTGCAGCCAAATAATAGTTCTAGTCCTTAATCCTGCAGGGCTGAATACCCCAGGGTCACTTATCCATCTATCCCCACCTTGCTTTGCTGTGCCCAGCCTCCCTGCCCCTGCATTTCCCTGAACCTGCCCAAAGCAACCTTGACCCCAGGCTAAGGGCACCCTGCTCCCCATCTCCTTGAACCCCCTCAGCCACTCTGGCCCTTGCCAGACATCCTACCCTCCATCCACTTCTGCACCCTCCCTTCCTCCTGCACCCTCTCCCCTGGCCAGACATCATACTCCTAGCCTCCTTCTGCACCCTACTTCCCTCCCAGTTCCTGCATCCCATCCCTGTCCCACTCACTTGCAGCCTTGTCCCACACACTAAACCCCTCATTTTTGTCCCCACCCCAGAGCCTAAGGGGAGCCACAAAATTCACTAACTGCAGAACCCCAGAAAAGTAAATCTGGCCTATGGGAAGCCCTGAACCTCAGTCCTCCGTCTCTTCCCTTCTTACCCCATGAGGCTGGAGCACCAAAGGAGTGAGGTGTCTCAGTTGGGGGCCAGTTGGAGGTTTTGGGAGGAGCGCTTTCCTTCTCACTTGTGTGGTCCCTAACTGATTTTTCTGTGGGTCAGTGTCCCCTGACACAATGGTTTCCCACCCCTGCCATAAATAAAGAAAACATTAATATTTTATTTTATTTAAAATGAAGTTTGAGAAACTAACATGAGAAAGTAGAAGCGCTTAATCTGTTTAATAATTTATATTACATTACCCATTTTACTGTTAATGTAATTCTATTAAAACACTATGACAGTTACCTTAATCAAGTTCTATCTTTTTGCAGCCTTGGAGGAAATTAATATTTTAAAAATCATTCACTATGGCTGGTTTATGTGAAGCCTTCCAATTTTAATGTTTTATAAACCAAGGCAATGAGCCAAATATACTAAATGCATGTTTAATGAATTCTCAAGTTCATGCATATAGGAGACTATATATAATAAACATTGCTTTTAAAACTTACTTGTAAATACAATAGAGCTAGAACAGAAAGGGAAAGTCAGACACTTAAAACAGATGCTAGTAAATGAATCTTATATCCAGTAATTTACAGTGCCTTCCTTTTTGTTCTAGTACCATTGTAGCACTAGTGTATAATGTGCTGAAAACATTAATGGAAATGAATGGCAAGCTATTTGATGAACTTACAAGCTCATACAAAGCAGAAAGACAAAGGTATTCATTTTCTTTTGTTTGTGTTTCTGAAATGCATCACTTAAAGTATGTGCTGAATTTAGTAATGTGAATAAAATTGCAATATTTATAGTGAAATTGACTTATTGGTTTGTCATAGCTGGGTATAATCTCTTAAAGACAGATATCCCATTCTGCCACTGAGAATCAGTAAGTTAAGTTTTGGTATTTGGCATGGTAAAACTCCTGATACCTTACAGGAGGTGACTTTAAAAAATACAGAAGAACTTTGTAGTAAATAATAATAGCATATGCTGTTTCCTCAAAGTAATTACAATTGCATGTGGAACACAGACATGTCTAATTATTTTATTTTATCTGTAGAGAAAAAAAGAAGGAACTGGAACGTGAAGAATTGTGGAGGAAGTTAGATGAGCTGAAGCTAAAGACGACTCTGACTGAAAAGCAAAACAGTGCTCACAATGTGCTAAATGCACACAACAGTACAAGTGCCAAGTAAAGAGATGATGACCTCTACTTAACAGACATACTTTTGTACACATTTTTTAAATATGTAAAAATCGCAAAACAGAAATTTCAGCAATATAGTAGAAACGCCAGCTTTTTTTCTGGCGATATGTAAATTGAAAAAAAGATCTATGAATTTAAATACAATAGTTGAAAGATATATCATTACCACAGCATATTGTAAATTTGTCTAATCATTGATATGTCACTTCTAAAGTTTTACAGAAATGAATTTTATCTATCATATGAGTGAGAATGATGGGAGTGGTAAGAATTATGACTTGAATTTTCTTTTTGATTGTGTTGCACATAGGTGGTGTAGTCTCTGTATATTTTTCCCCCTTGTTTTATACATGCTTTTTACATTGCTGCAGTCCTAGGTTAAGATTCTAGAAAAGGATTCTAGTTCTACTGTAGTTTCTTAAATAAATCAAGGTACATACTTTTTACCTATACAGGAAACCCCCGCCATACGACAGCCTGAGTTGCGACCCCCCCCCCCCCCCACCCGCACTTATGGCCATTTTTTTAAGTGCAGAAGGGGCCAAAAACTCCCGACTTATGTCCTCAGCCCACATTTACAACGGTGCACAGCGCCTATTGTAAATGTGGGTTCGAGTTACGATGCCCCTGACTTGCAACGCTATCCCAGGAACCGATTGCGTCACAAATCAGGGGCAGCCTGTAACTTGATGGGGTACTGTATGCCATAACAATATATGAGATCTGTAATAGATAATTCTACTGAGTGAAGATGCCTGTGTAGTGGGTTTACATTTAATTATGAAAAGCACAAGTTAGAGATCAGATGAAGTATGAAAATATAAAATAAAACTCAAGTTTAAACAGTTTACTGTATATCTTGTGTCTGACCTTCCACTTGATGAATTCCTTGCTGTTCATATGCCTCCTCCATGCTTCTGTCTGCTGAGTCTAAGTTTCTCATCCTACAGCTGAGGATGGAGCTTCCCTTGAAGCTCATCAATGAAGCTCTTGTGTCAGCCCAAGGAATCTCTGAAGAACAATACAGTTCCCTCCTCCAGAGGCTAAGTGAGCTGTTTCTGCAGCTCTTTCAGCTTCTGTTGGATCTGGAGAGTGAGACAAATTCCAATATTCCAAACAAGGTTTCTAATATGGAAGTGCAGAGCACTAACCACAAATACCTTGTTTTATTTAATGAAAATGCAGTATGCTTTTTAAATATAAGATGGGAAAAGCTGACTATAGAAGTCTTGTTTTACTTAATCAAGTCTCTTACATCTTTTATCAGATATACCATTCCAATCTCTTAAATTGCAGCTGTGTGAAAACTGTTTTGTAATAATCTTCACTGGGGGATTGAGCAGCATTCAATAAAGTCTTTATGTTTGTATTTAATGCTGTGTATCACCATCTTTTTGTACTCAATCCATGATAACCAGAAGACTTATATTGAGTGAGTTATGTAGAAATGTGTGTGTGATGCTAAGCTTGAATGAAAAGACTACGCTATCTACGGTCCAGCTCTGGAGTAGTTAAATCTTGGCTGACAAAATATAAACAGCATAGAATCCTAGGGCTGGAAGAGACCTCAGGAGGTGATCGAGTCCAGCCCCCTACCCACAGCAGGCCCAATCCCAACTAAATCAATCCAGCCAGGGCTTTGTCAAGCTGAGACTTAAAAACCTCTAGTGATGGAGATTCCACCCCCTCCCTACGGAACCCATCCCAGTGCTTCACTACCCTCCTAGTGAAATAGTTTTTCCTACTATCCAACCTAGACCTCCCCCACTGTAACTTGAGACCATTGCTCCTTGTTCTGCCATCTGTCACTACTGTGAACAGCCTTTTCCCATCCTCTTTGGAACTTCACTTTAGGAAGTTGAAGGCTGCTATCAAATCCCCCCTCACAATCTTCTCTTCTACAGACTAAAGCCCAAATCTCTCAGCCTCTCCTCATAGGTCATGTGCTCCAGCCCTCTAATCATTTTGATTGCCCTCTGCTGGACCCTCTCCAATGCATCCACATCCTTCCTATAGTGGGGAACCCAGAAATGGACACAATACTCCTGATGTGGCTTCACCAGAGCCAAATAAAGGGGAATAATTACTTCTCTAGATTTACTGGAAATGCTCCTCTTAATGCACCCTAATATGTCATTAGCTTTTTTGGCTACAAGGTCACACTGTTGACTCATAACCAGGTTCACATCCATTGTAATCCCCAGGTCCTTTTCTGCCGAACCGCTACTTAGCAAAAAACTTAAAAAACAAATAGTCTTTAAAGTTGTACCAGACTAACAAAACATGTAGATGGTATCATGTGCTTTCGTGGGCACAGCCCACTTCTTCAGATGACCAGAGTATTGGAAGTCCAGAACCAAGAATAAATAAGGGTATGTCTACACAGCAAAGTTATTTTGAAATAACAGCCCTTATTTCGAAATAACTTCCCTAGCGTCTACATAGCCAAACTGCTATTTCAAAATAAATTCAAAATAGCGGAGTACTTATTTCAAATTTGGTAACCCTCATTCTATGAGGAATAATGCCAAATTCAAAATAGCTATTTTGAAATAAGTGCTGTGTAGACACTTATTTCAGAATAGGGGAGCCTCCAGCCACTCCAGCCTCAACCAAGAACACTCCTCTCCCTCCCCCTGCTTCCTGGAGCCCTTAAAGGGGTAGACTCTGGCCACAGTGCCTATGCCAGGTTCAAGCCTGCCAGCCCAGAGCCAGTAGTCACTGCCCCTGACTCAGTGGCCCCAAAACATGAGCCAGCAAGCCACTGGCTGCCAGCCCTCCATCACTCTCCAGGAGCAGTCTGCCAGCTCCCAGGATCCTGCCAGGGCCCGGAGAAGGCAGGCGCCTTCCTGGTCCAGCGTGAAGATCATGGACCTTATTCAGGTTGGGGGGGATGCCTCCAACATCCATGATCTCCGCACTAGACAGAGGAACACAGCCGTCTATGGCAGGATAGCTGCCAGCCTAGCCACCAAAGGCCACATGCGAACTCAGGAGCAGGTTTGCATGAAAATTAAGTTGGCCCGGCGAGACCCCCAATCCTGAGCCCTGAGCTTCCCCTCCCCCTTCTTCCCCTTTCTTTCCCCTTCCAGCTCCCTCCTCCCAGGTTTCCCCCTCCCCTCTCCCACTCCTCTCCATCCTCCTTACACCAGTCTCACCAGAGTTTCATTCCTTTCCCCCCCCAGTTTAATTAAATTCAAAGAGTTTGTGTTCATGAAAATACGTGTATTGTATTTGATATCAGGAAGGGGGGTTAGGGAGGGGTAAGTGGAAGGACTTGAGGGAGGAATGAGGCACAAGCCCCCAGTGGGGCAGTCCAGGGAGGCTCTTAGTGCTCCTCAGGGTGGAAGCTCTCCTGCAGGGCCTCCTGGATGCTGACAGCCCCCCGATGGACCTCCCGGAAAGCAGCCTGCAGAAAGTGCAGCCGGGCTAACAGCAACATGACCACAAGAAGCACCAGAGTGCCCAGGGGCTGCTCTGGCTCCATGTTGCAGAATGCTGTGGTGTCCCGATTGTGGGCAACCAGAGCATGCAGAGACAAAATGTTTTGCTGTCCCTCATGGAGGTTGGTAACCAAGCAGGTAAACCTGAGAACTGGCTGTCCAGGAGGGGGCCCTTTAAGCACAGACCTAAGATAGTCTCAGGCAGTAGCCCCACACATTAAGTCCTGACCTGGTGCTCTGCCGGACCTGGTTCTGGCCAGCCTTAAATGCGATTCAGAGTCCACTCAGTGTGGACGTGCTATTTTGAAATAGCAAAATGCTATTTCAAAATGCATTTTGTGTGTAGACATGTTATTTCGAAAGAAGATATTTCGAAATAACACTGTAGTGTAGACATACTCTATGGGAAGAAGCGGGGGGGGGAGGAAAAAAATTGGAGGGGGGAAGAGGACATTGGGTAGATAATTTGCAAAGGGATCGTTGTAAAGGGGAAAATGTAAACAACAAATAGTCTTTTAGCATCTCAAAGACTAAATAGTTAAAAGAGGCTAATAAGAACCATTAGTTTACACTAGGAAAGGCAGAGTACTAACACCAGATTCTACACAGACATCAAGAACCATTGGCACCTTTGTTGGTCGGTTGATAATGTGTGATCCATCCATCTGATATCACGATTTAGACCATTTGCATGAGAGTTAAACTTGAGAATCAAGTGGAGTTCCAATCCTTCTCTGTGTATTTGGCTTGTGGAACTGGTCTGAAATAAAACAAAAAACTGGCTACTTAGCCAGTCAGTCCCTAGCCTGTAACAGTGCTTGGGATTCTTCAAAATTGTTGACTAATGGTATGTAGCTACAGATCGCTTGTCTCCAGGCTATGCAATTGATGAAGTATGGAATGTTCAGCGCCCAATTCTTCTCTGTTGAACTATGTCTCCGGTAGGTGATGTATTCCTAAAAATATTTGCCTCATCTGTGTATCTGCTTATGAGAGAGAACTGCTTAATATCAAAAGAAGATTGTTTCCCTTGATTAGTTCTAAAGAGATGTCTTTGTTGCTTGTAAGATTCCAATTTAAAGAAAAAGGCAAAAAGTTCATGCAGGCTTCGTTGGCAAGTCTATACAATATTGGAATTGGGTGTACTGTTTTCCTTACTACTTTCTTTATCTTGGATTGTTATATTTCAAAAAGGAAATGGTACTGTGCAGCAGCTTCAGAATAACTAAAACTGTCATGATTGGTCTCTAAGGATGCATCTACACAGCAGGACTTAATTTGAAATAAGCTATGCAAATTGAGTTGCATCAGTTGCATAGCTTATTTCAAAATAAGGAGCGTCTACACCACATTTATTTCAAAATAGAGCACTCTTCCTCCGACGTCCCTTATTCCTCGTACAATGAGGGTTACAGGAGTGGGAGTAAGAAGTACTCCCACTTGACAGTATTTTGACACTATTTTGAAATAACTGCCTGCTGTGTAGACTCAGACTTAAGTTATTTTGGAATAGTGCTAGTTATTTTGAAATAATGTTGCAGTGTAGACGTACCCTAATTGCATGGAGAAGGACTCAGTGGGATGCAGAATCTACCAAAGAATGTTTTCCTTGAACTGCCTGGTCCTGGATAAGCACTTGGCTTTCTTAGAATGACTGCTGAGTTGGTGGACTTGAAACTCAAAAATGTGAGAGTAGTGTTCTCCTTGTACTGAGGCAGAATATAGCAATGCATCACAGCGCATCTTAAATAAAAATGGACATGTATACAGAACAAATGCAGATTCAAAGAAAAGTAATGGTAGACTTGCAGAAAAGGAAATGGAAATATGCAGTAGTTGCTCAGATGTCTTTCGAGGACAAACAACTGACCTTCAAGAAACTTAACGTCTGTGTCTAGACTGGCCACTTTTTCCGGAAAAGCAGCTGCTTTTCCGGAAAAACTTGCCAGCTGTCTACACTGGCCGCTTGAATTTCCGCAAAAGCACTGACGATCTCATATAAGATTGTCAGTGCTTTTGCGGAAATACTATGCTGCTCCCGTTCGGGCAAAAGTCTTTTTCTGAAAAACTTTTACGCAAAAGGGCCAGTGTAGACAGCAGAGATTTGTTTCCGCAAAAAAGCCCCGATCGCGAAAATATGATGAGGGTTTTTTCCTCCAAAATCGCTGATTTTTTAAAAGAAAAGACTACACAAGTGTTAAGTTATGTCAAGATGTCTCCCCCAGAAACTCTTGTTCATCACTACTATTTCACAAAAGTAGAAGTGCCTGAATATTTAAATTTCAGACTTTTGCTACTCACAAATATAAATGCTGAGTAGAAAGAACTGGTGCTTCAAGTGCTTGCTCGTGTCCAACGTAGGTGAGTGTACCTGTCACATGCACCGTTGCTGGAAGGTTTTTCTTAAGCACTAACCATAGGTGCCAGGGTCCCCAGCACTCCCTGGAGGGCACCCCCCTCTCCTCTCCTGCCTCAGTTCCTTCTTACCACTTATGATGGTGCTTGTAACAGATTGAGATTCCCCATTAATGAACTGCGAAGTACCTGTGAACTGTTAATCTTCAACCCACTGAAAAGACTCTGCCTGGGGGACGGGGCATGCCCTGCTCCCCTGGCTTCAAAGTCTATGCAGCATGTTGCAGCCCATGCCAGTCAGCAATCTGTACACTAACTGCCTTTATTGCCTGGGAAAGACACATTTTGGACAGGTGTCTTATTTGCAGGTCCTTCCGTCCCAGCACTATTAAAGAGCTCAGTATTTATCGTAGGCACTTTTAATGGAGTCCGCATTAGCCCCATAAGATCAGCAATTGGACTTGACACCGAGTGCGGGTGCCTCAGTTTGCAGCACATCACCAGCATTAACGGCTCAACACTGGTCATGGCCTATGGTCCTGCATAGGCTTGTTAGGAAGCCAGGCAGAGACAATTTTCCTCAAAAAGATAAGGGGAGGAAGGGTGACCAGCCAGCAGATAGTCCACTGGTTTTGGAGGTCTGTCTCTCCTCCATGCTCTGGTCTTTTCAGGCTGCACTGGACATAAGCTCTTGCTGGTTTCACCCCAAATGGGGCTCCAGGATCGGGGTAAATCACTGTTTGGGCCCCAATCTCCTGGTGCGGTCTGATCTTGCTCTCCTCCAGTATCCGAGAGGAAAGCACTCCGAAGTCCTCTTAGGTTTGTACGTGAGAGACGCGTATGATGTGTGATCTTCCATGTTGCCGGAGTTGGTGTCCAGACTTGTGCAGGCAAGCACCCCCGACATCTGAGGCATTGAGGAGATAGTGACTCCCCCATTTACTATGCTGTCATCAGGACCCCTCTCCACGGCACCGGCACCATTCGCCATGCTGTAGATACTTGCTGGCACCAAGACTGTCTAGCTGTAGACACGTGTGCAGGTCCCTGGCCTGGCACCATGGAGTGTCTATCCAGCACCATTCTTTTGACAAAAAGTGGTTCTTCAGGCTCTCAAAGCTCCCATAAATGCTCTAGGCATTCCCAGTCTCCGAGGACCCAGTTGGTGACTGGGGCCCAGCACCAGAAGAACCCCATTTCTTCTCTTCCTCTTGGGCATCAGTGAGCATCTGTTCCTGCAGCCTGGTCTTGGAGGTGGCCTCCAGCCCCCTGGTGCAGCAGAAGGCACAACCATTGGCACTGTCCCCAGTACATGCTGTGGCCATCATCTCAGTGTCAGGTGCATTGGTGCCCATGGACTTCCTGGGGCTTCCCGGTACAGCCCCAGCTTACCTGCTTGGTCACTGCAGCATCCCAGGCACTTTTGATGTCACCAGAGCCTTGTGGATCCCATGGGGACACCAATTTCCCCCCGTCTCCCTCCCCATCAACAGGTGTTGGGAGTGAGTGACCAGCCCCTGCCTTGTGAGGAAGCTCAGGCTGCCCTGGCTTCCTCCTCTTCGTTACCAAATGAGATGATTGTGGCTTCTTCCCCAGCAGTTTCCCAGCAGGACTCAAAAGCCCACCAGGACCTCCTTCGGAGGGTGGCCACCAGGACCTCCAGGCCAAGGAGGTGCAAGAGTCCTTGGGCCCTTTTGGGGTCCTGGGTCAAGTGGAGCCCAGCAGGGTGGCAATGCTCTTGAATGAGGCAGTCGCCAAGATCGCCAAAACGCTTTGGCAGACCCCTCCTCCATTCCACCATTCCAAGAGGGCTCAGAAAAAATATTTCATCCCAGCAAGGGACCATGACTACCTTTATACCCACCTGCCACCCAACTCCCTTGTGGTGGAATTGGTGAACCACAGGGAACACAAGGGCTAGCCAGCACCCACCCCCAAAAACAAAGACTTCAAATCAGAAAGATTTATTTTTTGAGTGGCCAGCTTCTAGTTAAGGGTGGCGAGCCATGAGGCCATGAATACCTGGCAGGTGCTGGCCAGATTTAAGACCTCCTTACCCAAAGCATCTCACAAGGGTAATAAGGACCTTATCAAGGATGGATCCTCTGTGGCACTGGAGTCCTTGCAGATGGCATCTGATACAGTGGGCCATTTACTCTATGGCTTCTCCTATCTCCATGAGGCAAGCAGGCTGGCTCCTCCTCTGCAGTCTGTCTCCGGAGGCACAAAACTCCATTCAAGACCTGCTGTTTGACATGGGGGCCCTGTTTGCAGAACAGTTGCACAGATTCAAGGATTTCTGTATGACTTTAAAAACTCTGGCCCCAAAAGAAAAAGGTTCAAGCCTTAGGCCTCTCAACAAAAGGGCCAGTATCGCTGTCTAGAGAGGGATCCTTCACACCCTAAGTACTCTAAACAGAAACAGAGCTGTCACCACTCATCTGGCCAGCAGTTGATCAGCCAGGTGTAACCCCAGGGCAAGTTTTCCTTTTGAGGGTGCACCCAGGGACAAAATACTGGACTTCCAAGGTCATGCCCACCTGTTTTCCTTCAGGCTCCATCCCTTCCTCTTGGCATGGAGAGACATTATGTTGGATTGTTGGGTCTTGGCCACTGTCCAAGAGGTTATACCCTCCAACTATCCTCTATATGGCCCTTCCACCCTCAATCCCCATCCCTCTTCAGGGACCCCTCTCATGGGCAGCTTCTCACACAGCAGCTATACCAGTTGCTCCAACTGGAAGCAGTGGAGAAGGTACCACAGGAGTTCGAGAACAAAGGGTTCTACTCCTGCTACTTCGTCATCCTAAAGGCAAAAGGGGTCTGCAACCTATATTGGACTAGTGGGGCCTCAACAAATACCTAGTCCACCTCAGGTTCTGTATGGTTTCCCTAGCCACTATTATTCCCAAACTGGATCCCGTGACTTTTATGCCACCCTCACACTCTGCCATTTGGCCTGTCTACTCCCCCCAAGGTTTTTACCAAGTTTGTCAGTAATAGCTGCATACCTGAGGTGTCAGGGTGTTCAAGTATACCTTTACCTGGTATCCCATATGCTCAAGTGGCTACTGCTGAGGCTGGACCTGATCTCTCAGGACCAGGGACAATTGTTCCACCCAAACCTCAGCTTGCTCCACCTGTCCTCATGGTACATCCATGGTTGAACCCCCTAGTATGTTTGTGCAAGTTCCAGAGGGTTCTTGAGAAAGTCCTCAACATGTTCCACAGATACATGGCTCTTTCTCCATATGGGTGCAGCAGCAGAGGGTGGTCCCAGCCAAAGCTTTCCTTCAGGAAATCCTGGACTACTTGCTACACCCGAAACGGCAAGGCCCTGCTTTGGCCACCATTGAGGTCCACTTGGAGGCCATTTCTGTATTTTATCCGCCCATGAAAGGCCATTCGGTATTTTCCCCTGGTGTCAATTCCTAGTTCCTGAGAGGCCTGGAATGACCCTACCCTCAGGTCAGAGACCCTCTCCAGCAGTCGGACCTGAACCTGGTCTTGGTGTGGCTCACAGGCCTTCTATTCAAGCCACGTGCCCATTGGTTGTTCCTCCTCTTCAAGGTAGCCTTCCTGATTGCCATCACTTTGGCCAGAATTAGTGTCAGAGCTCTGAGCACTGATATAGGCACCACTGTATACCCAGTTCCTCAATGACAACCTTTATCTGTGTGTAGCCCAAGGTCCAGTGTGTTTCAGCAGCAGCCCTGGGAACTACAAGTTGTGGACTATGAACTGCGGCATGTTGGGAGAACTTCCTGGTTCCTGCCAGGATGTGCCCTCTGCCCCCAGCAGGGTCTCAGCAAGGACTGTGGTAGAAGCAGCACACAGGCTGCATGCTGAGAGGAGGGGATGCTGAACTGTGATCTGTTTTATGTTTTTTACAGAATAAAGCCCGTTCCTGGTGATTTGTCTAGTCTGAGATGTGTGTGTGTGTGTGTTTGTGTGTTTGTGTGTATGTGTGCACGCACACACACACAACACACATTGCAGAGCACACCAAGCAGCCTTAGACCTAGCCTCCCACAGTAGTGTAAGAAGTCACAAGGCTCCCCCCATGCTGAATAACCTCACAGTGGGGTAGCGAACAGGAGGAATGTAGCCTCGCCAGGCCTTTCTCCTCCAGGTAGTTTCTGCCTTCCATGTAGACCAGGACATTTTTCTGCCTCAAGCCTCATGTGAACAATGAGCAAATACAGCACCCTTTAGGGAAGTGGTAGTCTGTAGTCAATGTTTGTGTTTGGGGGTTTCTTGCTATGTGCTGAGCTTACGTTTCTCTCTGTGGGTTTTTGTTGTTTTTTTCCTCCTTCCCCTTCCCCTCCCCCCTAAGGAGTGATTGCTGTAGCAGGCAGTTGGAAGCTGTGAGCTTCTAATCAATGTTTGAAATCTAGAAGCCTCTGCTCATTGGTTGAGCCTTAATCAGGGGCAGGGCTTTATAAAGCAGAGAGTCAGCAACCAGGGAGCTTTGTGAACAGGGAGTTTTGAGAGGGAGTTTGGAAGGGGAGTGGGAAGGGGGCAAGGGAGCTCCTTTGAGATACGTGCTTAAAGGGATCTCCTTGGACAGCCATTTCTCTCCTGCTGTGTGCTTTAGTACCTCTTGCAGTTCTATTTGTGGTTGCCCTCTGCCTTGTTGGACACCACAGCTTGTGCTTTAGTGCCATTTGGTGATTTTTTGCCGTCAGCTCTTTTGTTGTGCCATGGAGCCAGGGATGGCCTTGTGTCTGCTCTGGCCCCTTCCAGCCATTTTGGAGTGCCTGCAGCTGCTGCTCCATGCTGCTGCACTCCTTGTCCAGGACCTCGAGGCACAGGTCACTTTGGACTCCCTCACCCATGGAAGCGGTGGCGTCCCTGTGGCATCCTCACCCCACCATGGAGAGACCATTGTGGAGACTGGACACCAGCAAGGCCGGCCTTAGGCCGATTCAATCGATTCGGTCAAATTGGGCCCCACGCCTAAGGTGGCCCTACGACCCTAAACCCAGAAGTGCCAGCGAGTTACAGAGTCAGTGGCCCTGCTCCACCAATATGTGGAGCTGGGTCTCTCCCCAGCTTCCCCCATCACTCCCCTCCTCGCGTCCTCCTACCCCACCCCCAGAGCGTCCCCCTTGGCCCCATCCAGTCCCTGCCACGTGCAGCTCAGCGCGGCTCCCCCTCGCCGGCGGCTGCTGCTGCCATGCATTGCAGGTGAGTGGGGAGGACGCCCAGGCGTGACATGATGTCACGGCCCGGGATTTTAAAACTCTTTGGAGGCACGTTGCGGGGCTGCCTCTGGGTTCGGACTCTGGGGCCTGAGTGCAGACTCCGGCCCCGCAAAGTGGAACGCAGAAGGTAGGGAAGGGGTTTGGGGGAAGGGGGAGGGGAAGGTGCTTGGGGGAAAAGGCTTGTGATAGGGACAATCCCCCGGGGTTGTCTCCCATAGAGGAGTTCAAAGGGGGAGAACTCCGTTGAGGCCTGGGGGATCTCTCTCACCGCAAACATTAAGGCGGGTAGTAGGCGGTCCCATGC
Source organism: Pelodiscus sinensis (assembly GCF_052426305.1). Classification (NCBI taxonomy): domain Eukaryota; kingdom Metazoa; phylum Chordata; order Testudines; family Trionychidae; genus Pelodiscus; species Pelodiscus sinensis. The sequence goes on from NC_143054.1 coordinate 149,549,404, forward strand.
CCTGGGGTCCTGCTCTACGAACTTTCTCAACATGCTTTTCAAGGTTCTGTTAAATCGTTCTAAGAGACCGTTGGTTTGGGGGTGATACACCGAGGTTCATAACGTTCGTATACGCAACAACCTGCACAACTCTTGTATGAGCCGTGACAAAGTTTGTTCCTTGGTCAGTGAGGATCTCTCTGGGCACCCCAACTTGGGCAAAGATCTTCACCAGATCCGTTGCAAACACCTTTGCCGTAGTTGTCCTTAAGGGAACGGCTTCGGGGTACCGGATGGCATAGTCTATAACCACGAGGATGTATTGACACCCAGCGGTTGTTTTTTCCAACTGGCCCACCAGATCCATGGCTATCCTCTTGAAGGGTATGCGGTCCCGCCGCCCGCGTCCTCCGCAACTTTGCTCCGCGTCCTCCATGGCTTTGCTTTGCGTCTCCCTGGTCTGCTGGGGGGGCCCCCAGCAGACCAGGGAGACGCGGAGCAGCTTTTCTCGCTGCAGACCAGGGAGACGTGGAGCGGCTTTTCTCACCGCGGAGGATGCGGGCGGCGGGACCCCGGCGCGTCTGGGCGGTCCCACCGCCCTCGTCCTCAGTAGCGAGAAAAGCCCCGTTCGTAAGTAGGGATCCGACGTAAGTCAGATCCACGTAACCCGGGGACTGCCTGTGTACCAAAGGATACAATTAAGAAAACCATCTTGTTAGTCTTTAAAGTGCTACATAGTCCTGTATTTTTCTTCAGCTACACCAGACTAACACGGCTACATTTCTATCACTAATTCCTTCAGGCTTTTTTTTTTTAATTTGAACATTTATCTACACTACTTCCCCTCCTTTCTCTTTCACTATCCAATAAATGTGTGGATCAAAGTTATAGGTGCTTTTTGAATATGCTGACTTGAGAGTGGAAAGATTTCATATTGTCATGTATGATTCCTGGTAACCCATCTCAAATATGAAAAACTAGGTTGATACCTGTTCATATCAGGAGCTGTTGAATTCAGTTCAGCATTTGCAGTATCTCATTAGGATGTTTAGTGGAGAAGATGATGTTGATTTTTTTTTTATTTATTTATACTGTGGGCAAAGCATGGGCTCACAAGAATTCCTCCATTGTTTTACCGTGAGTCTCAAAACATTTGGTGTTTTTCTAAAGGCCTGGAGTCAATTGATTATGTAGGAATCTCAGCTTTCATTTAAAAAAAGTTCTCTATACTTCTGGGCCTTACGGCTAAGGAGGAAAGCTTTAAAACATGAACCCTAAATACTCAAGAAACAAAAGGCCAATAAAAATCCTACGCGTTTTAATTTTAAAAAATCTTATGATTTGTAGACCAGTCTCCTAATGTTGTGTAGGCGTTCCTTGTGATTTTTGGGTTGGCAATACTGCTCTTTGATTGATGAGGTCTCTCCCTTCAGTTTCCCTTTCCACCCTCCTTTTTTGTCACAGGTCATCAGAGAATCATAGAGACAATGGAGAGTAGGGTGAGTCCATGACTATGGTTAATGACTGGTCAGGGTGGGTGACTATTATGAGCCAGTGGTCTGAATGAGCTATCTACGGCCATCTGTTAATCAACTGTAGGAAAAGGCTTCACAGGCAGACCTTATTTATATAGACACAGCTACTTTGCCACAGGGATCAGTAGACACACTTGCTGTGTCAAGGTGATCAATTTTGGCTCTTTTGGGTTGAAATTCACTTAAGACTTGGAGCTGGGAGAATGCAATGTTGTTATCCATATTGCATTGAACTTAATATGACCTGGCTTAGGGTTTACCATAACTTGAACACTAAGCAGAGGATAGTGAGTCACATCTAACTGAAAGTTATAGAAGATGGAAACAGGTTTTGTTTCTGGTGGTGTAGAGTCTATTAGAGTCTATTTGGGTAGTTCAAACTAGGGAGTCTAATGTAGGCATTCGAAGTTGCAAATCAAGCCCAGGATTTAAATATCCCGCGCTTGATTTGCATCTTCCCGGCCGGTCGCCATTTTTGAAATTCACAAGTCCGGACTAACTGCCCGTGTCTACACATGGCAGGGACCCGTTAGTTCGAATTAAAGCCCCTAAATCGAACTACCTGTTAACCCTCATTCCAGGAGGAATAACAGGTCGTTCGAACTAGGGCTTTAATTCAAACTACCGGGTCCCTGCCACGTGTAGACACGGGCAGTTAGTCTGGGCTTGTAAATTTCAAAAATGGCAACCGGAGGCCAGTTCAAACTAGGGAGCTAGTGTAGACATACCCAAGGGAGTCCTCAATTACATCTGACACTTTACATCCAGGCTAGGAATAAGAAATAAGTAGGAATAAGAAATCCTCCAGAAAAGGCTTTATTTTCCGGAGAATAACGTCTAGACTGGCGTTTTTCTCTAGCTTTTCCCCAAGCTGGAAAAAAGCGGCAGCCATGTTAATGCAAATGCCGTGGGGGATATTTAAATCCCCCACGGATTTGCCTATTCCAAAGTCTACATTAGCATCCCTTTTCCAGAAAGGGGTGCCAATGTAGACACAGCCCCAGTGTTTAAAGGCAGAGCTGACTAGAATCAATTAAGAGTCCTTGTCTTGTCTCAGTGATAGCTTGAGCAAAAATCATTGATAAAATCTTGTGTAGACTGACCTTGGACTCAACGTGCAGGCAATATGTGTTGAAGGGCAGTGGAAAGGAGGCAATGGTGGTGAGGTACCATATTACCTAGTGAAATCATTGGTGCTGAAATCACTAAGGCCTGGAATTTGACCACAGAACCGACACTTTTTTAACAAAGACTCCATTTTTGCTATTTAAAAAGTAAATCAATGTAACAGAAAACTGCAACGCTCTCTGGTAACTTTTTAAAAATCAAACTAAACTTTATTGAAAAAATTGGATAGTTTGCAATTGAAAATATTTGCCCTACACTTAAGGCAACTGATTTAATTTTGTGTAAAATTTTGCATAATAAAGGATGGCGCTTTTTTTTTGAAAATGTTCAATTATCCTGATATACATTTTGATCAGATCTACTTCTGATGTGATATTTGTGTGTGGGTTTGTTGTGTGGGTGTCTTTTTCTTGGGGGGGGGCACAACAAAAAATCCTGGGTGGTGGGACCCTGCCAAAACTGTTCAAATTGGGCCCCGCCCTTCCTAAAATCGGCTCTGCGCATGATGCCATCGTGTTGCCACATGAGGTTCTCTGGCACCCAGGCTTGTCTACAGGTTCCCCCGGACTCTGACAGGTGGCTGCAGCGATGGTGTGGCTGGGCCCTCTCTCGTCACTGCTCCGGCTGTGAAGAACATACTAGAGGGAGAGGCGGTCAGTCCTTCCTGCACACACATTCCCTGAGGCCATGCTCTCCTCTGTGAGCAGTGACTGCACCAGTCCACAGCCCCTAGAAGGAGGATGTCCCAAGTGCAAGGCCATGTGTGGCCTGCACAGCATGACCTGTATCACAGGGGCCCCGATATGGCCAGAGAACCATGGTGCCCCCTTTCCGCCCCCCCCCTCACCACAGACAGGCAGGCAAGGGAAGTGTGCGGCCACAGTGAAATCCCCTCATGGGTGACAGAGGAGCCAGGAGCAGCCTGGCCCTCCCTGGGGTCTGCATGCACAGCTGTGACTTGCTGGGCTGTCTGTGGGAGTGGCTGCTGCCTCAGGCATGCCAGGTACCTCCTTCCCCACTGGGGGCAGGAAGTGTGTGCCCGCGCATGAGGCTGGCAGCAGGATCCCAGCCATGTTCAGGGGCTGCCTGCTGTGCCCACATGCCACACCCTCCTGCTGCACATGGTTGCATGTGCAGACTGTAGCACCATGTGCTGGCAAAGCAGCCCAAGCTACACTGTGCCCCCCGCTCCCTGTGCACCTGACTCCCCCGCCCAGTGTGTGTAAGAAAGTGAGACCACACACCTGAAGAGCCCTCCCAGGAATCCGAGGCGGCCTGGGAGATGTCCTGGCTGGTGCTCACCAGCTCGTGGGACAGGGTGACAGTCCCTGGCTCCTGCTCCTCCTCTGGCTGGAGCTGGCCCTGGCCCTGGCCCTCTGGCTCCTCCTCGAGGGCAACCTCTGGGTGGATGACCACCGAGGTTTCCAGCCCTGAGTCCACCATGATGGGGGGGAGGGAGGTTTCCCCACCCCCAAGATGTGGTGGAGCTCGCTGTAGTAGGGGCAGGTGTGGGGTCTGGTGCTCGGTGGCCCTGACGTATCCATGATGGAGCTCCTTCACCTTTGCCTGGACTTGCTCCATGGTCCGGGCAGGGTGACCGTGCTCTGCCAGGGATATGGCCATGTGGGAGAAGATTTCTACATTGTGGTGCTTGGTCCAGGAATCCTGGCATGACTCCTCCTCGCCCCACAACTCCAGAAGGGGCGTGATTTCAGGGCCACTCTAGGTGGGGTCACAGCTTTTCGTCTTCCTTGCAGGGGGTTCTGGGACCCCTGGGGCTGTTCCCTGGAAGGGCCGGGGGGGGGTCTCGGGGAGTTTGCAGGGATGCCATTTGTGGCAGAACCAGAGCCGCATGGTGAAGGCACCTGCTCCCTGCAAATGTCCTGCCACAAGGCTTGTCCAGGATGCCTGCAGCTTTAAGGGGGGCCAGCAGACAGGAACTATAGAGTTGTGATTAGCTTGGATGGAGTGGTCAAGAGGCCATGTGTTTTTTTCCCGGAGACCAATTCTTTCGCAAAACCCCCTGTTTAGCATCCACACACACCTTTTTTTAATGCAAGAGCTCTTGTGCAAAAAGGAGGTCTTCCTCGCAGAAAGAAATATACCTACACCTCAAAAAGCCCTCTGTTCTGTTGACTGACTAAATTGTCTTGCACAAAAATGTGCTTGAGATATGGACGCTAAGCAGGGGTGCAAAACCCTGCAGTGTAGATATAGCCTTTGCACATCACTTGTCTTATGTCACTGGTACTAGTTACCTAAGGTAATTGCCATTCAATAGAAGGGCTTCAGAATCTGGCCTAAACCTCACACTGCCCCTTTGAGTTAATCTGTAACTTTAAAAACAATGAGCAGTCCTGTGGCACCTTAAGGGTATGTCTACACTACAAAGTTAATTCAAAATAACAGCTGTTATTTCAAAGTAACTTTAATAGCGTCTGCACAGCGTCTGTTTAGCTCTTATGAAATAAATTCAAAATAGTGGAGCCCTTATTTTGAATTTGGTAAACTTCATTCTACGAGGAATAACACCAAATTCGAAATAGCTAATTTGAAATAAGTGCTGTGTAGACACTTATTTCGAATTAGGGGCCTCCAGCCCTTCCCAGGGAGCCCTGGTGGCCATTCTGGGCACAACCAGGAAAACGCGTCTGCTCCCCCCCCCCCCCCCCCCCCCCCCCCCAGCCCTGGAGCCATTGAAGGGGCAGACTCTGGCCACAGTGCCTGTGCCAGTTGTAAGCATGCCAGCACACAGCCAGCAGATTGTGCACCTGGCACAGCATGAGCCGGGCTTGATTTGCAACTTCGAATGGCTACAGTAGCCTCCCTAGTTCGAACTGGGGGCTAGTGTAGACATACCCAAGGGAGTCCTCAATTACATCTGACACTTTACATCCAGTGTTTAAAGGCAGAGCTGACTAGAATCAATTGAGAGTCCTTGTCTTGTCTCAGTGATCGCTTGAGCAAAAATCATTGATTAAAATCTTGTGTAGACTGATCTTGGACTCAACATGCAGGCAGTGTGTTGAAGGGCAGTGCAAAGGAGGCAATGGTGGTGAGGTACCATATTACCTAGTGAAATCATTGGTGCTGAAATCACTAAGGACTGGACTTTAACCACAGAACCGACACTTTCTTAAAGACTCCATTTTTGCAATTAAAAAAATAAATCAATGTAACAGAAAACTGCAATGCTCTCTGGTAACTTTAAAAATCAAACTTTAATTGAAAGAATTGGATAGTTTGCAATTGAAAATATTTGACCTACGCTTAAGGCAACTGATTTAATTTTGTGTAAAATTTTGCATGATAAAGGATGGCATTTTTTTGGAAAATGTTCAACTATATTGATATACATTTTGATCAGATCTACTTCTGATGTGATATGTGTTTATTGTGTAGGTGTCTTTTTTTTTTTTTGCTCAATGAAAAATCCTGGGTGGTGGGGCGCCGCCAAAACTGTTCAAATTGGGCCCCGCACTTCCTAAAGCCAGTCCTGGACACCAGCACCAACTGGTGGGACTGTCTGGTCCTGGGCCAATGGGGCGACCAGCACGTGCTCTGGAACTTTCGGATGCCAAAGTAGACGTTCCTGGAGCTGTGTTCCTAGCTCACCCATGTGCTCAGAGAAGCACCTCCCGGCTGCGGGCACCCATCCCCGTGGACAAGAGGGTCGCCATCGCACTCTGGCAGCTGGCAACTCCAGACAGCTACCAATCAGTGGCACACCAGTTCCGGGTGAGCAGATTGACCGTCAGTGTTGTCATCATGCAGATAAGTCCTGGGGGAGCGGGGGAAGAGGAGGGTGCCCAGGGGCAGGCAAGACTCCAGGCTGGGGCGATGGGGAATGCCCCATCATTCAAGGGTTTGGGCCATCCCTCCCTTGCACAGGCCTGCTGGTGGGGTGTGTGGCCCGTGGGGTGAGGGGACCCTGGTGTGTGTGAGGACAGAGGGTATCATGGGGAGGGGGGAGGGAAACATCCTGCCTTATGTGATGCATTCCCCTGTGTTTCTGTGCACCCTTCTGCAGGTCGTCTATGCCATCAACGACGTTCTGCTCCAGTGAGTCATCCACCTGCGGGACATGGACACAATGTTGGCCAGATTTGCTGCCCTGGGGTTCCCCAAATGCAGGGGAGCCCTGGATGCAACACACATCCCCGTCCATGCCCTGGATCATCGAGTGGCCCATTTCATAAACTGCAAGGGGTACTTCTCTATCGTGCTCCAGGCCCTCATGGACCACCCTGGCTGCTTTACGGACATTTATGTGGGCTGGTCCGGCAGGGCACATGACACCCACATTCTACAACACTCTGGCCTGTTTTGCAGGCTAGAGGTGGGCGCTTTCTTCCCCAGCGGGAATTTATTGTTGGGGACGTGCCCATGCCCACATGTATTGTGTGGGACGTGGCCTACCCCCTGCTGCCCTGGTCGATGTGGCTCTACACAGGGCAGACAGACCACGACTGGGCACGGTTCAACGACCACCTTAATTGTGCCTGCAAACAGGTTGAGTGTGCCTTTGGCCATCTGAAAGCCCGGTTTTGTTGTTTGCTCACTCATCTTGAGATGTGTAAGCGGAACATCCCCAAAGTAGTGGCTGCGTGCAGTGTGATCCACAACATCGTGGAGCAGAAGGGGGAGGCCTTCCTCCCGGCATGGATGGCAGGCGAGGGCCAGGCCTTCAAGCAACCCTGCACAGCTGCCATCTCCCAGGTGCACCATGATGGGGTGCACATATGGGAGGCCCTGACGGAGATGTTCTCCCAGACCTCACAGTAGGGTCACCTCTGCCTCCCTTGACATCTCCCTCCTGTCCCCAACCCTTCCCTCCCCTTACTGGGGAATAAACAACAAAGGTTTTTGTGGAAAACAATGTATTGAACTTTTTATTTACAATGGGGATGTAGGGTGGGAGGTGGGAGGGGGCTCTGAACTGGAGGGAGCTACTGCTGGGAGGGGTGGCCCCTGTGACCGCCTCTGAGGGGGTGGACAACTGCATGGCATTCAGGCCGCATCGGGGCAGGCAGCACGGGGACGTAGGCAGGTTGGGGTGCATCAGGAGGGCCTTGCCATGGGAGGGATGGCAGGTGCATGGGGCAATGCCATCCCATAGTGCACAGCGTGCCCGATGTGCACAGCGAGGGCAGTGACAGCATCACACATGTGGTCATGCTGAGCCTGGAAGCGCCCCCAGGCCTGCTGGTGCCACTCCAGGTCAGCATCAACCATCATGTGATGGTCACCTCGATCCTCTCGACAGCCTGTACATGCCGCCAGAGGAGTTGGTCTTGCTGCCTGACCAACCGGCTTGGTGCCTCGGTGGTTGGGGGTGCTGCCACTGCCACAGGGCTAGAGGGTCCCTTGCTCCTGCTTGGTCCTGCTGCAGGGAACAGAGGAAAGGATGGGTCAGTCAGGCAGTCCAGCCACTGTCCCCACACTCCACGCCCTCTGCCCTGAGCCCAGGTGACACCACAGTACTGTGGCTTGGGCCCACTCATTCTCCCCCGTGTTGTTTGTTTGCATACAGGACCGCCCTTGGTGTAGGGTGCTTCTCCATGTATTGTAACCACTGGTCTGTGTCCTGGCCCCTTGGCATGTGTAGTGTTAATCTGTGGAACTCCCTGCCGGGGAGGCTGTGAGGCTTTGGACTAATCAGTGGCATTTGATAGGGAGCAAGATGAATCTCCACACAGTGTCTGTGAGTGGGGAGCAGCCAGCACACTTCCAGAACCCCTGGAAGTGACACGGGCTTCACACAGGACTTCTGTCCACCCCGCGGGAAGCCAGCACTACGCTGGAGGTAGGTAGTGGGGCTTCTTGGGGGTGGGGGGCCCCCAAATGCCTCATGATCAGCCAGTCAATCGCAATCGACCGGTTGATGACCATGGCTCTAAACTATAATCAAAACTTCCTGAGTTTAGGTGGGCCTTCAGGGGTTTATTGCATCAGAGGCAAGGCTTTGAGCTGGGCCTAGTCTCAGCCTTGTAAAAAAAGGCAGCCAGAGCAAATGCAGAGAGCATCCTACAGGGGAGTTTCCCTGAAAAACATCCAAGAAGAGCTCAGCAAAGTGTGGCTTTTGGGGGGCTGTGTTGTGGCCTGGTGGAGAGGCATTTAAAAATATCTGAGGAATCTCTCCGTAGGAAGGCAGGTATGGATAGTGCTAGGTCTGCTGTTACCTGCACAGAATGGGTCATGTTTGTCTTCCTTCCAGAAGAAACAAGGGATATCATCTGTACTAAGTGCAAGCTTGTCACCATTTTGGAAGAAAAAATTAGAGGACTTGAGGCCCAGGTATCAACCCTACGTTCCATCAGAGAGGATGAAGACTTCCTCGACAGAAGGCAGCATTTAATCCTGCAGGCACAGCAGGCCAAAGAGCCAGAGAGGGCAGTACAGGACAAGGAAGAGAACTGGCAGCATGTAACCTTTAGAAAAAGGCAGCCAACCCAGGTATGCCCCAATTCCTGTAGAGCAGTGGTTCTCAAACTTTTTGGGCTCCAGAGCCCTTTACAGGGGTAAAAATGTATGTGGAGCCCCAGCAGTCCACTGATTGCATGTGTTGTACCTATTGATGTTTCCAGTTTGTCAACCTCATGGAGCCCTGGGGCTCCGCGAAGCACAGTTTGAGAAACACTGTTGTAGAGGTATGTAACTGCATTCAGGCTCTCTCCACAGGCACTGTAGTAGAGAATGCTTTGGCAGGGACCTCTCAGGGAAGAAATCAGAAGGGAACACCATCTACCAGAAGACATGGGATGAGTAGACCTAGGAATGGAGGTTCCATGACAACCATCCCCAAATGAAGATGACAGGTGGTGGTGGTCAGGGACTCCCTCCTAAGAGGGACTGAGCCATCCATCTGCCGTCCGGACCTGGAATCTTGAGAGGTGTGCTGCTTACCAGGAGCTTGAATTCAGGCTGTAACCAAGACTCTTCCAAAACCGACCAAACCTTTGGATCACTACTTCTTCCTGCTTCTCCATGTAGGAACTAACGATATGGCCAAGAATGACCTTGAGTGGGTCATAGAAGATTATGTAGCGCCGGGAAGAAGGATCAAGGAATTTGAAGCACAAATTGTGTTCTCATCTAACCTCCCTGTTGAAGGAAAAGGTCCAGATAGGGATCATGAAATTGAGGAAGTAAATACGTGATTGCACAGGTGGTGTCAGAGAGAGAGCTTTGGTTTCTTTGACCATGGGACTCTGTTCCGGGCACTAAGATTGTTAGGAAGAGATGGGATCCACCTAACCAAGAGAGGAAAGAGCATCTTCACGGGCAGGCTTGCAAACCTAGTGAGGAGGGCTTTAAACTAGGTTAGTTGGGGAATGGTGATCAAAGCCCTGAGGTAAGTGGGGAGGTCAGATACCGGAAAGAAACACAAGGAGGAACGAGTAACAAAGGAGGACCCCTGATTCAAATGGAGAAGGTAGGGCAATCAACTGGTTATCTAAGATGTTTGTACACAAATGTAATAAGCCTGGGAAACAAACAGGAAGAATTAGAAGCCCTGGCCCAGTCAAAGAACTATGATTTGATTGGAATAATGGAGAATTGGTGGGATGACTCACATGACTGGAGTGCTGTCATGGAAGGGTATAAACTGTTCAGGAAGAACAGGCAGGGGAGAAAAGGAGGAGGAGTTGCACTGGATGTAAGAGAGCAGTATGATTGCTCAGAGCTCTAGTATATAGAGGGAGAAAAGCCTGTTGAGAGTCTATGGGTTAAGTTTAGAGGTGGAAGCAACAGGGGTGATGTGGTTGGTGTGTGCTATAGATGGATGAGGTAGATGAGGCTTTCTTCAAACAGAGAGATGCTTCCAGATTACAGGTCCTGGTTCTTATGGGGGACTTTAATCACCTCAACATCTGTTGGGAGACCAATACAGCAGTACACAAACAATCCAGGAAGTTTTGGAGATAACCTCTTGGTACAAGTGCTGAAGGAACCAACGAGGGCCGCCCCCTCCCCCCCCCACTCCCTCCAAAAAAAAGGGACCCTGAGAGTTGTTAAGAAAAAATCCCAGCGTGGTCTCTTTAAGAAATGCTTTTGAGGCTTTTTGGTCCTAATGGGCTGCCAGTGGCTGCCCGCCATCTTGCCTCCTTGCACTGGGCTGGACAGCTCAGATCCCCTGCAGGACCTGGTAAGCTCCCATAATTTTTGCCTCCTGGCTGGAAAAAAAATCAGAAAATACTGGACATTTTAGGGTGTCCGGTATTTTCTGAATTTTTTTTTTACCAGACAGGAGGTGAAAATACCAGACTGTCCAGTTCAATACCGGATACCTGGCAACCCTACTCTATAGACTTGCTTGTGTATTAACTACAACAAATGGTCAACACCTCAATTTATGGTCAAATTTTGCTCTCACTAAACTATCATTGACTTCATAAGTATTTGAGAATCTGTTTTATGGAAGAATCATTCTACAAATGAAGTATTAAGGCGCACAACACAACTTGCTTTAAAAGCAGCTTTAATACACAGTCCCTGCATTTGAACTAAATGTGAAATGTTTGATAAAAATCCAAGATATTCTGTGCTCTAGCTTACAGGTTGAAGATTTAAGAGAGTGCTTTACATTCATCGTGTGAATTGCTTTGCTCCTTACTGTTCACAGATAGTAACTATGCCTGGGAAGATCACAATGAGGGCAACAAATCATTTTATTGATTCAGGACACTCTTATGGTAGCAAGGGCAGCTCATTTTGCTTACTCAGAAAAGCTTAAACTGCTGTCTAGACTCAAACTAAATACAAACGTCTGTATTCAGTTCTGAAATGCTGTCAAGTTCATAACTTAAAAGGCATGTGTTTAGTGGGGTTGTTCAAATTTCAATTTACTTAAAGCACACAACTCTTTATGTAACTGCTGCATTGTTACAGTTGAAATTTTATCCAGTGTATTAAAAATGTTTTCAAGGTGGTTTAGTCCTCAGCTTATGTGGTTCATTGCTTGACTTCTCCTCTTCAGGTGCCTCTTGCGGATTTTGATCATCCACTTAACGCTTAATTTGGCAAAGTCTGTTGCTTTAAACAGAGCCAAGAAAATACCACATAGTAGAGCAATCATGTTCCACGGGTTGGCAGTGACAATCTGCAAAAGAGTTAAACTATTATTTTTGTCTCCTCTTATACTAAACCTATGTTCAATGTATTATAAAATTACATTTCAAGTTATAATTGTTTTTGCCTTATACATTTCATATGTTATTAGCTCCTACTCTCTAAAAGCATTTTCCTGATTTGGTATTTTTATCCTTTCTAAATCTCTCTTGAGATCAGTGTTTTCTTCCTGGCTATTCTCAAACAAACAAAAGTTCAGATTTAGAAGCAAATTTTGTCTATACAATTTAGTTGTGTGTGTGCACACTCATAATACTGTAATTACTATGCAAATTATCAAATCAAGGAGAGGCAGAAGATGATCTTGACCTCAGCAACATTTAGATGAGTTTGAGAGAACTGGGAGAATTCCTTTTACTTAGGTAATTTTAGCCTTCCTCCAACTTTTTCTGAGCATTGTATGCTGTGAATTTCTTAGTTTTAAATTAAATCATGCAAGAGTCTGAAAGACAAGCATTTACTTACATCTTGAACTTTCTGTATAAATGGATCTTTCCATTCAAATACCACAAAAAACAACTGGTCACTTGCTGGCTTATGCCTCTGGTCAATGTAGTTAACCACACTAGTCTGGAGAAAAGAAAAAAAAAAGGCAGTTTACTTCAGTTCTTGCATCAAAAGTCCATCCTGCTATTACACTAAATGGGGACTAGAAGCAAGTATTGGTCTAGTTTAGTTAGGTATTGTACAAATAGAAAGGGAAGGTTCCTATAGCTGGTTCAATTTCAATCTAATCTACTTAATTTTTAAAAAAAAGAGGCTACTTTATGGCTACGTCTACACTGGCATGATTTTCCGGAAATGCTTTTAACGGAAAAGTTTTCCGTTAAAAGCATTTTCGGAAAAGTGCGTCTAGATTGGCACAGACGCTTTTCCACAAAAGCACTTTTTGCAGAAAAGCGACCGTGGCCAATCTAGACGCGCTTTTCCGCAAAAAAGCCCCGATCGCCATTTTCGCGATCGGGGCTTTTTTGCGGAAAACAAATCTCTGCTGTCTACACTGGCCCTTTGTGCAAAAGTTTTTCAGAAAAAGACTTTTGCCCGAACGGGAGCAGCATAGTATTTCCGCAAAAGCACTGACAATCTTACATGAGATCGTCAGTGCTTCTGCGGAAATTCAAGCGGCCAGTGTAGACAGCTGGCAAGTTTTTCCGGAAAAGCGGCTACTTTTCCGGAAAAAGTGGCCAGTCTAGACACAGCCTATCTGTGAGAAATAAGAAAAGCTGAGTTTGTTCCAAAAAGGTCAAGAAACATTATAATAAAACACAACCATACTTTACACTTAGTTGTTTTCAAAGCTCAAGGCAAATCACACATCTCTATCTGAATACCCTGATTCTCCCAAAACGTGTACAATTTCGGTTTATTTGAAGTAACAGATCTTTAGTGGTAGGCTAAGTTACATAACTTCAGCTGTCTGAATAGCATAGCCAAAGCAAATGTATTTAGATCTGCTTACTGCAGTGTCTTGCAAGGGTGCATCGACAGGAAATGCTCTCCCATCGAGTCCCCTTGTGCTTCTCATTGAGGTGGAGTACCAGAGTCAACAGAAGACAGATTGGCAGTCAATTTATTTCATCTACATTAGACATGATAAATTGACTCCTGCTGGATCAATCGCTGTCAGGTCTATCCGGCTGATAGTGAAGACAAGCCCACAGATAGATAAAGTGACCTATTTTACCTAAACCAAGTAGCGACAGATGGAAACTGATCTGTTACAACCTACAAGCCTCTGTTTAACTAATTAAATGGGATTTTTGCATCCCTACTTGACATATACATAAAATACTAATGTAATACAAATGGGTTTGTGCATCATAAACACTATTAGGGGTTGTTGTTTTTTTTACTGTCAAGTACAGTAAAATTTAAAAATATCTAGAGCCAGGTGTAGGTGATAGGAATTTTCCATTATTAAAATTCAGCACTACTATGAAAAAGGTAATTAATAAAAATAGCTTATCTCTTAATTTTTTCTTCAGAAATATACTGAGGATGAGAAAAATAATCATAGCCTATACCTCACTAATAACCAGTCTGAGGTATAGGTTTGTATAGTGTACAGTCTGAGTTACAGGGTCCAATAGGTAAATGTTTAAACTGTATGGAGGTTAACCACAAAAAAGTTTACCATAAAATTTTGCTATAGGCTAGAGAAAAGTACTCATTCCAGTCCACTGTAATTGCCTGTCCAATATAGAAATGTAGTTCCAACTCAGCTACTTTCATTCAAGAAATCTGTATGACAGGAAAGGAGTAGTACAGTAGAAATCTAAGTCAAAGATATGGAAGAAAGTAAATATAACCGAAAAAAGACTGGATTAGTTCCAAAATTGACTATGAATTTTCCCTACTATCTGGCTCACTTGTTCTGGCATGTCGTTTTCTAAATTTACATTTGACTTTCTGAAAGGCTAAATGTACTATATCCACTCCAACAAAGTGAAAAGGCATGTGATTTATCTTTTACCATCAAACTAGGGCAAATGTAATTATGCCTCAGCTGTTAACTTACGTACATTTCAAAGCACATGCTTGTGAGCTCAAAAATCCAACTACTTTATATTTGTATGAATAGTAATGGCTAGAGTTCTGCTAACACTGATGATCAGAGACTACAAGACATTTGGACTAGAGGAATTCTTATCACAGACAGATTTTTTTATCTGTGATTTCATTGCTAATTGGTGCACTTTATAGGCTCAAGCATCTCAATGGAAGACTTCAGAAAATAAAAAATTGTTAACACTATGCAGATGACACATCATTATATACCCCTCAACATCTGGTTGAATCTGACTGAGCAAGACAAAGACTAGGTTGCAAGGCAGAGGAAATTTTTTCAGGGAGTTTGTAGTTTCCTTTGATTGAAAGTACATACAACTAGTTAATTTAGTCTGCGGTTTAAGATTGCTCTTGGGTTCTATGCGGATGCTAACCTCTCAGGGTATGTCTACACTACAAAGTTAATTCGAACTAACAGCCATTAGTTCGAATTAACTTCAATAGGGGCTACACGTACAAACCGCTAGTTCAAATTTAAATCAAACTAGCAGAGTGCTTAATTCAAACTAGGTAAACTTCATTCTACGAGGAGTAACGCCTAGTTCGAATTAAGTAGTTCGAATTAAGGGCTGGGTAGCCACTTAATTCGAACTAGTAGAGGCTAGCCCTTCCCAGGTTGCCCTGGTGGCCACTCTGGGCCAAACCAGGGAAACTCTTCTGCCCCCCTCCCGGCCCCAGAGCCCTTAAAGGTGCTACAGTCTGGCTACAGTGCTTGCGCCAGTTGCAAGCCTGCCAGCACCCAGCCAGCAGACCCTGCACCTGGCACAGCATGAGCCAGCCACCCGCTGCTACCCAGTAATCCACCTCTTCCCAGGACAAGGCTGGCAGCTCCCAGGAGCCTGCCCGGGGCCGCAAGAGGTGGGCACCCGCCTGGTCTAGTGTGAAGATCATGGACCTCATAGAGGTTTGGAGGGAGGCCTCCAACGTCCACAATCTCCCTACTAGGCACAGGAAAATGGCCATCTAGGGCAGGATAGCTGCCAGCCTGGCCACCAAAGGCCACATGCAAACCCAGGAGCAGGTTTGCATGAAAATCAAGTTGGTCCAGTGAGACCCCGACCCTGAGCTTAGAACATAAGAACGGCCGTACTGGGTCAGACCAAAAGGTCCATCTAGCCCAGTAGCCTGTCTGCCGACAGTGGCCAGCACCAGCTACCCCGGAGGGGATGGACCGAAGACAATGACCAACCAATTTGTCTCGTACCATCCATCTCCAGCCTTCCACAAACAGAGGCCAGGGACACCATTCCTACCCCCTGGCTAATAGCACTCCATGGACCCTACCTCCATGAATTTATCTAACTTCTCTTTAAAGTCTGTTATAGTTCTAGCCTTCACAGCCTCCTGTGGCAAGGAGTTCCACAGGTTGACAATGAGCTGTGTGAAAAAGAACTTTCTTTTATTAGTTTTAAGCCTGCTACCCATTAATTGCATTTGGTGTCCTCTAGTCCTTCTATTATGGGAATTAATGAAGAACTTTTCTTTATTCACCCTCTCCACACCACTCATGATTTTATATACCTCTATCATATCTCCCCTCAGTCTCCTCTTTTCTAAGTTCAAAAGTCCCGGTCTCTTTAGCCTCTCTTCATATGAGACCTGTTCCAAACTCCTAATCATTTTATTTGCCCTTTTCTGAACCCTTTCCAAGGCCAAATATCTTTTTTGAGGTGAGGAGACCACATCTGTACACAGTACTGAAGATATGGCGTACCATAGTTTTATACTTCCCCCTCCTCCTCCTTCCCCTGGCTTCCCCCTTCCAGCTCCCTCCTCCCAGGTTTCCCCCTCTCCTCTTCCACCCTCTCTCTTCCCCTCTCCCACCTCCTTTTCCCAGTCGCCCCAGAGGTTAATCCCCCCCCCCCCCAGTTTTGTTAAATAAAGAGATTTTCTATTTTTGAACACGTGTCCTTTATTTTTTACATCAGGAAGGGGGGCAAGGGAGGGGTAAGTGGAAGGAGGTGAGGGAGGAATGGAGCATGAGCCCCTGATGGGGAGGACTGGGGTGGCTCTGCGGGCTCCTCGGGGTGGAAGTTCTCCTGCAGGGCCTCCTGGATCCTGACAGCCCCCCAATTGACCATCCCCCCAGATGGCAGCCTGCGGCAAGTGCAGCCCGGCTGATGGCCAAGTGCTGTGATGTGCCCAGTGTGGGCACTCAGGGCACTCCAAGACAGGACTGCTTTGCTGTCCCTCATCCAGTTAGACAAGCAAGCAGGGAACCCTGAGAACTGTCTGTCCGGGGTGGGGGTCGGGTCCCTTTAAGCACAGCCCTTGGCTAGCCTGAGGCAGTAGTTCCACACTCTAAGTCCTAACCTGATGCCCTGCCGGCACTGGTTCTGGCCAGCCATAACTTCGGTTCAGGGTCCACTCAATGTGGACATGCTATTTTGAATTAGCAAAATGCTAATTCGAATTAGTTTTTAGGTCTAGATGCACTAATTCGAATTAGCTTATTTCGAATCAACTAATTCGAATTAAGTTAGTTCGAATTAGTGATGTAGTGTAGACATACCCTCAGAGAGCAACATCCACAACTAATGTTTTATATCATCTGAAGTTGGCTAAGAGACATAATCCCATACTGGCAGCTTACTTACTCTTAGTTATGGACTACAGCAATGCAATATACTTGAGCAAGAAGACATCTGTCTTTAGTGATCTCCAACTAGAACAAAAGGCACATTAGTGTGTCTCCTCCCAACATGGCTACCATGAGCACATAAGACCTGTCCTTTGTTCCTTACACTGCCTCCCCAAAGAATTCTGAATCCAGGTCTCAATCCATGGCCTGGGCCAAGGATATCTAAAAGTTTGCCTTAAAGTACCACTATAACAACTGTGGTTAGCAACTCTGCAGCTCAGGCTACATGTTGCCTGTGCAAGATACAGAACTTTCTCAGAGGCCAGTATGAAACTGGAATTAATTCCACAATTCTAAACCTAACCTTTGAAACATTCTTCTTGTGTTAACATCATAGGAGCATGTATATAAAACCATTACTAAGCTGAAATGCTACATTCTTCGTTGCATTGGGCGAACCAGTCCCATGGGACAGAATACAGTAACGAGAGCAGTATTAGAAGAATATACAATTGTATCAGGAGCCCTCAGAACCAGGCCTGGCCTTTGAGCAAGGTGAGTGAGGCAGTTGCCTTGAGCCCCGCAGCGCCGTGCATTCAGGGCCTCACACTGCCCAGCTCCCGGCTCCACCCACCCAGCCGCTCACTCACTGCCCTGACTGGGAGCTGCGCAGCCATGCAGCTCAGCCAACCATAGTGTGCTGCCTTGGGCCCCACAAAGTCTTTGGCAGGGCCTGCTCAGAACAGTGGCATAAATCTCCTTATTTAGATGGAAAAAAGGTCATTTCAAGGAGTCCGTGTAAATCATCTCAAGGATCTGCTGTTCTTCCAAGGGACAAGGGTTCACATGGAAAGGAATTCATTGAGTCAAGCTCAGTGGATGGTCATTAAAAGTCACAAGTTGACTCCACCTCCAATAAGGCTTTGTTGTTCTCTTGCAAACAGTCAAGATGCTGAAATATCAGATTCTGGAGGATTACAAGGTAAAAAAGAGCTTCATGGTAGATCATCCTGATTTCAGGTACTATTGTTAGTAAGGGATCAAACTTATCCAGCAGTGCTCTCAAGCATGGGAAATACTGTCACTGAATGACTTGTTCACAATTTAGTCAGTATCTGGATTTCTCTAGAATCTCAGTATAAGCTGTAGCAAGGTCTACTTTGCACTGACCTAAAGTGTTTTCAATGTCAATAAGTCTTGTTTCTCATTACCTCATAGCCAGACTTAACAAACTTAACTCATCCTCCAGTATAAGGGTGTACCACTAGGAAGCTTAGTTTAATCCTCAAGACCCACACCATCTATCCTGTAAACCCATGATTTGTTTTTACATATTGAACAGATTTCTAAAAATGCTTTTTCTGGTTAACTCTGAATTTCATTGCTCAACCTTTATTTATTTATTTATTTTTTTTAAACTCTTACTACATTCTGGCTTTGGAATTCCTCTCCTATAGGATACTCTTTTCCTGACATCACTGCTTTGGAGCTTTGCAAGTGCCCCATGTTGCTTCTGCACAGAGAAGCTGAGTTTGTGAACTGAAAGACACGTCATCCAAAGAGGAAAACAGAGTATGTCCCAGTGAATATTTCTCTTTCCAATTATGCAACAAGTTAACACACATGCTCTTCTAAAACCAAATGTCTATAGTCTCCTGCTCTTAGCAAAGAAATGCTTCACCTGCCAGTCACAGCTGGCAGTTGCACAGAAGGCAGTTTTCATACAAGTTTTCATACAAGGCAATTGCAGTTCTAACTGATTTTGCAGATGCCTCCTTCCAAACAACATAGGGAATGAGACAAGTTAGGGCTTATCTATATTTAAAATGCTACAGCACCACTGTAACGCTTCAATATTGGAACTGTCTACAGCAGGGGTGGGCAAATACTGGTCCATGGACTGGATGTGGGTCTGCCAAGGTTAGTTCTCATAGACCATCCCCCCAACCACTGCATTTACCTGTGCCTCCACTGGTAAGAGGGTATCAGAGCTCCCATTTACTACAGATCACTGTTTCTGGCCAATGGGAGCTGCAATCACCCGTACCTGTGACGGTGTAGGTAAATAAAGTGGCAGCAGCCCACGAGGGGCTAACCCTGGAGAAAGAGATCTACACAGATGGGAGGGGTTCTCTAATTGGTAGAGCCCTACCAAATTCACAGCCATGAAAAACACATCCTGGACTGTAAAATCCGGTCTTTTGTGTGCTTTTACCCTGTACTATACAGATTTCACAGAGGAGAACAGCAATTCTCAAAAGGGGAATTACAGGGAGGTTGCAAGGTTTTTTTTAGCAGGGGGAGGGGGAGGCGGTGTCATGATATTGCCACTCTTATTCCTGTGCTGCCTTCAGAGCTAGGTGGCCAGAGAGCAGTGGCTATTGGCCAGGCACCCAGATCTGAGGCATGCCCTGTCAGCAGCAGTAAGTGGTAAGTAATGCCACACCGTGTCACCCTTACTTCTGTGCTGCTGCCTTCAGAGCTGGTGGCCAGAGTGGTGGCTGCTGCCCGAGGGCCCAAGTCTGCAGGCAGCAGCACAAAAATAAAAGTGGCAGAACTACATTATGCCATCCTTACTTCTACTCTACTGCTGGTGGTGGCTCTGCCTTCAGAGCTGGGCTGCTGGCCAGCAGCCATTGCTCTCCAGCTGCCCAGCTCGGAACACATCACCACCACTACCAGCAACTCCAGAAATAAGGGTAGCAGATACCACCATCCACTCTATAATAACCTTGTGAGATCCCCCCATTCGCAGACAACTCATTTTTGGGTCAGGACCCCCACAATTACAATACCATGACATTTCAGATTTAAATAGCTGAAATCATGCAATTTGATTTTTAAAATTCTATGAGTGTGAAATTGGCCAAAATGGATTGAATGTGTTAAGGCTCTGCTCATCAGCTCATCGAAGTAATCCACATCTTCGAAAGGCAGTTCTTCCATAGACCTAATGCTATCTCCAGGAGACTTAGGAGAGCTTAACAATGCCTCTCAGGATATGCTGACACTACGCAGTTTTTCCTGGATACCGGAGGAATCCCAAAAAAACCCTCTGCTGCATCCAGGGAACAGTTCTGCTCTTCTGCTTTTTTTGCTTGTTTGCTTGCGGAAGAACAGACATGCTCTTTCGGAAGCACTCTTCTGAAAGGGGAGGTTTTTCTGAAATTTGCCCAGTGTAGATGGGCCAAGTTTTAGAAAAGCCTCTTCCGAAAAAACTATCAAAAAAGATAAGCAAACTGCGGAGTGCAATTTGCATACCTTTTTCCGATAAATCATTGTAGTCTAGACATAGCCTCACAGAGCTGAGCTTCACACCCTTAATGGATGTAGTTAAATCTGTCTAATTTCTAGTGTAGACCATCTCATTCTTTATTATTACTCTGATCCTTGAGTGTCTTGGCTTCTCTGTTCAGGCAAGTTTTTCCAGACCACCTAGACAAACTGGAGAATTGGGCCAAAAGAAATTTGATGAGGTTCAACAAGGACAAGTGCAGAGTCAGGTATTTGGGACGGAAGAATCCCAAGCATTGTTACATGCTGGGGACGAACTGTCGTAAGTAGCAGTTCAGCAGAAAAGGACCTGGGGATTAAAGTGGATGAGAAGATGGACATAAGTCAACAGTGTGCCCTTGTAGCTAAGAAGGCTAATGGCATATTAGGAGGAGTATTGCCAGCAGATCTAGAGAAGTGATTATTCCCCTTTATTCGGCTCTGGTGAGGCCAAATCTGGAGTACTGCGTCCAGCTCTGGGCTCCCCACTATGGAAAGGATGTGGACACATTGGAGAGGGCAACCAAAATGATTAGGAGGCTGGAGCATATGACTTATGAGGAGAGGCTGAGAGATTTGGGTTTGTTTAGTCTGCAGAAGAGCAGAGAGAGGGGGGATTTGATAGCAGCCTTCAACTTCCTGAAGGGAGGTTCCAAAGAGGATGGAGAGAGGCTGTTAACAGTAGTGACGGATGGCAGAACAAGGAGCAATGGTCTCAAGTTACAGTGGGGAAAGTCCAGGTTGAATATTAGGAAAAAGTATTTCACTAGGAGGGTGGTGAAGTACTGGGATGGGTAACCTAGGGAAGTAGTGGAATCTCCATCCCTAGAGGTGTTTAAGTCTTGGCTTGACAAGACCCTGGCTGGGATGATTTAGTTGGGACTGGTCCTGCTTTGGGCAGGGGGCTGGACTGGATGACCGCCTGAGGTCTCTTCCAGCTCTAGGATTCTCTGATTCTAGTAAAGCCATAAGGGCAATATAAATTCTTTGCTGTGTTGTAGTTTTATGAAATGTGGGAAAGTGATGAAGCTGCTCATTGGTGATCTGGCATAAGGACTAATGAAACATGAAAGTCAATTTTATCTGCCACTGTGCATCTCAGTTAGCATCTTCAAAGCCATGCTACCCTAAGGAACTCTATTAAACAAGATTACTAATGCAGCACTGTATGTATGGAATGATTCTCGCAACATGTACAGAATGAAAATGAGCTGTGTTCTGACACATTTAGAAAACCGTTACAGAGTACTACTTACCTCCTGTTTGAATTCCACAGTTTCACTCCCATCTTCCTCTTTTGTTTTCACCAAGGACATTTTGACCCAGGTTCGAAAATCACCAGAGAACTTCCAGCTGGAGTATGAGCTTTCACAATCTTTCATGAATTCTGCTTTATCTGGACTGGAGAGGGGAGGAGGACAAAAGTATTACTTCCCTGAACAAATCTGGACCAAAATATTTTACTGCTTTAGAATGCTCAAATTGAAAAACTGAAGGCTTTTTAAAATGCCTCTGTGTTACCTTGAAGTAGCTCTTTTGCAAGCCTGCTAAAAACATAATTTGTACTAGGATTTTAATTTGTCTGTATTACACACCTGTTTCGATCCAATAGGTGATGTATTGTCCCTTCACTGTATCAGTTTTCCACTCGACCTTTGGTAAAAAAGGTGAAGAGCTCAAGAAATTAAACTCTTGTCATTTGGCCCAAAGACAAATCTCTTTGTGTGTTTCATGCCAATCCCTGAAGCCATTTTAAATACATTTCCCAGAGAAATGAATACAGTTAAGGCATGGACTGACCATTTAAAGAGCAGGGTATGAAGTAAGTCAATCATTCAAGAAGGTTGGGGCTCAGTCACAGTTGTGCCAGATTTAGTTAACTTTCTGGATGAAGAGAATTTGCACCTGGGTTGAGAATTTGACATGGGATATATAGTCATTGGGATAAAATATAATGTGCTTTTACTAAAAAGTAGATTGTGCCAGAGTCCAGACCAACCTGATCTTTCTTTGAGAAGATACTTAGAATACTGGGTTATGTGACGGGGAAGCATATGACTAACAGCCACGTCCGCTGGAAGATTTTAAGGAAGCCTGTGGTCATTCTGGGGAGAAACAATGGGGAGGACTTACGTGTGTATGAACTACTCCCCACAGAGAGAGCAGAACAAGTACTCAGAAAAAATAGTTAACGACATGGGGTATATAGTCATTGGGATAAAATATAATGTGCTTTTACTAAAAGTAGATTGTGCCTGAGTCCAGACCAATCTTATCTTTCTTTGAGAAGATACTTGGAATACTTGGAAGATGCGTGAGAATACTTTGAGAAGATAGCCAATTATTTTAGATAAAGGAAATGCAGTGCTCCCTAGATTTCAGTAAGGTATTTGTTATAACGCCTTAAATTGAAGATGATGGGAATTGATATGAAAACTGAAAGGTGGATAAGGAACTGATTAAAAAGGGCATTACAGAGGCAGTCACAGAAAACCCCTTGGGGGTGCTTCTTGGTGTGCTGACAAAGCCACTGGCACTCGCCTCCTTGCTCTCTGGGGCTTCTCACCACCCTGTTGTTCTTGGCTAGATCTCCTGGTCCCACCCAGCACAGGCTCTGAGTTGAGATCACTGCCTTCGCAAAGATCAGTACAGACACTGAAACTCTTCAGGTCTGAGGAGAATGTAGTTTCGGGCTCAGCTCCAGAGAAACCACTTCCCAAATGGGATCGGAACCCCAAATAAATCATTCAGGTGAGCCCCCTTTAGCAATGGAAGGAGGATGCCTACACTGATTGCTCCCCCAGGTAGCAATTATTTACATTGGGCTTGACAGACAATTAAAGTGATCGTACTAAGTACAAGCAGTAGGATTTAAGTAGATGGAAGCGAAAACAAGCAGTTTAAAGTAGATGACATTTTTAAAATAACAGAAAACACACAGCTAGTTCTAACACACTAAAACCTCAGTATAAACTTACAAAACTGTTCTTGTTCCAGCTAAAACTCCATTCCAAGGAAGTTCTTTTTTCCCTGGGGGTCTCTGGTTCATTCTCTTGGGTGTGACATGCCAGCCAAAGGCCAGGGCCCTGAAAACTTTGCATCTTAAATGGCCTTCCTTTTGGGTGAGAATTCTTTGTCTCTACATTCCACCCTTCCAAGGAAAATTACCTGGTCAGATTGTACTGGTTAGGTCACTTGTGTTCCCAAGACCAACACCTGCTAAGACTTAAAGGACAAAGGAGGCTGTTTGCAGGGGAACGACCAGACATTGAGGGAAACACCTTTGATGGCTTTCATTTGCACATTTAAAACCATACATTTCATACTCCATATTTCTAACTTTACATACAAGAATAACACATACACCAAAGTAAGCTATACAAATCCAGCACACTGAAACATTGAAATTGATAGGTTACATTTTGTCCAAAGCATCTTCAAATTGTACATATTTATGTCCATAAGTCATTTTTGTAAAGAGGGGCGGGAACCGTCACAGGGAACATTATAATGTGCCATACTGAAAGATGAACTAGCAAGTTGGAGGAAGATTACTAAACTAATGGAGTTTCTCAGGGATTGGTTTGGGAGATCAAACTTATTTCACGTTTTTATTAGCGATCTTGGCATAGAAAGTGGACATGTGCTAATAAAATTTGCTGCAAGGGGAGGTATTGCCAATATAGAGGAGGACCTGAATATCATAGATGATGATTTGGAGGGCCTTGTAAACTGGAGTAATAGAAATTAGATTAAATTTAATAGTGCAAAGTGCAAACTTGTGCACTTAAGGTCTAATAAGTATTTATACATTGGGGAATTAGCAGTTGGAAGTGACAGAGGAGGGAACAGACCTGAGTGTATTGGTTGATTGTAGGATGGTTAATGCAGTCCAAGGCTGTAACAGGCAAGTTATTTCCAGCAGATACAGGGAAGTGTTAGTATCATTATACAAGGCACTGGTGAGAGCTCATCTGGAAAACAATGGGTAATTCTGGTGTCTCACATTTAAGAAGGATGAATTCAAATGGCAATAGGTGCAGAGAAGGGCTTCAAGATTGAACTTGACAGGTTTGTGGAGAGGATGATATGATGAGACTGCGTACAATGGCATGTAGCCAACCAGTGACTGCTAGCAGCAAATATCTCAGGGTATGTCTACACTACTCTCCTAATTCGAAATAGGAGGGTAATGTAGTCATACCACAATTGCAAATGAAGCCCGGGATTTGAATTTCCCGGGCTTCATTTGCAAAAGCTGGCCGGCGCCATTTTTAAATGCCGGCAGTTCGAACCCCGTGCCGCGGCTACACGCGGCACGGGGTTCGAACTGCCGGCATTTAAAAATGGCGCCGGCCGGCTTTATGCAAATGAAGCCCGGGAAATTCAAATCCCGGGCTTCATTTGCAATTGCGGTATGACTACATTACCCTCCTATTTCGAATTAGGAGGGTAGTGTAGACATATCCTCCTATGGCTGGTGATGGGACACTAGATAGGGAGGGCTCTGAGTTATTACTGAGAATTCTTTCCCAGGTATCTGGCTGGTGGGCCTTGCCCACATGCTCAAAGTCCAACTGATCACCATATTTGGGGTCAGAAATATTTTTTTTTCCTAGATCAGATACAAAGTTTACACACCTCATGCAGTAACTGGAGTTCTTTGAGATCCCTGCAGAGGAAAGGGATAGAGTAGCCCGAGAGGATGATATCAAGCACCCATTTGTCTGAGGTGACAGTGACCCACTGATGGTAAAATGGGTGGAGACAGTTTTGAAATGTACGTATGGTCACAAATGGCATTGAAAATACTGGTGGGGGGGGGGGGGTTTCCAGGAGCTTGACTAAGGCCTCAATTTGCTTCCTGGTAGATGGTGGTTGTGACACTGAGCCTGAAGGCTGCCTGCATCTTTGAGGGCAGGCTCTATTCCCGGCCTGGTTATCGTTGATAATGGTACTGGCGACATCTATTGGCAGGTATGTGGATGCCTATAGTGCGAAGGGTGGTGTGTGAGTCCTTCATGGTATTGAGCACCTCATTAGTTTTGCTAGAGAACAGTTTGTCACCATCAAAGGGCAGCTTCTCCACAGTAGACTGGATCTCCCAAGGGAACGTGGCTGGGGAGAACTTCGAGGCCCAGCACATAACAATGACCATTGCAGTAGTCCTGGCAGCTGTATCCGCAGCATCCAACACAGCTTGGAAAGCAGTGGCGGAAATGATCTGTCCCTCAGCCACAATGGCTCTAAATTGTGGTCTCTTTATCTCTGCAAAGTCCATTAGTTTGGCATAATTCTTAAGATCATATTTGTCTAGTAAAGCTGAATAATTCAAAATCCTGACCAGTAGTGTTGAGGATGTGTAGATTTTGCAATCAAAGAGGTTAAGTCTCTCACTGTCCTTATTTAACATGAATGTCCTTAACATTCATGTTAAAATTCGACACTCTCCAAAAAGGAATGAACAAACACTCAAGCTATCTTACCCATTACCAAGATAGCTTCCCCAATTATCCCCTCTAATACCATTAACTCACAAACATCCCACTCTCCCCACCTCTAATATCATCAATTCACAGACACTTACCTTCCTTCCTTCCCCCCCGCCTGCATCCCCCTCCTGTTCTGAAATGTGATTTGTCCTTTTCATATGTGTTCATTTTTTTTTAATTGTATCCTTTGGTATATATGGTTGTGACTATTTTCTTCCACTATTTGATCTGAGGAAGTGGGTCTGGCCCACGAAAGCTCATCATCTAATAAACCATCTTGTTAGTCTTTAAAGTGTTACATTGTCCTGCATTTTGCTTCAGCTACCCCAGACTAACACGGCTACATTTCTATCACTGTCCTTATTTGGAAATGTCAGTGCTTCATGCGCTGGCATGTGGCTTCCACCACTAAGGAATTCATCGTGTGGTGAGTAAAAAGGAACTCTGAACCCTTAGCGTGTACATGTTTCTTGTCTGCCCTTTGTACATTAGTGGTATAGAAGCAGGGATTGGCCAGATGGCATTGGCAGGATTCAAAATAGCTGGATTGATCGGAAGAGCTATTTTGACTGATGATGATGCCTGGAGGATATCCATGAGCTCATTCTGAAGCTTGGACACTTCCCCCAGAGCAATTGTAAGCTCTGCTGCTACATGCTTAAAGAGCTCATGAAAATGCGCAAAATCAGCCACCACTGAAGGTGGTGGAAGCATTATAGCCTCATCCAGTGAAGGCTAGAGGTGAGGCATTAGGAGATTATTCCCCTGGAGCTTGCACCTCATGCTCCTCTGGGAGCTGAGACTGCTGCACAGATGAAGTTGTGCATGGTGTGTAGAAACTGCCCTGCTTATAAGGGCTGGGTTGCACACTGTGGGTGTGCCTAGACTACAGGGTTTTGTTGGCAAAACTATACCTGCATCTACACTGCCACTGAGTTCTGTTGACATAATGTCGACAGAACTCAGCAGTTTTGTTGACAGCGGTAAACCTCATTCTACGAGGAATAACGCCTTTTGTTTATGGAGTTCTGTTGACAGAAGGCGTTATTGCATCTACGCTGTCCTTTGCGTCTACACCAGTGTTTCCCAAATGGTGTTCCGGGGAACCCTGGAGTTCCGCGAAGTGAAAATAAGGGTTCCGCGAGAAAATTCCATTACAATAACGTTATTATTAAAATAAATAATAATAGTAATAATAAATATTAAGCATTTATGAATTTTATTGAAACCAATTTTCATTTGTGTTGATCTCATGACCTTGTTTAGCATTTGTTTATTATTATCCTTACTTATTTGCAGCTCCATATATAAAACTGCTATTAGGGGTTCCACAAAATTCTTTTGAGTTTAAAAGGGTTCCGTGGCCAAATAAAATTGGGAAACACTAGTCTACACTGTCATGTCAACAAAGCGGCTTGCTTTGTCGACAGAACTGGATGCAGTCTAGATGCTATTTGTCGACAGAAGCTTTGTCGACAGTATCTGTTGACAAAATTTCTGTCGACAAAAGCCTGTAGTCTAGATGTACCCTGTGATGCCTCCTGTAGGAACTCCACGAGCTCCAGTATGGCCACTGTGCTAGATGTGGTACAGGGGAGAGGGTATATGTACCATAAGGGGACTTAGAAGACCCAAGGATCAGAGCATGTCTTGTAGTAGCACACTGGAGGACTATGATGCAGAGAGAAAGAGGCTTGTATGCCCTCCTCATCATCACTGGAGATATGCGATGGTGCTGGCGTATTGTGATGGCGTAGGTCTGGGCAATATGTCAGTACTGAAGAGTGGCGACTATGGAGCAGATGTTACTGCTAGGTCTGCATGCCGCATATTAGGCAACAGTGCAGCAAGTATCGGTGCCAGTGTCTCCCAAAGTTGGCATGTACTATGCTGATGGAATGGTCAGTGCAGAAGGCAGAGTGCGTTGGCAAGTCGGAAACACTGAGGATATGGTCAGTGCCAACGATTTCATGGGTGCCGTTTGTGCCATCGGTGCCGTAGGATATATCAGCTTCATCAGTGCCGATGGTATCTGTTATGGTGCTGATAATGGTACCGATGTGGTTGTTGGTGCCGAGGCCTTTGATGGCGCCAACTGTTTAGACTCTTCGGGATCAGTACCTGAGCCAGCAGGTGGTACCATGGTGCCTGAGGTACCAGAGGTGTCGCAGGAGGAAGGCATACAAGCCTCTTCCCGCACCGTAATCCTCCAGTGCATTATTACAAGCCATGCTATGATCCTCAGGGCTCGCAAGTCCCCCCCGATGCATTGGTCTTGTGGGAGACCATTTCTTAGCAGAAAGATCCCTGTGAGGATCTGAGAAGCTCCTCTTTTTAGGCACCTTTTTCCCATGAGGAGAACCTGAGGGTGATTGTACCACCCGAGGTTGTGATCCTGGGTCAGATTCAGAGTGTAGATTCTTTTCTAAAAGAATCATCTTCAGGCAAAAGTCTCCATCCCTGGCCTTAAGTTTGGCACAGTGAGGGTAGGCCTGAGGCGAATGATCTTCACTGAGGCATCTGACACATTGAGAATATCCGTCAGAAACCGACATCACCTCTTGATGCCTGAAAAACCAGCCATTTTGATAAAAGAAAAAAAAACTAACTACTAACGTACTAAGACTAATAACAACAAGAACAATCTAACAAACTAACCGAAGAACAATCTAGTGTTTGAAGAGTACAGAGAAGTGCAGAGCTCTGTCTCAGGCCAAGGACAGTTGAAAAGCAACTGGAGGGCTCGGATTGCACATGTGCTGTTCCAAACAGCGTGCTGTGCATGCACGGCCTGTGCAGGGACTGCTTAAAAATCTCCAATCCAGGTGCCAGGACAGGACCAAGACCAGATGTGGACCATCCATGGGAACATCTCTTGAAGGAGAAGGGCAGAGATCTTGGGAGTGTTTCACCTTCCTCTGCTGTGTTACTTTCAGGTATAAAATAGAGTAAATGGTGGATTCTCTATAAATCTAAGTCTTTAAATCATGATGTGAGGACTACAGTAACTCAGCCAGAACTTAGGGTCCATTGCAGAAGTGGAAGGTTCTGCGGCCTGCAGTGTGCAGTCAGTAAGACTAGATGATCATGATTCTCCCTTCTGGCTTTAAGTCTAAGTGTTCTGAGTGAGCACTCTATTAAAGTGCAGGAGTCTGGCCAATCCAACTTGCCTCTCTCCATCAAGGACTCTGCTGGATCCATGCCTTTTTTCCCCTGTACTCATAGAATCATACAGCTGGAAGAGACTTTAGAAGGCCATCAAGCCCAGCCCCCTGCCCAAGGCAGGACCAATCCCAATTAAATCAACCCAGCCAGGGCTTTGTCAAGCCAGGACTTAAACATTTCTAGGGTGGAGACTCCACTACTTCCCTAGGTAACCCATTCCAGTGCTTCACCGCCCTCCTAGTGAAATTGTTTTTCCTAATATCCAACCTGGACCTCTCCCACCACAACTTGAGACCATTGTTTCTTGTTCTACCATCCATCACTACTGTGAAGAGCCTTTCTCCAGCCTCTTTGGAACCTCCCTTCAGGAAGCTGAAGGATGCTATCAAATCCCCCCTCACTCTTCTCTTCTAGACCCTACTCCTCAGCCTCTCCTCGTAGGTCATATGCTCCAGCCACCTAATCATTTTGGTTGCCATCCGCTGGACCCTCTCCAATGCATCCACATCCTTCCTGGAATTGGGGGCTCAGAACTGGACACAATACTCCAGACGTGGCCTCACCAGAGCTGAATAAAGAGGAATAATCACATCTCTGGATCGCCTGACAATGCTCCTCTTCATGCAATCGAGTATGACATTAGCCTTCTTGGCTACAAGTGCACACTGTTGACTCATGTCCAGCTTCTCATCCACTGTAACCCCCAGGTCCTTTTCTACAGAACTGCTACTTAGCCAGTTGGTTCCTGGCCTGTAACAATGCTTGGGATTCTTCCGTCCCAAGTGCAGGACTCTACACTTGTCCTTGTTGAACCTCATGAGATTCCTTGTGGCCCAATCCTCCAATTTGTCTAAGTCACTCTAGACCATATCCCCTCCCTCCAGCGTGTCTACCTCTCCCCCTACCTTAGTGTCATCTGCAAACTTGCTGAGGGTGCAATCCATCCCCTCATGCAGATCATTAATAAAGATGTTGAACAAAACCGGTCCTAGAACTGAACCTCGGGGCACTCCGCTAGAAACTGACCACCATCCTGACACTCAGCCATTGATCACTACCTGCTGGGCCCGGCCTTCCAGCCAGCTTTCTATCCATCTTTCCGTCCATTTATCCAATCCACATTCCCTTAACTTGCTGGCAAGAATGTTGTGGGAGACCATATCAAAAACCTTGCTAAAGTCAAGCTATATCACATCCACTGACTTCCCCGTAGCCACAGAGCCAGTTAACCTCATCATAGAAGGTAATCAGATTGGTCAGGCATGACTTGCCCTTCATGAATCCATGCTGACTATTCCTGATCACCCTCCCCTCTTCAAAGTGCTTTAAAATGCTTGACGATCCCCTCCATGATTTTTCCAGGAACTGAGGTAAGACTTACCAGCCTATAGTTCCCTGGATCGTCCTTCTTCCCTTTCTTAAAGATAGACACTATATTTGTCTTTTTCCAATCATCTGGGATCTCTCCCGATCTCAATGACTTTTCAAAGATAATGGCCAAAGGCTTCTTAATGACATTTGCCAACTCTCTCAGAACCTTTTGATGTATTAAGTCCGGGCTCATGGATTTATGTAAGTTTAGCTTTTCTAAACAGTTCCTAACCTGTTCTTTACCCACCAAGAGCTGTCCAGCTTCATCCCATATTATGTCCCTTAGAGCATTAGTCTGGGAACTGACCTTGTCAGTGAAGACAGAGGCAAAGAAAGCATTGAGTAGTTCAGCTTTCCCCACATCATCTGTCACTAGGTTACCTGCGTCATCCAGTAGGGCCACCACACCCTCTCAGATCACCTTCTTCTTGTTAACATGCCTGTAGAAACCTTTCTTGTTATCCTTCACATCTCTTGTGCGTCGCAATTCCAATTGCGCTTTCACCTTCCTGATAATTCCCCTGCATTCTTGAGCTATACATTTATACCCCTCCCTAGTTATCTGTCCAAGTTTCCACTTTTTGTAAGCTCCCTTTTTGTGCTTAAGTTCACCAAGGATTTCCCCGGTGAGCCAATCCAGTCTCCAACTATGTTTGCCTCTCTTGCTATGCATCAGGATGGTTTCTTTCTGTGCCTTCAATAAGGCTTCTTTAAAATACTGCCAGCTCTCCTGGACTCCTTTCCCCTTCATGTTAGCAGCCCGGGGGATTCTGCCCTTCAGGTTTCTGAAGGAGTCGAAGTCTGCTTTTCTGAAGTCCAAGATGTGTATTTTACTACTCTCTTTTCTTTCTTTGATCAGGATCCTGAAATTTACCATCTCATAATCACTGCTTCCCAAGTTGTCACCCACTTCAACTTCCCCTATTAGCTCCTTCCTGTGTGGGAGCAGAAGATCAAGCTACGCACGGCCTCTGGTTGGATCCTGCAGCACTTGTACTAAGAAGTTATCCCCAACATTCTCCAAAAACTTCCTGGATTCTTTGTGTACTGCCATATTGGTCTCCCAACAGATGTCGGGGTGATTAAAGTCCCCCATGAGAAACAGGGCCTGCAATCTGGAAACTTCTTTCTATTGTCCGAAGAAAGCCTCATCTATCTCATCCACCTGATTCAGCAGCCTGTAGCAGACACCAACCACAACATCACTGCTTTTGCTTACACCTCTAAACTTGACCCATAGGCTCTCAACAGGCTTTTCTCCCTCTATATACTGGAGTTGTGAGCAATCATAGTGCTCTCCTACATACAGTGTTACTCCTCCTCCTTTCCTCCCCTGCCTGTTCTTCCTGAACAGTTTGTACCCTTCCATGACAGCACTCCAGTCATGCAAGTCATCCCACCAAGGCTCCATTATCCCAATGAAAACTACTTGGACTGGGCCAGGGCCTCCAATTCTTCCTGTTTGTTACCCAGGCTTTTCGCATTGGTGTACAAACATCTTAGATAACCAGTTGATCGCCCTACCCTCTCCATTCGAATCAGGGGTCCTCCTTTGTTGCGCAGTCCTCTTTGCATTTCTTCCCGGTATCCAACTTCCCCACTCCCCTCAGGGTTTTAGTCACCGTCCCCCAGCAAACCTAGTTTAAAGCCCTCCTCACTAAATTTGCAAGCCTGCCCGCGAAGATGCTCCTTTCTCTCTTTGTTAGGTGGATCCTTTCTCTCTTCCTAACAATCCTTGTGCCCGGAACAGAGTCCCATGGTCAAAGAAACCAAAACCCTCTCTGTGACACCACCTGGGCAACCATGCATTTACTTCCTCAATTCAACGATTCCTACCCAGTCCTTTCCCTTCAACAGAGAGGATGGATGAGAACACCAGTTGTGCTCTGAAATCTTTGATCCTTCTTCCCAACTCGACATAATCTGCAGTAACCCGCTTAAGATCGTCCTTGGCTGTATCGTTAGTTCCCAGATGGAGAAGCAGGATGGGGTAGCGATCTGAATAATTGATCAGTTCTGTAAGTCTCTCAGTCACATCCTGAATTCGAGCTCCCGGTAAGCAGCACACCTCTCGAGAATCCAGGTCTGGACGGCAGATGGATGGCTCAGTCCCTCTTGCGAGGGAGTTGCCGACGACCACCACCACCCGTCGTTTTCTTTTGGGGGTGGTGGTCATGGAACCCCCATCTCTAGAACTACACATCCCATGCCTTCCAGTTGAAGTGGTTCCCTTCCGATTTATTCCTTGTGAAGTCCCTTCAAAAGCATTCACCATCGCAGAGCCTGTAGAGAGAGCCTGAAAGTGATTACTTACCTCTGTAGCAATGGGGGATTCCTGTGCTGGCCTTTTTAGATTTCAAACTTTAATTAGAAGCCAACAGTTACCAGCTGCCAGTCACAGCACACACTCCATGGGGGTGTGAGGCTGGGGTCTTTTTTCGCTTCTTATCAACCCATAAGCTCTGACTGTGATGTGATGGGAGCTGAACAGCTGGTGATGGCGGTGGTGTCAGATCAGCTCCTTTTCTGGCTTATTGTGAATAGGCAAATGTGCATAGAAGGTGGTGCCCCATCCAGAAATGACACCACTGCCAGTGAGGCAAGGCAATAGGTTTTAAGCTCAAATATTCCAAGAGATACCCAAGTTCAAACCTCATCATATACAAGAAAGAAAAAGAACTAGGGAAAGGCAAAAATTAGTTAGGGGGAAGCCTGAGATTATCTCCACACCCATGTTGGCAGATCAAATCGCAGAGCCTTTAGCTGCTCTAGGAGCATTTAGTTTGTTAAGGCACTCAGACAAAAGGACCAAGTATCACATTCAAAACCCACACAAAAAGGCAAAATATCAAACTAAAAGAAAAAGAAAATGAAACAAAACATGATTCAAGTGAGGCTGGGTCTCACAATGGCTTATGCTCCCTAAGAGATGGTAATGAGCAGCATCACTGATGTACAAATCCAGAACAATCCATTGTGTTATCACTCTGCAGCAGAAAATGTATAATTAGACATTTACCAATCAAACAGGCCAATCACAAGCCTGAGGAATGACTAACTTACACTGTTCTTGGAAGAATTTTCCAAGCCTAGTCATACAAGTGGAAAATGTAGGTAGTAAGTTATGAAACCAATCTGAGTGCTACTGCCCTAGCATCTCATAATTAAGGGATAATTAGGTTAGGCCCAAATGTTGCATGTGTGGGCTTTTAAAATGTACAATTCAATGACTTTGGAAATTGCAATGAGAAAGCAGTTATCTATGCTCCTGCCTGAATTCCCAGTCCTGAGTTCTGTAGCATTGTACTAGAGCATCAAAATCAGAAAATGAAACTGAAATAGGCCAAACTCCAGGAGAGGAGGGGAGCTGATGCTCCAAATAACATAAAATGAAGAGAAAATCAAGGTTTTAAATTCTCTCTCAGCCTGTATTTAGTGAGCTGGTTAAATGTATGTTGTATTTTAAAAACATCATTTGAACTATTTCCCTCAGACTCTCTTATGGTACATTTGCGGCAAATACTGCACTGCCATTGTTTCAGTCTGTGGTTGACAGAAAAGAATGGTGAGAGTCTGACATCCCATCTGCCCATCCCACCCCTCAAAGTAATTCTGCCACCACCTCCTCTGCTTTTCCTGCAGCTCCTGAATTTATCACACTCTCTGAGGTTGAAGAAGAAGGGGGGAAAGGGAAATCAGTCAGAGTCTCTCTCCCCCCTTCCAGGTTGAACAAGGAATTCTGGGGCTCTTCACTCTCACCTCCCCTTGCTCTCTTCAAGGCTGAGCATCGCAGGGGAATCATCACCTCCTTACTGACAGAGGCGAAAAAGAGGGTGCAGAGCTGCCCTGAGCTGAGCTCTTTCTGATCCTGGCTCCTGCGTGAAAGGTGTCAGCTTGGGAAGGAAGGAGATGAGAGCTCTGCTTGCAGCAACTCTGACTGGATGCTCTTCCCTATGACATTGACAAGTGGGGAAAGTAGCCAATCAGACAACACTAATAATGAGCGCCCCTCAGCACTCCCAACCTACTGCTCAGAAGTGTCATTTCCCACACTGTGGGCACTAACTTCAGATTTTGCCAACTAAACTCTTCTACATCTTACAACTTTGAAACCTTGAACTTGCTGTTAATGCTTTTATAATACGCTTCCTACAACATACTGCAGCTGAGGCTTGCAAAGCACTTTACAAATATTTATCAAACTTCTCCCATGTACATTACCTTTCCTACTTTACAGATGAGAAAACTGCAGCTCAATACAGTTGTGGCTTGCCCAGTGCCAAAGCCACAAAACATTGCTCTCCCAACTGCCAGCATTTTGATTAAACTACCAGACAATGCTTCCAGTGATAATACACCTGCTTATTATGGTTTCTCTAGTTGGACGCTGACTATCCCTTCACTAGACACATGGGATGCTGCCTAAAATATTTCATGACTAAGGCACTGATCTTGCATTAGGATCTTTGAACCCGGAGCCCTCCTAAATCCCACTGAAGTCAAAAGGGCACACATTCAGGGGTCTGTACTAGCAAATCCTGATAGAAGATTCTGGCCCAAAAATGCCAATGCATTGAACCGAATTTCTGTGGATTCCTTTTACTATTGCTGTAGCATAAGAGTCTTTTAAATCAGCAAGTCTTAAGAAACAATAGACAGAGTTAATTACAAGGGAAGACCATATTTTTAGAAGTTTTATTCCTTTTTATTGTAATTCACTGATCTGTACCAATCTGTGATGGCAAAGCAGGCACAAGAGACCAGCAGTGAATTGTAATTAGATCACTGAATAGTACAGCTTTTATTCCCAAGGAGGCAGTTATGATTTAATTCTGCTGTTCATCTTGAAACTCCACAGATATAGGAAATAATTTTCTTTTAGCTTTGCTAAGATGTTACCTGCCTTCTAGATTTTCTATAAAGTTTTATTTTCTTTCTTTTTAACCCAGAGGGCAAACAAATCATAAAGAAAGAAAAAAAACCCTGTTCTCTAGCTTCACTTTTTACAAGCAGATGTTTCCTTAATTTTCCTCATTACAATTAACACTGGCACACACAACAGCAACCTTAAAACCTCACATACACCAATAGCAGAACCAGTAACAGCCCAGGTTCCAGAAATAGCATACATTCTATAAAAGCCAAAAGAACACATAGCAAGCAAACATCTGTGATTCTGAAATCTGGTTAAACTCATGTAGAGACAGTCAGCATAGATTATGCTTGCTTAACCACAAGACTTGGGATACAAATCTCCAGATATAATGGAGGCCTACAGAAGCCTTCCATGTTGTATTCTGCTGTAGATTAGACATGGGTGTACCCTTTTTGATGTGGGCTCACCTGTAGAGCCGGCCTTTATCCCACCACCAGCAATCCTTGACGTGAGTTTCCGGGTCTTTGCTTATTCTAGTTAAAAGTCAATGGCTTAAGTTCTCCTCAATGAAACAGAATCGTCCCACCGTTGGTTACAGTGGTTGCAGAGGGAGAGGGAGGTCTGGGCCTGCCCTCGCTCACGGACCCCAGCCCAAGGCCCTAAAGACACAGACCTTCTCCTGTCTGGTCCACCAAAACTCGCCAGCCCTCGGGCCTCCAATTGCCCTGTCCTGGGCTGCTTCCTCTCCCCATCCCTTTACTTGCCAGTCTCTCTGAACCCTGTCCGTTCTGAAACTCCTGCCTTGTCTCTGGCTGCAGCCCCCTCTACCTATGCTGCGCCTGCACCTTTTATCCTTTGCCCTCCCAGCCGATCGGCAGCTCCCTGAGCCTCTGCACATGCTCTGATCTGCCCTGTCTTCCCTGACTCTCTTCCAGTCGGCCCCCTCCTGCAGCTGAGCTGCGGACGCGAAATACGCTGCGCATGCGTGTGGTCCCACTCGTGGCGCCCCATTTAGGGCTGGCATGGCAAAGCGGAAAGTGCAGGGTAAAGACACCCCATCACACACCTCCCCCCTTAAGTCTTCCTCTTCCCCATGTTCCATTCTTGAAAAAAAATCGGCGTTCCTATGGTGTTTTCTGGCGCGGTGCGCTACCGTGAAGGAGTATGGCTGTAGAGCCAAGTACCACTGCATTATATGATTTTTTGTGTCCTTCATGATTTGTATCCACCTCAACGGAGCATGATCAAATCTAGGAGTGTGTCTAGACTACAGAGTTTTGTTGACAAAAGTAGACTTTTGTTGACAAAACTATACCTGCGTCTACACTACCGCTGAGTTCTGTCGACATAACGTCGACAGAACTCAGCAGTTTTGTCGACGCTGGTAAACCTCATTTTACGAGGCATAACACCTTTTGTCAACAGAGTTCTGTCGACAGAAGGTGTTATTGCACCTAGGGTTGTGTCCAGACTACAGGGTTTTGTCGACAAAGCAGCTTGCTTTGTCGACAGAACTGAATGTAGTCTAGATGCTTTTTGTCGACAGATACTGTCGACAAAACTTCTGTGGACAAAACCCTGTAATCTAGATGTACCCTAGGAGATAATAGCGGAGCGTCTCAATGGCCCATTTTACAGCTAAGGAGTCCTTCTCTATTGTAGAGTATTTGCATTCCCTAGGGAATATTTTCGGCTAATGTACACTATAGGGTGTTCTTCGCCCTCTTTTTCCTGTGATAACACCGCCCCTAATCCTACTCCCGAGGTATCTGTTTGGAGGTTGAACAGTCTTGTAAAATCGGGTGGTATTAGCACGGGTGCTTGGGTTAAGCGCTCCTTTAACTCGCGGAAAGCTCCGTCACACTCTACACTACCCTCTTTGTACTCCGTCCCTTTAGTTAAGTCTGTTAGGGGCGCTGCTAAGGTTGTGAAGTCAGGCACGAACCGCCTATAGTAGCTTGCGAGTCCCAGGAATTGGCGTACCTGTTTGTTGGTTGTGGGAGGGCAGTAATCTCTTAGAGTCCCTACCTTATCAGCTAGGGGTTTTAGCCTCTCTCGGCCGACTGTACAGGCAGTCCCCGGGTTACGTACAAGATAGGGACTGTAGGTTTGTTCTTAAGTTGAATTTGTATGTAAGTCGGAACTGGTACATATTGTAGGGGAAACTCTAGCCAAACATTTCTCCAGAGCTCAGTTTTATTCTTCCACACCTCACTTCCCTCAGTTCTTTATTCTCAAGCTGAGGTGTCTGCTGAGAAAAGCCGCTTCGCGTCTCCCTGGTCTGCTGGTGGGGGGGAGGGGCGCTAGCTTCGCATCTCCCTGGTCTGCTGGGGGGAAGCAGCTAATGCGGGCCTGCCTCACCCCGTTTGTAAGTAGGGATCCGATGTAAGTTGGATCCATGTAACCTGGGGACTGTCTGTATACTGTAGGTGACCTCCTGTTCCCTGAAGTGGCATTTACTGGGGTTAGCTGTGAGCCCCACTTCCTGTAGGGTTCTCAAGACAGCCCTAACTCTTTGTAGGTGTTCAGGCCAGGAGACGCTATGGATGATGTCGTCGCCTATGTAGGCTGCAGCATACGGCTCATGCCTACGCAGCAATTTATCCATTAGCCTCTGAAAGGTAGCGGCTGCTCCCTGCAAACTGAATGGCATTCCAACAAATTGGTATAAGCCAAAGGGTGTGGAGAACACCATTTTCTCTTTCGATACTGGGGTGAGAGGAATCTGCCAGTATCCTTTTGTTAAGTCAATGGTCGATATATACTGTGCATTACCCAGCCGATCTAATAGCTCATCTACCCATGGCATGGGGTAAGCGTTAAATCGAGATATGGCACTGACTTTATGAAAGTCTATGCAGAATCGCATTGACCCATCAGGTTTTGGGATGAGGACTATGGGGCTTCTCCAGTCACTGAATGATTCCTCGACTACACCCCTCTGTAATATACGCTGCAATTCCTGGCGAACTAGTTCCCACATCTTTTGCAGCAGGGAACGAACTGGGTCCCGCACGGTCTTACCGGGTCTCGTTGGGATGTGATGATAGGCCGCGGTGGTATGTCCGGGTCGTTCGTTTAAGAATTGGGGAAATTCTTTCAACAGCTCTCTTGGTTCTGCTTGTTGTTCTGGTGTTAGTTCACGGCCTACCTGTAGGTTAGGAGGGGTGGTGTCCCTTCCTCCTCCCAGTCCCAGATTTAATTCCCTTGGCCAGCAGTCTACCATTAGTCCGTCCTGGCTTTCTACTCATTTAAGAGGTTAATGTGGTCTATCTTGATTTCTCTGTGCCCTCCTGGCATTTGTACCTCGTAATCTACTTTCCCTACTTACCTTACTATTTCAAAGGGGCCTTGCCATTTAGCAAATAATTTGGATTCTTGGGTTGGCAGGCGGAGTAGCACCCTATCCCCTGGTTTAAAGATTCGTAGCCTGGCCTTTCTATCATAGTACTCCGCCTGTTTCTCCTGGGCAGCTAACAAGTTAGCCTTGACAAAATCACCCAGGGTATGTAGCATCTTTCGAAGTTCTAATATATACTGTACTGTTCCCTGTACCCTTGCCTCCTGTTCCTCCCACTATTCCCTGATGATATCTAATATACCTCTGGGTTAACGGCCATATAGCAGCTCAAAAGGGGAAAACCCGGTAGAGGCCTGGGGTACTTCCCTGACTGTGAACAGGAGTGCCGGTAACAGCCTGTCCTGTTCTTTGGGATCCTGGTCTACAACCTTCTTAACATACTTTTCAGTGTACGATTAAACTGTTCCACAAGTCCGTCTGTCTGGGGGTGGTAGACAAACGTTCTTAATGCTCTGATTCGCAACAGACTGTTGCATAAAAAAGCCATAAAAATGTGAGCTTACTTTATTTATATACATGGATTTTTTAAAGCTACACTAAACTGTAAGGTCTAAGGTTTTAAACTGCAACTCATTGTGATCTTTGTCAAACTTTGTAATCTGTGTAACTCTCAGAAACTTACTGTAAACTGCAACTTTGTAATCTTTTTAACTCTCATCCACCTTGCTTGTAACTTTCGCTAAGCTGCATTCTCCCCTGAGTGAATGGAGAGAGTGTGTTTGAAGAAAGCTTGGAACAATGGAGCACATTTCAATGAGTCATCACAGTCTGGGCATGCTCCCTGCTGGATAAAGGGAAGTCTGGGCATGCTCCCTGATGACAAGGTGAATGAGTCACAGGAGCCATTCAGACACTATATAAAGAGAAGGAGCACATGTGAGACTCTCTTTTCCCTTCCCCTGCTCCTGAGAAGCTCCTCTCCAGTGTCTCTCTTCCTGACCAGCTTCCTCAGCCATGAGGAGCAGACAGACTCTCCAGGATCCACATGCCTTGGCTCCTTCTGCAACCCATATGTCTGTGTAAGTGTGTGAGTGCCGAGGGCAGGAATGAATGGGTGTGAACGAGTGAATGAATGGAGGGGTGGGTGCTTGCTTGCTTGTCTGTGTCTGTGAGAGAGAGAGAGTTCTATCTCCTTTAGTTTAACTTTTGGTGGCTGCTTTCTCCTCTTTAGTTTTACCTAGTGGAAATAAACCCATACTAGTGTAACCCTGGATGGTCTCCAGTGAGAATATTTTTGGGGTAACACAGACGACAAAGCTCCCCTACCAGTCAGGAGGTTACATTAGTACCTTGGTCTGTTAGTATCTCTTTAGATATCCCTACCCATGAGAATATTTTTACTAGTTCAGTGGCCAAGGTAGGGGCGGGTAGTATTCCTTAGGGGAACGGCCTTGGGATATCTTGTTGCATAATCCACCAACACCAGAACATACCGATACCCCATCTGAGTGTTTTCTAGCGGCCTTACCAGGTCCAGTGCCACCCACTCAAATGGAATTCTGATCACCAGGAGGGGTACTAGAGGAGCTCTGGGCACCCCTTTGGGGTTGGCATTCTGGGCAAGACTCGCAAAAATCCTTTGTCTCCTACACACTCATGGCCAATAAAACCGTTGTAGGATTCGTCTCACCGTCTTTTCATACGCAAGGTGGCCCGCCCACAGGTTGGCATGGGCCAACTCCAAGATCTGCCTGCGATATCTCTGGGGAACTAACAATTGTCGTAGGGTACCCGCGTCGACTACTCCCTCCATAACTCAATAGAGTCGGTCACGACATACCTCAAATCAGGGACTTGATTGCTGCCTTCAGTCTCCCTTTTCTGGCTCATTGCTTCGGGTGGCTTCTTCCCATGCTCTCTGGAATACCGGGTCCTCCCGCTGCTCCTGCAGAAAATCTCCTCCCCAGGCTTCGGGCCCTGAAAAGGTTTCAGTCACTTCTCAGGTTCTGGTTTGGTTAAGATCCCGCAGTTCTTGGGTTTCATCTTGGGGGTTACCTGTTCTCTCTTCATGCCGGTTGCTTTCTCCCACCATGACCTCTCTTCCTTCAGGATTTTTCCATTCTGCCATCACTTGGGTGAACCTGTCCCAGCCCAGTATCACCGGGTATGGTAACTTTGGAGCTACTGCAACATAACTTTCGTGTGGTCCATCCTCCATGTGGATCCATGTTGTGGGACAGGGTAGGTGTCACCATGTACACACTGGATGTGTACTGGCGGACCCCTTGGTTTGTCTCCTAATAGCAGCTCTTCTCGTATGAGTGTCTGACCACATCCCGAGTCTAGCTTCCACTAGCTGCCCCCCGACTTTCAAGATCCTCACTACTTTTCTCAGTCCCTGCTCGTGTCCCACCTCCTCTCCTGCTAGGGCTCGGGCATACATGTAGTCCATTTAGGGACAGTCCTTTCGGAAGTATCCTTCCTGACCACAATGAAAACAGGCCCCTCTTGGCGGCCCACCTTTTCCTGGTCCCCGTCCTCCTTCCACCACCTGGGAACTTGCTCACTTGTGGATTCCTTCAGGGGCACTGACCACGCCGGGGTTAGCCTCCTCTCGTTGCACCCTCCTGTCCGTCCTCTGGCCCTTTCAGGGCTTCCTTTGGGACCCATGGCAGTTGACCACCCACCCTTTGGGAGGGGTCCTCCCCTTCCTACCTTCCTTATCCCTTCGGCTGCCTCAGCAGTCTCTTAGTGGTCTATTTAGGCGACCGCCTCGTTTAGGGTTGTGGGGTGCTTGTCTGCGTACCCACCACTCTCCCTCACTGGGCAATATGTTTAAGAATTGCTCCAGGATGACTGTTTCTGCTACCTGTGTGCCTGTCTTTTGGTCTGGGTCTAGCCATCGCCATCCATATTCTCTTAATCTCTGGGCCACCACCCGAGGCCTTACTCCCTGAGCATACAGTTCTTGTCTGAATCGTTGCCGGTAGGTTTCCAGCGTGATCCCCATTTGGTCTAAAATTGCCTCTTTTACCTTGTAATAATGCCCGGCTTCCTGATTACTCAGGCTACGGTAGGCTAACTGTGCCTGACCCGTTAGGTAAGGGGCTAATAAAGTGGCCCAATGGTCTTTGGGCCAACGGGATGCAGTGGCCACCCGCTCAAAAGTTAATAAAAAGGCCTCAGGGTCATCTGCAGGACCCAATTTGGTTAACCTCACCAGTAGCTGAGCGACCCCGTTCTTGTCATCCTCGTTACTCCCAACTATCCCGGTGCTTTCTTGGCACGGTGGCCCGTACTGCTGCATCCAATGGTCTTGTTGTGCTTGATGTTGTTCAGCTAATTCCCTCACGAGCTGCCGCTGTTGTTCCTGATTTTGTGCCACTAGCTGTTGTATGAGTTGCATTTGCTGTTGTTGGTGCTGTCTTTGTGTCTTGGCCATCCACTCTAACATTTTAGCAGGTTCCATGTTGGTGGTCCTGCAACTGTACTTGTAACGGGGGAACAATTAATCAAGTTTACACACCCAAAAAAAAAAAAAAAAAAAGCCTCAAAAAAAATCTTTTTTTTTTTTTTTTTTTTTTTTTAAACCTCACGCGTGCAGTTATATCCTCCTTTCTGTCCGGGGTTTGGGTCACACAATGCCCACATTCTCCACCATCTTTACTCCTTTTTGATGTGGGCTCACCCGTTGAGCCGGCCTTTATCCCACCACCAGCAATCCCTGTCGTGAGTTTCCGGGTCTTTGCTTATTCTAGTTCAAAGTCAATAGCTTAAGTTCTCCCCAATGAAACAGAATTGCTCCCACCATTGGTTACAGCGGTTGCTGAAGGAGAGGGGGGTCCTGGCCCGCCCTCACTCACAGACCCCAGCCTAGGGCCCTAAGGACACAGACCTTCTGTTGTCTGGTCTGGCTGGTGGGGCGTTCCGCCGAAACTCGCCAGCCCTCGGGACTCCAATTACCCTGCCCTGGGTTGCTTCCTCTCTCTGTGCCTTTACTTGCCAGTCTCTCCGAACCCTGTCCATTCTGAAACTTCCACCTTGTCTCCGGCTGCACCCCCCTCTACCCACGCCGCACCTACGCCTTTTATCCTCTGCTCTCCCAGCTGATCAGCCACTTCGTGTGCCTCTGCTCATGCGTGCCAATCTGCCCTGCCTTCCCTGACTCTCTTCCAGTCGGCCCCCTCCCACAGCTGAGCTGCAGCTGCTGAATACGCCGTGCATGCGTGTGGTCCCGCTCGTGGCGCCCCATACCGGGCCGGCATGGCAGAGTGGAAAGTGTGGGGTAAGGACACCCCGTCACAAAGGGCATACAATATATAATAAAGACTAACACCATCCCATGGGATTTCTGTCTAAAGACAATCATATAGCTCCTGATCTACACCCAAAGAAGTCAATAGGAGTCTTTCCACTGTCTTCAAGGGCTATGAATCACTTTCATAGATGACAAGAGACCCTAAGAACAAAGAACATTTCACAGCAGCTGATCAGTTATTCTCCAAAGCAATATGAAATCTAGCTCTAGCATGGCATAGGAATGCATATAGACAATCTATGATACAACCCATCAGACTAGGGATGTTAAAATGTGTTTAATTAAGTAACTGTGTAACTACTGAAAATTTCAGCCATTACATGTTTACACGCAGAGGGTCAGGCGGCTCATTGGGAACTGAGGAGTGCAGGCAGCCAGCTTTTAAGCCAACTCTCCACACATACTGGGAGCCCATGTGTAACTATGACGGTTAACCAATGAGCCCAAGTCAGATATCAGTGTGCACAGTGTCTTTAACAGGAGTCGCTTTCTGTGAACTATTGTGCATGTCGTTGATAATGAGAAACACCTAACATTACAGTGAGTGGATATTAACAAAATTGGGCAGATGCTAATAACTACAATTTAAGAGACCATATACGTGATGCACAGATGTAAAACAAAGGATATTTTATAAACATCTGAGGGCTGATTTCTGTGTCAGTTGCATTCAGAGTCCAAACTCAGTAATTGGAGGAAGGGGAGTGAATTGTATGAAAATTATTTAAACAGGGTATGTGCTTAAGACAAGTAGTCAGATTTCCAGTCAACGTCTAAATCAAAGCAAGTGCATTCCACATATGAATCCACAAGGTGCTTAGATTCATTTCATGGTCAAGCTTGGACTCTTCAATTATTCAATTCACTTCATT
Organism: Pelodiscus sinensis; assembly: GCF_052426305.1. Lineage (NCBI taxonomy): Eukaryota > Metazoa > Chordata > Testudines > Trionychidae > Pelodiscus > Pelodiscus sinensis. The sequence goes on from NC_143054.1 coordinate 149,592,995, forward strand.
TCTAAAGGCTCTCAATATTGTAGCGAACTGTAGGTTACTAAGGCAGAAATATATAGTACATGCAAAATTGGGGGGGGGGGGGGGGGGCGGGGTGGAACCAAATCATAAAATAAATTATTCATGCTGAGTTTAATTGACACAAAGTTATAAAACAGATAATTACCCAAAATTCATTTAAACCCAACCTCCCACTAGAACCCTTGCTTGTGCAAAGACTGTTTACCAATCTAACTGAACTCAGACAGCCGCATTTACTAAAGGATTGTAACGTTGTTAATAGTGCCAAATCCCACTTGCCTTCCTTCTGTAAATGGACACACAAGGCCCTTTAGTCACATTTTGCAACAGGGGGAAAAGTGAAATGGGCCACTGATGGTGAGCAGGAGAACAAAGTAAGCCCACTCCAGAGGGGCCCGGCAGTGATAACTCCCTCTGCAGGCATGATAAGACAGTGGATGGGATCACAATGCCATGCAAGTTTGGCCTGGCCTCTGCCCATCATCATGGAGGAGCAGCTGGACCAACTAGGAGTGAGTGGCGCTGCAGTGTGTTGCCACATAGCTCTGTGCACCATATTACAGCAGTTGGAACCAGCCCCAAGGCACAGGCCTGCTGCTGCCATGGAAGGACAGTGCAGGTTCTCTCCCCCACCCCACAGGAAAAGGCACCATACAGCTGAAAGCTTCTGAGGGGCCCTCAGCACCATTACCGTTATCTGCTTTTACACTCTGGTGCCTTCCAGTGCCGAGAGCAAAGTGGGGCAGCAGGCAACTTCTTTAGAAGGGAGCAACTTGCCCCTTTCCCATTGATTAAGCAAATCATAGATTCATAGAATCATAGAGCTGGAAGAGACCTCAGAAAATCATCAAGTCCAGCTCCCTGCCCAAGGCAGGACCAATCCCAACTAAATCAACCCGGCCACGGCTTTGTCAAGCCGAGACTTAAACACCTCTAGGGATGGAGACTCCCCTACTTCCCTAGGTAACCCATTCCAGTACTTCACCACTCTCCTAGTGAAATAGTTTTTCCTAATATCCAACCTGGACCTCTCCCACCACAACTTGAGACCATTGCTCCTTGTTCTGCCATCCATCACTACTGAGAACAGCCTCTCTCCATCCTCTTTGGAACCTCCCTTCAGGAAGTTGAAGGCTGCTATCAAATCCCCCCTCACTCTTCGCTTCTGCAGACTAAACAGACCCAAATCCCTCAGCTTCTCTTCATAGGTCATATGCTTCAGCCCCCTAATCATTTTGGTTGCCCTCCGCTGGACCCTCTCCAATGAGTCCACAAACTTATTATAGCGGGGGGCCCAGAACGGGACACAACATGCCAGATGTGGCCTCACCAGAGACGAATAAAGGGAAATAATCATGTATCTGGATCTGCTGGCAATGCTCCTCTTAATCCACCTAATATGCCATTGGCCTTCTTGGCTACAAGGGCACACTGCTGACTCATATCCAGCTTCTCATCCACTGTAATCCCCAAGTCCTTTTCTGCAGAACTACCACTTAGCTGGTTGGTCCCCAGCCTGTAACAATGCTTCGGATTCTTCCTTGTTGAACCTCAACAGATTTCTTGTGGCCCAATCCTCCAATTTGTCTAAGCCTTCTAGCCAGCTTTCTATCCATCTTACCATCCATTTATCCAATCCACATTCCCTTAACTTGCTAGCAAGAATATTGTGGGAGACCATATCAAAAGCCTTGCTAAAGTCAAGGTATATCACATCCACTGACTTTCCCATGTTCACAGAGCCAGTTACCTCATCATAGAAGCTACTCAGATTGGTCAGGCATGACTTGCCCTTCGTGAATCCATGCTGACTATTCCTGATCACTTTCCTCTCTTCCAAGTGCCTCAAAATGGATTCCTTAAGGATCCCTTCCATGATTTTTCTAGGAACCGAGGTAAGACTGACCGGCCTATAGTTCCTTGGATCGTCCTTCCCTTTTTTGAAGATGGGTACTACATTTGCCTTTTTCCAGTCATCCAGGACCCCTCCCGATCGCCACGACTTTTCAAAGATAATGGCTGAAGGCTCCTCAATGACATTTGCCAATACTGGCAGCTCTCCTGGACTCCTTTCCCCTTCCTGTTAGCAGCCCAGGGGATTCTGCCCTTGAGGTTTCTGAGGGAGTCAAAGTCTGCTTTTCTGAAGTCCAAGGTGTGTATTTTACTACTCTCATTTATTCCTTTGGTCAGGATCCTGAAATCTACCATCTCATGATCACTGCTTTCCAGGTTGTCACCCACCTCTACTTCCCCTATTAGTTCCTCCCTGTTTGTGAGCAGCAGGTCAAGCTGCACATAGCCCCTGGTCGGATCCTTCAGCACTTGTACCAAGAAGTTATCATCAAGATTCTCCAAAAAACTTCCTCGATTGCATGTGTACTGCCGTATTGGTCTCCCAACAGATGTCAGGGTGATTAAAGTCCCCCATGAGAATCAGGCCCTGATATTTGGAAGCTTCTCTCAGTTGTCCAAAGAAAGCCACATCTACCTCATCCACCTGATTCAATGGCCTGTAGTAGACACCAACCACAACATCACTGCTATTGTTTGTACCTCTAAATTTAACCCATAGACTCTCATTAGGTTTCTCTGCCTCTATATACTGGAGTTCTGAGCAATCATAGTGCTCTCTTACATATAGTGCTACTCCTCCTTTTCTCCCCTGCCTGTTCTTCCTGAACAGTTTATATCCTTCCATGACAGCGCTCCAGTCATGCGAGTCATCCCACCAAATCTCTGTTATCCCAATTAAATCATATTTCTTGGACTGGGCCAGGGCCTCTAGTTCTTCCTGTTTGTTGCCCAGGCTTCTCACAGTGTACAAACACCTCAGATAACCAGTTGATCTCCCTATCTTTTCCATTCGAATCAGGGGTCCTCCTTTCTTGCTTGTTCCTCTTTGCATTTTTTTCCGGTATCCGACTGTCCCACTCCTCTCAGGGTTTTGGTCACCGTCCCCTAATGAACCTAGTTTAAAGCCCTCCTCACTAGGTTTGCAAGCCTGCCCACAAAGATGCTCCTTCCTCTCTTGGTTAGGCTGATCCCATCTCTTACTAACAAACAATCCCTGTGCCTAGAACAGAGTCCCATGGTCGAAGAAACCAAAGCCCTCTCTGCGACACCACCTGCGCAACCACGCATTTACTTCCTCTATTCGACGATCCCTACCCAGTCCTTTCCCTTTAACAGGGAGGATGGATGAGTACACCACTTGTGCTCCGAATTCTTTTATTCTTCTTCCCAGTGCTACATAATCCGCAGTGACCCGCTCAACGTCATTCTTGGCCATATCATTAGTTCCCACATGGAGAAGCAGGATGGGGTAGCGATCCGAAGGTTTGATCAGTTTTGTAATCCTCTCAGTCAGATCTCGAATTCGAGCTCCCGGTAAGCAGCACGCCTCTCAAGATTCCAGGTCCGGATGGCAGATGGATGACTCAGTCCCTCTTAGGAGGGAGTCCCTGACCACCACCACTTGTTCTCTTCTTTTGGGGGTGGTGGTCATGGAACCCCCATCCCTAGGACTACACATCCCATGCCTTCTAGTAGATGGTGTTCCTTTCTAGTTTCTTCCTTTGGAGGTCCCTTCCAAAGCATTCACCACCGCAGAGCCTGTGGAGGGAGCCTGAAAGCGATTACTTACCTCTATAGCATTGGGGGATTCCTGTGCTGGCCTTTTTCCCCTTCCAGAAGTTACATGCTGCGAGTTCTCTTCCTGCCCTCTCTGGCTCTTCCGCCTGCCGTGCTTGCAGGATTAAACGCTGTCATCTATCGAGGAAGTCTTCATCTTCTCTGATCGAGCAGAGGGTCGACACTTGGGCCTCCAGTCCTCTAATTTTTTCTTCCAAAATGGCAACCAGCTTGCACTTAGTGCAGATTAAATCTGTTCTTTCTTCTGGGTGGAAGACAAACATGGCACACGCTGTGCAGGTAACAACAGCAAACCTATCACCATCCATATCTGCTGTCCTGTTCGCAAGCTCCTTGGTCACTTGCTCACTGCTTTAGAAAGCCCTGGAGTGCCTGAAAGTCCCTCTCCTTACCAAGGCTCAGCCAATCAACAGAGGCTTCTAAAATTCAAACTTCAATTAGACGCCAATAGTTTCCACCTGCCAGTCACAGCACACATTCCGTGAAGGGGAGGTGGAGGGGGAAAAGGAAGGGCGGGAAAAAAGCCTCACTCACAAACACAAGCTCAGCACCCAGCAAGAAAGCCACAAACACAACACACACTGCAGACAGCCACTTTCCTCAAGAGTCCTGTATCTACTTCCCATTTACCTGGAGAACTCCCTCTCTAAACTCCCTGTTAGCACACACCTGTTTGCAATATGTCACTTCTCATCTGCTTATTTACAGCAAGACTGCACCAAGCTGTAGGATCCTCAAACACAATTCCCAGCTGCTGTGCCTATATTCTAGCTCTCATCTCCTGCCATTATGTAACCTGTGCTTAAATCCTGCCATGCACTGGTATTCTTTATGGTGTTCATTATTAAGCAGTTCCTGACTATGTACTTGGACACATATCTACCTTTACACAGCCTGAATATGGCACAAAAAGGGCAGGCATCTGGAAGTGCCAGTATTCAGACTTTGTATGCTGTCGGCAAGAGCTAGGCATTACACAACTGGTAGACTGTGACTCCATACGGTAGCTACCAAGGCAGCAACAAAGAATACAAAAAACTAGAAAGAGAAAGCAAACTGAAGAGGATGATTCGTGCCAAGTTCAGTTTATAGTGAAAGCTACACAGCATGTTTTTTTGCACTGAAATATCAATTCAGGTTGGATCTTTCTGGTCCAACACCCTCGGGACCTAACAGTCCCAAACGAGGGAATTTGCCAGACCAGAGGAGGTCCCCTGCTACCCGCTCCCCAGACCATCTCCCTCCCCATTGCTAGCCCCAGCCACGCCTTTCCCACCCATTCTCCCCCTCCCTCGCCGTGCTGCCATGACCCAGGCAGCCTAGACTGCCCTGGCCCTAGTCCCATGATCAGGGCTGCCACATCCCTGGCCCCACTATTGGGGCTACCACGGCTGCTGCATCTCCAGCTCCAGCCCCGCTACCGCAGCTGCCGAGACTGCCATGTCCCCAGCCCTGCTCCTGGGGCTCCTTGCTGTGCTACTGGGGCTCCGGCGCTGGTCCCAACCCCAACCCCATTGAGCTCTGAGCCACCAGCCCTCTTGCCACTGGGGCTTCCAGCCAGGAGTCCCTGGTCCAGGAACATACATGATCCTTCGGGACCACGCATGTTGCCAGATGAGGGAGTCCCATTTTGGGAGGTCCAAGCTGTAGTATATTTTAAATACCTGGACAGTGATACTTTCTGGGATGTCCTAGCTCTAAGATAGATTATAGAAGACCAATATTTATTACAGAAGCCAGTTTTTTCCCCTCTTATTGAAAGACAAATGCTTTGTGAAAAAAATTCAGAAAATCAGTCACGTTACCAAAAAGCACCTACAATTTAAGCCCTTTTATACATCTGTTCTATGGCTGTACTGGCTGCTTTCCAATCAGGCCCCAACTTGGCTGAGGTGTCTAGATGCTATTGAAATATAAATGATGAGGCTAATAATACTAAAAGTCTTATTTTCCCCTCGCTGCCTCACAGGACTGGCTATCACCATAATCCGTGTGTGTGTGGTTTTCTCAGTTCTGCTCATCTTTCTCCATCTGAGAACATTACCTGGTTTCCCAGTTTAGGGCCTGATTTAGAACCTACTGAAACCAGAAAGGCAGGCTCCCAGTGACTTCAGAGGGCTTTGCATCAGGGCCAGAGAGAGCAGCAGAACTGAGTCATTTAACTAAATGCAACGACACAATACAAATAAAGCCACCCACCCCCACCACATGCAAGAGAGGTTCAAATACAAGGTTCAGAGTTTCAAAATGCTCAGTATTGTTAGATTAATTCTACTTCCCCAGCAGTCAGTGGGAATCTGGCTACCCTGCAGCTGGGAATGAGCTTCTCTGCCTGGGTCTGCAGGCTCTTGCTAGCAGGACTCATGCCAATGCACTAAAAAGTGAGGAGTAGAAATTGCAGCTCAGGCTGCAGCTTAAGCTATTGAGCGGGGGAGGGGAGATGCGTGTAGGTATGTACCCATAATCCAATTACAGCCCACACCACAATATCAAAGCAAGTGTATACGCAACTATGTGTGTCATACCGGCATGAGCCCCACTAGCACAAGTCAGGCTTGTTCCCAGCTGCTGCGCTGCAGGAATTTTATCCTTCACTTCAATGGAAGTAAAATTTGTCTGATACGGAGTGCCTTTGAAAATCCCACCCAAACAGGTGAATCAGTTTGTAGAGCCTTGTACGAGGGTCTTCAGTAACTGATAAAGTTTTCAAACAAAAAGTCATTGAGTTTAACTTTTTAATAATTGATTTGATTTTAAATCCTCCAACAGAAATAAAAATAGAAAAACAAGAAATTCTTTAAAATGTATTTTCAGTTGTGCTATCCACTGAGACTCGCTTCCAGGTCATCCACATGAGCAGCACAGACTGCAGTTAGCAAGTGTGAGCATCAAATATACTGGCCGGCCAAAAGTCAAGTGATGAGTAATGGCAACATTGATCAAAGGCGATTTTTGCCACCAGAAATCATTTCCACAGCTTAACATTTTTAGTCACCATTAATATTAATGACTAGAGATCAATTTTTCCAAGGCATGAAAGTGCACTAGGCTAGGCCAAACACACACCTAAAATCACTAAAAACAGAAGTCAGAAACAAGAAGCCCTACTATCATTCTACTAGTAACACTGCATTCTTGCAGTGTATTGCTAGACCACACCTTTTATTCTTGTGCATACCTGTTGAGGAATTCCTGAAAAGAAGAGAACAGAAGATAATTTATTGCACTGAAATCCTGGTCAGTTTCATTTAAATGGAACTGCAAAAACACCAATTCCTTTTTCTTCACATCTCGAGGTCCTTGGACAATCAAAGCATGTTTCTATAGAAAGAGAAAAAAAATTGTTGATGGAACTATAAAAAACGTAAAGGAATTCTCATTTCCTGTCAGTGAATTTGCCATGTGTCACTAATGCATGACAAAAACCTAGTGAACATAGAGTTTTTCATGTGTTGGGTAAGTACACATCAATTAAGCTATCCAGGGAGAATGCCAGAGCATACTTAAATTTCTACTTGCTGATTAAGGGTGTACATACTCAGCAAAGTGAAGGTGTGATCATGGTACAGATACCATACTCATGATAGCTTTAATTTTGCTAACATGGGTCAAGCAGCAGCATAAATGTGGTAACATGGGCCAGCAAACCAAGCATGCACTTTAGGTCTCTGGAAGGCTCGCCCATGCTGAAGCCTAAGCCACTGTGTCCAGGCTGTTTTTCTTGTCCAAACTAGCTAACTGAATTAAAGCTAACTCAGGTATGCCTATCCATGCTATGATCACACCTTCACTTTGCAACATAGATGTGGAAGTTCTTTGAATTCTTTAAATCAAGGTTAGATGTCTTTTTAAAAGCTCTACTTTCATTAGTCATTAGACATGATGCAGAAGTTACAGGGTGAAGTTCTATGATCTATGTTGCATAGGAGATCAGGTTATATTATTACAATCCCTTCGGACCTTAGTATCTGTGAATCTATAATTTTTAGCTCTTAGAAGTCTGGAAGTAGGTCTACACTTCAAGCTGGAGGTGCGGGTCTCAGTTCAAGGAGCCATACCTGTGCTAAAACAACAGGGAGTTTTGTGGCACTTTAAAGACTAACAAATTTATTTGGGCATAAGCTTTCACAGGTTGGAACCCACTTCATCAGATGTATCTGACGAACCCCAATTTTAGCAGAGAAAACATAATATTGTATGTTAAGTTCCATACCAGACAGCATGAACAATATAGAGCCCATATCTTGCAATTTGTTGCTTGCAGAAGAATTCCCATAGTGGTCTGATAGCATGGAGCAGTGGTCACCAACCAGTAGATCGGGTTCTACTGGTAGATCTTGAAGCCTCTGACAGGTGATCTTGACCGGTTTGGCCAAGAGGCACTTCAGCTGCCTCTTCCCCGCACTGCTGCGCAGCTTCTGCCCTTTGCCTTGGAACTGCCTCCCCCTGGCTGTGCAGAGCAGGGAAGGGGGGCGGGTGATGTAAGGGAGCCCCCTCCCACCCTGTATTCTGTCTCCACAGAACGGAGTACCACAGGGCTTTTGAGAGTGGTGCAGGGCCAAGCCTGCCTTAGCCCCACTGCACCCCAGGCAGAAGCCAACTGAGGTAAGCAGTGTCCAGATGGAGCCAGCTCCGAATCCCTGCCCCAATTATGTACCTCCCTAAGTCCCTGCCCTAGCCCTGAGACCCATGGATCCAAACTCCCTCCCAGAGCCTGCAACCTGAAACCCCTCCTGCACCCCAATTCCCTGCCCCAGGCTTAGCTCAGAGCCCTGCTATCACTCCAAAATCTTTAGCCCAAGGCCAGATCCTATATTCCCACCCTCTGCCCCTGCCTGAAAGGAAAGGTAGATGGGGAGGGAGGGAGGACGTAGTGAACAGGGGCAGAGCCTTGAAAAAGAGACCTGAAGGAGACAGGGCAAGGGTATTTGGGTTTGAGGTGGATCCTGGATTGCACTTAAATTCAAAAAGTGATCTTGTGCTTAAAAAGGTTGGAGACCACTGGCATTGAGTCAAATGCAAGATCAGAGAATACAGAATCATCAAGATTCTTAAAAAGTATCTAATACGTGCAACAGAAAATACAGGATTTTAGCACACTGAAGCAAGCAATCATAACAAAGACAGAGAGAGAACACATGACAGTTGAACCCAACATATTTATTTAAGAGCAAAGGCTCCCCAGAAAGAAGTGGAAAGCCCATGGGAAAAGTAAAGAAGTGGAAAAATGGTTAGCATGATGTAGTGTTTACATAGATTGCTTTAAAAAAAGTAAATTAACATGTAAAACAATTTTACACTTCAACTGCATATTACAGCATGTTTTTAAATAAAAATTATCTAAATATGATCAAAATTGTTCTTATACATGCAGCAAATTAGAGTGGACTACAACTCAATTCCTTTTCACAATGAGTATCATCGATCTTGGTTCACTTGATATTCAGTGTGCCTTCCTAATTCTAATCAGTTTAGTTAGGTGCCAAATTCACATGAAGATTCCTGCAAGTTTGGTAAATATAACATCATAATATAGTATGTAATCCACATATGGAATATGTACAAAGGGAATATAAGAACCAATCTTCCTCCAACTGAAAGTCAGTGGAAAAATCTTCTCCTGCTTTCAACTGAATTAGGATTCAACAAATTGAATTTCGCTCACAATCTAACCTTACATGCCAGTTTTGATTTTATAAGAAATGAACCAAAAATTGCACTGTCAAAAATATCTATTCTGTTCCATTCCTTTCATATTCTTATGACACTCACATTGATCAGCTATCTGAGCAGCTACAATAAAATAAGCCAATTGATGTCTTTCACAGTGGTTCCTGGTTACAGTATAGACTGTTACTTTAGAATGCTGAAGTGTACAAAAATATTGCATCCAGTGAACTCTGTTCCTTTGTCTTTTTAATTATTACCATGGTTTGATTAGTAAAAGGATCTGTGTAGTTGATTCTCTGAGTGGTGCACTCAATTTCTCCTGGATGACCTGGGTTTATCAGAGGTGGAATGTGATCATAGTAATGATGCTTGCAGCTAAGCAGCTGAGCCTTGCCTGGGTAAAGTGCAATACCTGTTTTGGGGGGAAAAAGTTAGAAGACATGTAAATAAGAGAGTTGATTTTCTTGCCAAAGTAAGTGGATTGTTATGCTAGGATTTAATCCTGCAAGGTACTGAGCTCCCAGACCCAGCAAAACATTTCACATTCACAAATGCTTAAATGCTCTGCTGGATAAGGCTCAGACTGATCCCTGAGCAGCAGCTTCCAAATAAAACTAAAATAACAATAAAACCCAGCCTTGCCTGTTTCTCTTTCAGAGCCTGATCCAAAGCCCACAGAAGCCAACGGGAATCTTTTCATTAACCTCACAGAGTGCAGGATCAGGCCCAAAAAAGCACTTAAACATGTGGGTAGCCCTATTGAAGTCAATGGAACTCCTCAAATACTTAAGAGGATTAACTGTTTTACTGGATCAAGGCCTTAAACCATGACCTCTCTGAAATCACTGGCTGACAAAATCTTCTTATGTCATCAAACAGACATTACGATTACTAAATACTGTATCAGGCTAAATCAAAAATATAAAACATGTCCACAGATTATCCTCTCTTGTCACTTGTGTTATCAGGCAGGCAAGCTATTTTTTTTCCCAGCGATGCTACAATTAATATATTTAGCATAAAGTACAATAATGCTTAAATCCAATAGTTGTATAGAAACACATGAAGTTTTTTTCTTGCTGCCCTCTCATGACAACTAACAAAGCTGTAATATCACATTTAGATTTGCTTGAAAATAATACAGATCAACTACAAAAAAAAAAGGAAGATATGCTACATGTGGCAAATGGCCATATGATTTATAAACCTAAATCAATTATTAAAATAACCCATATGCCCTCACATAAAAAGTCAAAAAAGGCAGAGCAGAGCATCTAAAATATATTTGAGTGATCTCTACTGTTCCATACTTGGAAAGGAAAAATCTGGTCAGGTTTAAAACAAAAGAGTTAAAAGTAAATTCAGGTTCTACAGCTGACTCTGGGCCTACTATTTTTGTGGTTTCAGGTGTTTTAAAATTTTCTTTTAATAACTTTTTGTCCTTTATCACTGTGTGAAAGATTCACACAAACCATAAGGAAAACAGACAAAAGCCCTGATATTACAATCAGATCCATGGGGGTATGAGCTTGTGAATGCCTTTCCCCACAAAGATGATTGGGACTTTACTACAGAGGAAATAATTAAATTAACAATACACAGAATGCTGACAAGTGCATACAGTATAGCTTAAAAAATCCAAACCCAAATATTTTCTCTCTAAACTTTTGGCAATGGTCACTGAGGGATTACTCCTAACAAGGGTAGCTGGTAAAAATTTCAGACGAAAGTGTGATTTTTTTTCAGTTGACGGTGTTCCTTTGAGTAAGTCGCTGCTAATGCCGCTTTGCACGGAATGCTTGCACGCGTGCATGCACGCACACACACACACACACCCTACTCCAAAGAATAAAAAGGTCACCAAATAACTAACATATGATGCTCTGATGTTGCATTGTGATATTGGCATTACCTACTGATGCAATGCCACAATGTAAATATTGCAGTGCAACAGCAGAGTATCACAGCTTGATGATTTTGTGGCAGCCTATAATATCCTTTGACTACCATTAGCAGCTAGTACTTCAAGAGGCAGGAATCATGGCAGCATCAGATATGCTGTCTTGGCTAGATTAAGTAGTTTAAGGAGCTCTCCTCTGGTCAATGCTCTTCTCACTCCCAAGAGCTCATTCAAGCCTAAGGACTCTGCAAAAATGCCTCATACTATTAATTTATATGCTGAGATTCAGATAATCTGCCTCATAACAGCAGAGTGAAGGTAATGAAGCTGCCACCACCGTGGGTTATACAAAAAAAAGAAGCAAAGCCCCAAAGCACTTTTTGCATTGCTTGGACCAACACAAGAGTAAACAGAACCAGCAATTATTACATGCAAAATACTGTCAGTAACACATGCAAAGATTTGAAAGACATTTTGAGATTTTACCACTGAGATTTATTTCAAGACTTACCAGGTGCATCATACAAGGGCACCTCCTTGTAGGAGACAGACATCACTGGGTGTTTGAGTTTTTCCCTGAAGTCAGTGATAGTTTGGTAGACAAGGAATACAGCTACAGCCATAAGCAGCAGATAAATGAAGAGGAGAATTACTGAAAAGACATTCTTTAGGCAGGTCTTGCTGAAACGCACAGAAGGGCTACTGGTACCTGATTCACTATCTAGGACTGAACAAAATACAGGATTAAAATTTGTAAGTTTATTTACTTAGTCTTTCACATTGAATCACGCAGAGTGTTAATTTCAAGATGAACTTTTTAAAATGAGAGGGAACAATAGGCTTAGTCTGATTTAAAATGCAAGAACAAGTAATGTTTTTTGACAAGTAAACAGTCAGCTGTTACTTCCCAAGAACATGAGAAATAATCAGTAGTTCTGTCTGGTTTTACCTCTTGTATTATGCATTGTGCCTAGGCATACAATAGTTAGGAAAAAATACATTTAAAGAGGCCAGGTCAGCTGAAAAAGTCAGCGTTCACAGTGAAAAATCCCCTGATGAAGCCTTTCTTTCCACAGAATGAAAGACTCATCTCTGCCAAGTCTGAACCAACTGATCATGACCCATTTTAACCTATGTATCACCACAGGTTTGCAGTACTGTAATGCTGTTTAGTGGTTGGCTAACTGCAGTGTGCATGAACCAAGTTATGTCAATTATATCTTATCCTTACATTTTCAAAGACTAAACTCTAACAACTAACACCGTATGGACTAGAGATGTGAGCACGTCGCCGTGTACACGGTTAACCAACGAGCCTGGGCTCTTTAGTTAATGTGCACGGTAACACGCAGCCTCCCCACCCCCTGCACTGCCTTGGGAGGGGGAGGCAGGAGCTGGCATGTGCGGGGAGCCAGCTTTCAAGCCTGCTCCCTGCATACCAACTCCCATGAAGCTACTCTCCCACCGCTGCCTCCAGCACGTGTACACACATTCACCGAAATAAACATATTTTAATATCCCTACTGTGTACATTATATAGTTACACATGAGAAAGATTCTAATTAACTCTAGAAAAAAATCTGAAGTTATCCTCACTTTCACTATATTTATCAACAAGATGGGTCATATTCTTCTGAGTACTTTAAATCAGCCTCCCCTGGTATATGTGAACACTAGATAACACTAAATATCGGTTAATTGAATAGTCGATTAACCTCATGAATTCTTATCGGTTACTCAACTATTCTATAGTTCCCACGGGCAGAGCTAGCAGCCAGTGTGTGCTGGCCTCATTCCCAAAGAGCACCCTGCTGCTCCACGCCAGGTGGGAGCCGGCCTGTGAGGGGAGCCAGTTTAAAAACCAGTTCCCTTGACGGACTGGCCGCCTGTCACCCCGCGCTGCTGTCAAGGGTGGGGGCTGAACTCCTGGACCCAGCATGAGCTGGAACTGAGCCAGGCTGCCTATTCACCTGGCTCCTAATACACTTTAAATGCAGAGCTGCAGCATGGGTAGGTCTCAGACCTGGTGGTGAGTCACGCTGCTGATAGCTGGCCAGCCAGCTAAAAAATGTACTGGTGGTTGGTGGGGAGGAAATGTGTGTAGTCTATAGCATTGACCTATAAGCTTTTGCTTATCGGTTAATCGATTACACAATTACATCTCTAGTGCACACCCCTACCACCACTTGCCTGAACAATTTTTTAGAACCAACACTTGACTTACACGCAAAGGAGTTTAACTATGTGCACTATACAGTTGCACACATAAATGAGTGTTAAAAATGGCACATGCAAGAGTTGGTGGCGATATTTTGACAATTTGGTTGTTTACCAGGGCGGGGCAAAATAGGGCTCACAAACCGTTCCAGCCCACCAAGCCACCGGATCTGGCTCATGGACACACCAGGGAGCCTCAGGCAGACTCCCTGCTTGCCGTGGTCTCCCTCCCACATGCCACTCAGAAAAGCAGGTACCAAGACATTTGTGTTTCTCAGCTGTGAGCTGGGGGAAGGTTTCAAGCACTGCCCCCACTCCCAGCAAAACCCCACTGGCCAGGAACCGGCCAGTGGGAGCTGCCCATTTGAAAACCAGGCAGTGCACAAAGCACCACTCCCTCCTCCCCTCGGGTTCTTATTCACAGATGCACGTGACTCCTGCAGCCTGTGCAGGGATGGGGCAAGCAGGGAGGCTCCCTGAGAACCCTGCTAGGTTACTGGCCAGGAGTCACCCAAGTAAGTTTCCCAGCTATAGCCTGCTTCTGGCAACCCAGCCCCTCGCTCCCCCAACTCTTTGCCCCCTGACTCCTGCCCCCTTACCTCACATAAGCCAAACTCTCTGCCTCCCTCTTGAGCCCATACCCCCACCCAGATCCAGCACCCCAACCTGCTGCCACAGCTCACAATCCTTTAGCAAATAAATATGCACGCATACATGTCCACATCATTGTGATTTAATTTATTTTGGGTTTTTCTGTCAATACACTATTTTTTTATTGTTTATCTATTCTTTATTGGATCTAAACAAAATAGAAACAAAAATAAGGTGCTTTGCATGTTTTTGGGGTGGTTTTTTTTTAAGATTGCTAGTTAGTCTGCTACTATGAAAAGTGATATCTGTTTTCACAGCAGACTTACTCAGCAAGCTGGGGGACAAATCAAGCCCTGGATGAGGAGGTGGGTAAGGAGGGAGGAAGGCCAGGGCAATAGGGATCTGAAGAAGACAGTGAGGATTGATGTGATGGCAGGGAGCGAGTTAAAGGATGGCGCCCCAAACCCTGAGACTGGGAAGAGATGTACAAAACCCACTGCCACATGGCCAGAGCCTGCCGTCCACTACCTCAAAGCAGAAGCCCAAATCCCACCACCCCGGGAAGGATGTGAACTCTCGCCCTTCCAGAACCACAAACACTGTAGGAGAAGCAGCCAGAGAAAGGGCCAACCCTTGCAGGTAGCCTCAGGAGAGGAGTTGCTGCTTTGCCATCCTCTCCCCTAATCATGGCCCATGAGGCTGTGGCTGAAAAAAAAGCCCCGGTAGCTGTATTAAAAAACCACTTCATCAGGGCCTTTCCTGCACAAGAAAATGGCACCAATTAACCTTGCACTGTTTTTTAAAACTAGTGCAAAAGGGAGTATGGACACTGAGGCCCGGTCTACACTAGGCATTTACACCGAATTTAGCCACCTAAGGATGATTTTCTAAACGATGTGTCCAACTTCCCAAGCCTGTCTCATTGACCTTAAAGGCCACTGAAATCAATGTTGGGTACTCCTGATTTCACGAAGCATAATGCTATTCCGGACCTTTCCCGGTTGAGTTTACAACAGTGTAGATGCAGAGTTGGTTAAAGTCAATGTTATTTGCCTCCAGGAGGCATCCCACAATGCCCCACTCTGGCCAGAACATGTGCCTCTACTGCTTTCCAAGAAAATAGAAAAAGCCCTGGAAAAGTCTGAATTTCATTTCCCGGGTGGCCAGCATTGTGAGCACACCTCAGAGCAGGCAGCACACTTGAGCAGCACACATGGCCATGACTTCCAATACTTCATGTACCATGAGCTCCAGTTCCCAGGGGCACAGAAAAGTGCCAGTGTGGAGTGTCAGGAGATCCTGGACCTCATCAAGGCATGGGGATAGGAATCCATTCTGTCCAAGCTCCAAACAAGCAAAAAAACATGGACATTTATGCAAAGATCGCAAATTGCCTGGTGGCCAAAAGATACTTGAGGGACGCCCAGTAATGCAGAGTGAAAATAAAGGAGCTGAGGCAGTTGTCCCACAAGACAAAGAAGGGGAACGGATCATCTGGAGCATCACCACAAACATGCTGGTTCTATGAGCAGCTGGATGCTATTTTAGAGGGGACTCAACCCGCTTTCCAAGCCTGACTGTGGAGTCCAATCAAGACACTCCTGGCATCAGAATGGAGGACAGCACGGTGGCAGAGGGATAGGAGAAGTTGGAGAATGTCTAGATGGTGACTGGCAAGAGCCAAGAGCTTTTTATTATGTTGGAGCCAGTCTCCTCCTCCCAGGACATCTCCCAGG
Organism: Pelodiscus sinensis; assembly: GCF_052426305.1. Classification (NCBI taxonomy): domain Eukaryota; kingdom Metazoa; phylum Chordata; order Testudines; family Trionychidae; genus Pelodiscus; species Pelodiscus sinensis. The sequence goes on from NC_143054.1 coordinate 149,608,778, forward strand.
TGATCACAGATCCTGAGGAGGGCACTTCTGATGAGTTCACAATTTTTTGCTTACTACAAGCAGGTTAAGGCAATTGGGTGTGATGTGCTATGTGCTCTGTGCATACATAACGCGAAGGGCCTGCAACAGCTTGTTAATATGTCTGCAGATGGAGTGGGAGTCCTCCCTGCACAGTTCCATGAAGTGTTCAGTGAGGAACTCTTTGATGTTTCTCACAAGGTTTTTGGGCAGGCCAGCCTTATTCCATCCTCTACAATAGGACACCTTCCCATGCCAAGCCAGCAGTAAATGGTCTGACATCATTGAACCACAAAGCATTGCAGCATAAGGCCCAGGTTTCTGGCCACATTCAGTCAGCATCGTGCCTTGACAGGCCCCTTACTATCCTGTTTCCACACAAGTCCAGAAGTTCCCTTGATAACTCTGCTGTGTACCTGCTATACAGTGAACGCTTTAAAGCAAAACTTTGGCTTTGTACAGAACACCTCTCCACTGTCTTAATGGAGACCTTTGCTGTACATTAACAGATTGGGGTAGATTTAACACAAGGTATCTTCTGTAATCTGTGCTCTTGTAACTTTTTGTTACAGTGGGAACAGCAGCCAGCTCACTGTGTACTCCTCCGGCTCTACCAGCTGTCTGCCTGGTGCAGATCCGCAGGTGAAAACAGCCAAGGGAAGAAAAGTTCAAGGAGCAAATGGACTGCATGAATACACTCCTGGAGGAGATGTGCACTGAGTGCTAGGACATGGTCGCGGAATGGCAGGAGAGAAGAATGTGCAGGGAGTTGCAGACCAGGCAACAGGGCGGTATCTTTGCCTCCCGGATGACAGTAATGGAGAGCCTGATTGTGTGTCTGGAGAACACTTCCCCCTCCAAGAACTCCCTCCACCCCATGCAAAATAACTTTTCCTCCTCCCCCAGCTCCATAGCCTCCATCCCAAGGGGCTTCGGGACAGCAGGTGACTCAAGGACAGCCTTAATCTCCAGGACCTCAGGAGGCAGAAGTCTGTCCTTCACACATTTCTGAGCCCCCTCTCCTTTTCAGGTTCCCACCATGGATGTCTTTTATTTTCCTGCAGTATCCCCTAAATAAAAAGGCATGATTTCTAAACAACAGGCTCTTTATTGCTTGTACTATAGGGATGGGGTGAGGATTATAGGCAAACACAGTGAATGCCGGGGTACCTAATTGAAAGCAACGTGCATGAATTACTCTCAAAACTGGCCATTCATAAAACTTTCCTTTAAAACCTCTCTGATTTGCGCTGTGCTCTCCTTATTGCCCTGGTATTTGGCTGCTCATAGTCTCTGGCTAGGCACTCTGCCTCAGTCCCCCACCCTGCCTGATAACTTTCCCCCTTGCTCTAGCAAAGATTATGGTGCACTCAGCAGACTGACACCACAAAGGGAATATTGCATTCGCTGACGTCCAACCTAGTCAGGAGACTCCTAGAACTTCCCTTTAAACTTCCAAAAGCACATTCAACCACCATTCTGCACTTGCTCAGCCTGTAGATGAACCACTCCTTAGTGGGGTCCAGCCTACCTGTGTAGGGCTTCATAAGCCCTGGGAGCAAGGGGTAGGCTGGCTCCCCAAGAATGCCCAGGGAACAATGGGATGGAGAAACCTGAGTCACGTGATGCTCTACTTGTCCAATGAGGCATTGCAAATCCTTTCCAAAGTACCCTGGCAAGCTGCAATGGGAAATATGTTGCTCCCTGTGTCAATGCAAGAGCTGCTAGCTTGGATACACTCTGCTGACACCAGAAGCAGTGTGGACAGGCAACAGCAGTTTCATTAAAACTAGGGATGTTAAAATTAATTTCCATCAACTATTCAATTAGTCGATAAAGGTGCTTCCGCTTTGAAATGTAGCAAGAGTCCACTGGGCCATCACTACATTTGAAGGCGGAAGTGCCGCGCGGTGTTTTGCTTTTGAAATGTACAAGAGCTCCAGCGGGGATTCTTGTAGATTTCAAAGATGGAACACTGTCCCTACCCCCTCCCATGGAGCTGGAGGAAACCGGCTTTTAAGCCAGCTCCCCTCAATACTCCCTTCTCCTTCCTCCCGCTTGCTGCCTCCTTCTGATCAAGGCAGCAAGGAGGGAGAGAGAAGCAACTAGCTGACTATCCAATGAGCTTTTGCTTATCGGATAGTTAACTAGTTGATTAGTCACTTACATCCCTAATTAAAACAGCATAACTTTTGTTGACAAAGCTCTGCAGTGTAGACACAACCTACATTAGTTTAAAGCCACATCTTTTGTTAGATCTGTGCTATTTGTTTAGCTAGGCGAACTTGCAATACACTGGCTCTCTGGAATTACACATTCAAATCCCAGTAAAGTCAGCTCACTACTTCACCCTGCTGAGGTAGAAAAGCATTTTCTTTTGACAAGGATTTTGCTGGATTTTGGTTTAGTTCTAACACCTGGTTAATGTCTGGAGCAGAGGAGAATTGCAGTGGGGGAGGTCTAGGATATTCGGAAAAACTATTTTACTGGGAGGGTGGGGAAGCAATGGAATAGGTTACTTAGGGAGGGGGGGAATTAAATCCTGGCTTGACAAAGCCCTGGCTGGGATGATTTAGTTGGGATTGGTCCTACTTTGGGCAGGGGGCTGGAGGTCTCTTCCAGACCTAGGAGTCTATGAGATACACTGATGGTCTAATTCAGGGTCAGGCAAGGTACAGCCCATCTAACGCTTTGATCCAGGCTTCTAACTGCATCTGGTTACTTTCTAGTTATATCCTGCTACCTGTGCCACTGAATTTCCAAGCAGTAGCTCAGGCAGCAGGATCCTATTTAAATGGATTACAGCTCCTGGTCCCCTTTTAAATTGCTGATATTTAAAAGGCTCGCAGCTCCTGGCCCCACTGCTACCACGTTGCCTGGGAGCCACTTAGGGTTGCTGAGGCTATTTAAAGGGCTCCTGGTCACAAAGCTACCCCAGCAGGGACCATAGCTGTGAGCCCATTTAATAGTCACAGCAATCCTGGGCGGCTACCAGGCAACATGGTAGTGGCTTGGCCAGGATCCACAAGCCTGTGGTGTGTTTTTCCTTCAAAGTCTCTGGCCCCAAACAACTCTGGGGGAGAGACAGGTCCTGCCCCTTCTGGGGGTGGAGTCGGCCCATGCCCATGTACCAAAATTCATTAAATGGCCCCCATGCAAAAATTACTGCCCATCCCTGACCTAATGGATAAAGAACTAGTCACTTCCCTTTGGTATTTCATTCTGAAAGCGGGCCATTTATTGTTCCAACTGGTCCCAACTAGACCATTCAAAAGAAACAGCTTGATCAACAGACGACTCATGGAGCAGCAGCTCTCACCTGGCAAAATAGCTGAGCTGGTATCCTGATCGTCGTCCTCTTCTTCCCCCTCTTCCACTGACTCTGGATGCTCAGCTAAGTGCTCTCCTTCCTCACTCAGCTGAGGAGATAAAAGTACATTTGAAAACATACATAAGTATCACCACAGTAATTACTGATTTATATTATAGTAGTACAGTGCAATCCAACTGGGATCAGAGCCCCAATGTGATAGGTGTCATACAATACACAGGAAAAGATACCCCTGCATGAAGCTCTTTACAACATAGGGAGACAAGATTATGGTGACATCTTTACTACAGCAGAAAGTCAACAAGCTATGCAATTCCAGCTACAGGAACAACATAGCTGAAGTAGAAGTAACTTAAGTCAAGTTATCACTTGTTCATCAACTTCCCTTGCTCCTTTTGTCTCGGGTAGAGTAACAGGGATGATGGGAGAGTAATCCGTAGTCAATCTGGCAGGTCTTCACTAGACCTACGAAATCAACCACCTGTGGATTGATCTAAAAGTGTTGATCTGGGCTGTAGTGTAGATGCAGCCTAGGGATGGGAGAGAGGAAGTATTTTTTTCCTTCCTTCCCCTCCTCCCCCAACGGAGTGTGTGCTGTGACAGGCAGCTGGAAACTGTTGGATTCTAATTAAAGTTTGAAATCTAGAAGCATCTATTGACTGGCCAAGCCTTGGTAGGGGAAGGGACTATCAGGCAGTCCAGGGCTTTATAAAGGAGTGAGTCAGTGACCAGGGACCTTGTGAACAGGTGATTGCAAACAGAAAGTTTAGAGAGGGAGTTTGAAGGGGAGAGGGAAGGGAGCGAGGTATTCTTGCCTTTCCTTTAAACCCTTTTTTAGGACAGCAGGTATGAATAGTGATAGGTCTGCTATTGTTACCTGCACAGCATGTGCCATGTTTGTCTTTCTCCCAGAAGAAAGAAGGGATTTCATCTGCAATAAGTGCAAGTTGGTCGCCATTTTGGAAGAAAAAATTAGAGGACTGGAGGTCCAAGTGTCAACCCTACGCTTGATCAGAGAGGATGAAGACTTCCTCGATAGAAGGCAGCATTTAATCCTCCAAGGAAGGCAGGTGGAAGAGCCAGAGAGGGCAGTACAGGATGAGGAAGAGAACTGGCAGCATGTAACTTCTAGAAGGAACAAAAGGCCAGCACAGGAATCCCCCACTGCTACAGAGGTAAGTAATCACTTTCAAGCTCCCTCCACAGGCTCTGCGGTGGTGAATGCTTTGGAAGGGACCTCACAAGGAAGAAATCGGAAGGGAACCACTTCTACTGGAAGGCATGGGATTCATAGTCCTACGGATGGGAGTTCCAGGACCACCACCCCCAAAAGAAAACGGCGGGTGCTGGTGGTCAGGGACTCCCTTCTAAGAGAGACTGAGTCATCCATCTGACATCCGGACCTGGTATCTCGAGAAGTGTGTTGCTTACCAGGATCTCAAATTCAGGATGTGAGTGAGAATCTTACAAAACTGAACTAACCTTCGGATCGCTACCCCTTCATGCTTCTCCATGTGGGAACTAGCGATATGGCCAAGAATGACCTTGAGCGGGTTACAGCGGATTACAGAGTTGGGAAGAAGAATCAAACAATTCAGATGGCAAGTGGTGTTCTCGTCCATCCTCCCTGTTGAAAGGAAAGGACTGGGTAGGGATTGTTGAATTGAGGAAGTAAATTTGTGGTTGTGCAGATGGTGTCGGAGAAAGGGCTTTGGTTAGTTCGACCATGGGACTCTGCTCCACGCACAAGGATTATTTGTAAGAGATGGGATCCATCTAACAAAGAGAAGAAGGATCATTTTTGCGGGCAGGCTTGCAAACGTAGTGAGGAGGGCTTTAAACGAGGTTCATTTGGGGATGGTGACCAAAACCCTGAGGGGAGTGGGGAAGTAGGATACCGGAAAGAAATGCAAAGAGGAATGAGCAACAAAGGAGGACACCTGATTCGAACGGAGAGGGTAGGGTGATCAACTGGTTATCTAAGGTGTTTGTACACCAATGCGAGAAGCCTGGGTAACAAACAGGAGGAATTGGAGGCCCTGCCCCAGTTCAGGAAATACGATTTGATTTGGATAACGGAGACTTGGTGGGATGATTGGAGCGCTGTAATGGAAGGGTATAGACTGTTCAGGAAGAACAGGCAGGGGAGAAAAGGAGGAGGAGTTGCACTATATGTAAGAGAGTACTATGATTGCTCAGAACTCCAGTATATAGAGGGAGAAAAACCTAGTGAGAGTCTATGGGTTAAGTTTAGAGGTGCAAACAATAGCAGTGATGTTGTGGTTGGTGACTGCCGAATCAGGTGGATGAGATAGATCAGGCTTCCTTCGAACAATTAAGAGAAGTTTCCCGATTGCAGGTCCTGATTCTCGTGGGGGACTTTAATCACCCTGACATCTGTTGGCAGACCAATACGGCAGTACACAGTCAATCCAGGAAGTTTTCGGAGATAACTTCTTGGTACAAATGCTGAAGAATCTGACCAGGGGCCGTGTGCAGCTTGATCTGCTGCTCACAAACAGGGAGGAACTAAGGCCGTGTCCACACTCAGGGGTTCTTTCGAAAAAAGTAGCCTTTTTTCGAAAGAACTTCCCCTGCGTCCAGACTCAAGCCGCGTTCTTTCGAAATTAAATCGAAAGAACGCGGCTTTTCTTTCGACGGCGGTAAACCTCGTTTCACGAGGAAGAACGCCTTTTTCGAGGGAGATCCGTCGAAAGAACGTGAGTCTGGACGGGGGGAGCCCTTTCTTTCGAAATTATTGGCCTCCAGGAACAAGCCCTGGTGGACAATCTGGGCCATGGGTTGCACGTCTGTGGTTCCTGGCTGCAGCCATTCCTTAAAGGGACAGGCGCACCCTCACAGCCACTTGTTGCAGACAAGGAGCCAGAGCACACGGCGACCTTGCTGCAGCATGTCACAGCCCCAAGAGCGTCCTGGCCCTTCCTCCGAGCCTTCTGGGGACCCAGCCAAGGGCTCCAAGCGCCGGGCACCATCCTGGTCCGGCGCAGAGATAAAGAGCCTGCTGGAGCTGTGGGGAGAGGAGGAGGCCTTACAGGCCCTCAAAAGCCGGCGGCGAAATGCTGACATTTATGGCCGCATGGCTGAAGCCCTGGCCCAGAAGGGCCACTACCCCCGCACCCAGGACCAGGTGCGCTCAAAGGTAAAAGAGCTGCGGCAGGGCTACGCCAAAGCCAGGGAGGAGAGCTCCCGTTCTGGGGCAGCCCCCCACTACTGCCCCTACTACCCCGAGCTGGACCAGATCCTGGGTGGCAGTGCAGAAGCACGCACACCACGGCGGTTCGTGCAGTCCGGACTGGCAGACCCGGTGGTGGACGCTCCAGAGCGGGAGCTACAGCAGTCTGGAGACGGGGACATGGGCCCAGAGGAGGAGGACACCGAGGAGACGGCGACCCTCACCCTGGAGCCAGTCACCCAGACCTCTGAGGCCTCCCAGGCGTCATCTGGCACGGGAGAGGAAGCAGCAGGTGAGTACAGTGAGTTTGTGTCACACCCGGGGGGGGGGAGGGGAAGGTAGGTGGGTGGGTGCACAGTGGGTGATGCACAAGGGAAACCTGTCATGCTCATGCTGATGCCCAGGTCTCTCTCTCACACACACACACACACACACACACACACACACACACAGTGTGACCTTCAGAATGTCTGCTTCCCCTGTCTCAAGGGAGAGGGCATGCCCTTTTGGACAGCTGTTGCACACAGGACTGATTGTGATAGAAATGTAGCCGTGTTACTCTGATCTGAGGAAGTGGGTCTGGCCCTGGAAAGCTCATCCCCTAATAAACCATCCTGTTAGTATTGTAAGTGCTACAGAGTCCAGTTTATAGGACTGATTGTGTCTTCTTCTTTTCCTCCACAGCCGGACCAGCCGTGGAAGAGGGCCGCAGCACCCCAGCCCCACCTCCATCTCCATCTCCACCTCGGAGACATGGGAGCCGCAGACACAGGCGTGTCTACGCCGACATCCTCCGGCAGCACGTCGAGGCTGTGCAGCAGCAGAACGCCATCCTGCTCCAGAGGGCGGAGGCAGAGGAGAGGTGGCGTGATCGGCTCATGAATGAGCTGGTCCTGCAGCGCACGGTGCTGTACGCCACCCTGAGGGAGGTCAGCGGCTTGCCTGCTGCTGTGCCTGGTCCTGCTCCTCCAGCACCCCATGACCCCACCCCACCAAACCCCCCTTCCACAACAGCAGCCCTTTCCCCCCTTGGACCTCCCTCTCCCCCAGCCCCCCCAGCTCCCCAGCCCCTCTCTCCCCCTGGCCCTCCTCTCCCCCAGGCTTCCACGTCCCAAGAGCCCCCCAGCAGCCAGCCAACCGACAGGTGCATCACCCGATCCCGTAGCCGGGGAGCACCCCAAACACGAGGCCCAGCCAGGAAAGGGAAATCTGCCAAGCCCCGTTCAACCTGATCCCCTTCCCCCCTCCAGGTTTCCAGGCCCCTTCCCCCCTCCAGGTTTCATTCACCCCCATCACCCCAGTTAAAGCACAAACAAAGGGTTAAAGGCACTGTTTGTTTATTGTATATAGTTTGGCAACAACAAAAATGAAGAAAATTTTTGTTATTTTGCCACATTGTTTGATTATATGTACAAAATTATAAATAAGTAAAGAGAACATTTTATTTTGAAACACACCCTGGTGTAAGTGATGTGTCCAAACTGGGTCAGGAGATGGGTTGTGCAGTGAAGCTTCTATTGGGGGCCAGGGCCCAGTCCCCAGGCAGAAGCCCCTCAGTGCACTCAGTGGCCTCCACTGGAGAATTGCTCCCGGAGAGCCTCCCGGATGCCAACTGCAGACCGGTGAGCCTGGCGGATGGCAGCTATCCGGGGCTGGGCAAAGAGCCTCTCCTGGGCATCAGCAGCTCTCCCCCACCCTGGTAGGAAGGCCTCCCCTTTCCTCTCCACGAGGTTATGGAGGACGCAACACGCGGCCACCACCTCGGGGATGTTGGTCTCCCCCATGTCGAGGCGTGTGAGCAAGCACCGGAATCTGCCCTTTAAACGGCCAAACGCACATTCCACCTGGTTGCGAGCCCGGTTAAGGCGAGCATTAAACTGCTCCTTGCTCGCATCCACCTGGCCGGTGTAGGGCTTCATCAGCCACGGCATCAGGGGATAGGCGGCATCAGCCACTATGCACACCGGCATGTGCACATCCCCAACCGCAAACTGGCGATGGGGGAAAAAAGTTCCTGCCTGAAGCCTCCGGTACAGGTACGAGTTCCTGAAGATGCGGGCATCGTGTGCCCGCCCTGACCACCCAACACAAATGTCCGAAAACTGTCCACGATGGTCGACCAGGGCCTGGAGGACCATAGAAAAGTAGCCCTTTCTGTTTATGAATTGGGCTGCTCGATGGGGCGGTGCACGGATGGCAATGTGTGTCCCATCGAGCGCTCCTCCGCAATTGGGGAAGCCGAGGGCAGCAAAGCCGGCCATGACGCTGTCCAGATCCGGTAGACAGATGAGCCTGTTGAGCAGCTCCGAATTGATGGCCCTCACCACCTGCAGAACGAGACAGACAACAAAGTGTTAGAAGGGGTGCCTTATGTCTTAGGAGGAGAACCCACCGCCCACCTTCCCTCTCAAACAAACAGCCCGGGAATCCCCTCCTCAGAACCCCCCCCCCCCCCGCCCCCCAATTCAGGGTGAGTGGAGGAGCTCCCTCCCACTCCCACTCCACTTGGCCCTTCCTGACAGTCTCCCTTCCCCCCACCCCAAACTGTGACTGTCCCCAGACAATGACTTACCTCCATCAAGACGGCCCCGACAGTAGATCTCCCCACGCCAAATTGGTGTCCCACGGAGCGGTAGCTGTCGGGGGTTGCCAGCTTCCAGAGGGCAATGGCGACCCTCTTTTCCAGGGGGATGGCGGGCCGCAGGTGGGTGTCTTGCCGTTGCAGAGCAGGGGCGAGCCAGGTACAGAGCTCCTGGAAAGTGGTCTTTCTCATGCGGAAGTTCCGTAGCCAGTCTTGGTCATCCCAGATCTCCATCACGAGCCGGTCCCACCATTCAGAGCTGGTGTCAAACCTCCAAACACGCCTGTCCACGAAAAAGTTCGGAGGCAAGGGCAGTGTGGCTGCCGGACGGGGGAACCCCTCGTCCCTCTGGTCTGGGTCCAGCTCGGGAAGGAGCCTCATGATTGTCTCACGAAGATGCAGCAACAGCTGCAGTATGGTGGTGTGGGGCCCTCGCCTGCCCAGGGGCAGCTCTGGCTCCATGCCACAAATAAGGGTCTGCAAGCAGAAAAACCTCAAAAGAAAAAAGCTGCTGGGGTGTCCCAGGAAGCTGAGCACTCCAAAGCAGCACTGCAATGCCTTGCAAAATTCCTCAAGGGACAGCAAAGGCAGCTGCAGGAGCAGAGCAACGGGTGTTCAGGAGTGTCCCTCTCACCACGCGTCTCTGCAAAGGGCAGGCAGGCAGCACCCGGAAGGAAATGCTGCCCCCATGCCCTGGCAGAAGCAGTTCCGGGTGGCTTTCAATTTCGAAAGAGCGTCCGGCAGTCTGGACGCTCTTTTTCGAAATAGCGGATCGATCTTTCGATCCACGCATTGTAGTCTAGACGCGCTCTTTCGAAAGAGCCTCTTTCGAAAGATGCTTTCGAAAGAGGCTCTTTCGAAAGAAGCCTGCAGTCTAGACACACCCTAATAGGGGAAGTAGAGATGGGTAACAACCTGGGAAGAGTGATCATGAGATGGTAGATTTCAGGATCCTGACCAAAGGAAGAAAAGAGAGTAGTAAAATACACACCTTGGACTTCAGAAAAGCAGACTTCAACTCCCTCAGTTCCTGGAAAAATCATAGAAGGGATCCTTAAGGAATCCATTTTGAGGCACTTGGAAGAGAGGAAAGTGATCAGGAATAGTCAGCATGGATTCACAAAGGGCAAGTCGTGCCTGACCAATCTGATTAGCTTCTATGATGAAGTAACTGGCTCTGTGGATACGGGAAAGTCAGTGGATGTGGTATACCTTGACTTTAGCAAAGCTTTTGATATGGTCTCCCACAACATTCTTGCTAGCAAGTTAAGGGAATGTGAACTGGATAAATGGACGGTAAGATGGATAGAAAGATGGCTAGAAGGCCGGGCCCAGCGGGTAGTGATCAACGGCTCGGTGTCAGGATGGTGGTCGGTTTCTAGCGGACTGGTTTCTAGCGGTTTCTCTGTCCTCAGTTCTAGGACCAGTTTTGTTCAATATCTTTATTAATAATCTGGATGAGGGGGATGGATTGCACCCTCAGCAAGTTTGCAGGTGACATTAAGTTAGGGGGAGAAGTAGATATGCTGGAGGGCAGGGATAGGGTCCAGAGTGACTCAGACAAATAGTAGGATTGGGCCACATGAAATCTGATGAGGTTCAACAAGGACAAGGGTAGAGTCCTGCACTTGGGACGGAAGAATCCCAAGCATTGTTACAGGCTGGGTACCAACTGGCTAAGTAGCAGTTCTGTAGAAAAGGACCTGGGGGTTACAGTGGATGAGAAGCTGGATATGAGTCAACAGTGTGCCCTTGTAGCCAAGAAGGCCAATGGCATATTAGGTGGATTAAGAGGAGTGTGGCAAGTAGATCCAGAGATGTGATTATTCCTCTTTATTCTGCTCTGGAGAGGCCACATCTGGAGTATCGTGTCCATTTCTGGCCCTCTCCCCCCCACTATAGAAAGGATGTGGATGCATTGGGGAGGGCTCATGGGGGGGCGACTAAAAAGATTAGGGGGATGGAGCATATGACCTATGAGGAGAGGCTGAGGAAATTGGGTCTATTTAGTCTGCAGAAAAGAAGACTGGGGGGATTTGATAGCAGCTTTCAACTTCCTGAAGGGAGGTTCCAATGAGGATGGGAAAGGCTGTTCTCAGTAGTAACGGATGACAGAACAAGGAGCAATGGTCTCAAGCTGCGGTGGGAGAGGTCTAGGTTGGAGATTAGGAAAAACTATTTCACTAAGAGGGTGGTGAAGCACTGGAATGGGTTACCTAGGGAAGAAGTGGCATCTCCATCCCTAGAGGTGTTTAAGTCTCGGCTTGACAAAGCCCTGGCTGGGTTGATTTAATTGTGATTGGTCCTGCCTTGGGCAGGGGGCTGGACTTGATGGCCTTCTGAGGTCTCTTCCAGCTTTATGGTTCTATGATTTTATGATCCCCATTTCTGAGAGATTAAGTTACTTGCCTCAAGCCACAAAGGAAGTGTGAGAGCCTGAAACTGAGCCCAGAGTTTTTTGCGTCCCCCGGTCCAGCACACTAGTGTAGTAGGGTCACTGATGGTGAAGAAGGTCAAGATATATTGTCATGGTGTCCTGACTAGGGATGTTAACTATCAGTTATTTTACTAGTTGAGTCGTTGATGGAATTTCCATCGACAATTCGACTAGTTGATAGGCATTTCCGAGTTCCTCCTTTGAAATGTCCTAAAAATGCCCTTTGCTGGGGCTCTAGTACATTTCAAAGGAGGAATGCAGAACTCGGCGTGAAGCTCGGGCCAGTGAGGAGTCCCGCTGACTCCGGGCTGCACGTGGGCATGCCAGCTTTGAAGTGTTCAAGAGCCCCACTGGGATTAGTGGTGGACTCAGAATCTGTGCAGCATTTCCCCAGAACCCCAGCTGATCCTGGGCTCCATATGGTGCTGCCACCTTGAAACGCAACCATTTCAGGCATTTCAAAAGCATCAGCACTGCGCAGGTGAGCCAGGGATCAGTTGTGCGCAACTGCTGCTTTGAATTATCCCCTCTTCTATCTGATAAAGGCAGCAAGGGGGGAGAATTGACTCGTTGACTAGTCCTTAACATCCTTAGTCCTGACAGGTCTCTGGCTCCATCGATGATGATAACCAGAAGCCTGCCTGCGTGTGTGCTCAATGACATGTGCAGTGTGGACCTACGAAATCAGTGAACATTGCAGATCTTGAGATAGCCCCCAAAGACAATCAGATAAGGACAGAAAGCGCCCAGCCAGGTTTATTGTAAAACGAAGTACAGTAATAATTGTCAGTAGATACTACTGAATCACTATGCATATGTTCGCCGTAACAACGGACTCAGGTCAATCAGTAGGAGACTCTACTGCCCCCCCGGCTGGACAAAGACTGTCCCCCCCAAGACACCACTTTATATACAAGTACAAACAAGTTACACATCACTCCTGACATGTCAGGTTACCAGCCTCTGACACTACTTAGATACCACCCATCACCCTGTATCTCATGGTTTGATTAGAACACCTCTATCCATTACGCTGTCATTTTAGACCCTTTCCTGAACCCGGGTCTGTATTTGTGAGAAGTGTGGGTACCAAGGTCTTTTTTAATGAGCTGGTGTTACCATCCTTTTGGAATGTGCTTTCAACTTATGACCAGTAGCAATTATTGCTTTACAGTCGGTACCTAGTATTAATTCTGTTCTAAACCTGGGCCTATTACCAATTAGCGCTTTACACTCTCAGCCCTGGTCATGCCAAGTTCTGTGAACAGAGGCCTGCTTCTTGCTCACAGCTTTGCTTTATATTAGCCATGTTTTGTTCATTGTTAGCTAGGCCTCAGGCCTCAAACCAGGCCTTACTACTGGCTTTTGTTTCAGGCCCTCATCTTACTTACTACCACCAACATCCTGGAAAAAACAAGACTTTGCAGTGGCATCTTCAGTCCTCTTGAACCCTCAAAATTAAGACAGCGTCTCATGATTTCAACATTCCTTGAAAGTAGGAATAAGGGATCTTCTGGAAAAGGGCTTATTTTCCACAAGATCCCGTCTAGACTGGCGCTTTTCTCCGGCAAAACCCCGAGCCGGAAAAAAGCGGCAGCCATGTTCATGCAAATGCCGCGGGGGATATTTAAATCCCCCGCGGAATTTGCAATTCCGAAGTATCTCATTAGCATCCCTTTTACAGAAAAGGGTGCCAGTGTAGACACAGCCACACAGTTTGCACAGGTATGAATGACTTCCCAGGGTATGAGGCTGCAGAGATTCAGAAACCAGTAGAGAGAGAGCAAGGTTTTGTCCATACAAGGAAGTTGCCCTGTTATAATGTAAGGTGTGAATTTCAACACATTAGGGCCAGGTCTACGCTATCGAGTTTACAGCAGTGCAGCTGTACTGCTGTAAGACTGGTTGTGAAGCCATGCTACGCTGATGGGAGAGAGCTCTTCTGCTGACAATGTGCTGTACACATTGACACTTCTGTCCGTGTAACTTATGGGGGGAGGTTCACACCCATGAATGACATGAGTTGACTTACAAAAGTGGTAGTGAAGACAAGACCACAGCTAAACAGATACCCTAAGCAGTTTAGTTTAAGAGTGCATTATTGCAGATTAGCTTGCGTAGTTTAAGAAAAAGTTTAGCTAAACCAAAATAAGACACATTTATGCTGACATAAGAGTGTCTGCAGAAGCTTGAGCACCAGATTAAAGATTAGACTATAGGAATTTTTAGTTTGCAGTAAGGTGGGGGTGTGACTCTAGCCTGCACAAAACTGCTATGGACTAACCATGCATGTGGATCTGCTGACTCATAGTAATAATTCATTAATGACCTTTGATCTAGTCCTCTTTGAAATGGGGCTAATCATAAGAACATAAGAACGGCCATACTGGGTCAGACCAAAGGTCCGTCTAGCCCAGCATCCTGTCTGACGACAGTGGCCAGTGCCAGATGCCCCAGAGGGAGTAAACAGAACAGGGAATCAAGTAATCCCTTTCCTGTAACCCGTTCCCAGCCTCTGACAGAGACTACAGACACTATTAATAGCCACTGATGGACCTAACTAGGGATGTTAAATATCGGTTAATTGAATAGTCGATTAACCTCATGAATTCTTATTGGTTAGTCGACTATTCTATAGTCCCCAGGCAGCCACTGTCTGGGGCAGGGAGGGTCCTGAGTTCCTGGATCCAGCACGAGCTGGAGCTGAGCCAGGCTGCCTGCCCGTCTGGCTCCTAATACACTTTAAATGCAGAGCCGCAGAGGGGGTTAGGTCCAGGACCCAGTGCAAACCAGGACTGAGCTGGGCTGCTGGCCAGCCTGCTAAAAAAATTACTGGCAAAAGATGAGGGGAAATGTGTGTAGTCTATAGCACTAACCTATAAGTTTTTGCTTATCAGGTTATCTATTAATCGACTACACTATTACATCCGTAGACCTAACAATCATGAATTTATCTAGTTCTTTTTTGAACCCTGTTAAAATCCTGGTCTTCACAACTGACATTAATGACACAAATGACATCAACTAACTGTCAATACATTTCAGCTACAACCACATGAACAACCCCTCACAAACTACTGTGAGGGGCTGTCCATGAGGTAGTTACACCACAGCTTCCCATTAACTGATTGTTGCAATGGACAAGCCTTTTAATCTCAGTTTAAAAACTGACTGAAGTTCTGCTAGTGCAACTTCCTCATGTAGAAAAGACCTAAGGGACTATACAAAGTCAGGTCTAGTAAGTGGGAGAACCAGAAATAGTTTCCTCAACTCCTGACTTCTAATCTTCTCACTTCATTAGACATGCTTCCTCCTAATTCACAGATTTCATCAACCGATAGGCTACGTCTAGACTGGCATGAATTTCCAAAAATGCTTTTAATGGAAAAGTTTTCCGTTAAAAGCATTTTCGGAAAAGCACATCTAGATTGGCAGGATGCTTTTCCTCAAAAAGTGCTTTTGCAGAAAAGCATCCATGCCAATCTAGACGCGGTTTTCCGCAAAAAAGCCCCGATCACCATTTTCGCGATCGGGGCTTTTTTGCGGAAAACAGTACTACGCTGTCTATACTGGCCCTTTTGGGCAAAAGTCTTTCAGAAAAACACTTTTGCCCAAACAGGAGCAGCATAGTTTTTCCAGAAAATAACTGACAATCTTACATGAGATCGTCATTGCTTTTCCGGAAATTCAAACGGCCAGTGTAGACAGCTGGCAAGTTTTTGCGGAAAAACTTGCCAGTATAGACACAGCCATATTATCTAGTTAGGGGGTTAAAGGCATTCTGTATTCTGGTCCTGCCACTGCCAGACTGTGTGACCATGCACTAATTATTTAACTTCTCAAAGCCTCAGTTTAGCTCTCTGTAAAATGAGATTATTAGTATCTACTGTCCTCAAGTATTTGAAGGCTTAATGTAAAATGCACTGAAATCCTCAAATGAAAAGTCCTATAGAAGCACACAATGTAATTAATACAAGAGATGGTTCATTCTTTCTTTAAACCTGCAACATGCTCATGTCAGGTCTAAACATAGAAAACCAGGTACACTGAGTGATTTTGAGTAGAGTGGAACTTAGGAAGCTGAATAAGTGCCAACTGTTTCCAATTCACAGTAATATGCAAACAGCACTAGCGTGAACTTCCATGTCAAATTAAATTAACCTGCAAAAAAAATGACCATACAAAGACTGCACTGTAATATCAAAGCAGAAATCATATTATGATACTTTTTACACTTTCAGGATAAATCTACAATGAGTCTTCTTTAATATGCAGGAATGGAAGAAAGAAGAAAATTCAACACTAACCCTTGGACCCAGACCCACAAAAGGATTTCAGTGCCCAAGTTCCTTCAAGGATCACACCTTTAGTACCTAGGTCAACAGTGCAGGTGGGCTCATGCTGACAACTGAGTTCACTGCAAGATTCCCACATCATGCAAGATCAAGAATTGGAATTGATCTCAGCACTGACATTCCTATGGTGTCAGAGGGGTAGCCATGTTAGTCTGTAACTAAACCAAACTTTAAAAACAGCAGTGGTTCTGTAGCATTTTAGAGACTAACCCAAAAATATGTAGACAGTATCATGAGCTTTGGTGGGCACAATCCACTTTTTCAGATGACAAATATGGAGCAAGAGGCACAGAGGTTCAAATATAAAGCAGAAAAAGAAGGGGGAGAGGAAGGTGGGAAAATCTATCAATTAAATTGTCCGTGCTAAGTGAGGCTAATAGTGAGGCTGTAAGTGCCCGATATTTAGCTTTTGATGTAATTTGGGTGTTGAATATAAGGGCTCATCCAGTTCATGTCTTTATTCAAGCCATCAAATTTGCATATGAAGGCCAGTTCCTCAGACGCTCTCTAGCTGATTCCTGAAATGACTTTGTAAGAGAATAGCCATCTTTAAATCCATTAGTGAGTGCTCAGGCAAGTTAAAATGTTCCCCAACAGATTTCTGTGTGTTACCATTTCGAATATCAGATTTGTGTCCGTTAATCCTTTGTCGGAGAGACTGTCCAGTTTGGCCAATATACATGGCAGAGGGGCATTGCTGGTGGTGCAATCATTACAGAAATTACACTACAGCAGCTGGGAGAAGTGGGAGAGAATAGGCTCTGTACTTTCACACCACCTAAAAATGTGTCTAAGTTCTGTGGCAGTCTCAAGGGAGAGAGAATCACTCTAGAATGATGCAGCATTTCCAACTGTTGCTTATGCACAAGCCGGAGGGGTGGGGAGTAGAATTACAAGAGGAAACTAGAAGTCAAGATAAAACTAAAGGTGACAAATCTAGGATCTCTATTTTAGACAAATTTAGCTCCAGTCACTGGTCTTGTGGAAGGATATTATTATTTAAGTGTAGAACTTTGTGGAGTCAAGTGAGCAAAGAAAAGCTCAAATTTAGCCCCTTATCTGAAAAGAAAAAGGAAGGAAGGATAAAATGAAAAGACACAGAAGATAATAAGCCATGGTGGGTGAAATTCTTCAGAGGATAGCTGGCAGCAACCATTTAAAGGGTATCAACACTGAGTCTGAGTTATGGGTAGATCAGGGAGATACAGGATCCATGCTTCATGAGCCATTTTAGAAATATCAGCAACATGTGCTCTTCTGAGTGAAGTGAATTTCATCCAGTCAGAGAAAACTCTGCGGGGGGGATATAAATAAACGAAGAACTGTTCAGTTTCACTTGTTTGTACGTGAGGTTATTTTAATATTTTTAGGCCTTCCAGTTTGACATGAGAAATAGGAGAACTGATAAATGTTGATAGGTTAAACTAGGGCTTCCCACAAAGCAAACCCAAATCCACAGGAAACCTTCAACTTTCTAAAAATGAGGCAAACAGCTGTGTCCTTTTCTTGGTCTGCCTATCTGGTGAAGGCAAAGGTGATCAGCTGCAGCATGAACAAGACAATTTCTATGCCTCTACCAGGAAAGATGCAAGTACAAGTATAATATTATGTTTATATACAAGTTTGATATGCAAATGAGGTGAAGCGCTCAGGTTTCTGGCAGGATTACAACTGAGCCATCAGTATCACTTTTCATGTCTGACAGATCCCTCTTTTGTTATAAAATTGAAAACGTCAACTGTATATACTTTCATTCTACAATATTATAGTTTACTGTATTTTAACTATCATTTCCTTGTTTTTTAAAATAAAAAGATATATATTTGCTTGTATCAAACATCACCATGTTTAGTTCCTACATATTTAAATACAAAGACTTGGAGATCAAGGCGTTACCCTACCGAGAGAGCAGGTAGATGCCTTGGGTAGCAAACTGATTCATGATCTCTCTGACTGATAGCAGGTTAGGAAGAATGGACACTTTCCAGTTTGCTTAGGGCAATATACAGGCTACGTCTACATTGGCAAGATTTTGTGCAAATGCTCTTTAACACAAGAGTTTTTGTGTTAAGAGTATTTGTGCAAGACAGCGTCTACACTGGCATGTGCCATTGCACAAAACGTGCTTTTGCGCAAGAGCACCTGTGCCAGTGGAGACACTCTCTTGCACAAGAAAGCTCTGATGGCCATTTTAACCATCGGGCTTTTTTGCCCAAGATATTCATGTTGCCTGTCTACTCTGGCCTCTTGCGCAAGAACAGTTGTGCAAGCGGGCTTATTCCTGAGTGGGAGCATCATAGTTCTTGCTCAAGAAGCACTGATTTCATACATGAGAACGTTAATGTTCTTGGGCAAGAACTCCCCGCCAGTGTAGACAGGCAGCAAGATTTTGCGCAAAAGCGCTTTTCCGCAAAATCATGCCAATGTAGACACAGCAACAGCCAATGATCCATTTTGCTATGGCTCTAAAATGAAAACTTGACCTAGTTGACTTTCTTTGCTCGAGGTGACTTATCGAAGCCACTGAAGAGCTAGAGAACCAGTCTGAGCATAGGCAGAGCACAATAGGGAGCTCAGCTGACCCAAGTTTCAATTTTAATTCTTTGATTATGATGTCATAATTAGCTGCTGCTATTTAACTGGACTATGGGGCTCCCCATTCATAAGCACGCCCCCGAGAGACAGCTGCAACCCAAAAGGCGGCTGTCACCCATTCAGAGGCTCGTATCCCCGCCGCTGTCCTGTCGCCTGCGAACAGCCACCGCCAGGCATTTTCCGGTGCAGCCCCGCGGCGGAGTTTACTCGGCAAAGCCAAACCCCTCGCTCCCGTTACGCGCGCAGACTTACTCACGCCAGCCAACCCCCCACCCCTCCGCGCTGCCCCTCAGTACCTCCTGGTACGAGGCGGGGGGGTCCTGCCCGCACATGGCACCAGCAGCCCCTGCACAAGCATCCGCAGCAGAGCGGGCTGGAGCGCACCCGGAAAGCAGCCCGGCGGCGCACGCGCGGCTCGCTCGCTCGCTGCCTCCTAATTCGGCTGCCCCAACCTCGGCGCAGGATTCTGGGAAATGCAGTGTAAACCCAACCCGACAGGCGCCTGCGCTGTCCCGCGGCCTCCCGACGAGCCCTGGCCCTGCGGCCGTGAGTGGTTGAAGATAGCAATGCCCGTAGGGGAGACCACGGGCTTCAGCGGAATTTCCGCGCAAGAGCAGCAACCCAAAGGGCTCCTGTGTGGGAGGGCTAGGAGAGGCAGAGCAAAGGAGCGACTCCCTGGTCACTAGCACGTGCCTGTATGTGATAAAAGAAAAAAATAGCTGTGATTATTATTGGGTTATTTCAGAGTTAATAGGGATCTGGGAAGGTCTGCAGCATTAGTGAGGGTGTGACCAAGACAGGGATTGGCCTTGCTAAATTCTAGGCATGTTTTCCTTCTTACATGAGGCCCACTTTCCCCCTCCTTGCTGGAGTAGAAAAGATAAGCTTTCTCCTTCTTTGCTGCTTGCCAGCTTCTTATCAATAAACTAGGCAAATACAACTTAGATGGGGCTATTATAAGGTGGGTGCATAACTGGCTGGATAATGGTTCTCAGAGAGTAGTTATTAACAGTTCACGATCCTGCTGGAAGGGCATAACAAGTGTTTTGGGACCGGTTCTGTTCAATATCTTCATCAACGATTTAGATATTGGCATAGAGAGTATGATTATTAAGTTTGCAGATGATACCAAGCTGGAAGGGGTTGCAAATGCTTTGGAGGATAGGGTCATCATTCAAAATGATTTGAACAGACTGAAGAAATGGTCTGAGGTAAATAGGATGAAGTTTAATAAGGACAAATGCAAAGTACTCCACTTAGGAAGGAACAATCAGATTCAAATATACAGAATGGGAAATGCCTGCCTAGGGAGGAGTATTGCAGAAAGGGATCTAGGGATCATAGTGGACCACAAGCTAAATATGAGTCAACAGTGTGACAGTTGCAAAAAAGCAAACATGATTCTGGGATGCATTAACAGGAGTGTTGTGAGCAAGACTCGAGAAGTCATTCTTCCTCTCTGTGCTAATTAGGCCTCAATTGGGCTACATCTACACTGCAGGCTTCTTGTGCAAGAATGGCCACTCTTGCGCAAAAACTTGTGGAGCATCTACACTGCACGTGGATTCTTGCACAAGTAAATTTACAGTAAAGCGGAAAAAGTTTTCCGTTTAAAGCATTTGTGGAAAAGAGCGTCTAGATTGGCACGGACACTGATTTCTTACAGTAGGAAGTCAGTGCTTTTGTGGAAATTCAAGTGGCCAGTGTAGACAACTGGCAAGTTTTTCTGGAAAAGTGGCTGATTTTCCGGAAAAACTGGCCAGTCTAGACACAGCCGATATAAGGACTTAAGTTTAGGTCCAGTAAACACATTCATAAGAGTGATATAATACATTGACTAGCAAAATGAGGCACACTGGAGGGAAAATATTTTAATGGAGACCTATATTTAGAATCATAGAACCATAGAACTAGAAGAGACCTCAGAAGGTCATCAAGTCCAGCCCCCTGCTCTTGGCAGGACCAATTCCAACTAAATCAACCCAGCCAGGGCTTTGTCAAGCCGAGACTTAAACACCTCTAGGGATGGAAACTCCACTACTTCCCTAGGTAACCCATTCCAGTACTTCATCACCCTCCTAGTGAAATAGTTTTTCCTAATATCCAACCTGGACCTCTCCCACCACAACTTGAGACCATTGCTCCTTGTTCTGCCATCTGTCACTACTGAGAACAGCCTCTCTCCATCCTCTTTGAGGCTACCTCTGCCAAGACGAGCCTTATAAGATGTTTTGATAGCACATGGAGACATCTACTTTTCCCACTTACTCCCTTTTTTTTTTTAAATACCAGGTTCAGAATCACACTCTTTAGAATCACTGTTTCCAGTCCCATCATCTGAGCAGCTTTCAACATCTCCCAAGAACTTTGGTCTGTTTAGACACTGATTTAATAGAATGAAAACATTCATATCATATGCTTGACATGGACTTGCTACTGATTGACAAAACTGATGAACACTAAAGAGATTCAGATGCATGCTGACTCAATATGGCATTAGATGGCTGAACTACTAATTATGAATATAACCACTCAGTTATGAAATACTCAATATTTGTTAACAAGTCAGCCTTTAAAAAAAATCAACCCACTCTCAGACCCAGCTTGATTTTCATTGAATTTATTGATTATTTGTAAGTATTTGCTGAATAGTCTGGCTAAATAACTTGAAGGCAATTGATTGTTCGGGCATTTTTCACTTAAGATTATATGTTTATTACGATGTTGTGGTGTTCCATCACCTACATCATAGGCTGTCATTTATTTCCTGATTGGATAACAAACATTCTAAGAAGAAGACTAATGAATAGCAGATTTGAGGATGAATTTTCATAATTCATAGAACTTTTGGGAGTTGCAGACAACTTTGTGCACCACCACTAGCCATCAAAATGGACACAATTATTATGACTTCAACAAATCATAGCCATTTCATTCACAATAACAATTCTACATCAGTTCTTTTATAGTTTGAGTTCTACTCAGAAATCAACTCTTCAGAGCACTTCCATTCCCTTTACAATAAATCCAATTTGAGTTGAACAAGTTTTAGACATGTTTATAAACAAGTGCCAGAATAATTTTTAAAGGTCTGCTACATAGTTGTCTTCCTTTTTCTCTCCTGCGACAACACACCACACTCAGGAGTTTTGCAAAAAGACAACCAAGCTGTAGCATCAGAATGCCTTTTCAAAACCAAATACAAGACAGAGGAGTTGGTTAATCTTCTTCTCTTCTTTCTTTTCTTAGTAAGACTCGGCCTTTTTTACTTAGCATTGTTCTCAGACATCTAAAATTATACCTGGACTGAAATGTGATCTAAGATTGATTCCAAGAGGACTACAGATATACAGTTGATATCTTTGGATCACAAAGGTTTTTGGGTAGCATACCCTTGCAATTTTCGACATAACTCAAGTCCATATCTACATAATAAAATTGTACCAATTTAACTACATCAGTTTCTATACCAATTTCATTAAATTGAGAACTCTCATTGGTTTAAGAGTGTTATGAAAAGAAATGTGTCCAGCCTCAAGGGCACTGAAATAAATGTCTTCATATGTGTGTTGTAATAACTTTGTGAAATCAATTTCTAAACTGATTTAGTTTAAAAGCTATAATTTTATCATGTAGACAAAATTTAAGGGAGTTAGGTTCCCAACTTCCACTGAATTTCAATGTGATTTGGGTGCCCGACTCTCTGAAAATCCCAACCCTAGTGTTTAGAAGTAGGATTCAGGGCTTCTGAGTTGTACTGACAGCTCTTGTCACACTTATAAGGCTACGTCTACACTGCAGGCTTTTTGCGCAAGAACATTTGTTCTTGTGCAAAAACTTGGCAGCTGTCTACACTGCAAGAGCTCTTCCATAAGAGGGCAGTGTGGACAGGCGACATGAATTTCTTGCACAAGAAGCCCCTATGGTTAAAATGGCCATCAGAGCTTTCTTGAATAAAAGTGTCCACGCTGCCATGAACGCTCTTGCGCAAAAGCACATGGCAGTGTGGATGTGCTCTTCTGGAAGAGCTTTTGCTCAAGAACTCTTCTGCAAAACAGCTCTTGCGCAAGAAGCCTGCAGTGTAGGTGTAGCCATAGATTTTGTCTAGACTAGAAATTAAAGGGAAAATAGGAATAGCAAGGATTTGCAGCCAGAGGAAGCAAGAGATAGACCAGAGAATCGCACTGTCACTAGGAAAAGGCAGGTCAACTTGATTGGGGACTCCTTATTGAGAAGAATAGATAGGCCTGTAACCAGAGCTGATCCAGAGAATAGAAGGGTGTGCTGTCTGCCAGGTGCTAAGATACGGGATGTGGAACTGAGGTTGAAAAAGATTATTAAGGGAGCAGGAAGGAATCCATTGATCATCCTTCATGTAGGAACAAATGATACGGCTAGATTCTCGCTGGAACGAATTAAGGGAGACTATGCTAGGCTGGGGAGGATGCTCAAGGAAATTGAGGCTCAGGTGATCTTTAGTGGGATTCTGCCTGTTCCTAGAGAAGGGCAACTAAGATGTGACAGGATTATGATGATCAACAGATGGCTTAGGCAGTGGTGCTATAAGGAGGGCTTTGGGATGTATGGTCACTGGGAGGCATTCATGGACAGAGGACTGTTCTCTCGGGATGGACTTCACCTAAGTAGGGAGGGAAATAGACTTCTAGGATGGAGGCTGGCTCAACTGATTAAGAGAGCTTTAAACTAGGAATTTGGGGGAGACGGTTGGGAGATGTCCAGGTAATCTCTACGCCGGATTTTAACACTGAGAGGGAGGAAAACGAAGTAAGAAAGGATATAGCTGGGGGTAGGAGAATGTACATGAGGAAGGGTAGGGTGGATACTAGTCTAATAGGTCATATTGGTGGTGCAATGTCCGGGCCAAATTGTGTAAAGAATGTGAATGAGGACAAACAAATAGGTCATATTGGTGGTACAATGTCCGGGCCAAATTGGGTAAAGAATGTGAATGAGGACAAACAGCAAAAATTAAGATGTTTGTACACCAATGCGAGGAGCCTAGGTAACAAAAAGGAGGAACTAGAGCTATTGGTCCAGGAAGTGAAACCAGATATTATAGGAATAACAGAAACATGGTGGAATACTAGGCATGACTGGAGTACAGGTATTGAAGGGTATGTGCTGTTTAGGAAAGACAGAAATAAGGGTAAAGGTGGTGGAGTCGCATTGCATATCAAAGATGAGGTAGATTGTAAAGAAATAAAAAGTGATGGAATGGAGAAGACAGAGTCTGTTTGGGTAAAAATCACATTGGGAAAGAAAACTATCAGATCCTCCCCTGGGATAGTGCTTGGGGTGTGTTATAGACCACCAGGATCCAATTTGGATATGGATAGAGACCTCTTCAATGTTTTTAATGAAGTAAATGCTCATGGAAACTGCGTAATCATGGGCGATTTCAACTTTCCAGATATAGACTGGAGAACAAGTGCTAGTAATAATAATAGGGCTCAGATTTTCCTAGATGTGATAGCTGACGAATTCCTTCATCAAGTAGTTGATGAACCAACAAGGGGGGATGCTATTTTAGATTTGGTTTTGGTGAGTAGCGAGGACCTCATAGATGAAATGGTTGTAGGGGACAACCTTGGCTCGAGTGATCATGAGCTAATTCAGTTTAAATTAAATGGAAGGATAAACAAAAATAAATCTGAGACTAGGGTTTTTTATTTCAAAAGGGCTAACTTTAATAAATTAAGGAAATTAGTTAGGGAAGTTGATTGGACTAAAGAAATTATGGATCTTGAGGTGGAGGAGGCCTGGAATTATTTTAAGTTAAAGTTGCAGAAGCTGTCAGAAGCCTGTATCCCTAGAAAAGGGAAAAAATTTACAGGCAGGTGTGTTAGACCAAGCTGGTTGAGCAAGCATCTCAGAGGTGATTAAGAAAAAGCAGAAAGCATATAAGGAGTGGAAAATGGGAGGGATCAGTAAAGAAAGCTACCTTATCGAGGTTAGAGCATGTAGGGACAAAGTGAGACAGGCTAAAAGTCAGGTAGAGTTGGACCTTGCAAAGGGAATTAAAACCAATAGTAAAAGGTTTTATAGTCATATAAATAGGAAAAAAACAAAAAAAGAAGAAGTAGGACCACTAATTACTAAGGATGGAGTGGAGGTTAAGGATAATCTAGGAATGGCCCAATATGTAGACAAATACTTTCCTTCAGTCTTTAATGAGGCTAAGGAAGCGCTTAGGGATAATGGTAACATAACAAATGGGACTAAGGATGTGGAGGTAGATATTACCATATCCGAGGTAAAAGCCAAACTTGAACAGCTTAATGGGAGTAAATCGGGGGGCCCAGATAATCTTCATCCAAGAATATTAAAGGAACTGGCACAAGAACGTGCATGTCCATTAGCAAAAATTTTTAATAAATCTCTAAACTCAGGGGTTATGCCATGTGACTGGAGAATTGCTAATATAGTTCCTATTTTTAAGAAAGGGAAAAAAAGTGACCCGGGTAACTATAGGCCTGTTAGTTTGACATCTGTAGTATGCAAGATCTTGGAAAAAATTTTTGAAGGAGAAAGTAGTTAGAGACATTGAGGCTAATGGCAATTGGGACAAATTACAACATGATTTTACATAAGGTAGAACGTGCTAAACCAACCTGATCTCCTTTTTTGAGAAAGTAACAGATTTTTTAGATAAAGGAAATGCAGTGGATCTAATCTACCTCGACTTTAGTAAGGCATTTGATACAGTACCACGTGAGGAATTATTGGTTAAATTGGAAAAGATAGGGATTAATATGAAAGTTGAGAGGTGGATAAGCAACTGGTTAAAGGGGAGACTACAGCGGGTCATATTGAAAGGTGAACTGTCAGGTTGGAGGAAGGTTACTAGCGGAGTTCCTCAGGGATCAGTTTTGGGGCCAATTTTATTTAATCTTTTTATTGCTGACCTTGGCACCAAAAGTGGAAGTGTCCTGATAAAATTTGCGGATCTCACAAAGTTG
Source organism: Pelodiscus sinensis (assembly GCF_052426305.1). Classification (NCBI taxonomy): domain Eukaryota; kingdom Metazoa; phylum Chordata; order Testudines; family Trionychidae; genus Pelodiscus; species Pelodiscus sinensis. The sequence continues at coordinate 149,634,268 of NC_143054.1, forward strand.
GGAGCTATTGCCAATTCAGAAAAGGATCGGGATATCATACAGGAAGATCTGGATGATCTTGTAAATTGGAGTGATAGCAATAGGATGAAATTTAATAGTGAGAAGTATAAGATTATGCATTTAGGGATTAATAACAAGAATTTTAGTTATAAGCTGGGGACACATCAGTTGGAAGTAACGGAAGAGAAGAAGGACCTTGGAGTCCTGCTTGATTATAGGATGACTATGAGCCGCCATTGTGACATGGCCATGAAAAAGGATAATACGGTCTTGGGATGTATTAGGCGAGGTATTTCCAGTAGAGATGAGGAGGTGCCATTATACAAGGACTTGGGATGTATTAGGCGAGGTATTTCCAGTAGAGATAAGGAGATGTTAGTGCCATTATACAAGGCATTGGTGAGACCCCATTTGGAATACTGTGTGCAGTTCTGGTCTCCCATGTTTAAGAAGGATGAATTCAGACTGGAACAGGTACAAAGAAGGGCCACTAGGATGATCCGAGGAATGGAAAACGTGTCTTATGAAAGGAGACTCAAGGAGCTTGGCTTGTTTACCTTAACCAAAAGAATGCTGAGGGGAGACATGATTGCACTCTTTAAATATATTAGAGGGATAAATACCAGGGAGGGAGAGGAATTATTTAAGGTTAATACCAATGTGGACACAAGAACAAATGGTTATAAGCTGGCTAATAGGAAGTTTAGACTTGAGATTAGACTCCATTAGAGGAGTGAAGTTCTGGAACGGCCTTCCAAGGGAAGTAGTGGGGGCAAAAGATCTATCTGGCTTCAAGGTTAAACTAGATGGGTTTATGAAGGGGATGGTTTGATGAGATAACATGATCTTGGTAACTAATTGACCATTCATTATCAGTGGGAAATAGGTCAATGGAAGGATGATAGGAGTTACTAAAGAGAACTTTCTGGGTGTCTGGCTGGTGAGTCTTGCCCACATGCTCAGGGTTTAGCTGATCGCCATATTTGGGGTCGGGAAGGAATTTTCCTCCAGGGTAGATTGGCAGAGGCCCTGGAGGTTTTTCGCCTTCCTCTGTAGCATGGGGTACAGATCACAGCTGGAGGATTCTCTGCATCTTGGGGTCTTCAAAGTATTTGAAGGCTTCAATATCTGAGATATAGGTGAGAGGATTATTCTAGGAGGGGTGGGTGAGATTCTGTGGCATGCACTGTGCAGGAGGTCAGACTAGATGATCATAATGGTCCCTTCTGACCTTAAAGTCTATGAGTCTATGTGGCTTCCGGTGGCCAGGCTGGCAGCCATGCGGCCATAGAGGGCCGCATTCCTGTGCCTAGTGCGGAGATCGTTGGCATTGGAGGCCTCCCTGCAAACCTCAATGAAGTCCACAATCTCTGCACTAGACCAGGAAGGCGCCCACCTTTTGCTACCCCTGGCAGGCTCCTGGGAGCTGCCAGCCTGGTCCCGGGGAGCGGTGGAGGGCTGGGTGGCAGCGGATTGCTGACTCATGCTGTGCCAGGTGCACGGTCTGCTGGCTGTGTGCTGGCAGGCTTGCAATTGGCACAGGCACTGTGGCCAGAGTCTGCCCCTTTAAGATAGGCGAGGAGTCCTGTGGCACCTTATAGACTAACTGAAGTGTAGGAGCATAAGCTTTCGTGGGCAAAGACCCACTTCGTCAGATGCATGTAGTGGAAATTTCCAGAGGCAGGTATAAATATGCAGCCCTGAATCAGGCTGGAGATGACGAGGTGGATCCAATCAGGGAGGATGAGGCCCACTTCTAGTAGCTGATCTGGAGGTGTGAATTCCAAGAGAGGAGAAGCTGCTTTTGTAGTTAGCAAGCCATTCACAGTCTTTGTTTAATCCTGAGTTGATTGTGTCAAACTTGAAGATGAACTGTAACTCAGCTTGGCCGACTGGACAGTCCCTACGTAAAAGAATCAATGGACATAAATCAGATATTAGGAATGGCAACATACAAAAACCTGTAGGGGAACACTTCATTCTCCCTGGACACACAATTGCAGATCTAAAGGTAGCCATCCTGCAGCAAAAATACTTCAGGACCAGACTTCAAAGAGAAACTGCTGGGCTACAGTTCATCTTCAAGTTTGACACTTCCCAGGGCTCATTGATCTTGGATCTGGCTTCCATCCCCTTTCCAACCTTTGCAACTGCCCAGAGGTGCTCACCTTCCGCCTTATCCATTCCCACCTCATTCACCCCACAGGGACAGTCTCTGCCTCACTTGTCCTAGGGCCTATTCTACCAAGACGTAATGCAAAGTTTCCATATAAAAGGACTCACTACAAAGCTAAAACTTCAATGAGAGAATGATAAATACAGAGTCATGTCTACATCTGCTGCAGGGAGACACCTCTGCCTGCCTCCACCCCTCTTCCCCAGAGTCTACAGCCCCATTGCAAAGCGGGGGATGGGAAGGAAAGAGGCTGAGGCCCATCAACGGGACTGAAGCAGTCCTGAGCAAGCCATGCTTGGGAGCCATTCTCCTGTCCATTGCTGGTGCTGTATTGCTTCAGGCACACTGAAATGCAGTCACCTCTAGGGTGGGCTGGACAGCTGTTTAACACCTGCACAAGGTTTCAGGCAGGGAGCAGTGCGGGCTGCGTTCCTGCAGAGCCCCCGTCAGAACTACCGTGCCCTCCTGGCTTAGGAAAAGAATAAAGAGGAGGATTGGAAATTAACCCGCCCTGGGTATGTCTACACTACCCCGCTAGTTCGAACTAGCGGGGTAATGTATGCATACCGCACTTGCTAATGAAGCCCGGGATTTGAATTTCCCGGGCTTCATTAGCATAAGCGGGGAGCCGCCATTTTTAAATCCCCGCTGCTTCGAACCCCGTGTAGCGCGGCTACACGGGGCTCGAACTAGGTAGTTCGGACTAGGGTGCCTATTCCGAACTACCGGTACACCTCGTTTCACGAGGAGTACCGGTAGTTCGGAATAGGACCCTAGTCCGAACTACCTAGTTCGAGCCCCGTGTAGCCGCGCTACACGGGGTTCGAAGCAGCGGGGATTTAAAAATGGCGGCTCCCCGCTTATGCTAATGAAGCCCGGGAAATTCAAATCCCGGGCTTCATTAGCAAGTGCGGTATGCATACATTACCCCGCTAGTTCGAACTAGCGGGGTAGTGTAGACATACCCCCAGTCTCACGTCCCCTAGGCAGGGAATGAGCCATCTACATTAGGCCCCAGCTGGAGTGTCATGTCCAGTTCTGGGCGCCACATTTCAGGAAACATGGAGAATCTGGAGAAAGACCAGAGAAGATCAACACAAATGATGAAAGGTCTAGAGAACATGAGATATGAGGCAAGGCTGAAGAAATTTGCCTTGTTTAATTTGGAAAAGAGAAGACCGAAAAGGGACATGAGAGCAACTTCAAGTATCTAAGGGTATGTCTACACTACCCTCCTAGTTCGAACTAGGAGGGTAATGTATGCATACCGAACTTGCTAATGAAGCCCGGGATTTGAATTTCCCGGGCTTCATTAGCATAAGCGGGGAGCCGCCATTTTTAAATCCCCGCTGCTTCGAACCCCGTGCAGCGCAGCTACATGGGGCTCGAACTAGGTAGTTTGGACTAGGGTGCCTATTCCGAACTACCGGTACACCTCGTTTCACGGAAATTCAAATCCCGGGCTTCATTAGCAAGTGCGGTATGCATACATTACCCCGCTAGTTCGAACTAGCGGGGTAGTGTAGACATACCCTCAAAGAGTATCATAAGGAAGAGGAAGAAAAATTGTTCTCCTTGGCCTCTGAGGTTAGGATAAGAAGCAATGGGCTTAAATTGCAGCAAGGGAGGTTTAGGTTGGACATTAGAAAAAACTTCCTGCCTGTCAGGGTGGTTAAACACTGGAATAAATTGCCTAGTGAGATTGTGGAATCTCCATCACTGGAGATATTTAAACCAGGTTAGACAGACACCTGTCAGGGATGAGTTAGGGCAACTCAACTTTGGAAGCCCCAGGGGCACACTGATACTTACAGAACATGCTGAGGGCCTCAACTTTAGTGTGGTTGCATATGCAAGCAAATATATACAAATAGCTTCTCTCACACTGACCGGCATGAATACAAAGATTAAGGCAAGACTACACAACACACAGGCCCCATTTAAGTCAGTTCTGCTGATATTAATAAAATGCAACATTTACCCGATTTCTACCCATGTGACAGCACTTTTCATGAGCAATGACAGTCCAAGAATTTAACTACTAAAACACATATCAACAGAAGATCATTACACTGGCTACTTTTTTGTTTTGGCTTCCACTCGCCGGCCACGTGTTGATCCCCACATAAGCCCAAACTGCACCGTGGGGCGCAAACAAACTGGCCGTGGCCAGCATACCAAGTTATTAATAAATATTTTATAAACCTTTACCTTTTCTCTCTGCTGCCATGTCTCCTCTCCTTGCTCCATCAGCTCCCTTGGTGCCTGCTGCCTCCCATGCTTTTGTTTGTAAAGTGGCCCTGGTGGTCCATCTGGGCCTACAGGAATACTGAGAAGTAGCCCTTTCTATTAATAAACTGGGCTGCTTAATGGTTTGGGGCCCGGATCGAGATGTGAATGCTGTTGATGGCTCCCCCGCAGTTGGGGAACCCCAGGGCAACAAATCTGTCCATGGTTGCCTCCAAGTCCTGGAGATGGACGACTCTGCACAGCAGCAGGAAGTTGATGGCCCAGACGTCCTGCAGAAGGAGACAAAGAAACACAGACAACAGAGAATGAGAGCGGGGTTGCGTGAGCCCTTGGGAAGTGCCCGTTCCCCTCCCTTCCTTTGTCCCCCCCCAACTCTCCAGGAGCCACCCCCTATGAGCCCGTGCCGCTCCTCCCTTCCCCCCCCCGCCAGCAGAAGGGCTATGTGAGAGCGGGATGGCACAAGCTTCTGGGGCCAGAGCTTCCCCCCACCCCCCAGTCTACCCCATACGGTCCCCTACCCTCCTGAAAGTCCCCCTTATCCAGCACCCCCCCAACCCACCCCGGGCAGGGACTGCAGCCCGCGAGCTCCTTACCTGCATAAGCAGGGTCGCGACAGTGGCCTTCCCCACCACAAACTGGTTAGCCATGGAGATGTGGCTGGTGGCCAGCTTCCAGAGGGCGATTGCGACCCACTTCTGCACGGGGATGGCAGGCCGCAGGTGCATGTCGTGTCTCTGGAGGGTGGGTGTGAGCCAGGCACACAGCTCAAGGAAGGTGGCCTTGTGTAGGCGAAAGTTGTGCAGCCACTGCTGGTCATCCCACCACTCCATGACCAGCCAATACCACCAGTCTAAACTAGTCTCCAAATTTCAGAACCTTCTGTGTATGGTGGGGTGCGGAAGCCAGACTGGAGCAGCCACAGTCATGCAGAGGGTTATGAGGAGTAGTTTGGTGTCCACATTCAGCAGGAACATGTAGGCTGCTGGAAGCAAGTGCTGCAGGAACTGCAGCATGGCCACGAGGGGCCATCACCTGCCCAGAGTCAGCTCCGGCTCCATAGCACACACCACGGCAAAAAGCTGAGGCATCCCCAAAAAGAAGAGGGCAACCACAGCAGGCACTACTGAAGCTTTGCTGTCTCTCAAAAGAGATCCGCAAGCAGGCAGCAGAAACAGAGAAACAACTGTCCAGGGGGGTCCTTTTAAGCACGTGTCTCTACAGGGCTCCAGCAACAGCACTTGAGAGCAACTGATGGCCTAAAACCCAGCTAGATCCGGTTCTTGGGGGCTTTATGTGGGAGAGAATGTCCAATAGTGTGTACGCTCTCTTGCACAAAAGCACATGGCTTTCGGGATGCACTTTTGAGGCATGGACACACTTTTGCGCAAGAACTTTTTGTGGAAGATCTCTTCCGCAAAACACTTCTTGTGTAAAAAGCCTGCAGTATAAATGTAGTCAAAGTGAGGATTGCAGAATCTGGTTAACATGCACCCAGGATCTCAAAGCAGTTTGTCCAAAATGATCAGCATTTCTCAAGTGCCTGTTCTTATAGTATTTAGTTAAACCTACTAGGATAAAAGATGAAATATTTGCAGGAGCAGGGAAGGTCCTAAGGAGAAAATGTAGCAGTGCTGTGTAAGTTATTCCCCTGTCATCATGTAAAGAGCCCTTTTGTAAACTGTATTGCATCTTTTCAACAAGAGAGGTTCCTTGAGACCCTCACCAATAAATCACTCCAGAATGTAGAGTAGATTTAAACATTATTAAAGAATAGAGTAGGTTCTCTCCTGTCATGGTAATTTATAAGATCTTCTTGAATTATGCAGACACCCATGTTAAATTACTAAAAGATAGATTAGAGGCAATATAGTGAAAACAGTGAGTCATTTCAGAAGGCAATAAGTGGATTACAATGGATTTCATCACTCCTTACAGTAAGTGGGTTGGGGGGCTGTCACTGTTTGCGTATACAAATTTCAGATGGGTCAATGGCCTCATTGAAATAATGCAAAAGTCAGGAAAATATAACCAGCTCTGAAGAAGGGATGATAATAAATGTGATATTTTTAGTCAAAACAATGTAAAGAAATATATAGCTGAGATGTACACATTTCTCTTTCCAAGGCAAATGTTACCTTCCAGCAGAGTAAAATTCAACCCCCAATGAGCTCCCTCCCCATATCAAAAAGACATCTCACAATATGTGACTTGGCTGCTTTTTAAAAGGGTGCACTGTAGTGCTTAGCATACTAGAATATGATGCAGGAGATAATTCCTGTGACATTAGGCAAGGCATTTTTATCACTTTGTGTCAGTTCATTATTTAGAAAATGGGGAAATAAAAGGAGAGAATTCTTCCTAAGCAGGATGTTCTGAGGATGAATTAATTTGCTCAAGTACTGTAGTGCAGGGGAGTGTGCCAACTCTCTTTTCCCTTGCCAGGGTTGCATGGCACCTAGATGGAACTGCCAGCTGTTTTCAACAGCTGGTGACTCCCTGTATGCATTGCATGCCCCTGGTGGAGGGAGGAGAGGGGAAAGGAGACTTTGCACATCTCAATCATGAGAGCTCATGAACTCTCTCTCCCCCCACCAGAGTCAAGTGGCATCTGGAGAGAACTGCCAACTGTTTTGAATATCTGATGTCTCATGGGGGAGGAAGGGACTAGTGTGTGAAGTTCAAAGGGACTGGCAGCTGCTCCCTGTAAGCACCTCCGCCTCTGGTGGAGGGGAGCTGCCAGTCATTTTGTACAACCTTGGGGTCTCAGTAGGGCGGGCACAGATTGGATGAAATGGCTTGGCAGGCCGTATCTGGCCCGCAGGCAGTATCTTGCCCACTCCTTTCATAATGGGTCATACCAAAGGTCCGTTTAGTCAGGACGAGTGCCAGATGCTTCAGGGGAATGATCAGGGCAAGTACTGAGTGATCCTTCCAGTGTTGTCTACTGCCACTTTCTGGCAATGTTCTTGTGTTCAAATAGAAGAAATATTATGTCATATGCAAACCCACTTGGAAGTTTGTGGGTTTAAATCTACCCTCAAAAATAAGCTGAAACTTTCCAAGTACAATGTTTGATATGTTGGTGTCAGTGTCTCACAGATTGTGCCCACATTTGGCTCGTTTGTCCCTGTTTTGCCCCTTCAGTGCAACAGCCCTTTCTCAGGGAGTCTACTCTCTCATGGGGGTCCACCGCGCTGCCTCTAGGATGGCGCCTCTCAGGGCCTTCAGCAGGCCTGTCTCTGCCATGAGCTGGCAGGAGGGGGGGGTCTACTCCCTCTGGAGCCTCCACTCCCAGAGGGAGTAGTGCCACCCTGTTCTCCAGACCAGAGTGACTCTCAGTCAGCACCAAATATGAGGGTTTACTGAGCTTTGAACATAACAAAGGATCCCTCAGGCTTGTAGGCCTGGCTTCCTTCAGCCCAGCACATCTAAGTCTCCCCTGCAGCCAGGTGGGCCCTGCCTGCTCTGTCCCTGTCCCATTCAGAAGCCTTCTTTTTTACTAAATAAGTTTTCACAAACTAACAACAGTCAGGTTTCATTTTTTTACGGGGAAAAAAAAGGGGGGGGGGAATGGATTTTAAAATGATTTAATTTCTTCTAAAAATATTTGCTTTATTAATAACAAATTCTAGCTTTAAATGAATACATTTATTAATGAGGATTCTTGTGGTGCAGTTAGGTGGCACAGGCAACCCGAGTTATACAGAAATTCAGAAACAGAGAGTAAACACCAGGGCTGCGTCTAGACTGGCAAATTTTGCCACAAAAGCAGCCGCTTTTGCACAAAAACTTGCCAGCTATCTACACTGGCCGCTTGATTTTGCGCAAAAGCACTGACGTTCTACTGTCTGAATTCTTGCACAAATGCTTTGATGTTCCCATTCAGGCAAAAGCCCTTTTTTGGAAATGTTTTTGCACAAGAGGGCCAGTGTAGACAGCTAAAAACAGTTTTGAGCAAAAAAGCCCCGATCACCATTTTTGCCATCTGATCGGGGCTTTCTTGCGCAAAAGCGCATCTAGATTGGCATGGACGCTTTTCCGCAAAAAGTGCTTTGCGGAAAAGTGTCCGTGCCAATCTAGACGTTCTTTTCCACAAATGCTTTTAACAGAAAAACTTTTCCGGTAAAATCATTTACGGAAAATCATGCCAGTCTAGACGTAGCCCAGGGTTATGTCTACAGTGGCAGGTTCTTGTGCCAGAAATATGCAAATGAGGCTAAGTGTGGAATATCGCTGCGCCTCATTTGTGTATCTAATGAGCCGCCATTTTTGCAGAAGAGGGTCTTGTGCCAGAAGGAGCATCTGCACTGCCCCTTCTTGTGCAAGAAAAACCCTCTTGCACAATGCCGTTATTCCTGAAAATAATCAGCGATAGTCCACGCTTAGCCTCATTTGCATATTTCTGGCACAAGAACCCGCTAGTGTAGACATAGCCCAGGAGTCCATTGCTTTAACCTCTTACACCAGGGCTACTCACTATGTGACCTGTGGGATACATGCAGCCTGGGGCCTGTTTGTTTGCAGTCTACAGTGTGGTTTGGGTTTACACAGGGCTCAATACGCGGGCTGCAGGTGGGATCCTTTGAACATGGCCTCCACTGGAAACAGGCTCCACAATGGCGAGTCAGTATAATGGTCTTCTGTTGATATGCGTTTTAGTAGCTCAATTCCTAGACTGTTATGCTCATTTAAAGTGCTGTCATATGGGTGGAAATCGGGTAAATATTGCTTTTTATTAATATCAGCAGAACTGAATTAAATGGGGTCTGCATGGTGTGTAGTCTTGCCTTAATCTTTGTATTTATGCCTGTCAGTGCAAAAGAAGCTAGTTGCATACAACCACACTTAAGTTGCGGCCCTCAGCCAATGCTGAGAGTATCATTGTGGCCTCCAGGGCTTCCAAAGTTGAGTAGCTCTGTCTTATACTATACATCTGTGACTTCAAAGAAAAAAAGAGGCTTATGGCGCAAATCAAGTTTGGAATATATTTATATCCAAGGCTTGACAAACTATAGAATCTACTTGCCCATAGCGAGTAGATTTCAGCAACGCACCTCGTTTACTAGCAGCATGCGCATGCACAGTGCGGGGCTGGCAAGCGGCTTTCGCCACCATTTGTCAAGCCCTATTTATATCACTGTTATGAAAGAGATAATAAAAAGTTTTTCTTTTACCAAGCAGTTGTCTTTCTCCCACAGTTTGCTATGCAGCACAGTATCCCAGAAAAGGGAGAATAAATGTCATCATAGCCAGAAGATTAACATAATGAAGCAAATTATCTTTACAAAATTGGAAAGAGCTGCTGAATTTCTTAATGCTAATTCAAACGGTCTTGGTGGCAGGTAAATCCACATACATCACCATTTGCATTTGACTTCAGTTAGTAGAAGTCAGTGGCTAGCAGCACATGGTATAGCACAAGCATGTAATGTTCTGTGCCTGCTATGTAAATTAAAAACAACCTGAAAGATTGCCAAGAGAAATCTGTCAGAAGAGAGGGCCTGTCTCCCCACAGCAGGACTTGTGGTTGTAAATTCAGTTAAAGAGAAAAGAAATATGCACACATAGCTTGATGATAACCCCTTCAAGCCAGGGAGCATGACAGCATCTGCAGTTCCAGCACCTAGGCATAGAGTCAGCCAGAGAGTTTAGCTGACAGTATAAAGAAGAGGGGAATATTGGATTCAGACTGAACTAATCTAGTAAATTTCCACTTTACAATATGTGATCAAAGACTGATAACCATAGCTCCTATATTACAATTTCTCTGGATTTGTGGGCATTAGGAATTGAGGATATTAAGGAACCATCATGAATTAATTTTAAATAAATCCATGTAAACATATTACCAAAAAGTGCTATTTTGCTGAAACTCCTACAATAATAAGGAGGTAAGCCAGGTCTACACTACCCACTTATGGCAGTATAACTACTATCCCCTGAGTTGTGCATAAGCCATCCTCGTAAGTGACATACCCCATGCCAACCTTTGTGTTGATGTGGACAGTGCTGTTGGCAGGAAGATCACTTCGGCTGACATAATTAATCTATCTCCACTGAGTGGTGGCAGCTAAGTCAATGTGAGACCTCCCACCCAATGAATTAGATTTGTTCCACTAGAGAGAACTTACAGCAGTGCCACAGCAAACTCGAGTGTAGCCTTAGCCTAAATCTAATAAAAGACAATAAAATATAATATTTCCAAGAAAAATCTTTTGTTTTATAGCACAGGGCTGTGCATAACCATACTGCATTTAAGCACATTTCAGAGAAGTGAGCGTTTACGTAGCCACTGCAATCAAAGAGGACAAACATTAAGCCCCAGTCACTTCTCTGAGATGGAGAAACTATCAATAAAAAGTGTAATAGGAAGACTTAGTCATTGGGGCTACATCTACACTGCAGGGTTTTTGCGCAAGAAGTCTTTTGCGGAAGAGTTTTTGCAAAAAACTTCTAGCACAAAAGCACATCCACACCTCAAAGCACATCACTTTTGCAATACGGTTTTGCACAAAAGAGCATCCACGCTGCATGTATGTTCTTGCACAAGAAAGCTCTGATTGCCAGAGAATGGCCATCAGAGAACCTGTGCTTTTTCAGATAGACTCTATTTGTGCAAGAAACCCCTGTGGAGTGTCCACACATGCCTTTTTGTGCAACAGCTGGGGGGCAAAAAGGAGTTATGCCTCATAAGAGGAGGTTTACTTACACCAGAAAAAGGAAGAAGTTATGCCTTTGTGCAGTAACGATGGCTCTTCAAGGTATGCGTCTCCATGGGTGCTCCACTGTGGGTGTCGGGCTCACCCCGGCACCGCAGTACGGAGATGTTTTAGCCGTTGTTCGCCGGACCACGCATGCGCGGCAGCCATCTTGCAGTCTAGGGTAGAACACTGGTAAAACAATAGGTTCATTTACATGGAAGCTGGAGTTGACCTTGGGTAAGAACGTTGGTTATGGTCGCAGGATGATTGCTTGTGGCGTGAAAATCGTGTAAGGGGGTGATGCTGATAAAGCAGCCAGTTCCCCTATCCTGCGTGCAGATGTAATTGCCCGTAAGAACACAACGTTCATGGTGAGAGAGTTAAAAATTGGACATGGTCAATGGTTCGAAGGGTGGTCGCATCAGTGTATCTAGAACCAATTCAAAGTTCCAAGGATCAGGGGGCTGTTTGTGCTCTGGAAAGAGATTGTTTAGACCTTTGAGGAATCGTTTTGTAATGGGATGCGAGAAAATGGTATAGCCCTCGATCAGCTGTCTGAAGGCTGTGATGGCCACCAAGTGGACTTTCAGGGATGATAGGAAAAGCGTACTACACTTGAGGTGGAAAACGTAATCGAGAATGTAGTATAGCAGCACTCTATGAGGGTCCATATTCTTGTGTGCACACCATTCGGTGAACCTTTTCCATTTATGCAGTTAGGTATTCAGGTCGAAGTTTTCCTGCTATGTGGGAGCACGTGGTTGACCGCTTCTGAGGTCCCTAATCTTTCTTGTTGGCCAGTGTCAGGAACCAAGCAGATAGGGTGAGGTGATCCAGTTGCAGATGAAGTAGTTGCCCCCGTTTGTGTCAGAAGATCGGGCTGATGGGGAAAGTGATACGGGGATGAGACGACATATGGAGAAGGTAAGGGAACCACGTCTGGCGCGGTCAGAATGGAGCCACTAGGATTAGTGTTGCTCTGTCCGCTATTGCTTTCTCTAGGACCTTGTGTAGTAGGGGACTGGGTGGAAACGTGTAAAGGAGCTGACGGTCCCAGTGGAGGAGGAAGGCATCGCCCTTCGATGCTCAGCCTATGCCGGCTCTGGAGCAGTAATAGTCGCCACGCAGTACAATACGAAGTGCAAAGAAATCCATAGTTGGGTGGCCCCAGAGTTGGAATATGTTCTCTAAAACTTCAGGGTGTAGCTCCCATTCATGCTGCTGTGCAAAATGTCAGCTCAGTGTGTCTGCTGTGGTGTTGTCATCCCCCGGGAGATATGCTGTGGTAATTATGATGTTGTGGCATATACATCATTTCCAGAGATGCACGGCTTCTCTGCAGAGCGTATGGGAGCAGGCGCTGCCCTGTTTATGTAATAGACTGTTGTCATATTGTCCGTAAGAACTTGTACGTGCTGGTCGCGTATCCAGGGAAGAAAGTGGTTGCAAGCATTGTATACCACTCGTAATTCAAGAAGATTTATGTGACAGAGCGATTCTTGTGGCGACCAAAGGCCTTGTACCTATTTGTCATGCATGTGGGCTCCCCAGCCGAGAAGGGAGGCATCTGTGGTAACCTGGATGGTAGGCTGGGGGTCTGTGGAAAGGGATTCCCGCTAGCATATTGCGGGAGATAGTCCACCACTTCAGGGACTGTCTGACCATGTTTGGTACAGGAACCATTCTGTGCACGTTGCGTTTCCGAGGTGTGTAAATAGTCGATATCCATTGTTGCAGACATCTGAAATGGAGGCGTGCATGCGCAACAACAAATCGTGGCTGCCATATGCCCCATCAGTTGCAAACAGGTGAGAACCGGAACTGTGGGGCCTCGTAGTAAGGAAGTGAACCAGATCTTGGATCATGCTGAGTCTGGTTGTTGGGGAAGTAGGCGTGTGCCATCACCAAATCTAGACGAGCGCCTATAAAAATCTATAGTCTGTTGAGGAATGAGGGACAATCATTCTAACTGTCGAAAAGTAATCTTTTGTGGACACCACGACAGAAGCCTTGTGGAAGGAGCGAGCCCTGAGGAGGCAGTCGTCCAAGTAAGGGAAGATTATAGTTCCCAGGCATCACAGAAAGGCCACCATGACCACAACTGTCTTGGAGAACACCCTTGGTGCTGACAAAAGACCAAACAGCAGAACTTTGTATTGGTAGGGTTCAGAACCTACGAGGTAGCGAAGAAACCACTTGTGGGCAGGGTGGACTGTGACGTGGAAATAAGCATCTTGCAAAATCGAGGGATGCAAACCAGTCTTCTTGCTGCAATGCTGGTATGAGAGTTACCATTTTGAACTGTTGCCTCTGTACGTATTGGTTGAGGCCGCGGAGGTCTAATATAGGTCTCCAGCCACCAGACTTTTTCTGTGTTAGAAAACAGCGGGAGTAAAATCCCCTGCCGTGGAAGGGTAAAGGCACCCTCTGTATAGCGCCGATGCTGAGGAGATAAACAAGAGGTGGACTGAGGAGGAGCTCATGAGATGGGTCCCCGAAAAGGGATGGGGAGGGAGGGATGGTAGGCGGATGGGATGTGAAGGGAATTACGTAGCCCATTGTTATGAGCTGCGTGACCCATTTGTCTGTTATTGCAGCTCAGCGATGTTGGAAGGGCTGGAGGCGGTGGTGAAAAAGAACGGTGTTGGCATTTGCAGCAGAAAGAGTTGGAATAGTCTGCAAATCCTTGAGCAACACGTCAAACTTGCTGCTTGGATTGTGGCTGAGTTGTAGGTCTGGGAGTCTGTGGACATCATTTTTGAGGATGTTGCTTAGAGCATTGTTGTTTATATTATGTCTGTGCAAAGGGGGACGGGGCGGTCTCTGTTTCTGATAAAGTGTATACTTCTTGTGGCGGTATGGCAGAGTATACATGCCTAAGGTTCTCAGGGTTGTACGTGAGTCCTTACCAGAATGGAGAAGTTGATCTGTTTTCTCTGCAACTAACCCAAGTGTCAAAAGGCAAATCTTCAACTTTAGATTGAAGTTCCCTGGGGACTGCCGACATATGGAGCCACGAAGCCCTGCGCATAACAATAGATGTTGCCGTCATTCTAGCTGCTGCGTCCACTGTATTGAGGGCTATGTTCAGTGCCGAACAGGAAGCCACGTAGCCCTCCTGGATAATGGCCTTGAGCAGCTGGCATTTTGTGTCTGGCAGGTGTTCAAGCAGCTGGACTAACTTCGCATAGTTGTCGAAGTTATGGTTGGCCAGCAACGCAGAGTAATTGGCCATTCAGAGGATGGAGGTGGCTGAAGAGTCAACTTTGAGCATGAGCAGGTCAAGGCGTTTATTATCCTTGTCTCCAGTAGTTGCCTTGTATTGTGGAGCTTTGGTGTGTTGTTGCGCTGTGTCCACCACCACCGAGTTCGGTTGGGGATGGGTGAACAGGTATTCCATCTCTGTGGCTCGGACATAATATTTCTTATCGGCCTTTTTATTCATTGGTGGGGCCGTGGCAGGTGTTTGCCAGATGGCATTGGCAATTTCGAATATAGCCTCATCCAGAGGCAATGTGACTTTAGAAGCATGGGAAAGAGGATACAGGTGTTGTTTCTGTTGGACTTCTGTGAGCTTCACGCTCTGCGTATCCGCTACCTGGCAGAAAAGGTCCTGGAACTCCTTCAGGTCATCGGAGGGTGACATATCTCCAGTGAGGATGACATCGTCTGGAGAAGAGGAAGCCACATCTGTGGGAGAGAATTGTTGTGGTGCCTCTACTTTGGGGACCTGTGGTAGTTCCGCTATGGGCTGTTGCATGGGAGGTAAGTCGCCAAATGGAGTAGGTGGTCTGGGTGCCGCTGAAGTAGAGGTTCTACTCCTGCCATGAGTGAGACGTGATGGAGCTGGCAACGGTGATGAACGAATCAAACAGGAATAGTGGTCTCGGTGGTCGTGATGTAGGTGCCAGCGGTCATCATATCTAGAATAATATGAGCGCCTGTAGTCGTCCCTGTATCTGGAATCCCGAGAATAGGAGGGGGAATCTCCGTGACTGGCACCTGCGATGAGAGCAGCAGTGAGACTGTGATCAATAGCGTCTGTAATAACCGTGTCTTGATGTGGAGAGATACTGTGTCTCGGTCGCTGGTGGTGCCGAGATAGAGAAGGCAGTTCTGCCGAAATGGAGAAGGCAGCTCTGGGGAAAATGTTGTCGGTCCTGGGCTTACTGGTGGTTGCCCACTCATTGAGGAGGGGGACGCCTGCATCAGGGGTGTGGGTGGAGAAGCGCTCGGTGTGGAGATCCTCCGGGAATATGATGGAGTCGGCAAGTGTCTCGTGTCAAAGTCAGACACAGGACGCACAGATTTGTCAGACTGCTCTGTTTATTAGCAAAGTCACTATGCTAATACATTTTTCTGAGTGTAAATACAGGCAGTCCCCGGGTTACGTACAAGATAGGGACTGCAGGTTTGTTCTTAAGTTGAATCTGTATGTAAGTCGGAACTGGCGTCCAGATTCAGCCGCTGCTGAAACTGACCGCCAGTTCTGACTTGGGGTTCTTAAGTTGAATCTGTATGCAAGTCAGAACTGGCGGTCAGTTTCAGCAGCGGCTGAATCTGGACGCCAGTTCCGACTTACATACAGATTCAACTTAAGAACCCCAAGTCAGCTGCTGCTGAAACTGATCAGCAGCTGATTCCAGGAAGCCCGGGGCAGAGCAACTGTGCCTCGGGCTTCCTGTAGTCAGCGCTGGTCAGTTTCAGCAACAGCTGACTTGGGGACGTCTGGGGCAGAGCAGCTGGGGTGCTGCTGGGTTGCTCCAGTAGCACCGCTCCTCGGCGCTACTGGACCAACCCTGCAGCACCCCAGCTGCTCTGCCCCAGGAGTCCTGATTCAGCCGCTGCTGAAACTGACCAGAAGCGGCTGAATCAGGACGCCTGGGGCAGAGCAGTTGGTGTGCTGCCGGGTTGGTCCAGTAGTGCCCAGAGCGGCGCTGCAGCACCAACCGGCAGCGCCCCAGCTGCTCTGCCCCAGGGTCCACAACAAAAGCCTGGTCTGCTGGGGGGGGCACACTAGCTGCGCCCCCCCCAGCAGACCAGGGACACAGGGAGCAAAGTGGCAGTGGGGGGTGCCTCGCCTCTGAGGCTTTGCTCTGGCGCCGGACCGCTTTGCTCCCGGTGCCCCTGGTTTGCTGGAGACAGTCCCCAGCAGACCAGGGGCACCGGGAGCAAACCTGCAGCTGCGGCGGGGTCCCCGCGCTTCTGAGGCTTTGCCAGAGGTCTCCAGCAGACCAGGGACACCGCGAGCAAACCCGCAGCAGCGGCGGGGTCCCCCGCTCTGGCAAAGCCTCAGAAGCACGGGAACCTGCCGCTGCTGTGGGTTTGCTCCCGATGCCCCTGGTCTGCTGGAGATGGTCCCCAGCAGACCAGGGGCACCGGGAGCAGCTTTTCTCGCTGCCTGTGAGCTCCGGGGCGAGAAAGCCCCGTTCATAAGTGCGGATCCGACGTAAGTCGGGGACTGCCTGTACCATACAAGGCTCAAATCCCTTTGATTTATATAGTCAAAAGAAAGCCAAATTAACAAGATTAAAAAGTGGAAAAACTTCACATGATTAGTATGAGACTAGTCAAGTACAGGCAGTCCCCGGGTTACGTACAAGATAGGGACTGTAGGTTTGTTCTTAAGTTGAATCTGTATGTAAGTCGGAACTGGCGTCCAGATTCAGCCGCTGCTGAAACTGATCAGTTTCAACAGCGGCTGAATCTGGACGCCAGTTCTGACTTACATACAGATTCAACTTAAGAACCCCAGGCATCCCCAAGTCAGCTGCTTCTGAAACTGATCAGCGGCTGATTCCAGGAAGCCCAGGGCAGGGGCTTCCTGTAGTCAGCCACTGGTCAGTTTCAGCAGCGGCTGACTTGGGGACGCCTGGGGCAGAGCAGCTGGGGTGCTTCCCGGTTGGTCCAGTAGCACCCAGAGCAGTGCTACGGGACCAACTGGCAGCGCCCCAGCTGCTGTACCACAGGTGTCCGGAGCAAAGCCGCGGAGCACGGGGGCAGCGGGACAGCCCAGACGCGCCGTGGCTGTCCTGCTGCCCTCGGGCTCCGTGGCTTTGCTCCCCGTCCCCCTGGTCTGCAGACCAGGGGGGCGGGGAGCAAAGCAGTGGAACACGTGGGCAGCGGACAGCCCAGAGGTGTCTGGGCTGTCCGCTGCCCGCGTGCTCCGCGGCTTGGCTCTGCTTTGCCCCCCGTCCCCCTGGTCTGCAGGCCAGGGGAATGGGGGGCAAAGTAGAGCCAAGCTGCAGAGCACGCGGCCAGCTGACAGCCCAGACACATCTAGGCTGTCAGCTGACCGCGCGCTCCGCAGCTTCGCTCTGCTTTGCCCCCCCCGTCCTCCTGGTCTGCAGACCAGGGGGACGGGGGGAGGGGGGGAAGCAGAGCCAAGCCGTGGAGTGCGTGGGCAGAGGACAGCCCTGTCCGCTGCCCGCGTGTTCCGCCGCTTTGCTTCCTCTCCCTGGTCTGCTGGAGACCAGGGAGGGGAAGGGCCCCGTTCGTAACTGCGGATCCGACATAAGTCGGATCCGCGTAACTAGGGGACTGCCTGTATCTTCATTTCCACGTCAATCACATAGCAATCTCCTGTCTATATCTCCCTGGTTACCTCAATTACTTTCTGCCTAACACCTACTGTTCCTTTTCCTGTTATCCCAGGCACACCTGGCTTCATTCTGATCTGCATGCTTACAAACAGAATCTTCTCTTTCCTGTTCAGAGACAAACAGTATTCCTTCAACTTATTCAATTATTACAGTATAATTAATCTCTCTTACACTCAGCAGTGCCAGCAGTTCTGGTGCCGCGTGTGAGGACGCAGTGAGAAGGTGTGGTCGGGATGTCGGTGCCAACTGTGTTGCTTGTAGTGGTGGTGGTGCACGTTCTGGCAGTGTGGCCATCGGTGCCTACACAGAACTCTTGTGCCGTGCCATCAATTTCCCTGGTGCCGAGCCGCCGGGCACTGCGTGCCCTATCGTAGTCAGTGCCGATGTGGGAATCAGGTGCCGGAGGTGCTGGGGCCACCCGCGCCGACTTCAGTCCCAGGGGCTTCGGTGCCGAGGTCAGCTTCAGTGCCACGTGCGCCATTGAGCTCGGTGCCAATATACTTCAGACCGGCTTGTCTTTATGCTGCTTTCGAGCTGCCACATTGTAAGAGGTACTCGGCTTGTCTCCAGAGCTCAGCCTCATCGCTGGCAAGGAACACGATGGGGAATGACTTATTCAAGAGCTCGTTGCCACGGGGGAGGGCTGACGAGAATCCACTGCTTGTTCTTTGGCCCGTCTGTGGCTGGAGTGCCTTATCAAATAAGAGCATCTTAAGGTGCATTTCACAGTCACGCTGTGCTCTCGCCATCAGCTGTGAACAATGCTGACATTTTTGGGGAATGTGGCCTTACCCAAGGCACTTGATGCAGGAAGAGTGCCTGTCTGAGGCGACACAGAGCCCCAGCATGTTAGGCACTTTGAAGCCTGGTGAGCAGGGCATGGTTTCAAACAAAAACCAATAAAATCTTTTTTTTTTTAAACCAATTAACTAGCCACTATAGAATGATGAAGAACTAACTAACGAACTATGTACAGACTCTCCTCTCTGAATCCTGACAGGATGGTCGTGAGAGGGAGCTAATTCCCTGTCTGCGCCCGAAGATGGTTAGAAGGAACTGGCAGGGCCGGACCACGTGAGCAGAAATGGTGTGAAAAGCTGCGCATGCACGGTCTGCTGAACAACGGCTAAAACATCTCCAAACTGTGAGCCAGGACGAGCCTGACACCCACAGTGGAGCACCCACAGGGACACTACCTGAAGAAGAACTTTCTGTTCTGCTGTTTTAGTGTGGATTTACTTGCGCAAAAGTGCATTTGAGGTGTGGACGCGCCAGAGGTTTTTGCAAAAGTTGTCTTCCAGTGTAGACATAGCCTGAGAAGTGAAGCAAGATAGTTTGTAGCAGAAAAGGAAGCAGATTCCAGAAATGGTAAAAGCCTTCGTCTCACGATTCAGGTGTTAAAGGACACTGTCTCCCCTTTAGGGAATGACTATTTATCTATCCAATGTTTCTTTTTTAATATAAAAAGAGAAAGATATTGACATGAGAATTTTATTGAAATAATTCCCCCATGGGGTGCACACTACAAATACGTGCTACTGATTAATTTTATTTGGTGCACTACTTGAAGGACTTCGCTACAGTGCACTACTTGAAGGACTTCGCTACAGTAGTAATCAACCAACATCCATGTAGCTAGGAAGGGGTAATAAAAATACAAAAGATACTTAATTCATATAAAGTGATCTTCTGCCTTAGAAACAGTGTTTTCAAGTCATACAATATTCCACAATGTTCATCTGAGGATTTTCAGAATGCTAAATCCTTCATCAAAATTCATCTCTAATGCTGAAATGTGGCTGATCTTCAGGTTTGAAGTTCTGATTGGGGCTGCCATCCTCATTCAGAATTCTTTCAGAAGTATAGCCAACAATAGGGTATTTGGCTTTGTACACATCATTGAAGATATCATCCAGGGATTTTAACTCTTCTTCAGAGAGTCCTGTCTAAATGAAATATGGTCAAGAAAAAAGGCAGGTATTTACATAGGTCTTTATTTATGTTGATTATCCTAGCCTGAAGCCAGCCTTCAGATTACATAATTGGCTTAGCATAGAATCTTTCATCTGTAGGTCACTGATTTAATTCAGTCCAGCAGTAATAAAGCCTGACATCCTCAGAGTTGTTGGCTTCAATTAATTTCCCAGGGAAAAGGTGCCTACATCCGAAAGCACCATCACAGTCGGCATTATTGGGATACAGAGCAGACATACCAAGGACTGAACTGATCAAGGAAACGGAATTCCACATCCTTAGATGCTGTTCCACTAAACAGCTAAAACTTAAAAAACCAACAAATAGTCTGGCAGCACTATGTAGAATTTGGTGTTCGTACTCTTCCTTTCCTAGAGGAAACTAATGGTTCTTATCAGCCTCTTTTAACTATTTAGTCTTTAAGGTGCTATTAAGACTATTTGTTGTTTTTTATGTTTTTCCTGTTACAGACTGGCTCGGCTAACCCTTTGAGACGTATCTATCCAATGACCTCTTCCCCCCCCCCCCCCGGCGTCCTTCCCTTATTTATTCTTGTATCTGGACTTCCAATACTCCAGTCATCTGAAGAACTGGGCTGTGCCCATGAAAGCTCATGATATCATCTGCATGTTTTGTTAGTCTTTAAAGTGCTACTAAACTATTTGTTGTTGTTTAAGTTTTTCCGGTTACAGACTAACTTGGCTACCCCTCTGAAATCACTAAATATCTGTTAAGTTATGTTGATAGGGCAGCTCAGCAGCTGCCCTAGTTGTGTTGGTTCTACTGACAGAGAACTCCTCCCTATCAGGCTCTCTGGAAGCTTCTACCAATCCTGAATTCACTCTTAAAAAAATAAAGCATAATTAAGATTGTAAAAAGCCAACCAAAAGACTAATTTTGCAAAGCAGGAATGAAACAAACAAATCCATTTCTTACTATGTCATGTGAGAGATCTTCTGGGTCTAGTGACATCTTTGCAACCCCTCTTGTTGAGTCCTTCCCAACGAGGGCATTGTATGGGGCACCTTTCCCATAAAATTCTGTTCAAGAAAAGGAAATCTAGTAACACTCAAATTACCAACAGTGAAAACAATTAGTCAGATTAAGCATCTGCTTAAAACAGCATGAAATGAGCCCATCATAACCCAAAATGAGCCAAAACCAAAGGACTCATATCCGAGCCCTTTTCCTCCCAAAGTTTCAGCGAAGTCTCAAGACAAACTTTAGGTTCCTCCTTAACTGTGCCATGGTGTACAGAAAAGATTCACCCAATGCTTAAAAGAGGTGTGTGTGTGTGTGGCGGCAAAGGGGGTGGGGGAGGCGGGGAGAGGGAGTAGACCGCAGTTTTAAAAACCTTTACATTTGACCTCAAGTTAGTATTGCTCTCTTATTTCTCTAGTATTCAGAGAGCTTTGTTTATATCCATTTAAGAGGAAAGGCCTCCATCCTTAAAAAAAAGTTTATAAACTGTAAAGCCTTGTCTAAATTAGTATTTGAAAAGTGTTGCCCAGTATGAGAATGTTTGTTTGCTAGCATAAATCATAGACTTGTGTAGACAAATCAGTGCGCCTTTAAAATTTCATTTGACCAATTTAATGCATATTAATTTACTTGCACGAGGTCTCCAACCAGTTCTGAAGCCACTATAGTGGCTACTGTGATAATGAACTAGCCACACTCAACCGGCCAACCAGCCACTAGTGGCTAGCATGTTGGACACCTCGACACTGAACTATTAACATGTCAGCTAACCGTTTCTGAATCCTACTCTAGACAAGGGTAAAGAACAGAGATTTACATCCTGGAACAAATGTTTGAGGGATGTTAACATATTTTTAAAGGCCAGTGTGAACCACCTCGTGTTAATTAGCAATCAGTTAACTGAAGGTAAAAAGGTAATGGGTAAATATCCTCTAACTCAAGACTTTTCAACACTGCCAAAAAAGGAGTATTTTTACCTCCAGGAAAATCTCACTATAAAATATAATGGAGACAAGGTGTTGTAAATTTTACCACAAGGCAGTCAACACTATAACCTACACCAATTTACAGTAAAAACTATAGTGGCTTGTCTCCATTAGGGATTTATAGAAGGATAATTAGTGTGCGTTAGTTCTCTCATTGTAAACCTATTTACCATTTTCTTTTTTGGTAGTGAAGACATAAGGTAGACAGTCACTAGGGTTTACTTTTACTAGTTAACATGGCCTAAAATGGCAACTGCCTGTCTTTATTAGAATTGTAAAACAGGCTAGATAGGATAATGTGAAGGGGGGAAAAAGAGCGGTGAGAACCCTGTGGGAAGAAGCCAACTCACCTTTTCCAGAAGTAACATCAAATACTACTCCTTTCACTGCCATGTAAATAGGCTGGTCCTCCTGCAAAAGAGAAAGAAGCCAGCATGTGTTGAAAACAAAGCCAGTAAGGCTACGTCTACGTTGGCATGATTTTGCGCAAATACTCTTTAATGCAAGAGTTTCTGCGTTAGAGTATTTGCGCAAGAGAGCATCTACACTGGCATGTGCTTTTGCGCAAAAGCATCCGTGCCAGAATAGACGCTCCCTTGCGCAAGAAAGCTCCGATGGCCATTTTAACCATCGGGCTTTCTTGCACAAGAAATTCATGTTGCCGGTCTATACTGGCCATTTGTGCAAGAACAGTTGCACAAGAGGGCTTATTCCTGAGTGGGAGCATCACAGTTCTTGCGCAAGAAGCACTGATTTCATACATTACAACATCAGTGTTCTTATGCAAGAACTCCCCGCCAGTGTAGACAGGCAGCATGTTTTTGTGCAAAAGTGGCCGTTTTTGTGCAAAATCATGCCAATGCAGACCTAGCCCAAGTGTATAACACACAGAGGAGAGAATGAACCCTTACTGTGTGTTCTCTAGCAACTGAGACCATGATCAATGCACACAAGATTCATAGCGTGGAGTTTTCATTCAGCCCCCAAATCAATTGCATGCTGAAAAAAAATGAATAAAGATTCCTTTGTGGGTCTCTGGCAGTAAGTCACTGTTTTTTTTATACCTTGCCATTATGGCTGCTATCAGCTTCCAAACAGTCATGCATCTTGTCAGCTCCAGCCATTAAACTCTAAAAAGACCATATTCTGAGCCATAAAGCAGGGATGGGGGAAGAACACACTGCAAGGTCAGTATACAAAAAAATAATCAGTATTCAAGATGTATCCAGTCATCTAGTATCTAGCTGTGATGCCAAGTTTGAGTGTCTGCATTCTGAATACCGTGTTGTACATGGAGAGAATGTAGACTCCTGTTCTCAGTTCTAGAGCTTGTTTTCACTATTAAGATACCAAACACTACATAACATTAGAATGGCCGTACTGGATCATACCAAAAGTCCATCCAGCCCAGTACCCTGTCTGCTGACAGTGGCCAATGCCAGGTGCCCCAGAGGGAGTGAATCAAACAAGTAATGATAAAACAATCTCTCACCTGCCATTCATCTCCACCCTCTGACAAACAGAGGCTGAGGACACCATTCCTTACCCATACTGGCTAATAGCCATTTATGGATTTAACCTCCATGAATTTATCTAGTTCTCTTTTAAACCCTGTTATAGTCCTAGCATTCACAGCCTCCTCAGGCAAGGAGTTCCACAGATTGGCTATGCGCTGTGTAAAGAAGAACTTCCTTTTATTTGTTTTAAACTTGCTGCCCATTAATTTCATTTGGTGTCCCCTAGTTCTTAAATTATGGGAACAAGTAAATAACTTTTCCTTATTCACTTTCTCCACACCACTCATGATTTTATATACCTCTATCATATTCCCCCCTTAGTATCCTCTTTTCCAAGCTGAAAAGTCCCAGTATCTTTAATCTTGCCTCATAGGGGACCCGTTCCAAACCCCTAATCATTATAGTTGCCCTTCTCTGAACCTTTTCTAATTCCAATATATCTTTTTTGAGATGAGGAGACCATCACAGTATTCCAGATGTGGGTGTATCATGGATTTATATAAGGGCAATAAGATATTCTCAGTTTTATTTTCTATCCCTTTAAGGATTCCTTTTTTGACTGCCAGTGCACACTACGTGGATGTCTTCAGAGAACTATACATGATGACTCAGAGATCTCTTTCTTGATTAGTTGTAGCTAAATTAATCCTCCTCCCCCATCATATTATATGTATAGTTGAGGTTATTTTTCCCCAATGTGCCTTACTTTACATTTATCCATATTAAACTTCATTTGCTATTTTGTTGCCTAGTCACTTAGTTTGGTGAGATCTTTTTGAAGTTCTTCACAGTCTGCTTTGGTCTTAACTATCTTGAGCAGTTTAGTATCATCTGCAAAATTTGCTACCTCACTGTTAACCCTTTTCCCAGATCATTTATGAATATGTTGAATAGGATTGGTCCTAGGACTGACCCTTGGGGAACACCACTAGTTACCCCTCTTCATTCTGAAAATTTTACCATTTATTCCTACCCTTTGTTTCCTGTCTTTTAACCAGTTTTCAGTCCATGAAAGGATCTTCCCTCTTATCCCATGACAACTTAATTTACATAAGAGCCTTTGGTGAGGGACCTTGTCAAAGGTTTTCTGGAAATCTAAGGACACTATATCTACTAGATCCCCCTTGTCCACATGTTTGTTGACCCCTTCAAAGAACTCTAATAGGTTAGTAAGACATGATTTCCCTTTACAGAAACCATGTTGACTTTTGCCCAACAAATTATGTTCTTCTGTGTGTCTGACAATTGTATTCTTTACTATTGTTTCAACTAATTTGCCCGGTACTGACGTTAGACTTACCAGTCTAATTGCCGGGATCACCTCTAGAGCCCTTTTTAAAATATTGGTGGTACATTGGGTACAGAAACTGATTTAAAGGATAGGTTACAAACCATAGTTAATAGTTCCGCAATTTCACATTTGAGTTCCTTCATAACTCTTGGGTGAATGCCATCTGGTCCTGGTGACTTGTTACTGTTAAGTTTATCAATTAATTCCAAAACCTCCTCTAATGACACTTCAATGTGAGACAAGTCCTCAAATTTGTCACCTACAAAGGATGGGTCAAGTTTGGGAATCTCCCTAATATCCTCAGCCGTGAAGACTGAAGCAAAGAATTCATTTAGTTTCTCCACAACGACTTTACCATCTTTGAGTGCTCCTTTTGCATCTCAATCGTCCAGAGGCCCCACTGGTTGCTTAGCAGGCTTCCTGCTTCTGATGCATTTGAAAAACATTTTGTTATTACCTTTGGAGTTTTGGGCTAGCTGTTCTTCAAACTCCTTTTTAGCTTTTCTTATTACATTTTTACACTTAATTTGGCAGTGTTTATGCTCATTATTATTTACCTCACTAGAATTTGACTTCCACTTTTTAAAGGTTGTCTTTTTATCTCTCACAGCTTCTTTTACATGGTGGTTAAGCCACAGTGGCTCTTTTTCAGTTCTTCTGTGTTTTTTAATTTGGGGTATACATTTAAGTTGGGCCTCTATTATGGTGTCTTTGAAAAGTGTCCGTGCAGTTTGCAGGGATTTTACTTTAGTCACCGTGCCTTTTAATTTCTGTTTAACTAACCTCCTCATTTTTGCATAGTTCCCCTTTTTGAAATTAAATGCCACAGTGTTGGGCTGCTGAGGTGTTCTTCCCACCACAGGAATGTTAAATGTTATTATATTACGGTCACTATTTCCAAGCAGTCCTGTGATAGTTACCTCTTGGACCAGATCCTGCATGCCACTCAGGACTAAACCGAGAATTGCCTTTCCCCTCATGGGTTCCTGTACCAGCTGCTCCAAGAAGCAGTCGTTTAAAGTATCAAGAAATTTTGTCTCTGCATCTCATCCTGAGGGAACGTGTACCCAGTCAATATGGGGATAGTTGAAACCCCCCACTATTATTGAAACGAAAGACAGGGCTATGCAGCATTTTAAAGACTAACAAGAGGGTTTATTAGGTGATGAGCTTTTGTGGGCCAGACCCACTTCCTCAGATCAAGTTGAGGAAGTGGGTCTGGCCCACGAAAGCTCATTACCTAATAAACCATTTTGTTAGTCTTCAAAGTGCTGCATAGTCCTGTCTCTTGTTTCAGCAAGACCAGACTAACATGGCTACATCTCTATTTACCAGGGCTCGACAACCCGGAAGAGCCGGGTTCAGGCAATCTGCGCATGCGCAGATCGCCAGACAGTGTGGCTGGCGAGCAGGGCTCGCCGCAGTTCGGCAAGCCCTGTCTATTACTATTCCACTATTATGGAGTTCTTTATTTTGATAGCCTCTCTGATCTCCCTTAGCATTTCATAGTCACTATCACTGTCCTGGTCAGGTGGTCGATATTAGATCCCTACTGTTATATTCTTATTACAGCAGGGAATTACTAACCATAGCGATTCTATGGAACATGTTGAGTTAAGATTTTTACTCCATTTGATTCTAAATTTTCTTTCACATAGTGTACCACTCCCCCACCCACACAACCAGTTCTGTCCTTCCAATATATTTTGTATCCCGGAATGATTTTCCCCCATTGATTATCCTCACTCCACCAGGTTTCTGTGATGCCTATTATATCAGTATCCTCCTTTAACACGAGGCACTCTAGTTCACCCATCTTATTTTTTAGACTTCTAACATTTGTGTACAAGCACTTTAAAAACTCATCACCGTTTAACTCATCATGGCTACAACTGTCTGCCCTTTTCTGAGGGGTCAGATTCTTTTTTATGTGAATGTTTTTCATCTGATCTGGCCCATACTTTATCCTCTTCCATCCTCTCCTCCTGACTAAAACCTAGAGAATCTCTATCAATAGACTCTCCTCTAAGAGACGTCTCTGTCCGATCCACATGCTCCTCCGTACCAATTGGCTTTCCCCCATCTCTTAGTTTAAAAACTGCTCTGCAACCTTTTTAATGTCAAGTGCCAGCAGTCTGGATCCACTATGGTTTAGGTAGAGCCCATCTTTCCTGTATAGGCTCCCCCTATCCCAAAAGTTTCCCCAGTTCTTTATAGAGCTAAACCCCTTCTCCATACACCATCATCTCATCCATGCATTGAGACTCTGAAGCTCTGCCTGCCTGCCTGGCCCTGCGCGTGGAACTGGAAGCATTTCTGAGAATGCTACCATAGAGGTCCTGGATTTCAGTCTCTTTTCTAGCAGCCTAAATTTGGCCTCCAGGATGTCTTGGCTACCCTTCCCTAGGTCACTGGTACCTACATGTACCACGACAAGCAGCTCCTACCCAGCACTACACATAAGCCTATCTAGATACCTCGATCCACCTACAGGAATAGGTATTTTAAAGCCCTGTCTATTTCTATGCTGCATTAGTCTGTCTCTTCCGTGATGATCCGTGACATTTCTGGAATAAACACTGGTACCTGAAATAGTCCATGAGAATATGGATTTTATCCCAGAAAATGATGAATGTTGAAGAAACATTTCTATTTGGAATCTAGTAACCAGACAATACACTTCCTCATTCTGAGCCCTTTCTCAAGTCAGTCAATACTTATTTGTTCCAAGATGATTAAATAAATCATTCTGGAGGTGGATGTTATGGGAGAGGAAGGAGTGTATGACAGATGGTATTCTGCTTTGATCAAGAGTATAACAGATAAAGCAAACCCATGCACACAATCTGACCTTCTGATGGTCACAGAGCAGGTCCTTTTGACCACGGCTTCACGCGCACATTGCCCATTCTGCCACACAAAGGCCCCTCACAGAAAATGTAGGCCGCTGACACACAGTGAGAAAGCATAAATTGTAAGTGCACAATGCAGCTTTCAGTGAATGGAATTTAACCTTGTAGGCATCTAAGAACAGGGAAGTGAGCATGAAAAGATAGAGCACAGCTGCAAGAGAGCACAGCTGCAAGAGATAAATAAGACTCTCTTGACCGGTCCTTGAAGGTAGGGAGGTAGGCATAGGGAGATAAGATGCAACTGCCATGCACACTGACCATACCCACACCCGGCACTGTTCACGGGGCAATCAGGCAGGCATCATGAAAAATCCTATAAGGCAATATTGCATATTACCTCATTACCAGCCTATCAGGCCAGGCCAGGGAACAGATCCTAATTAGGTACCGGATATCAGGTTATGTTATAAAAGACCCTCGACCCCTCTGTTCAGGGAGGTTGTGTATTGAGGGCATGTGTCTTTTTGCCCGGATGAAGGATTGATCACACTGAGGCTGCCTCCCCACCCCAAGTCAAAAATAAGGGTACACAAGTTCTGAGCATGCTCCGAGTTCTAGTGTGTCTTTACGCTATTATTGTTGCTGGATTTGTAAGTATTGCTTAAATATATTAGTTACTGGTTTCATTAATAGTTGAATTGTGTTAATTTCACTGTGTAGTTCTGTAGAGTGCAATTGAGTTCTATTAACCACACTGTGTAAATTGTATAATCTTGTGTTGTGTAGTGGTGTTGTATTTAGGCCAAGTATAAGTGTTAGAAATAGAAACCCAGGAGTTGTTAAGTTGTAGAGGTAGATTAATGACTAACTCCACCAGCTGCCTAAAATAACCATAGAGGGGCTAGCTGTGGACGGAGTCATTATATTGGCTTTGTTTTTGTATTTTTTCCTTGCATGCTGCACTGCCTTAAGCGAATCAGAGATAGTGATTTAATATAATTGAATTATAATCAAAGTTTGTAATTAGTTAAGTACAGTTTGGTTCAGTTTTTCCCTCCTGTAAAAGCACTAGGCAATTACTTGTTTAAAAAACTCATTTAAAGTCACTTAGTTTTAATAAAAGAATAGTTTTGCTTAATAAAAATAATTTGTTTCACCATCATGCAGAAGTTTTCACTGAGTAGTTGGCTTTAGCCCCTGGGGGCTCCCACCACATCACCGAACCAAGTTGCGACACTGATGGCACCTGTTGCTCAATAAACCATTGATTTCACTTTGTTTTCCCTTCAGAGCCTATTTTCTCTGTTAATGAGTGTTTTCTTAGTTTCTGGATACAACCCCAAGGAGGCCAATTAGCAAGCTCTTCAGAGAAGAAATCTGTATAAATTTGGCAAAGGATTTTATCATGTTGAATGTTAGCTAAGGGGGCCCCCCCCCATCATAAAAAGCTAGAGACTGAATTACTGTATTAATTCAACAATTTTTAAAAAAATCTAAAATACTTGACTTACTGAGCTAGAAGAATACAGTGTTGGAATAAAATAACCATAGATGGGCTGGCTGTGGACGGAGTTTTTATCCTCATTATATTGGCTTTTTGTATTTTTGCATTAGAATCCAGTGACCTAAATGTCCTCTGACAGGCAAAGATTAGAGTATGACGTGGATACTTCATGTTATCCCCACACACCTCTGAAGGCTTTGGAATTAGCTCAATGAGAATAATTTTGTAAATAGGAGGAATTTTCTTTGAGGATCACCCCATTGGAGGGATCAACATATGTATGAAAGATCTATGTATTCTTAAGCCCTTGTGTAAATCTGCTCACCCTGAATGTTACAGTTGACACTGTACAGCACCCCAATTACTCAGAATTTCATTGCAGAAGTACAAAATTGAACTTGGGGCTACTTGCTCCAAAAATCATAGATCTTTACCTTTTATCTAATATAATAATCTCAATAAATTGTTAAAGTATGGAGCCTATGACACATAGTTGAGTAGTTTTATTGTTACCTAGTAGAGAGCAGTGAAGTGTACACACGTGTGCGTGTTCCTTTAAAAAACATGTCATATTGGCCTCTGCAAATTAATCCTAAGAGCCCGCTATGCCCATCATCCCAGAATGTGCAAAAATTTAACTCAAGTATTGCCCCAAAGCCTTAGTTTGAGGTTTGTACTGCTTTAAATTCTTGTGGACCACCCTGCCAGGTGATGCAGGCCAAATCTCAATTAGCACAACTCAGTCTGCTAATGCCACCGTTCTCTAATGTGGGTGCACTTAGCACCTTTTTTATCTGCTTCAGCCACTGCTCTGAACATAGTGGCTATGTCTACACTGGCATGATCTCGTGCAAAAACTCTTCCAGAAGAGACTGTCTACACTGGCACGTGCGTTTGCGCAAGAGCATCCATGCCAGTGTAGACGCTCTCTTGCGCAAGAAAGCTCTGATGGCCATTTTAACCATAGGGCTTTCTTGCGCAAGAAATTCATGTTGCCTGTCTACACTGGTCTCTTGCACAAGAACAGTTGCGCAAAAGAGCTTATTCCTGAGTGGGAGCATCAGAGTTCTTGCGCAAAAAGCACTGATTTCATACATTAGAACATCAGTTTACTTGCGCAAGAACTCACGGCCAGTGTAGACAGGCAGCAAGTTTTTGTGCAAAAGCGGCTGCTTTTGCACAAGATCGTGGCAATGTAGACACAGCCAAGTAGGTTTTGGTCCCCCTCCCCTCATAGTCACTGTAAATTGCACATATCATAAAGCTGCCTGGATACTGTCTCCATAACAAGTGAAGGCACCTGGGCTGAGGGGAGGAACAGGACAGGCTGTATCCTGTGCCACTAGGGCTGGTGGAAGCCAGGGAAGGTTTATGTTCTTCCACATGGCACCGAGTGGCAAGGAGCCGAGCTGAGGCGGAGCTGGAGCCTTACCCGAAAACGCCATGACTGGCAGCTGTTTGCCACTGCCACAGCGCTGCTTGCCCGAGCTGGTTTCTTGCCATTGCTGCCCATGTAGTCTCGCTAGCCCCCAGCAGCGTCTGGTCCGAGAGCGGGAGGGCGGGTCGGGCAGTTCAGCTGTGCAGTGACACTCGATCTCCGGGGACAAGAAAAGTGTGTGTGCGGGGGGGGGGGGGGGGAGCAGGACTGGCAGCTACCGCCCCCGGGGCTGCTCCCTGGCGGGGGTGTCACACGGCCCGGCCCCGGCCCAGCGCAGCCCTTTCGCCGCCCTACCTCCTGCCCGCTGTATCGGGCCAGCTCCGACTTGGTGAAGAGCCGCACGGGGGCGGGAGCCGGGGCCGGTTTGAAGCGCGGCTGCTGCTGCTCCGCCAGAGTGGCTGCGGCCAGGGCCAGGGCCAGGGGGAGCAGCCGCCCGGGCCCACCAGCCATGGTGCTGTGCAGGAGGCCCAGCAGCTCCGGGGCGGGGCCACAGGCTTGCGGCCCGGGATACAGCGGCTGCGGGCTGGGATCGCCCCTAGGGAACCACCCTTCCTGTCTCACCTCATAAGCCGCCCTTAGCCCCGCCCCCCAACTACCTCAGCCCCCACAGCCCCTCCTCCCTCTGCCCCACAACAACCCCAGCTCCTGGCAAACCAAAACGCCCTCTGCCCCAGGCCTCCTCCCAAACAGGGGCGGCCAGGCGGGCTGCAGCAGCTGGCGTCCCAGGCAGAACGTCAATGGACAGATGTCATCGGGCGCCCCGTTGAAGGCAGCACCCTAGGCATCGGCCGAGTCCGCCTATACTCACGGGCCGCCTCTGCTCCCAAACCATACTGATGTTGTTGCCAGATGGTTTCAACAATACCAGACACATTTGAGGTTACATCCCAAGCTACATCACATCTTATTTAGAAAATACCGGACATTTCTATTTTCTCAATTTGTTTCCCTAACAGAAAGCTCAAATACTGGACTGTCTGGTTCAAAACCGGACACCTGGCAGCCCTGCATCCCGACCCCCTTTGCCTCCTCTTGCACCACATAGCCCCAGCTCCATCCAAACCAGCCACCCCAACCACTCTCTCCTTCATTCACCCAGCACTTCCAACCATCTCACCCTTTCAGCTCCCTTTGCCCTGCACCAGCCCTGCAGCTCTTACCAAACCATCCCCCTCATCTCTTCCTGCCTCACACTGCCCCCAGATCACTCCCACACCAGCCCTGAGCTCCCCCACCTACTCACACTAACTGTGTAGCTCCCCCCAACTCCAAACCTTCTCTTCCCCTTTCCCCACACAAGTGCTGCAGCACTCTCAAGGTCCCAATCCCTATCACTCCCCATACCTACTTTGCACCTCCCCTAATTTCAAATCCATCACCTGCCCCACAATAGTCCTGCATTTCCCTCCACTCTCCTAATTCCAATTCTTGCCCTTCACTCCAATCCCTGCCACTTCCCTAGACCTCTCTCCAGTTCACTCCCGACCCATTGCCTTGCTTCTCCTAATTTCAAGCCTTTATCTCCCCCCCCACCACCGCATTCCCTCATTGCCACCAACTACCACCCCTTTGCCAGTTCTGCATCTCTCCAACAATTGCCCATTACCGTCTCATCTCCAGCCATCCAGTCCTGTGCCTTCCCACTAACCTACCCTTACTCCCACCTTCATGCTTAATTTAGACCTCAAATCATTGCCTGGACCCTGTCTCATGATCCAATCTCAGTACCACGGTTTTCCTTAACTTCCTTCTAACCTCTGCCTATCAAACTCCCCCCCCCCCCCCATCGCCTCACCAACACAGCTAACCCTCCCTCTGATCTCAAGGCCTAATCTTAGCTGTTTGTTTTCTTTTACACCACAGCCTAGTCTCTAAGGGTATGTCTACACTACCCCGCTAGTTCGAACTAGCGGGGTAATGTATGCATACCGCACTTGCTAATGAAGCCCGGGATTTGAATTTCCCGGGCTTCATTAGCATAAGCGGGGAGCCGCCATTTTTAAATCCCCGCTGCTTCGAACCCCGTGCAGCGCGGCTACACGGGGCTCGAACTAGGTAGTTCGGACTAGGGTGCCTATTCCGAACTACCGGTACACCTCATTTCACGAGAAATTCAAATCCCGGGCTTCATTAGCAAGTGCGGTATGCATACATTACCCCGCTAGTTCGAACTAGCGGGGTAGTGTAGACATACCCTCAGTCCTCTCTTCCCCCTATGAGGGCTATGAATTAGATAAGGATGTGAACAAATTGGAAAGAGTTCAGAGGAGAGCAATACAAATGATAAAAGTTTGAGAAAACCTGACCTCTGAGGAAAGGTTGAAAAAAAAAAACCCAGCATATTAGTCTTGAGAAAAGAAGACTGAGGGGCAACTTGATAAGTCTTCCAGGCTGTGTGTACATTGGCATGAATATGATGGGCTCAGGACACAGCTTTGCAGTGTGTGGATGGTGCAAGAGTGTGGTGGCAGAAGACTGAGGATGTTGGGGGACAGGAGTTTGGGGATGAGAGGCTCAGGACAGGGTTCCAGTGTATGATAGGCTCAGATTTGGGGTTGGAATGGGAGGTACATGAGTGTTATGATGCTGTGGCCCCATGAGGGCTTGGCCCCAATTAGGGGCTTGCTGGCCAGGCTTCATTTTTAAATAAAATATGTCAAACAAAAGGTTTCAGCATTGTCTTTATTTATGAGTGGGGTGGGGAACCTGTTTTGAGTAAGGGGTCACTGACCCACAGAAAAATCAGTTGGGGCCACACACGTGAGATACAAAAACACAACTCCTCCAAACTCCTCGGCTACATCTACACTGGCCACAGTTTCCGGAAAAGGGATGCAAACCAGGTAAGTCAGGATAGGGAAATCCGTGGGGGATTTAAATATCCCCCGCGGATTTAAATAAACATGTCCGCCGCTTTTTTTCCGGCTTGGGGAAAAGCCGGAAAAAAAGTGTCTAGACTGGCGCGATCCTCCAGAATAAAGCCCTTTTCCGGAGGATCTCTTATTCCTACTTGTGTTTCACACTCTCCACTTCCCTACCCTCGTGTCCCGCCCAGACACCAAGTGGCAGGACCTCCTACCATCAATAGAGGGTAGGGAGCCCCGGTGGGCCAGCCTCTATTCAACCTTGTTTCATTGGCCCACCGGGGACATCAGCTGGAGAATCCTGCACAGTGTGGTAAGCATGGGTGTGTACTTGGCGTGGTTCACCCCCCACCCCAAAACGTGCCTCTTCTGTGGCATGAGACCCTAGCGCATGTCTGCCTAGAGTGCGCCAGGTTACAGCCCCTCTTTTGGCTCTTCCAGAACCTCCTGTTGTGGCTGCACTTTCCCCCCACTTGTTAATTTATGCACATCCCATCCGTGGCCCCACAAAGTTGCGAGACCTCCTGGTCAACCTCCTCCTGGCTATGGCCAAATTGCCAATCTATAAAATCAGGGAGAAGAGGTTGGCCAGGGGAGGAGCCTGCGACTGTGGGGCCTATTTCCGTTGCTGTGTCCGCTCACGTATCCGGGCAGAGTTCCAATGGGCAGCGTCAGCTGGCTCTCAAGACCTTCAGGGAGCAGTGGGCGCTGTCTGGGGTTCTCTGCTCGGTAGCCCCATCCGGTTCCCTTGTTTTAGCCCTTTAACCCTCACCCTGTTTTCTCATTATTTGTCCCCAGTAATTAGTTTGTTCCTCTGGGTTCTGTGGATCCTCCTTGCAGGCTGGTGGAAGGTCCTTTAGATGTGGGCGTGCTAACGCCCGCCAACCTCCCAGACACCAAATAGTTGAGGTGGAGAGAGGAACCACTCCTCCACTGAGCACAGCAGGCTGCTGGTCTGGGCTTGTTGTGCTTTCCCCCCCATCCCTGTCCCCTTCCCTTTTTGGGAGGAGTGTGTGGGGGGGCTACTGGGGTTGTGGCAGGCAAGCCACATTCTGGGACAGGTCCCCTTTTCTCTCTGCCTGCTTTGTTTGCAGGCAGCCTCCCCCCCACCTCCTAGCTGGCTGCAGGAGCTGCTGGGGGTGGTGGTGGATAGGGGGTGCCTTTGCTGCTCTCACCCTGGTGGGGGGAGGAGGACCCCCATCTTCCAACTTTCTGGGGACTGCCTGGCCCCTTTCTTCACTGCTGCAGGCCTGGACGTCACCGTTCCTGCAGCAGCTACACCCTCTGGAGTAGAGGAGGTAAGGGGGCTGCTTTACAGCAGCTCCTGGGGTTCTTCCTTCCCCTCCACAAGTTTGTGGGGGGAAGGGGAAGTGTTTGTGAGGGGCCTCCTGCCATCTGGGCCCTTAAGTGGCAGCTGATACAGGTTTTGTGGGGTGCTGGGGCTGCAGGGTGGCTCCCTCTGCCCCCCACTGTCTCCCTTGCATCTCTGCTGCTGTTGCTGCTCCCTCCCCAGCCCCGGGTGCTGCGGGGCCCATCTCCATCCTTGGCCCCATTGCTTTCCTCCCTGCCCCTCCCTTGCTCTGGTGGGTCCTGCAGCAGGTGCTGTGAGCCTGCCACTCAGGTGCCTGTGGGCACACTAGTTTCCTCCCTATCCCCAGAAGCATCTTGCTGCCCCCTGGTTTCTTGAGCAGACCCCTCCTCACAGCCTGCATTCCCCTCTCCTCTTTCCATGTGTCCATAACCCCCTTTGTCCTCTCGTTTGAGCCTCCCACTCTCCTTTAGTTACCCTCCCCCCGCGCACCGTTTTACTTCCCACATGCCTTTCAATAATTGACCCTCTCACATTCCCAGTGCAGCCGGAGGAGCTGCTCTTACTGTCCTCTGCTGGGAGCTGTACCCCTTGTTCTTTTACCCCCCCTTCCTCCTATGTGCGTTGCTGCCCTCTCACCCCACTTCCAGCCTAGCGGTGGGAGTGGTGAGCCTTTCTCTCTCCCTCCCTCTTCCCCCTCTCCCCTGCTCCTTGCTCCACCCCTGGCACTATTTGTCTCCCTTACTTGTCTGTTCCTGTCTCTCCCCACCCCTTCATCCATGAACATAATGGAGGGGCAGTCGTGTGATGCCCCTGCCAACTTTGCCTACTCCCCCCCCCCCCGCCACTATAAATACTAAACCCTCTGAGTCTGCTGGGCCACTCACTCATGCAGCGGAGGTGGAGGACATGGGTGGGGATTCCAGAACCCTGACCGCTCCTGCCACGGCACCTTCTGCCAGCAGTGTAACCACCAAGGCTGTGTCCAGACTCCATGCCTCCGTCGATGGAGGCATGTAGATTAGCCAGATCGGAAGAGGGAAATGAAGCCGCGATTAAAATAATCGCGGCTTCATTTAAATTTAAATGGCTGCCCCGATCTGCCGATCAGCTGTTTGTCGGCAGATCGGGAGAGTCTGGACGCGATGCCCCGACAAAGAAGCCTTTCTTCATCGACACAGGTAAACCTGGTTTCACGAGGCTTACCTGTGTCGATGAAGAAAGGCTTCTTTGTCGGGGCATCGCGTCCAGACTCTCCCGATCTGCCGACAAACAGCTGATCGGCAGATCGGGGCAGCCATTTAAATTTAAATGAAGCCGCGATTATTTTAATCGCGGCTTCATTTCCCTCTTCCGATCTGGCTAATCTACATGCCTCCGTCGACGGAGGCATGGAGTCTGGACACAGCCCAAGAAAGCCTCCCTGAAGGGCAGGAAGGGCCAGGAGATCAAGAAGGGCAAGAGCCTCGCCTGAAAGGCAAAACCTCCTGTGGCGAAGGCTAATCCCCGCCGCGGCCTCGGCTGCAGCTTCCCCTCTTTCCTGTCCCCTTGTTCCTTCCACCAGCTCTGGGGACGATGGTGTCCCGGCCCCCTAGGCCTGTGCTCAGGTAGCCACCACTCCCCCACCTGCTGCCTCCCGATCCACCGAAGCCGCTTACCGGAATTCCATCCGTGGCAGCTGTGGCCCCTTCCCCACCCTGACCAGGAGGCACAGGATCCATTGCCTCCTGGTGTCAGCCTCACCCCACGTAGAAACCTACATGTGGGCATTGGCACGCATGGTGGGGCCCGCGGCTGTGGTGGCGGCCTCCAAGATGTTTGGGAAGGTGGTATTCTTCCTGGCATCGGAGATTGCTGCTCAGGAAGCGGTGGGGAAGGGTTTGGTGGTGGGGGGAGTCCATGTCCCACTCAAGCCTTTGGAGGACCTGCATGTACGGGTGTTTTTTTTTTCCCTCCCTTCATCCCCAATGCCACCCTATTGCCTTTCCTCTCTACCCTGGGAAGGCCCTTGTCAGTCCTTAGTCCCCTTCCTTTGGGCTGCAAGGACCCTACTCTCTGCCACGTTCTCTCCTTCCACAGGCAGGTGCAAATCCAACTCCTGCCGGCAGGGCACGATGGAGAAGCTCTAGAAGAGTCATTTCTGGTGCCCTATCAAGGGACCCAGTACCAGGTATATTACACCTTGGGGGAGGCTCGGTGTTTTCTCTGTCAGGCGACAGGACACATCCGAAGGGACTACCCTGTAGCCTGGCTCAGAGATGCACTCGGGACCCCCGATGCCGAGGAGGGTACCGGCCCTAACATCATCGGTGGACCTGACAGTCTAGATCCTGGGGTTGCCCATCCTCCAACCATGACTGTCATCAATCCTGCTCAGGCTCCACAGGGCTCAGATGAGTGTGTGGGTGCCGCTGCCACCATCAAAAGCAGCAAGGCTGGGCCTGCGGAGGGGAGGGCGGCGGGGTCGGAGACGGGACTCAGACGGGGCCTACCTCAGGGGGAAGTTTCCCCTTCCCCAGCCTGTCTTCCCTTGCCCTCCCACCACTGCCTCTGCCCCCTGGCTCTTCCCCTAAACAGATCCAACTCTCCTCCTCTGAGGGCTGGTAGGTTGCTATGGGGAGGCGCCGCAAACAAGCCAGACATTCCAGCCCACCTACTGAAGGGGAGGATACCCTCCTCGTGCCTGTAGGGGTGGATGTCAGAGCCATCCCTTCCTCTGAGCCCCCGGACACTTCACAGTGCTGTGAGGCTACTGAGGTGGCCGCAGTGGTTGCAGAAGGGGTAAATGCCTCCCTCCTGGAGTCCCTGCAAGAGGGAGTGTCCATGAGGGATGTTCTCACGATCCCCACCTCCACTGTGAGGGCAACTGCTGATCCTGCCAAGGGCGACCACGTGGCAGCGGGCTCGTCTTCCTCTCCCAAGAGGTTGAGGCCTTAGGGTTAACCCCAGCTGCCTCAGACGGGGATCAATATGCCTTGGAGGGACAACAGTTGGCCTCTCCTTCCCCTTCTAGCCTACCGCTCTCCCTTTTCCCTGCCTCTGGGTTGTCCCAGGGTGTAACCAACTGCCCAGCCATCGGCAGCACTTTGGCCACTGAACCTCTGGGGGATTCTAGTGGGTGGGAGTTCCTGTCATTCCCCATTACCCCTGGTGCTGGAGCCTCTGGTGCTGCACTCTTAGGGTGCCAGAGCCTGGTGCTGGGGAGATACTAACTTTCCCCATCACTGCCATCGATTCCCCACCCTACAAGGAGACACCTGTGAGGAGATCCTCTTCCACTGAGGCTTCTGACCCTGCTTCTGCTCCTAACTCCTACCCCATTCCTGCTCCCTATTCAGCCCCTCTCCCAACTGAATTTCCCACTCCTCTTCCTGCTCCCCCTCATCCTTATCTTTTTCCTAATACCCCACCTCTTCCTCCCCCTACTCCTCTTCCTCCTTTCCCTGACCTCTTTTCCTCCCCTTATACTGTTACTGCTGCCCCTGGGGCTGCCATGTTCAGCTCAGATGTTGGCCCCCGGGAGACGGTTTTTGTTTCTCCTGCTCCCAGCACATCTGGGCTGTTCTCCCTCCGCCACTACCCCTACTGTCCTCCCAACAGGGACTTCTAAGTCTCTGCTTTCCCACATCAATCAGTCGTGGGGCATGCAGAGGGGTCTGGCCCGAGGCCCTGACACCCAAGGTGCTGAGGGGCGAGATGTGTAATCTTCTTGGAGGACATTCGTGGCTCCAAGAACAAAGTGGCTCTCGCCCTTCAGCGCTGGGGTGATTTCCATCTCATCCTCCAGACCGTAAGGGCCATTTTGGGGGAGGGTAAAGGGACTGGGCGGCAGAAGGCTGTGGCCTACAAGCGAGCCTGTGGCTTCCATGATGCCCTGTTTACCTTTAGGTATGGTCCTGGTTTGCTGCGGGGCTCAATGGGGACTGATAGCACCCCTGCCAGTGAGGATCTTCTCCAGCCGTCTTGATGCCGCTGTTGGTGATTGCTACTCTGAACACCCGGGTCTGCAGGCTGAGTCTCTGCAGGTGTTGGGTACTCTCCTTCCTTCGGGAGGAGGGATACTTTGTCATCTTCCTGCAGGAGACCAATACTGCGTCGGCCGCCAAAGCTAGCCGGTGGCTGGAGTGGGGAGAAAGGGTGTACTTCAGCCCCTGTCGGCCAATCAAGCCAGGGTGGTGACCCTGTTCTCCCCGAACCTGCAGCCTGAGGTGTTGGGATCTGCCAAGGTTGTGCAAGGCCGCCTGCTGCACCTCTGGGTCCTGGTAGAGGGGCTAACATTAAATCTCATTAACATCTACGCCCCGACATCCGACCCGGAGAGGCTTCGCTTCTACCAGGGGGCAGCCGCCTTCCTCGGCTCTTTGGATCCTCACAAGTGCCCGGTCCTGGGCGGGGATTTCAACTGCACCCTCGAGGAATGGAACTGCACAGGGACTAAGCAGTACCTGGCTGCCACAGATGTCCTCAGGGAGATAATAGACCAACGCTCCCTAGTGGACTTCTGGCGTGACCTCCACCCGGGTGAGGATGCAGCATTTACCTTCATCTGGGTGGAGGGTCAATGGTCATTTCACTCCTGGTTGGACCGCATTTATCTCTCACGTCATCTCTTTTGAGCCCACTCCTCCAGCATTCGGCTGGCCTTGTTCTCAGACCACCACTTGGTGGCCATGACAGCATCTCTCTCCTCGGAGAGGCTGGGGCCAGCCTACCGGCATTTCAACAACAGCCTGCTGAAGGACATGGGCTTTGTAGCATCCTTCCAGGAGTTCTGGCTGGCCTGGCACGGGTGGCGGTGCGCCTTTCCCTCGATGTAGCAGTGGTGGGATGTGGGGAAGGTGCATACCCAGGGGGTCAGCTGGCGGAGGGATGCAGTGATAGAGCAGTTGGAACGGGAGGTTTTAGAGCTAGAGAGGCAGCTGGCCGCCGGCCCCAGAGATCCACCCCTCTGCGGAACGTACCGGGTCATGACCTTCAGGCCTTTGTTCGTTCCCACATCCACCTCCTTAGGGAGATGGATCACAGCTCCCGCTTCTTCTACGCCCTGGAGAAAAAGAGGGGGGCGAAAAAGCACATTGTCTGCCTTCTGGCAGAGGATAGTGCCCCCCTCTCGGATCTGGTGGAGATGCGCGAGAGGGCTCGTGCCTTCTATGCCTCCCTTTTCTCGCTGGATCTGACCGACGCTGACGCCTGCAGAGTTCTCTGGAATGAATGATGGTCAGCGCGGGCGACCGAGACCGGCTAGAGCTGCCTCTCTCTCTGGTCAAGTTCTCGGAAGCCCTCAGTCTTATGCCCACCAATAAATCCCCGGGCATGGACAGGCTGACCATGGAGTTCTACTGTGTGTTCTGGGATGTACTCGGCCCGGACCGCGCCAAGGTCTGGGCAGAGTCCCTGGAGAGCGGGGTCCTCCCTTTATCGTGCAGACGAGCAGTGCTTGCTTTGCTGCCCAAGAAGAGGGACCTCCGTGATCTGAGGAACTGGCATCCCATCTCACTCCTCAGCACGGACTATAAAATCATCACCAAAGCCATCTCCCTGAGACTCAAGTCCATGCTGGAGGACATGGTCCATCCAGACCAGACTTAAACCGTCCCAGGCCGTACCTTCTTCGATAACCTTTATTTGGTCCGGGATCTCCTAGAGCTAGGATGTAGGGACGGTCTGTTGTTCGCTGTCCTGTCCTTGGATCAGGAGAAGGCATTCAACCGGATGGACCCATGGGTATCTCCTGGGCACCCTGCAGGCCTTGGGCTTCAGGCCCCGCTTTGTGGGGTTTCTCCAAGTGCTGTATGCTTCTGCAGAGTGTTTGGTCAAGCTCAACTGGACCCTGACCACACCAGTCAGCTTCGGGGAAAGAGGGGGAGTATGTCAAAGCTGCCAGTTGTATACTCTGGCCATCAAGCCCTTCCTCCGTCTTCTTCGCAAAAGGTTGTTGGGGTTGGTGCGCCGTGAGCCGGAGATGTGGCTGGTTCTGTTGGCGTACGCTGCCAACGTGCTCCTCGTGGTCCAGGACCCGTGAGACCTGGCACGGGTGGAGGCCTGCCAAGCTGTCTACTCGGTGGCCTTCTCCGCCCGGGTCAACTGGGTCAAGAGCTCTGGCCTGGTGGTAGGGGCTGGGTGGCAGGTGGGCTTCTTCCCACCTGTGCTTCAGGACATCAGGTAGAGCAGCGGACCCACACTCCATCTCGGCATTTTTCTCTCTGCCACGCATCCCTCTTTGTCAGAGAACTGGCAAGATTTAGAGTCCAGGGTAGCTGAGCAGTTGCGGAGATGGACAGGACTGCTCTGGTGCCTCTCCCTGCGTGGGAGGCTACTGGTGCTTAACCAACTACTCCTGTCCATGCTCTGGCACCGTCTCAGCATGCTGGTCCCTCCCCCGGGTTTCCTGGATCAGATCCAGCAGCTGCTGCTGTGGTTCTTCTGGCCAGGACTGCATTGTGTCTCTGCAGGGGTTCTCCATCTTCCCCTGGAAGAGAGAGGGAAGGGCCTGACATGTTTGCACACGAGTCCGTGTCCTCCACCTCCAGGCCCTGCAGAGGCTCCTTTTTGATGCAGCTAGTCCGGTGTGGAGCATGCTGGCACACGCTTTCCTTCACCGCTTCCAAGGGCTCCGACATGACTGGCAGCTCCTATATTTGAGAGCTCTTCCAGGAGACCTCTCCGAGCTGCTGGCCTTCTACCAGGACCTCCTCCAGACCTGGAAGCTGCTAGGAGCAACCAGGTCCTTGGGAGCCACCGTGGGGGCAGACCTCATGGAGCCCCTGCTACACAACCTCCATCTATGTGTGCAGGTGGCCCCTTCAGTGCACCAGAGGCTGGTCCTGGCAGAAGTCACAAGGAGTGGAGACCTCCTAGACTATTACCAGGGAGACTGAGTGGATCTTTGAGCGCTTGCACAGCACACGGGGCTCTCTACCCTACGTACTCCCTGGCGTGTACTTCAGGAGATGAAGTACGCTTTGCCCCCCACTGCTCGGGTTTATCTCGACAAGGTCCTGCGAGAGGGTGCACCCTACCTGCCCCTCACTCCTGGCCCACCCGATCTCTCCATCGGCTTTAAGCCCCACGTACCTCCCCGACTGCCTTCCCCTCGTCACCCGAGCCGGCTGCATGCATTGCAGCCGGTTCCCTTCCGAACTGCGCCAAAGAATCACCTGTACACGCTCGTGCTTCACACGCTCCACTTCCCCACCCTCGTGTCCTGCCCACCAATAGAGGGTGGGGAGCCCTGGTGGGCCAGCCTCTATTTGACCTTGGTTCCACAGC
Source organism: Pelodiscus sinensis (assembly GCF_052426305.1). Classification (NCBI taxonomy): domain Eukaryota; kingdom Metazoa; phylum Chordata; order Testudines; family Trionychidae; genus Pelodiscus; species Pelodiscus sinensis. The sequence continues at coordinate 149,675,982 of NC_143054.1, forward strand.
CTACCGGGGACATCATCTGGAGAATCCTGCATGGAGTTGTGAGCATGGGTGTGTATAACCCCTGTGCTCAAGTAGATGCTTCTCTTGTCATTAAAATGCCGATTAAGGTGGAACATCTTTGTGACACCCATTCCCACAGGGAGTCTAAAGCTTAATTTGCACCTCTGAGGTGGAGGTAACTAAATCATTGGGGCTGGACATCCTTTTCTGATGGGGTGGCAGATTCTTCTTCTCGGATGGTGTGTAGGCGTATCAATTACTGGTACCAGCCAAGGGCAGCCTGAGGCCCCGATTATCTGCTGGCCCAATTGCCGCTGTTATCTAGTTCCTGTCTAGCATCCAGGGCCATAGTTATTCCAGCACCTCTGGAGGCCCTGGAGCCTTCGAAGACAGAGTTTCGAAGGGAGGAGGGGAGAGAGGGAGGCGGGTTTCTGTCTGGCTACACACAGAGGAGGGCAAGGCCTCAGGGACAGTATCTGCAAGGATGACTGACAGCCTCTCTTTCTTGTGTGTTCTCCAGAGCTGGATCAACTGGGACAGAAGGCTGAGGTACGCCACCGCAGCCACCTGCCAGAGTCCAGGGCAGTTGCAGATGAGCCAGGGTGTAGGTGGAGCTGATGTGCCAGCATGTCTGCATTCTCTGGGACTGCCAGGGTGTACTGGATGCCAGGGTTAATGCAGACCTGGAGTGGCGGGAGCGTGCCTGGGACCAATTGATGTTATGTTGTGACACCATGTGTGGCAGCATATCCTGCATGGCAGAACACCCGCCTGATGCCGCTGCTCCGGGCTTCCATCTTCCTGTACCCCTCCTACGGCTGTTGCCCATCCGTCTGCCTATCCTGCTATGCCTCTCATACCTCCTGATGCCATGCCTCTGCTCCCTCCCATATCAATGCCCAGGCGCCCTCCCCAAGTGATGCCTATGGCCCTGCTTCCTTCCCCCTTGCTATCCCTGACCCCGCTCTGGCCCCCCCTCCTGCTCACCCCTTTGTGGGCCCCAGACCCACATAATCCTGACAAGGTCCCTGCACCTGAGGGGCCATCTCAAGCAGCCCCACTCCTCCTCCCAGTCTTGACCCCCCCCTTCCCAGTTCAGAATTACCCCTCCTCCTGTCCACCTTCTCCTAATGTTCATTTAAAAAAAGACTGCTTTTGCTGGGAGGTCAGGGAAGGGATTGAGCAGCAAGCCAGAGGCCCCTAGTGGGGAGGCCCTGGCGAGAGTTACTGGGGTGCTTGAGAAAACCTCTCCCTCAGGGCCTCCCACATGCGCACCCTGGCCTTATAGGCCTGGTGGGTGGCAGCTATCTGGGGCTGCTCAAACACACAGCCCTCATGGCCAGCATCTGCCCCCCCACCCCACCCCGGGAAGAAGGCCTCCCCCTTCCACTCCACAATATTGTGGAGCACACAGCACACCACCACCGCCACCTCAGGGATGTTGTGCTCCCCGACATACAGGCGGGTGAGGCAGTATCAGACATGTGCCTTGAGGCGGCTGAAAGCACACTCAACCTGCATCTGGGCTCAGTTAAGGCAGGCTGGGGTCAAGGCGGACGGTAGATTGCTTCATCAGCCAGGGTATTAGTGGGTATGCCATGTCATCCATTATGCATAGTGACATGTTCACATCACCCACCGCAAAGTCCTGGCATGGGAAAAAGATGCCCGTCTCCAGCTTGCAACATAGGCTAGAGTTTCTAAAGGTGCCTTGCACGACCACCCAACAAAAATGTCTGTGAATTATCCCTGGTGGTCCACCAGGGCCTGCAGGACAATAGAAAAGTAGCCCTTTCGATTTATGTACTGGGCCGTTCCATGTTCTGGTGCTCTGATTGGGATGTGTGTCCTGGTCACGGTCACGTCCAGGTTTCCTACATAAATGACACTGCAGCAGCAGGGAGTTGATGGCCCTCACCACCTGCAGAAGGAGACAATCAAACACACCAAACAGAGAATGAGAGAGAGGGTACGTGAGCCCTTGGTGCCCATTCCCCTTCCCTCTCTTGCCAAACACCCCAGGACCCATCTCCTATGAAGCTGCTCCCCCCACAGCAGGATGGCTGTGTGAGGGCAGGACAGCACAAGCCCCTGGGGCCAGGGCTTTGCCCCCACCCCCACTCCACCCCCCCTTCAGTCCCCAGCCCCCTTCTCTTGAGGGTCCCCTTTATCCAACACTCTTCTCCTCATGCCCCCTCCTGCCCCGCCCCTCCCCCCCATGCAGGGACTGCAGCCCAAGAGCTCCTTACTTCCATAAGGAGGGCCCCGATGGTTGACTTTTGCACCCCAAACTTGTTGCCCACTAACCGGTAGCTGTCTGGAGTGGTGAGCTTCCACAGGGCGATTGTGACCTGCTTTTGTAGGAGGATGACGGGCCGCAGGTGGGTGTCGCATCTCCAGAGGGCAGGTGCTAGCCAGGCACAAAGCTCAAGGAAGATGGCCTTGCACATTAGAAAGTTCTGTACTCATTGCTGGTCATCCCACTGCTCCAGGACCAGCTGGTTCCACCAGTCCAAACTGGTCTCCAGCCTCCAGAACCTTCTCTGTATAGTGGGGTGTGGATGCCAGAGTGGAGCAGCTGCAGCCACTGAGAGGGTCCCCAGAAAGAGCTCAGGATCCAGGTCCTCCGGGAATAGGAAAGCAGCCGGCAACAAATGCTGCAAAAACTGCAGCATGGCAGTATGGGGACATCACATGTGCAGCTCCAGCTCCATGGCACAAGAGGAAAAAGCTCTGGTGTCCAAGAAAGAAGAGGGCAACCACAGCAGACACTGTGAGAGCTTTGCTGTCCTTCAAAGAGGTAGCAAGCAGGCAGCAACAGCAGAGAAATGGCTGTCTTTGGGGGGGTCCCTTTAAGCACCTGTCTCTGCAAGGCTCCAGCACTGGCACTTGGGGATGACCTAAGCCCTGGTTGAAGTGTTTCCAGATGGCCTTTTATGCGAGAGAGCATTGAATGAGTCTGAATGCTCTTTCGCAAAGCACATCGTTTTTTCGATGCGCTTTTGTATGTGGATGTGCTCTTGCATAAGAAGTTTTTGTGGAAGATCTCTTCTGACTTGTAGTCTAGATGTAGCCTCATGATTACTGCTTCTGCCTGCAAAGCTTTGTTACAAATATATTTTCTATTTGTAGAGCTTTTTGTTAAATGTTATTGCTACTAGTAGTAGCAGTAGTCTTCTTCCTCAAGTATGTTACATACTAATGGAGAACGCATCTCAAAAGGCTTATTTGTATGTGATAAGAAGGTACCACTAGAGGACAGTGTAATAACAGAAGAGACTCTTGTACTACAAATTGTGACATGTGGTAGCTGACAAATGCACACACATGGCACTGACTACTGTTTGAGAATCGAATACAAATAAGATGGTCCCATTTAATCGCAGGACTCAGTGGATTGAAAGGAAGTGGGCAGGCAGGAATGGTGCAATTCTTTAGGTAGAATTATAGATTTATTGGGACACCATATACGAGTGTCAGTGCAATAATGGGATCATACACTCAGTGAGAAGATTCAATATTGCCAGACAGAGACACTAGACTACACTCCTCATCTTGTAATAGAGGAGAGAAACAATCCACAAAGCTGGTACAAATTCTAAAATGTTCTCTAATTTTTTTGAGAATGTTACTCAAGTAACCTGTCATTTACTTCCCCTTCCTCTCCACAATGTTGTGGAGGACACAACATGCTGCCACCACCTCGGGGAAGTTATGCTCCCCCACCTCGAGGCAGGTCAGGAGGCAGCAGAAATGTGCCTTGATGCGGCCAAAAGTTACTCCACCTGGATCTGGGCCCAGTTCAGGTTGGCATTGAATTGGACCCTTCTGGGATCCAGGTGGCTGGTATAAGGCTTCATGAACCATGGCATGAGGGGGTAGGCCTTGTCCCCCATGATGCACAATAGCATCTGCACATCCCCAACTTCAAAGTTATAGTGTGGGAAGACTATGCCCCCCTCCAGCTTCCTGTACAGGCTAGAGTTCCTGAACATTCAGGCATCGTGTGCCCTGCCCAACCACCTGACAAAAATGTATGTAAAGTGTCCCCAGTGGTTGACCAGAGCCTGCAGCACCATGGAGAAGTAGCCCTTTCGATTGATGTACTGGGCTGCTCGATGATCTGGTGCGCAGATTGGGATGTGGGGCCCATTGATCCCACCCCCGCAGTTTGAGGACCCCAGGGCAGCAAATCCAGCCATTGTCATGTCAAGGTCTCCCAGATGGACAACCCTCTGTAGCAGGATGTAGTTGATGGCCCTCAAAACCTGCAGAAGGAGACAAACAAACACACAAAACAGAGAATGAGAGAGGAGGCACCTTAGCCCTTGGGAGGTGCCCACCATGCTCCCCTCCCCTCTCCACTCCAAAACCCCAGGAGCCACCTCCCATGAGGCTGCCCCCCCCAGCAGGGCTGTGTGAAGGCAGGATGGCACAAGCCCCCAGGGATGGGTCTTCACCCCTCTACTCCCACTCCACAGCCCCCAGTCCCTCTTTCCCAAGGTTTCCGCTTATGCAACACTCTCCCTACCCCTCTGCAGAGACTGCAGCCCAAGAGCTCCTTACCTCCATGAGGAGGGCCCTGATGGTGGTCTTTCCCATGCCGAACTGGTTGCCCACTGACCGGTAGCTGTCTAGGGTGGTGAGCTTCCAGAGGGTGATTGCCACCCACTTCTCCAGGGGGCTGCAGGTGAGTGTCTGGAGGGCGGGGGTAAGCTAGGCACATAGCTCCAAAAAGGTGTCCTTCTGCATGTGGAGATTTTGGAGCCACTGCTGGTTATCCCGCTGCTCCAGGACCAGCTGGTCCCACCAGTCCAAACTGGTCTCCAGCCTCCAAAAATACCTCTGCGCAGTGGGTTGCGGTTGCCAGAATGGAGCAGCTGCAGCCACGGAGAGGGTCCCCAGAATGAACTTGGGGTCCTGGTCATGCAGGACCAGGAAGGAAGCTGGCAGAAAGTGCTGCAAAAACTGCAGCATGGCCGTGTGGGGCCATCACATGCCCAGGGGCAGCTCCAGCTTCATGTCACACACAGGAAAAGAGCTGTGGCATCCCAAGAAAGAAGAGGGCAACCACAGCAGGCACTGTGAGAGCTTTGCTGTACCTCAAAGAAGTAGGCAAGCATGCAGCAGAAGTGGAGAAACAGCTGTCCAGGGGGGTCCCTTTAAGCGCATGTCTCTACAGGGCTCCCGCACCAGCACTCAGAGGCAACTGGTAACCTAAAGCCCTGGCTGAACTGGTTTCAAGTGACATTTTATGTGAGAGAACGTCCTATGAGTCTGGACACTCTCTTTCGCAAAAGTGCATCACTTTTTCGATGCACTTTTGTGTGTGGATGTGCTCTTTCACAACAAGTTTTTTTGGAAGATCTGTTCCGAAAAAAGCTTCTTGTGCAAAAAGCTTGCAGTGTAGATGTAGCCTCAGGTAGCAATGAGGATTTAATTCTAAAGCAAATGTTAGGAAAAGAACAGAATCCAGGATTGAGCAATATTGTAAGCAATTTTATTCCTACATAGATATAAACAATATGGGTTTGGAATTTCTTTCCCGTGTATGAGATGGCACAAAACAATTCTAAATGTATCCATTCAATATAACAAGGCCCAATCATAGATCATGTAGACTGGAAATGAATTTTGAAATGCCATGTGGGCCTAACCCATATTTTCCATAGATCTTGTTGTTAAATGGTTTATGCTTTCCACAAGTAAATTCTGAATGTAGGAAAGTTTTGCTCACTAGCACAGTCATGCCATTAAATAAAAATATCAAGATTGAAAGAAGAAGTTACTCACCCTGTGTAGTAACGATGGTTCTTCGAGATGTGTCCCCGTGGGTGCTCCACTCAAGGTGTCGGGTCCCGTCCCGGCGCCGCTGGTCGGAAATTTCCATAGCCGTAGCTGGGCCGCGCATGCGCGAGCGCAGTGCGCGGCGTTCACGCCTTTGCAACGGTCCGGCCCCCCCCTCCCCCCGTCAGTTCCTCTCACCGCTCGGTCCCTGAAAGACAAAGCAGAAAGACCCGGAGCGGGGAGGAGGGTGGGGCGTGGAGCACCCACGGGGACACATCTCGAAGAACCATCGTTACTACACAGGGTGAGTAACTTCTTCTTCTTCGAGTGGTCCCCGTGGGTGCTCCACTCAAGGTGAGTACAAAGCAGTAACCCAGAATGCGCTCCGGGTCAGTTATTTTCTACCGTGGATAGAACCACAGAGGCCACCGCGGCATCTGAAGCCCACCTCCTAGTTATGGCATAATGACGCGCAAAAGCTACACTAGAGGCCCAGGTAGCTGCGCGGCAGATATCCGCAAGGGGAACTCCCCTTGCAAAGGCAGTGGAAGTCGCTACTGCTCGCGTAGAGTGAGCCTGAGGTAAAGAAGGGGAAGAGGTTTGTTCCTAATCGAATGGCACTTTGTAATACAAAGAGTAATTAGTTTTGCAATGCGCTGAGTGGAAAGTACTTTGCCCTTTGATCTCTGTGCCGAAGATACCAACAGCCTGTCCGTGCGCCGCCATTGGCGTGTTCTGTCTATATAGAAAGGAAGCGCACATCGGACATCGAGGGTGTGGAACAGAGCATCCTTACTCGAGGAATGAGGCTTGGGGTAAAAAGCTGAGAGGACAATAGGCTCGTTAATGTGAAAAGAAGAACAGACTTTGGGAATAAAGTCCGGATGTAATCGTAGCGTTACTGTGTCTTTGGAAAAAACCGTAAAAGGAGGGCTTGCCATCAACGCCCCCAGTTCACCCGCCCTTCTTGCTGATGTAATTGCAAGCAGAAAAACTGTTTTCATAGTTAGCATATGTAAAGAGACCGATGCCAAGGGCTCAAAGGGGGGGTACATAATGGTATCCAACACTAAATCGAGATTCCAAGAAGGGGAAAGCGCCCTTCGTGGTGGATATAAATTCAGGAGCCCCTTTAAGAACCTCTTTTTAATTACATGAGAGAAGAGCGAGGAACCTTCTACTGGGTGGTGGAAGGCACTGATAGCTGCCAAGTGCACCTTTAAGGATGATAGTGCAAGTCCCGAATTCCGTAGATGAAGGATGTAATCCAAAACATGCTGTAGAGGAGATGAGAGAGGGTGTATGTCATTCTGGAGGCACCAGTTAGAAAATCTCTGCCACTTTAAGAGGTAAGTGTTCCGCGTAGACTCTTTCCTACTGTGTAGAAGTATTGCCTTGACCTGTTCAGAACACAGGTTTTCATCCCCTTTTAACCACTGAGGAGCCATGCCGTCAGATGCAATGCCTGAAGTCTGGGGTGCAACAGCGTGCCTTGTTCCTGAGAAAGGAGATCCTAGTGGAGAGGAGGAGGGTAAGGTGGTTGAATTGACATTCTGTGTAAAAATGGATACCAGGCTTGCCTGGGCCATGCTGGTGCTAGCAAAATGACAGTCGTCGCTTCTGCTCTGATTTTTTCCAGTGTTCTGGAGATGAGGGCCGTTGGAGGAAACGCATACAGAAGTGCCTTCTTCCATCTGATCAGAAGCGCATCGCCGAGGGAGCCCTTGCCGAGCCCTGTTCTGGAGCAATATAGGCGACACTTCTTGTTGTTGGACGTTGCGAATAGGTCTACCAGGGGAATACCCCATCTGCGAAATATCGCACGAAGTACATCTGTCCTTATTTCCCACTCGTGGTCCGTGGGAAATTGTCTGCTGAGGGAATCGCAATTACATTGGCAGTGCCAGGTAAATATGATGCTGTTATGATTACGCTGTTCTGTATGCACCAATTTCAACACCACACCGCTTTGGCGCATAGGAAGCGTGATCGTGCTCCTCCCTGTCTGTTCACGTAATACATTGCTGCTACATTGTCCGTCAGTATCCTTACTGTAAGACCTTTGATATGCGGGAGAAAATGTTTGCATGCATAGAAGATTGCCCGGAGTTCCAACCAATTGATGTGCAGATGCCTCTCGCTGAGAGACCATTTGCCCTGGATTCGTTCGTTGTCCATGTGGGCCCACCAGCCGATGAGTGAGGCATCTGATGTTATCTGTACCGATGGTTGTTGTCGGTGGAATGGAACTCCCGGCAGAAGGTTTTGTGCCTTCGTCCACCACTGCAGAGATCTCTGAACATGTGAAGGTAGCCATATTACCTTGTGAATGTCGTGCCTCATGGGAACATAAACCGTGGACAGCCAATGTTGGAGGCTCCTCAGGTGGAGCCGCGCATGAGGAACTACAACGGTGGCCGCCGCCATATGACCCAGGAGACGAAGGCAATTGTGTACCGAGACACTCACATTGCCGGTGAGTATGGTAATGAGATCTTTGATCGCTTGAAATCTTTCCTGAGGTAAGTAAGCTCTCGCTGTGCGCGAATCGAGGTTTATCCCTATAAACTTTATGGATTGCGTCGGAATAAGTGTTGATTTCTGCTTGTTCAGGAGGAGACCGAGTGATTCGAATGTTTGTTCGACCGTCGCCACCATCTGCGACGCCTCTCGCTCCGTGGAACCTTTTATTAAGCAGTCGTCCAGGTATGGGTATATTATCACCTGTAACTGACGTAGATGAGCTGCTACGACAGCCAGGGTTTTCGAAAAAGCTCTGGGAGCTGAAGCAAGACCGAATGGTAGAACCCGATACTGAAAATGATCGTGGCCTATCACAAATCGCAGAAAACATCTGTGAGCGGGATGAATTGTGATGTGAAAATACGCATCTTGTAAATCGAGGGCAGCGAACCAATCGTTGTGATTGAGGGATGGGATTATGGAATTCAGGGTCACCATTTTGAAGCACTGCCTGCGGAGATAACGATTCAGACAGCGTAGATCGAGAATGAGTCTCCAGCCCCCCGTTTTCTTTTCCGTTAGGAAGTATCTGGAATACTTCCCTCTTCCCTTGAACTGATCCGGGACCCTCTCTATCGCCCCGATAGCAAGGAGACGATGAACTTCCTGTCGCAAGAGGTTTTCGTGAGATGGGTCCCTGAAAAGGGACGGGGAAGGTGGGGTGGTGAGAGGGATGGAAACGAAAGGATGGTGAAGCCGATATTTATGACTTCCAGTACCCATTTGTCTGATGTTATTTTGACCCATTGGTGATAGTAAGGTCGTAAGCAATGGTGGAAAATGGGTTTTGCGTGTACAGCAACGATTGGTAGCATCTGCTTTCCCCCGACAAGGGAGTCAAACTTGCTGTTTTGAGGCGGGCGTGCCCGCTACTCTAGGTGGTGGTGGATGCCTTCGCTGAGGCCGTTGTCTAGGTCGGGACTGGTCGAACGGGCGATTTTGCTGCCTCCGAGGCTGATAATCATACCGTCTTTGATACGGGAAATAACGACGGCGGCGGAATGGTGGTACATACATCCCCAGCATGCGAAGTGTTGTTCTTGAATCTTTGCCGGTATGAAGTACCTCATCTGTCTTTTCCGCAAATAATTTTACCCTGTCAAACGGAAGGTCTTCTACCTTGGAGTGTAGCTCCCTGGGCACCGCCACTGTGGCAAGCCAGGATGAGCGTCTCATAGACACTGCTGTTGCCACTCCCCGAGCCGCTGTGTCCGCTATATCCATAGCTATCTGAAGATTAGCCTTTGAACATGCATAGCCTTCCTTGAGGATCGATCGTAACAGCTCTTTATCAGCGTCCGATGATCTTTGGGACAGCTCTGTAAGCTTTGCGATACTATTGAAACTATGATTCACCAACAGGGCTGTGTAATTCGCTATGCGAAGGAGCAATGTGGCCGATGTATAAACTTTACAGCCAAATATATCTAATTTCTTTGCCTCCTTATCGGCCCCCACATTTTTCAGCTGTGGGTTCTTAGCCCTTTGGAGAGCTGCGTCAACGACCAAGGAGTTTGGCTGAGGGTGAGTAAAAAGGAATTCTGAGTCTTTAGATGCCACAAAATAACGCTTTTCCGCTGGTTTCAAAGTCGGAGGAGTCGAAGCCGGGGTATGCCAAATTTCTGCTGCTGATTGGAGGATTGCCTCATCCATAGGGAGAGCAACCTTAGATTGTTGTTTAGGATGTAAATTTCTCCAGAGCTTAAATTGTTTCGTCGGAATATCTGATAGCTGGACGTCCTGAGACTGGGCTACCCTCCTAAAAAGATCCTGAAATTCTTTTGTGTCGTCCGGAGGAGAGGAATCCCCTTCAAACACTGCATCATCTGGAGAGGATGATGAAATATCTTTTGGAGATACAGTCCGTAGTTGATCATCCGTATCCGAGATCTGTCCCTCCTCAGGCTCCGATAGGTGAGCTGAAGGTAAAGGGTTCTCCGGACGAGGTGTCGCCCTCTGCCAGTCTTGAATTGGAGGTGACTGTCGTGCTTCATGAGGAGTGTGGCAGCAGCACAGATGAGAACGAGAGTGAGGTCTCCCGTATTCAGAGGATGATCGGTGACTCCTATAATCAAAGTGCTCAGGGGATGATCGCCGCGAGGAATATCTGCTAACATACCCCCTATGATAAGATCTAGGAGGGGAGTAGCTTGGTGAGCGAGATCTATATGATGATCCCCGATGATAATAGGGATACCGTTCGCGATGAGCAGAATGACGAGACCTTGATCTCCATCGCGGGGAAGGCATTGTTTGGCTGTGAGACGCCGAGAAATCTCTGACCCTCGCTGAATGACAGGGTGAAAATGAAGGTTCAGGTGATGGTGAAATCGAATGTCTCGGTATTGACTTCCTAGCAGCCTTTGTCGGGACTGTAGAGGCAGGAGCAGCCTCCCTCCCTTCTACCGATAAGGAACAGATGGTGGGGGGAGGAAATTGAGCCTCCGTCATGTGTACAGCGTTGTCATGCTGCTGTACTGGAATCCTGCACGGCAACGCAGCCAGCTCCCTGTCCACTGCGACTGACAAAGGAGCGTGATTCGCCGGTGCCGACTCGGCACGGTGGGGGACGCTCTGTCGTCGGGCCCATTCATGTTGCTCCCTGGTGCCGTCTGCCAATGCCGAGTCCGGTGCTGACTGCGGCGCCGGCTTGTCTTGGCTTATGGGAGCCGCTTGCGGTGCCGCTAGAGTTTGCGGCTGCGCAGACAGTAGCGGCTCCAGCACCTGTGGCGGTGCCGATCGCTCTCCGTGAGCCGGGCTCTCAGCGGGGTGCAGAGCCGGTGCCGATAACGAGAGGCTTGGAGGTGCCGGCATTACCGACTGCGCCTGGTGTGACCTTCCTGGTTGTCTCGCCGGCCCGGACGTACCAGGCTTGTGTCCCTGACCAACCCGGGACAGTGAAGCAGGCGGAAGAGAGTGCGTAGGAGAGGCTCTCTTCTTCTTTGACACCATTACCGCAGGCGATTTTGATCTCTTTTTCTGCCCTGCAAAAGGCTCTGAGACCTGGTCCTCAGAAGGCTGTAAAGCCTTATCACACAAGAGCAGTTTTAACCGCATGTCTCTTTCTCTGCGTGCCCTCGGTGTCAATTTTGCGCAATGGGCGCATTTTTTTGGCACATGCGATTCCCCTAAGCACCTCACACAGGCTTCGTGCCCGTCAGATGCAGGCATGGCTTCTTTACAGTGAGCACACCGTTTAAACCCCGGTGACCCGGGCATAATGCTCGCTCAGCGTAACTATATACAAGTAATCCCCTAAAACTAAAATTAGTAACTATAGAAAAAAAATTTTTTTTTAACCTTAAGTAGCACCTAACTATATTAACCAAAGTTGACTATCTATAATTCTTTCTTCTTCTTTTTTTTCTTTTTTTTTTTTTTAAAAAGAAACGGCTTCTCTCTGAGGAGACAAACGGTGCTCCGCCAGCAACCACGGGCGGTTGAGAGGAACTGACGAGGGGGGAGCCGGACCATTGCAAAGCGCGAACGCCGTGCGCTGTGCTCGCACATGCGCGGTCCGGCCCGGCTACGGCTATGGATATTTCCGACCAGCAGCGCCGGGACGGGACCCGACACCTTGAGTGAAGCACCCACGGGGACCACTCGAAGAAGAAGATAAAATTACATCCATAGTTAACAGAGATGGTTCCGATCCAGAACCAGACACTAATACAAACTCTTCCTTTCATGACTGATTTCCAATTCTGCCTACTGTTGAAAAAGGGGCCAGCTGTGAAGTTAGGAACAGGATGTGTGATACCTCATGCCTCTGATACCTGGTATGCTGATCATGCCACTGATACCTGTCTTCCTGCTCTGTGGGGCTCTCCACTACTCTGTCCTGTTGGATCAGACCCTCTGGTCTTCCCCAGACAAGGCACAGGTACAGCCCCCCTGAAGAGCAGCACAGACACTGAACCAGTTCAGTTCTGGGATGACTCAGTTCTAAGGGCTCAACACCCAGGACACCAACCCACAAATGGGACCAAACCCCCAAATAAATCCATCTTGCTCTGTGAAAAAGTGTTACACAAAAAAGCTTATAGGCTTCATCTACACTGCCGGTTTTGCTGGCAGTGAGTATGCAAATGAGGCATGGATTAGCATACCACCACACCTTGTTTGCATAATTTATGTACGCTGTTTTTGCGCAAAGGGTTTTTGTGGAAAAAAGTAGTGTGCACGGGTTTTTTTTGGTGCAAAAGCCCCGTTTTCCACAAGATCCTTATGCCTCTGTGGTATGCTAATCCATGCCTCATTTGCATACTCACTGCCAGCAAAACTGGCAGTGTAGATGAAGCCATAAGGTCCTTCTACATTATCAATGGAAGAGAGAGATGCACCATGGTTGCTTCTCTCCCCAGGTAAGAATTATTTACACTGGGCTTTATAATAAACAAAAGTGTTTTTATTAAGTACAAAAAGTAGGATTTAAGTGACTGAAAGTGAAAACTGTCAGATCAAAGTAAATTGCTAAATTAAAATGAACAAAAACACCTAGCTAGTTCCAATCCTCTAAGAAACGTGTTAAATGGAAAACCAGAGTTGATTTTTACTCTGACTTGGCTCTATATCTTCTGCAAAGTTCTTTGTTGACAGATATCCTTTTAGGATGGGCCAGACGGTTTCAAAAAGACAGCTGAAGACAAAAACTGATTGCTCCTCATTGCTTAAATAGACTTTCCCCGGGAGGGAACCCTTTGTTTGGCATTCCCTATCCCCATGGAAAAAAACAGAATCATAGAACTGGAAGGGACCTCGAGAGGTCATTGAGTCCAGTCTCCTGCCCTCATGGCAGGACCAAACACTGTCTAGAGCATCCCTGAGAGATGTCTGTCTAACCTGCTCTTAAATATCTCCAGTAAGAGAGATTCCACAATCCTCCTATGTAATTTATTCCAGTGTTTTTCCTAATGTCCAACTTAAACCTCCCTTGCTGCAATTTAAGTCCATTGCTTCTTGTCCTATCATCAGAGAAGAAGAAGAACAATTTTTCTCCCTCGTGACACTCTTTTAGATACTTGAAAACCGCTATCATGTCCCCTTTCAGCCTTTTATTTTCTAAACTAAACAAGTCCAATTCTTTCAGTCTTTCTTCATAGGTCATGTTCTCTAGACCTTTAATCATTCTTTTTGCTCTTCGCTGGAACTTCTTCAATTTCTCCACATTCTCTTGAAATGTGGTGCTCAGAACTGCACATAATACTCCAGTTGAGGTCTAATCAGCACAGAGAAGAATGGAAGAATGTCTTTCTCACAACACTCCTGTTAATACATCCCAGGATCATGTTTGCTCTTTTTGCAACAGTGTCAAACTGTTGACTCATATTTAGCTTGTGGTCCATTATGACCTCTAGATCCCTTTCTGCAGTACTCTATCCTAGACAGTCACTTCCCATTCTGTATGTGTGAAACTGATTGTTCCTTCCTAAGTGGAGTACTTTGTATTTGTATTTATTAAACTTCATCCTATTTACCTCAGACCATTTCTCTAGTTTGTCCAGATCATTTTGAATGCCAGGTTCAAGATGGATTCCAATACTAGGTGGCATGAGCACATGTTTTAACCACAGTTTACAGATCAAACAAGACCATTCACAAGTTGTCTGAAAACTGAGGGTACGTCTACAGTGCATGGGTATTTTGGGATACCTCTGGTATCCCGAAATAGCTATCCCTGTGTCTACACAAGCCATCCGTTATTTTGAAATATTTTTTGAAATAACGGTGTGCTATTTCGCTATCCTGGTAAACCTTATTGCACAAGGGATAAGGGATGGCTCAAAATAGCACGTTATTTCGAAGTTTGGCACTGTGTTTGGCACCAAATTTCCAAATAAGCTGTTTCAAAATAGAGCAAATTGCTTATCTTATTTCGAGTTTAGGGTGCTTCCCTCGTCATTAAATACCTGAAGCATTATTAATGGTTCTCATTAACACATTTAGAACTATAAACAGATTCACACTTCATATTTCTAACTTCACACACAAGAATGATATATGCACAAATAAAATATACAGATTCAGCAGATTCTAACTGTAAAACTGAAATGTTACATGATCTGTTTTGCATAAAGCATCTTCAATTTATGCATATTCATATTCATAAGCCAATTTTCATAAAGCATGGGTGCCATCACATGTAGGACCAAGCATCCCAAAGTTCAGGGGTGTTTGCATCTGGGTTTCTACTTTGGGCCCAACTCTAATACATCCACTAGAATCATTAAATATTTAGCTTATATAAAAAAAATAAAGGCCTGATTCTTCTCAGAGGGTACGTCTACACTAGCCCCCTAGTTCGAACTAGGGAGGCTAATGAGGGTGACCGAAATTGCTAATGAAGCATATTAACATATTTATTCATTAGCATATTTCGGGCCGGTCGCCATTTTGGAAACTGCCTAGCTCTAAGTAACTGCCCGCGTCTATACGCAGCAGAAAAGTGGGATTCCGAGATAAACCCCTTAGTTCGAATTAACTGTTAAACCTCATTCCATGAGGAGTAACAGTTAATTCGAACTAAGGGGTTTATCTCGGAATTCTGCTTCTCTGCCACGTATAGACGCAGGCAGTTACTTCGGGCTTGTCAGTTTCCAAAATGGTGACTGGCCGGGAATACGCTAATCAAGCATGGGATATTTAAATCCCGCACTTCATTAGCAATTTCGGTCACCCTCATTAGCCTCCCTAGTTCGAACTAGGGGGCTAGTGTAGACGTACTCTTAGTTACTTCAGCTATGCACCTATAAGCTGGCTGTACCAACAACAAAGGATGAACCAAAGGTGTGGCTCCCCAAATACAATTTACCTAAGGGAATGCAAGAGGATTGGCATATAGCTAGTTACACTGGCCCTACCCATCTGGCAATCCCTCAGGGTATGTCTACACTACAGCGCTAGTTCGAACTAACTTAGTTCGAATTAGTTAATTCGAACTAAGCTAGTTCGAACTAACGCGTCTAGAACTAAAAACTAGTTCGAACTAGCGTTTTGCTAGTTCGAACTAGCAAGTCCACATTGAGTGGACTCTGAACAGGGCTTAAGGATGGCCGGAAGCAGTGCCGGCAGGGCATAAAAGGAGGACTTAGAGCATGGAGATGCTGTCTCAGGCTAGCCGAGGGCTGCGCTTAAAGGGTCCCGACCCCCACCCCGGACACACAGTTCTAAGGGGTGCCCCGCTTGCAAAGAAGTTCTGGCTTGGAGTGCCCTGAGTGCCCACACTGGGCACATCACACCACTCGGCCATCAGCCCGGCTGCACTAGCCGCAGGCTGCCATCTGGGGAGAGGGAGTAATTGGGGGGCTGCAGGAGAGCTTCCACCCCCAGAAGCCCGCAGAGCCAGCCCAGTCCTCCCCATCGGGGGCTCGTACCCCATTCCTCCCTCACCTCCTTCCACTTACCCTTCCTTAGCCCCCCTTCTTATTGATGTACAAAATAAAGATAACGTTTCTTCCAACATTGACTCTGTCTTTATTGAAAAAAAACTGGGGGAGACTGGGAAAAGGAGGTGGGAGAGGGGAAGAGAAAGGCTGGGAGAGGGGAGGGCAACTAACATGATCAGGGGTTGGGAACAGGTCCCATATGAAGAGAGGCTACAGAGACTGGGACTTCTCAGCTTAGAAAAGAGGAGACGGAGGGGGGACAGGATAGAGGGCTCTAAAAGCAGGAGTTGGGTGGAGAGGGTGCATACAGAAAAGCTCTTCATTAGTTCCCATAAAGAAGGACTAGAGGACACCAAAGGAAAGGAATGGGTAGCAGGCTTCAAACTAGTAAGAGAAAGTTGTTCTTCTTCACAAAGCAAATAGTTAACCTGTGGAACTCCTTGCTGCAGGAGGCTGTGAAGGCTACAACTAGAACAGAGTTTAAAGGGAAGTGAGATCAAGTCATGGAGGTTGGGTCCATGGAGTCCTATTAGCCAGAGGGTAGGAGTGGTGTCCCTGCCCAAAGTTTGTGGAAGGCTGGAGAGGGATGGCACGAGACAAATGGCTTGGTCATTGTCTTCGGTCCATCCCCTCCAGGGTCCCTAGGGTTGGCCGCTGTTGGCAGACAGGCTACTGGGCTAGATGGACCTTTGGTCTGACCCAGTACGGCCATTGTAAGCTCAGGGCTCAGGGTCGGGGGTCTCAGTGGACCCCCTTGATTTTCATGCACACCTGGTCCTGGGTGGCCAGGCTGGCAGCTCTCCTGCCCTAGACGGCCACTTTCCTGTGCCTAGTGAGGAGATCGTGGACGAGGTCCACGATGTCCGCACTAGCCCAGGAAGGTGCCCGCCTCTTGCGGTCCAGGGCAAGCTCCCGGGAGCCGCCAGCCTGGTCCCGGCAAGAGGGGGTGGGCTGGGGGGCATCGGGTGGGTGGCTCTGTGCCGTGCCAGGTGCAGGGTCTGCTAGCTGGGTGCTGGCAGGCTTGCACCTGGCACGGGCACCGTAGCCAGCCCGTGCCCCTTTAAGGGGTCCGGGGCCGGGAGGGGGGCATAGAGTTTCCCTGGTGTTGGCCAGAGTGGCCACCAGGGAAACCTGGGGAGGGCTAGCCTCCCACTAGTTCGAACTAAAGGGCTACACAGCCCTTAGTTCGAACTAGCTAGTTCGAACTAGGCGTTAGTCCTCGTAAAATGAGGTTTACCTAGTTCGAACTAAGCGCTCCGCTAGTTCGATTCAAATTCGAACTAGCGGAGCGCTAGTGTAGCGCCTATTAAAGTTAGTTCGAACTAACGTCCGTTAGTTCGAACTAACTTTGTAGTGTAGACATACCCTCAGTCTGGACCAGTACCAGACAATATTGGTGGGGGCCAAAATCTGGCCTAGAGCTACTGTTCATGCTCCTTAGAATTTTGGTATCATCATAGTTTGTTGGCTGAATATTTAAATTGTATTTACAAATACATACCTTTAACCTAGTTGAATCCTCCCCGGAGGCTACATCTCGACTGCATTGCTTTTCCAGGATACCAGAAGTATCCTGAAAAAGCAATGCCGTGTGCAAGGAATGTGTCCACTTTTCCGAAAAACTTTTTTTTTGAAAAAGCAGACGTGCTCTTTTGCCATCCCTGTAAACCTCATTCTACAAGGCATAAGGGATGTGTCCAAAAAGCATTTTTTTCCCCTAAATTTGGTGCCATGTAGACATGCCAAATTTCAGAAAAGCCTCTTTCAATAGTAAATCAGAAAAAGATACACAATTTGTGTACCACAAATTGTGTATCTTTTTCTGATTTAACTCTGCAGTCTAGATGTAGCCTGGGATGTACTATAGCTAATGAAGATTAACTAAGCACAAGGAGAAGGGAGTATACACAGAGAGGAGGACAAAAACAAGTGTACAGGAAAGCAAATGTCCCTTATTTTTTCCCTACCAAAAAATAGGGAAAGAGATGCTGATCTCAGTAGAGTTGAAGGCACTTAGCACTTAGGAAGTGACCAACAATTTGCAGGATCCAATGTTGTATTCTTTGATAAGATGTTACAAACCTCTCCTTAGGGTTGAACCTTATAATGTCATGTTTCCTTCCCTTCCCATTTTGGTCAACTTATGCTACAAATCAAATTTAAAAATCTAGAGATAGCCACAGAAACCCGTTTGCTAGGGAGCAGAAACTCTGCAAAACATAGATAGGAAGTAGGATAGTTCCAAAGACATTCACCACAAACTATCTCAAAGTTGTTCAGTCCCATCAACATCGATTCCTAGATTTCCTCAAGGAGAAAAGTAGAAAAATATATTTTGACACAGATGCTGAAAGTCCCTGCAGATGGTATTAAAGAGAATAGTTACATAGTGTCAGTTACACTTAACCCTTCTATTTAATCATGTTCGCTTGTTCTGTGCAGTATTTATTTTCATCACTGAATACATTAGCTTAAAAGTTCAATAGTAGGTGCAGTCGGCATGTGACTGGTTCCATTGCAGTTAAGTAAGTTAAGTAGTACTTTGATGGATGGCGGCCTAATTATGTACTTGGCTTTTGAATTTTAGACATCAAGGTTTGAAGGTTTTGGCTTTAGAGAACTAAGCGAAGTAAAATTGGTTATTTCAACTAAGATGTAGTCTCTGTAGCAAAACAAAGATTTGCCATGCAAGTACAGTAGCACCATATAGATATCCTGGACCATGTCCTATTCCAACTGAAAGCTGATGAGAGTTCTGCCATTGGCTTTAATAGGACTGGGATTAGGCCCCTTGTTGCTAGTCTCAGAAAAGAGGTCTGGTATTGAAAAGGCTTGTAGGAGGAGTAAGCCATGGTTGGTGGCCCTGAACTGGTTTCTCATTCCTGTGGGTTGTCCTTCTATGTCTGAATTGAGTCATCAGGGCAAGCTGTTGTCTGCTGTTGTTATCTAGGCTGTACCTGTCCCCAGGGAAAGAAAATGCTTCAGTTTCCAATGCTGACAATCAGGCACCTTTTACTCAGCATGCAATTGTTCTAAAATGTTTCATTTTAAAAAATGAGGAAAGAAAAGTTTCCCTAATTACTGCATTTTGTTCTCAAAACTGTCAACTGACCCATCACACTGTGCTGAGTCATGTGAAGTTGCACAAGTCACATCACATTATATAATCTAGTGGGTATAAGGCACTACACATCTGTCATATTAGCCAAGTGAATAGTGCAGAGAGAGGCATTTTAAAAAGTGCAGAACCCATAAATCATTCCTGATAACTGACTGCACCCCAGTACATCCATGGCCAATGAGTGTAAGCAAAACTCAATGGATTCCTGAAGGCATGTGGCTAATGTACGGAGCAAAACAGAAGCAGGTACAGACAGTTTCCATGTTTGATTCTGATTTATGACCTAACAATATGAAATGCTAAGAGCCAGTCAAGAAGTTATAAGCATCTCTACTGACTTCTATCAGTAAAGTTCCACAACCTGCAGGATTGGTTCATAACTAAAAACTGATCAGATTCTCTGCTGAAGCTAAGGCTCTAGAGGCACTTTCATTAGCACGTAATTTGCAGACATATGATTCTGTGGTACTTTTTGGCCATTTTATGTTTTTGTAATTGATAACTCAAGAAATGGTTTTAATTTTTTAAATTTAGACTTGCCATGAATTTAGTCCTCAGTGAGGATAAAGGCCTTGATATGTTAAGACAAATTAGAATTACATTTTAGAATTAAAGATGATATAGTGGAGCCTACAAAAGAGACTACTTTATTCGGCAGCCCCGTTATTCCTTGTGGGATGAGGTTTACCGGGGCTGCTGACAAAGGGCTTTGATGTCGGCAGGGGAGCGTCCAGACTAGCGTGGTGAGCGGACAAAGAGCTGATTAGCTGTTTGTCGGCTCAGCGCGGCAGCCATGTAAATTTAAATGAAGCCGCGATCATTTAAATCGCAGCTTCATTTGCCTTTGCCAAAACAACAAATCTACATGGCTCCGTCGACGGAGCCATGTAGTTTAGACGTACCCTCACTGTCCTTTCACCAACTAGCTAATGTTTGCCCTTAGCTAGTGAAATCAGTGAGAGTGGAGAATGCTTAGATTGTCACTCCATCAAGTCGTTAGACTCCCCAATGCAAGGATTTGTCTTTTTAAAAGGGCCAGGCACATCAGGATTGCATCAGAAATAATACAAATGAATTTGGAGATATGCTTGTTAGAAAAGGAAAGATAATGTTTTTAAAATGGCATCTATTTTTGTACATACGATTGTGTATTCTTGTTAACTGCAACTGCAAAAGAATGAAATCAACTCTGAGCACAAACTGTAACAGATGACTAATAACTTAATTTGCATGCAGTCAGGTCAGTAGATTTCTAAATACTCTGGTGTTTCCCTACAGCTGACTGCTTCAATCTGAAGGTGCAAAATTGCAGGCATATGTGTAGACACCAGCCTGAGATCCCTTCAAATATCTGATTCAACATTAATATTTTTCACTTCTGAGATGCTTTAAAATAATTAATCTAGTATCACAGGAACAGGAAGACGTGATAACTTGGTCAAAGAGGGCACTATTTAAAAAGCAGTGACTGAGATTTATCCATGCACAATGAGAAAAGACTAGACTCCTAAGCATTTTGCAAACCCTAGGAAGAGGCAGGTTGAGGCAGGATCTTTGCAATCCAAGCCTCTGGTCAGCAAAGTCAAAATGGATCAGAGTCAGACTTGCAATAGACTGTATAGATCAAGAACCTATGTTTTAAAGAAGGGCAATTCTGAAAAGTCAGGGCCAAGTTTATTTTCAAGGGATATCATGCCCACAGTATTTTACTATGGTACAAAATAAATGCAATCTATAAATACAGATTTTAGATTGTGTCTGTCTGTGAGTCCATTGTTCAAGAATTCCTCCTAAATTATAAGAGCTAGGACCACTAAATTTGGTATGAACTTCCTCTTCTCCTAACTTAAAAGCATGGTCAGGGTTTGGTTGTGCTACGACAACCGGAAGCCCGAGGAAAAGTACTGTTTTCCATAACATGCAAAGGGAGGGGCTGCTGTTCAGAAGATGCGATATGAAAGTGATCATGGGGGGCAGCGAGCCCACCGGGGATAGCTATCCTGCAGAGTGTCCACTGGAGGCAGCGGTACCACCAAAGGAGTGGCCAGCAGGGCTGGGTCTCTGCCATCTTGCCTGCCAGCACACCAAGTAAGTAGCTCGCCTGCCACAAACCCTTCCACCCCACCCTCGGCCTTGTCCAGAGCACCAGAGGGGTGGGGGAGTAAAAAGGCCCCTGGTGGCTTGTGGGTTGACTGGGTTGAGAAAAAAGGCCCTGGCAGCTAGGGGAGCTAGGGTTGCCAGGTGTCTGGTTTTGAACAGGACAGTCCAGTATTTGAGCTTTCTGTTCAGGAAAAAAATTGAGAAAATATAAATGACCGGTGTTTTCTAAATAAGATGAAATGTAGATTGTGATGTAATGTCAAGTGTGTCCAGTATTTTTGTTGAAACCATCTGGCAACCCTAAGAGGAGCTAGGGGGAGAAAAACACCCCTGGCAGCCAGGACAGGGCTGGGGGGGGGGGGGGGGGGAGAAAAAATGCTCTTAGCAGCTGGGAGAAGGGATCGGGGGGGAGAGAAAACATCCCTAGTGGCCAGGGAGCTGGAGGAGCCTGTACTGCCCTGAGCCCCTTTTCACTCGCCAACCCTCACTTTCGCACCCCCCCCAACCTCCTGCACCCCTCTTACATTCCTGAGGGCCTGCCCTGAGTCCTGCACCACCTGCCCCCTGCCTTGAAGGACTCAGGCAATGCTGGGTATGTCTGCTAGTTGTCTTATAGCAGTGGTCCCCAACCTTTCAGGGCTTCTGGGTGCCCGGGGACAGGACCGCTCATGCACCACGTGGCCGGGGGCAGGGCCATTCATGAGCCGCACACCCAGGGCCAGCACCGTGCATGCGCCACACGCCTGCAGGCGGGTCCACCCATGCGCCATGTGCCCGGGGCTGGCACTGCGCATACGCCTTGCGCCGGGGGCAGGGCCGGCCCAGATCATTCGGCGGGCGCACATAAATGCCCCGGCGGGCACCATGGCACCCACGGGCACCGCGTTGGGGACCACTGTCTTATAGTGTGTGATCCTTTTCATGGAAGCTGCCTGAATGCAGGCTTTTCATTAAGTCAAATATTTCTTTGTAACTTCTTACTGGATATGAAGCACAGGATGCTAGGCACCAAAACAACGACATCCCTTAAAATACAGGACAGATGGTCACTTGAGGTGACATAGCTGATGGATACTTACTAGGGTGATCTTGATACCTCACTTGAAAGGGAGAGCAAAGTCCATGGAGATGATTATTGAGAGGGAGGGTCTCTTCGAGGAGCATATTAAGAGGAGTGCTGACTTAGGGGAGAGTATCAAAATGTTGATGAACTGGTTTATATTTACATTATGGTAGCATCTGGAAACCCCAATCAAGGATCAGATCTCATTGTGCTAGGCGCTCGACAGACAAGTAACAGTTCCTGCCACAGAGAGTTCACAATCTTAATTTCAAACAGGACACAACAACAAGGTGAAATAAACAAACAAGGTGGTACGGCAGAGTTTGGGAGGACTGGGTAGCAATAAAACAGAGTTTAGCAGAAGAGCAGAAGTCACGCCTTCTTGTTTGCCTAACTTTCACTGCACTTTGACACCATGGCACAAAAGTGGGTGACCTGAAGATGAGGGTCCTTCATGCTAAAATTTCTTGTCAGTCTTAGGACTCCTTTTATTACTCTCCTCATATATCACTTCATCTGTTTTTATTGTTAACAACACAACCATAAGTTAAAAACTGACTGCTGCACCAACTCTGATGCAAATTCTGAAAGATGAGGACTGGCAATCACCTGAATGCTGCAACACGTGGGAAATCTATACCTATAGATGCAACACTGTGAAATACTTTGGTCTGCAGTAAACTTTGATCACATGATCCAATACAGCTGCACTGAGTCATGTACTGGGGATTTCCCAACTGTAGAGTCACTCTCTCTCCCAAAACAAACCATAGTTAAAAACAATCCAGTCACTATGTAATCAGCTGTCATGTGACAATTGCATTTTTTTCTCCCAAAAGACTGAAACAACAGAGTCTGGATTCAAAAGGATTGTTGCTCAGCTAACTGCAGTTCCTGCTGGCTGCTCCTCTGATAATTATCACATGAACATGGTAGAAAGCATAAGTAGTCTTATGGCCTTTATATAGAAGAAATGGTTCCTACCTTCTCATTAGGGCAAAATATTTCTTTAGAGAAATGATCAATACATACATTTTAGGGAGCACAAAACATATGTGGAGGACCGTTAAATGAAGGACTGTTGTGTTTTAATTTTTTGGACGTTACAGTTTTGGGGTTTTTTGTTGGTTGGTGCTGCTGTTGTTAAATGCTTCTCTCCTTTCTCATTGCAAAGCAGGTTCACACAGTAGTGAGTAAAGGTAGCAAGTTATATGGGTCCATGCTGCCCAAGTACCAGGAATATTCCTGGCCCGGGGCAGAGCTCCAGCAAAGTTTGGGGCCAGGTCTCTCTCCCTCGCCTGTCACTTGCCCTGTGCACTTCCCTCCATATGTTTGCCAGACCCACTTGCTGCCCTGCACATTCTCCCCACCCCGTGAATTTCCACACCTGCCTGCTGCATCCAACCCAGACCTGCACTGAAGTGAAATGACTCCACTCCATTCATTTCAGCAATACTCTATGTTGTGTTAAGACAACATTCACTAAATCCATATTTCTCACTTACTTGGGCTGAGAATCAGAGCGTGGATTTTCATGTGCAAAAAAGTTCAATCAGAAGTGCAATAAAAGAGGAAAAGAGGATTTATAAGGGGGGGGAAGGACTTGTCTCTGCTCCCATTGATTCAATAGGTGCTCTGTCCTTCCATGGAGGCAAGATCTGGGCTCAAGTGTGCACAACAGCATGGAAGGGTTTTTAATTTTTAATTTATGATTACTTAACACCATTGATGGGTTTTTTTTCTGCAGCAATTGCTTGACTCTCAGTGTGGTGTAATAATGACATCCAGCCCTTCCATAAATAGCCATGTCATATGCTGCTTCTTCCTTGTTTTTTATATAAATAGACATTAAGATCAAATAAAGTGTCACAGTAAGTTGCTCATATGCAGTGGTTGCCTTGTGACTTATTTATAGACCAGCTGTGCTAAAACAATAGTGTCCAAGCCTACCAACCTCTACTCCTGGACAGATGGAAAAAGAAGTACTAATACTGCCTTGTGAACAGGATTACAGCCAATACAACACTTGTCTATAGAATACATTATTATCTCCCTACAAACAAATGGCAAGAGCAGGAAGAGGCCATGCCTTCCCCCTTCCCTGGATTTTTCTGCCAGATACAGAGCTGGTTCTGCCCACTTTGTACCTGCCCATCTCTCAAAAAGGTCATATGTCTTCCAGGACAAGCAGCAGGAGGATATATGCCTGTGCATTTCTACACTCCCTGGTTTCCCACTGCCATAAGGTTCATGAAGGCTATGACAGTGGGGGAAACAAGTCATGGAAGCATTAGGCCTATCCTAACTTGTATCACATACCACACTGGCTCCCAGCAGCCCCTAAATAGAGCAAGTGCAAGGCACCACATTACAGTAGGAATGAGTCCCCCCAAAGGATTGTTAGATAGACTGGACCAAGTTTATAGAGGTTTTAAAAATCTAAGAGGGCAATTTTTAATTATTCCCTATACCATTAAAACCCCTCTGGGTATGTCTACACTGCCACCCTAGTTTGAACTAGGGTGACTAATGTAGGCATTCGAAGTTGCAAATATCCCGGGCTTCATTTGCATCTTGCCGGGCACCGTCATTTTTAAATCCCCCTTAGTGTGGACTCCGTGCCCGCGGCTAAACGCGGCACGGAGTAGGTAGTTCAAATTAGGCTTTCTAATTTGAACTACCGGTGCACCTCGTTCCATGAGGAGTAACAGTAGTTCGAATTAGAGAGCCTAATTCGAACTACCTACTCCGGGCCACGTGTAGCCGTGGGCACGGAGTCCGCACTAAGGGGGATTTAAAAATGGTGGCGCCCGGCAAGATGCAAATGAAGCCCGGGATATTTAAATCCCGGGCTTCATTTGCAACTTCGAATGCCTACATTAGCCACCCTAGTTCAAACTAGGGTGGCAGTGTAGACATACCCTCTGACAGGATTTTGTTTTGCTCACTATATGCTCAATATGCATCTTGCTGTTCAGACCAAGTATGTAAAAATGAAAACATGTTAACATGTCCCATTTGGCTGAATAGGATCTTTATGTCCAAACCTTGTTTTCAAAAGCTGACTAACCACATAACTAGCAATCAGGATACTGAGGAGAAAAACACTTGAAACATCTGCAGCTTATAATCACACAATACCTTGCCTGAAGACTCACTGTGTTAAGGAATATGCACAGGCATGTCTCATCAGCTCTGAGTGAGGGAAACACACAGCAGCAGTGTCATCACATCAGATGAAACCATTGCACTAAATAAGAGCTTTACAGATTGAAAAGGCCTTTCGTCACTGTTTTTTTATAAGAGCAGTTTTACATCAATGTGTTTTAAACAACTATTTAATTTGTATTCGTTTATTAATCAACCTCCTAGGGAGACATAACACCTTTTGCTGCAATTTTAAAAGATCTCATAAACTAATCTGAGTCAGTCCAAGGTATTCCTTAGGCACTGCTGCTTCTTTAGATGGCATTCTTCCACATGAGTCAGTATGGGTATGTTACACTATGGGATAAGGTCCAATACGCAACTTCAGCTATGTCGATTAAGTAGCTGAAGTAGAAGTACCTTAACTCTTCTTTCAGTGCTGTCCACACTCCAGGAAGACGAAGGGAGAGCAGTCTCCCTTCAACTTCCCTTACTTCTCGTGGAAACAAGGACTACTGGCATCGACCCGAGTGCCCCTCTCAGTTTGAATTAGCATGTCTTCACTAGATCCACTAATTTGAACCCTGGAAGATCAATAGCAGCAGCTTCAATCTTCTTTGTAGTGTAGACATACCCTACTGGACTAAATTCTGCTGTTAGAAGAGCCCAGATTATAAACCCAGTGTCATTTGCAGCAGAGGTAGTGACCTGGCTAAGCTCCACTTTGGGTACTAACATTTTGCCAACCTAAAATGCTCATTGAAGCTCCAACTCATCACACTATTCCCTTGTTGATGGTGAGCATGTTACAGAGTACTGGTTGTTTGGAGAATGTAAAGAAACTCTTGCCTGATAGCAAATGCATCCAAGTGAATCCAAGCAGCTAAAGTTTTTACAAGTTTTTTTGGAGTATCTAAACATTGGTTGGACAAACACCTGCCTTAGCATGGAAAGGGCTGGACTGGAAGGCCTCCTGAGATTCCTTCCAGCCCCACACTTCTATGATTCTGTGTAGTATTCCTAATCCCAAATGCTGCTTAGTAGCTGGGACAGAGATGCAGGTATTTAGTGGGGGGGTGGGGGGTGGTGAAAAAGCCCAATCTGTATAAATACTTTGGAAAAGATTGTTGAGCACACTGGGATTTTGGACAAAAGATGCTATAGGAACATGAGTGCTGTACAGAATAATGTTATAGCTGTCTCTACAAGCAAGACATTACTACAGAACCACCCCAATGGCCTGATTCTGCAACTCTTACTCCTCCTACTGCAGTATCCCCCAGCTGCTGGCTAGACTGGCAGGGTATGCAGCCTGCACAGTACTGCAGTTGGCACTTGAATGAGGCCCTGATGAGCAACAGGCATCAACTGTAGTAGGTGAACCCTATTGTTATTAACATAACACATAGTTATGCATAGTTCTTTACACAAAAGTGAAAGATGCTTCCCCCAAGATGCTTGCTATCTAAATAAGACATAACACAGAAAAGGAAGATAACAAAGGACATGTTAAGTGTGGGTTAAGGGAAGGACAAGGGTTACGAAAAGAAGAAGTTGAGATGTGTTTTTCTACACATACATCTCCTGAGTTCCTTTTTAAAAAATAACTTACTAAAAGTACAAATGAAATCAGAGGTGGAAATCTAATTGAAAGTGGTGGATTTTGAAGAGGGATTTGAATGGAAAGAAGAGACTAAGGATGCCTGATGCTCCGGATCAGGAAAGACTTTCCAAATGGATGGAGATGCATGAGAAAAGGCATGGAGACAAGAGAGTAACAAGATACATCAATGGCTATACCCTGTATCCCAGTGTCAGCCGATGGTCAGGGCAGTGTGTGGTGTGTGTGTGTGTGTGTGTGTGTGTGTGTGTGTTATACACCCGAGTCTTCAACTGCTAGGACCGAGGTCCCTTTGCAGCGGGTAGCCAGAGACTGACGGGTGCCCCAAAAGTTTGCAGGAAGAGCTTTTACATCCATGTCTTTAGCTGCTAGGACCGGGGTCCCTTCGCAGCATTCCACGAGGTGTACAGCTAGTTCGGATTAGAAGCCTAATCCGAACTAGCTAGTCCGTGCCGCGTGTAGCCGCGCGGCACGGGGTCCGAACTAGCCGGCATTTAAAAATGGCGCCGGCCGGCTTCATGCAAATGAAGCCCGGGAAATTCAAATCCCGGGCTTCATTTGCAACTGCGGATGACTACATTACCCCCACTAGTTCAAACTAGCGGGGTAGTGTAGACATACCCTAAATTCCCCAGCGCCAGCCATGTACGGGGCATGGTGGGGCTGAGGGAGCGCATGCGTGGCGTGCTCAAATGCTGCACAACAGCTGAGAGGGGAGACACCTGGGCGTGGCATGATGTCATGGCCTGGGGAATTTAAAACCGCCCAGCCCAGAGTTGCAACACGCGACCCAGCTCCAGGCCCAGCAAGTGGTCTGGAGCCCCAGAATCAACTGGGGCCAGGGCTGCGGGGACTTCTGGGGCCCGATCACAGACTCCAGCACTGCAAACTGGAAGGCAGAAGGTGGGGAAGAGGAGGGAGGGAGGGAGGGAAAGCGAGAAAAATAGGGGGAAACTGTTACGGAAAAGGGCTAGTGTAGACAGCACAGTAGTGTTTTCCGCAAAAAAGCCCCGATCACGAAAATGACGATCGGGGCTTTTTTCCGGAAAATCGCGTCTACATTGGCCATGGACGCTTTTCTGGAAAAAGTGCTTTTCTGGAAAAGCATCCTGCCAATGTAGACGTGCTTTTTCTGGAAATACTTATAACGGAAAACTGTTCCGTTTTAAGCATTTCCGGAAAAGGGTGCCAGTGTAGACATAGCCCCTAAGTTTTAATTTGATGGGAGACAAGAAGCCAACGCAAGCAGCCTCCTCCCTAGGGCCAAGCCAGATTTATGTCAATGTCGACTAATCTGGAAGTCACTCTGTGTGCCTTACAAATACCATCACAATAAGAGTTTTTGTAATCTACGCCACATAAACTGTCATGATTTTTTCCTTAGTACCGCACACATCCCTAGAGCATGTACATTATTTGGCTCCCAAAAGAAGTGCTTCCTAGGAGAAAGGTTGTGCTGTAAAGCAACAGCAAGACATTTCTGATTGGGATAATTGAAATCACCTTGATGCAATAAAAAGCTTTTTTCTAGTTGTTTATCTTGTTGAGTCTGATGTATCAGAAGAAAGATCTGTCCCCTCTAAAGCCATTGCAAATACAAGGCTTGATTCTGCTATGTTTACTCACATTTATTAGCTTGTATTATATAAGTAGTCATCTGGAAGCCATTGGTACTGCTTGCATGAGAACATGGTATATTTAATATTAAAACAGGCTTAAGAATCAGGCCTAGAAAGAAAATATTACTATCAGTTCAGTGTTTCCCATTTTTATTTGGCCACGGAACCCTTTTAAACTCAAAAGAATTGTGTGGAACCCCTAATAGTAGTCTTATATATGGAGCTGAAAAAGTAGACCACAAATAAGTAAGGATAATAATAAACAAATGCTAAACAAGGTCATGAGATCAACACAAATGAAAATCGGTTTCAATAAATTAATAAATGCTTAATATTTATTATTATTATTATTTTAATAATAACATGTTATTGTAATGGAATTTTCTCGCTGAACCTTTATTTTCACTTCGCGGAACCCCAGGGTTCCCCGGAACACCATTTGGGAAACACTGAGTTAAACTATCCCTGATACATGAGAAATTTTTATACGAGAAAATTATTTTCTGTACCCAAGAGTCACAATTTCTCCACAACTTCTACGTTCCATTCTTCACTGGACTCACTGTTGAATCTGGGCTCTTGGATCCCAATGACGTTATCTCAATCCACCCCTGTGTGCTGAAGATATATATGATAGGTAGTATAGTATATTTGATAGATTTCTAATATGAGAGTGTCACAGCTTGTGAAAAATGAACAAAATAGCTGTTGTAACAACACTGAGTGAAAACTATTTACAAAGAGAGCTTCCCAAATCTCATTACAAAGACATAAAGCAATCTGGGGACTGGAACAGCAGGTTTAAAAACACAAAACATCTTTGAAACTAATTTACTAAGAAAAACAAAAGGAAAACACGTTTTGCTGCCAAGTAACACTGTAGTCCTTGTCATTTATTATCACATGAACAAAGCTCTCAATGACTGACTCTTAGACCACTGCCAATTATTATGACAACATACAATATAATCATATTATATTTACAATATAATACATGTGAATACCCTATGCAGTTTGGCAGGACTTCAATCACAATCTTTGTTATGCTTTAAAAATACATTTATCAAAGTGAGTTTGGTGTATAATATGTTTTTCTAATTATATGACGTTCTGTATCTAGAACAAGAACTACTACTGGAAGCAATTTCAGGCAAGCCTCTTCCCATTTAGGCTGTGTCTACATTGGCACCCTTTTCCGGAAAAGGGATGCTAATGAGACAAGTCGGAATTGCAAATGCCGCGGGGGATTTAAATATCCCCCGCGGCATTTGCATGAACATGGCTTTCGCTTTTTTCCTGCTCGGGGCTTTGCTGGAGAAAAGCGCCAGTCTAGACGGGATCTTTCGGAAAATAAAGCCTTTTCCGGAAGATCCCTTATTCCTCTTAAAATCAGGAATAAGGGATCTTCCGGAAAAGGCTTTATTTTCTGAAAGATCTCGTCTAGACTGGCGCTTTTCTCCGGCAAAGCCCCGAGCAGGAAAAAAGCGAAAGCCATGTTCATGCAAATGCCGCGGGGGATATTTAAATCCCCCGTGGCATTTGCAATTCCGACTTGTCTCATTAGCATCCCTTTTCCGGAAAAGGGTGGCAATGTAGACACAGCCTTAGAGTTTCCAGTGAGAGTAAGGAAGCTGTGTTCATGTGCACTGCAGCATTATCAATCTATGGTACATGCTCTTATTCTAGAGAACAGGCCTCATCTTGCTCCCTTTTCAAATCAATGGCCAAATTTCCATAGATTTCCGTGAGGGAAAAATCAGACCTGAGATGATCAGATAACAATAAGGGGCTGATTTATAAAGGAGTTTTAGTCTTGCTCCCATATTGTGTCTGAGAAATACTATAGGTAAAAATGAGGTCATTTAAACATCAGCCTGACTTGTGGGAATTCTCAAATTGTGAGGTTTCTAAATGATATAATTTCCTGCAACATCACAGGTGCAGAAGATAAGGTTGGACTGGAACAGTTGGCCCTAAAAGAGGCTCAGATTTTGAGCTAGGTACTAGTAATCAGATCTACAAAGAGAATTAAGTGTTACAACCCTCAGTGTCACAACACTTGGCATTTAGGTGCCTAGAAAATGATAGGAACAACACTGTGATCCACAAAACCCAAGTTAGGTGCCTATGCAAGTCCTGGGGAGAGAAATGCACTTTAGAATTTGACCCACAAAAGCCAGCACACTAGGGCTACGTCTACACTGCAGGCTTCTTGTGCAAGAAGCTTTTTGCGGAAGAGATCTTCTGCAAAAGCACATCAGAAAAGTGATGTACTTTTGCGCAAGAGAGTGTCCAGACTGCAGGGACACACTCTCGCAAGAAAGCTCTGATTGCCATTAACAGAATGGCCACCAGGGCACCTGTGCTTCTTTTGATAGGCTGTTTTCGGGCAAAAAAAACCCTTCTGCCTGTCCACGCACAACTTTTTGCGCAAGATCTCTTGTGCAAAAAGGAATTATTCCTTGTAGAAAGAGGAATACCTATGCTGCAAAAACCCCTCTGTTCTGTTGATTTACTGTAAATTTTCTTGCTCATTAACGCACTTGAGATGTGAACATTTCACCGGTTTTTTGCACAAAAACTCTTCAGTGTAGACGTAGTCTAGGTGGGGAGCTATGTAAGCTAGTACACAAAGATGCTGGCAATAAGGCTTTATCCTAAATCCTGTCTTTCTCATAGAGATAGGCACTTAAGGATCCGCAACCAGGAACCTCTCTCCTGGAGTCACATGTAGCTTAGGTGCCTAAGATGTTTGTTTCTTGTGAGAATGATGGAGTTGCTAACAATCCAGATTTTACCAGGAGTTTCCCAGAATCGGGCTCTATCCCCCAGAGGCTACTGAAGCCAAACTGGGAAATTTTAGGCCACTAAGGTTTTGGGTCACTTTGGTGCCAAGAGCTGCTAAATCAACCACTGATCATTCTCTCATCGACTTCGGTACTCCACTCCCTAGTAAGCAGTGCAGGTCCTCATAAAGGGGCAGGTGTGGGGTTCTGCCCCGGAGTGGGAGCTGTGCTCCTGGGCCTTGACATGCCTGGCAGAATTCTTTAACTTTCATCTGCACCTGCTCCTGGGTGCTGATGTGCCTTTCGGTGGCCAGGCTGTCAGCCTGCCACCACAGATGTCGGCATTCTGGTGTCTGGTGTGGAGATAGCGAAGTTACTCACTTTAGTGCTGTAATTATTGTTCTTCAAGATGGTGTCCCTGCGGGTGCTACACTGTTGGTGCTGGGCTTGCCCCGGCGCCGCAGAACGGAGACTTTTCTAGAAGCAGTGTTCGGCCGGACCGCACATGCACTCTTTTCTCTGAGCGCACATTCCAGCCCGCGCCAGTTCCTCGAAGCTGCCTCAAAGTCTGCAATACACAAACAGAAAGCGGACTCCGAAGCAGGGAGGGAGGCAGGCAGTGGAGCACTCGCAGGGACACCATCTCGAAGAATGATAGTTACTGCACCAAGGTGAGTAACTTCGCTTTCTTCTTTGAGGATGCCCCTGCAGGTGCTCCACTGCTTGTGACTGAGTAGCAGTATTCACCACAACGGAAGGAGAGATAAAAGAGGAGTCCCTATTTGTCCACTCTGGAGAGCACTGCCGTGGTGGAATGAGGTTTCGGCAGGATCATCGATTGCCTACTCTGGAATAAGGCATAGTGTTTGACAAAGGTATCGTATGAAGACCAGGCGGCCGCTCTATATATGTCTTTCAAGGAAACCCCTTTAAGGAAAGCCATCGACGCTGCTATGGACCTAGTGGAGTAGGCCCGAGGTTGGATAGGGAGTGGTATACGCTTTGTTGCGTAGGACTCTCTTATGCAATTGGTTATTAGTTTCGAAATCCGCTGAGCGGATAAGGGTTGCCCTTTTGATCTGTCGGCAAGCAATACAATCAAATGATCAGTTTGTCTGAAGGTTCTTGCCTGGTCAATGTAGAAAGCTAGGGCTCTTCGTACATCAAGTGAGTGAAGGATCGCTTCTTTTGAGGCGGAATGAGGTTTCGGGTAGAACACTGGCAGGATTATCAGCTCATTGACATTAAAGGCAGATGCTATCTTGAGAATTAATCTTGAGTGGAGTCTTAGTACCACTCCATCCTTGTGAAAGATAGTATATGGTGGTGTCGCCATTAAAGCTGAGAGTTCTCCCACTCTGAGTGCTGACGTTATCGTGAGCAAAAATACCATTTTCATAGTTAGGAATTGCAATGGTGTAGAAGCCAGTGGCTTGAATGTTGGGACCATGAGGGCTTCAAGGACCGCATTTAGATTCCAAACGGGGGAGGAGGGGTTGGATTTCATGGTGGGCTCATATTTGCGAGGCTCTTGAAGAATCTTCTAGTGATAGGGTTGGCGAAGACAGAGGTTCCATCTGTTGGTGGTCTAAATGCTGAGATAGTTGCCAAATGTACTCTGAGAGACGATAAGGATAAGCCTGTATCTTTTAGGTGCAATGCGTAATCCAAGATGATGGAGAGAGGAGCCACCTCTGGAAGCTGTTGCTTTGCGATGCACGAGGAGGCAAATCTACGCCACTTGCAGAGGGTATTTCTAGTTGCTTGTTGTCTGCTATGTATGAGGATTCGTTTAACTGGTGCCAAACATAAGGATTCAGAAGGGTTTAACCAATTAGGAACCATGCGGTGAGGTTCAGGGTGTGGATCTAGGGATGTCTTAGATGGCCTTGGTTATGGGTCAGAAGGTCCAGAAGGGCTGGAAGGCGGATCGGTGTGTGAAGTGACATTCGGTGAAGGAAAGAGAACCAATGTTGATGAGCCCAAGCTGGGGCTATCAATATGATCTTGGCTCGGTCTGTCCTCACCTTCTGCTGGACTCTTGGAATGAGCGGTATTGGAGGAAAGGCATATAGGAAGGGTCCTTTCCAGTTGAGCAGGAAGGCATCCCCCATGGATCCCGGACTGAGGCCTCCTCTGGAGGAGTAGTTGTGGCATTTTCTGTTATGGTAGGTAGCAAAAAGATCCAGTACAGGAGTCCCCCAATATTGGAGTACTGCGTGGAGGACCCGGTCGTGAATCTCCCACTCGTGCTTTGTGTCGAAGTGCCTGCTTATGAAGTTGGTGGTCATGTTTGTAGCTCCAGGTAAGTAGGATGCCATAGGTGTTATGCCGTGGCAAATGCACCAATTCCAAAGTCGGATAGATTCCGTGCACAGGGAGCGAGACCGAGATCCACCCTGGCGATTTACATAGTACATGGCTGTGACATTGTCTGTGAGGATCCTGAGTGTGGAGTTCTGTATCATCGCATGGAAGTACCTGTAGGCGTTGAATACTGCATGCAGTTCTAGGTTTATATGAAGACTTGTCTCCAGGGGGGACCATCAGTCTTGTGCTGAGATAGCACCCATGTGAGCTCCCCATCCTAGTAGGGAAGTGTGATGGGGCGAGGGCACCCCGCACTTCGGAAACCCCTGAAACGTGCCACAGGGAACAAGCGGCGGAGCTAGAGCATGCTGCCGCATTAATGCAGGCAGCGGATTTGTGCCCGAGCGGGGGGGGGGGGGAGAAGGGAAGTGACGCAAGGGGCGGGAGACAGGAGTGGCTGGGGGCGCAGGCGAATGACGTCAGCAGGTGCACCCCAGGGATGATGCAGCCAGGAGCGCCTGGGGATGCAGGGGAAGTGATGTCAGCAGAGGACAAAGCGGGAGATTTAAAAGGCTGTAGGAGCTGTAGGAGGCGGGGGGGAGAGGGGGGAGGAACGGAGGGCATGTTAGGAAGGACGGGGACAGGATACCCAGAAGGAACTACAGACAGGGGTGAGCCAAGCGGTGAGTCCAGCCCTCTGTTAAGTAGGGACTAGTCATGGGAGTGGTGGAAGAAGTGGACCAGGGCTGGGCCGTGGAACCCGAGAGTGGATGGGTTTAGGGGCTACAGCCCCATCTACTGAGCAGGGACAAATCTCCCTGCTATAGGGCCCTGGACCAGGGCTCGGAGTGAGGGTGGGCCCGAGCCCTCTTTCCCCACCCCTGAGGAGTGATTCATGAACCCTTTGGGGAGAACTGAGTGGGCGGTAAGGGCGCCAAACAGGCCTACGGAGATCCGCTAGGGTGGACATCTGGAGGGTGGATTCATAGGGACTATATTTTTGGGGGAAAAGAACCCGTGGGACCCGACACCCAACGAACTAGATTGGGGCAGACTCAGGGTTCCTCCTGTGAACATCGTACACATGGTGGAGAATGTGAGCACTGGTAGGCAGAATGGAGGTGGAGAATGTGGAGGTGGAGAATGTGGGCACTGGAATGAGGCCCCACGGTAGGGGTCGAGTACGAGGACGTATTTTGTATAAATTGACAGTGAATTTATTTCAAGAGACAGGAATGGACATCAATAAGGTCTTAGAGAGGATGATGGACAGCCAGAAACAACAGCAGCAACAGCAGACTCAGGTGCTGCAACAAATTATGACGCAGTTCCAGGAACAGCAACGCCAGTTGATCCGAGAGCTCCATGAGACTGCACCAGTGACACTGAGTAGAGTGACTAGTAGCCCCTTGATGGGGGAGGAAGGAGGGAGCGTGGGCTCCCAACTCCCCATACGCCTGGCCAACCTGGGACCTCAAGATAATCTTGAGGCATTCCTGGTTACCTTTGAGCGGGTGGCCTCGGCAGCGAAGTGGCCGCAGGATCATTCGCCATGCTCCTGGCACCCTACATGTCTGGCCCGGCCCAGCTGGCCTACCGAGGAATGTTGGCGAACGACGCCTTATGTTATTATAAGGTTAAAGAGGCGATTCTGGATCAGCTGGGCGTCATGCCCGAAACGTATAGGTGGAGATTCAGGGAGGCCAGCTATGACCTGAAGGAATGCCCCCGAGCCGTGGCCCAACGGATAAAAGAGGCAGGCATGAGGTGGTTAGAACCTGAAAACTAGTCGGGGCTACAAGTAGCAGAATTGGCTATTTTGGAGCAGTACGTGAAGATTCTATGCATGGAAGGTCAGAAGTGGGTGCGCCGACATTTACCAGACTCATTGGAGGAAGCCATCACACTAATGGAGCACTTCATGGCGGCCAAAGGTACGAAGGGAGAGGACCGATATCAGGCCCAAGTGCCCTACAAAAAGTGGGATCCTCTAGCCAGGGGACAAGCGCCACTGCCCACCTATGGTACAACTGAAGGCCGGGCTGGGACTCATGCCGGAAAGGAAGTTGGCTCCACGATGGAGTCGGCCGGAGATTGCGAGTGGACCTGTGGGGCCCTGGGGAGAAAGATGGGAATCGAGCCCGAAGAGGGATACTGCCCCAAGAGGAGCATGCTACCAGTGTGGCCAAGAGGGACACTTCAAGAAGGACTGCCCCCTTATGGATTACACCTTCGGGCAAAGACAGACCGAGGGAGCCTCCGGGGGCAAGCATAGTCAAACACAGGTAATGTGTAAAGTCCGGATCAATGGGAAGCTGGTGGAGGCGGTGATAGACTCAGGGTGTGGGCAGACGATAGTGCGGGCCAATGTTATCTGACCCACCATGCTCCAGGATCCCCAAGTATGGATGTGCTGTGTGCATGGGGATGTACACTTGTATCCCATGACCCAGGTACATATCAACGGGTGGCATGAGGGGGCCTGCGAAGTAGCGGTAACACCTAAACTCACGTATCCCACCCTACTAGGAAGAAATTGGCCAGGGCTTGCCCGCCTGCTAAGACAGTGGGGCGAAACTCTGGAACTCCAGGGCATAGGCGCACAGGGAGACCTGACCCTAATGGCTCAGGGGAAAGAGGCCAGGGTCCAGAGAGAGGTGAGGGCGAGATGACCACCAGGCATTATCTGCCTGGAACTAGATGATGGAGACTTCCTGACTCATCAACGGGAAGGCCCGACCTTACAACGAGTGTGGCAGCAGATGCAAGAAGAGATACCAAAGTCAGAGGGCGACGTGCGAGCTCGACCCCAAGGCCCGCATTTCAAGGTATGAAGGGACCGCCTGTATAAGATAGTGACAGGAGAGACGGAGCAAGAGGAAAGGTCCCAACTGTTGGTTCCCCGTCAGTACTGCTGGAAGGTCCAGGAATTGGCCCATGACCACACCTGGGCGGGGCACCTGGGGGTCGACAAAACTCAGCAGAGAGTCCTGCAATGCTTTTACTGGCCAGGGGTGTACCAGGAGATCAAGGACTTCTGTGCCTCATGCCCCCAGTGTCAGAAGACGTCATTAACGAAAATTCCACCGGCCCCTTTGGTTCCCCTCCTAGTAGTGGGGGTTCCATTTGAATGGATCGCTTTAGACCTAGTAGGATCCCTGTAAAAGTCAGGGAGGGGCCACCTATATATATTGGTTATTGTGGATTACGCGACACGATACCCGGAGGCCATTCCTTTAAGGAAGACAACAGCACAGGTGATAGCCAAAGAATTGATAAAACTGTTTTTGCGGGTGGGGTTACCCAAGGAATTACAAAGGGTATGTCTACACTACCCCCCTAGTTTGAACTAGGGGGGGTAATGTAGTCATATGGAGTTGCAAATGAAGCCCGGGATTTGAATTTCCAGGGCTTCATTTGCATAAAGCCGGCTGGCACCATTTTTAAATGCCGCTAGTTCAGACCCCATGCCGCGTGGCTACACGCGGCACAGACTAGCTAGTTCAGATTAGGAAGCTAGATAGTCCGTGCCACGTGTATCCACATGGCACAGGGTCCGAACTAGCGGCATTTAAAAATGGCGCCAGCCGGCTTTATGCAAATGAAGCCCGGGAAATTCAAATCCCGGGCTTCATTTGCAACTCCGTATGACTACATTACCCCCCTAGTTCAAATTAGGGGGGTAGTGTAGACATACCCTAACTGACCAAGGGCCAAATCTGACCTCCAGAGTGATGAAGGAGCTGTGTAAAACGCTCAGCATCTGAAAGATTCAGATATCTGTGTACCATCCACAGACAGATGGCCTCGTACAGAGGTTCAACCGGACTTTGAAAGGTATGTTGCACAAATTTGTTCAGGAAGACCCCCGCCCCCGGGACTGGGACAAGTTGTTACTCGCACTGATGTTTGCAATCCGGGAAGTACCCCAAGCGTTGGTGGAGTATTCCCCCTTCGAGCTACTGTATGGGCAACGGCCCAAAGGGATCCTAGATTTAGTCCAGGAAGGGTGGGAGGAGCAGGTATCGCTGGCACTCGGATCCGCACAATATGTAGCAAAATTGCGGAAAAACCTACGCTTCCTGGCAGAGTGAGCCCAAGAGAACTTGTGAAAGGCTCAGGAAGAACAGAGAACTCAGTATAATCAAAGGGCCATAGTGCGTGAGTTCACACCAGAGTTCATGCCGTACCAGATGCCAGATGCGGCGGGGCACAACCCCCGGGGAGGCCAGGGGGAGAGGCAGGGGGCTGACGTGCACCAGGTGGTGCAAGGCAGCCTCCACCCATTGCTGGCAGGCTTGCAGCAGCAAGTCCAAAAACTGCACCAGAAAGCCCAGGGTGAGCTCTGGCTCCATGTTGCCAACTGTGGCGGCGTCCCCAAAGGGAAGCACTGACACAGACAGGTGCAGAGAAAAATGCTTTGCTGTCCCTCGGCGAGGTAGGCAAGCAAGCGGAAAAGCTGAGAACCGGCTGTCCGGGGGGGTCCCTTTAAGCACGAGCCTCAGATAGCATCAGATAGCAGCCACACAAAGCAACTACTGACCTGATGCCCTGCCGGAACCGGTTTCAGCTGCCCTTAAGTGCGTCCCAGCGTCCAATCGGTGTGGATGAGCTAGTTCAAATTAGCAAAACGCTAATTAGAACTAGTTAAGTCTAGATGCGCTAATTCGAATTAGCTTAGGAGTACTAGGAGTACACAGAAGGAGTACTAGGACCAGCACCTGGGAGCCCTGAAAGCCCTGCACCGCACCGTCCAGGCCTGGATGCTGGAGGACCTGCAGCTCCGCCGGGATCAGCTTGCGGAGGACCGAGCGAGGAACTGTCACCTGCAGGCCCTGCTGCAGAGCATGGTGCCCTGTGACGGTCCTGAACCTGCTGCCCCCCCAACTACTGTCCCTCCTCCCACTCCTGCCCCTTTCCACCTCTTCCTTCTCAACCTCCACACACTCCTCTTCAATCTCCACACCCCCCACCTCAACCTCCACACCCTCCTCCCCAATCCCCCGGGGACACCGAGGCCCACTCCCTCGCCGTGCTGGGAGGTGGTTGGCCCGGCGAGACCCCCACCCCGATCCCTGAACTTCCCCTCCCGCTTCTTCCCCTTGCATCCCTTTTCCAGCTCCCTCCTCCCAGTTTTCCCCCTCCCCTCTCCCACCCTCTCTCCTGCCCTCTCCCGCCTCCTTTCCTCCATCTCCCTACAGTTTCATTCCCTCTCCCCAGTTGTGTTCAATAAAGAGAGTTGATATTTTTGAAAATATGTGTATTGTATTTGACATCAGGAAGGGGGGGCTAGGGAAGGGTAAGTGGAAGACGAGAGGGAGGAATGGGGCACAAGCCCCCAGTGGGGCAGACCGGGGAGTCTGTTAGTGCTCCTCAGGGTGGAAGCTCTCCTGCAGGGCCCCCTGGATCCTGAGACCCCTCGATGGTCATCCCGGATGGCAGCCTGCAGACAGTGCAGCCAGGCTGATGGCAACGTGTCCACAAGACGCAGCAGAGTCCCCAGGGGCAGGTCTGGTTCCATGTTGCAGAGTGCCATGGTGTCCCGAGTGCGGGCAAGTGGAGCACTCCAAGACACAGATGCTTTGCTGTCCCTCAGTGAGGTAGATCAGCAAGCAGAGAAACCTGAGAACTGTCTGTCCGAGATGGGGGGTAGGGTCCCTTTAAGCACTGACCTCGGCTAGCCTGAGGCAGCAGCCCCACACACTAAGTTCGACCCTGATGCCCTTTTGGCACTGGTTCCGGCCAGCCTTACCTTCGATTCAGGGTCCACTCAATGTGGACGTGCTATTTCGAATTAGAAAAACGCTATTTTGAATTAGTTTTTGTGTCTAGATGCGTTATTTTGAATTAGCTTAATTTGAATTAACTAATTTGAATTAAGTTAATTCAAAATAATGCTGTAGTGTAGACATACCCAGAGGGCTTTCCCAAGGAGGCCAACATTGTTCCCATTTTACAGCTGAGGAAACTGAGGCACTGTGGGGGCTGTGAAGTGCCTGAGGTCACACACCAGGCTGGACTAGAAGCTCAGTTTCCAGTGGTTCAGGTGCTGTCTACATGGATAGCAAAGATGTGATTGCAGCAGAGACCAGCATAACCCGGCTCGCTGCAATCTGATTAATGTGGGGAACAACCGCAGGGTGGGGGGGGCTTCAGCAATCATGCCCTGTCTAGCTCATGCTGCAATCAAGCCAACCCTGCTCAAAGGAGACAATCATGGGAGCTGCCCGCCGGCCCATCGTGCAGCCCAACAGCAGCGAAGGAGAAAGACTGATTCCTAGCACCCAATCCCCCTTCTCCCGCTTCTCCCATCCGCTCAGCCCTGCCCCCAAGCTTGCTGAGGCTTGTGGGGGGAATGCTTTGGACCTAGCTGTGACGGACCGGGCCGTGTCTGGGCACAGCTGAGGGCATCCGCTCAGGGCGAATTGCTCAAATCCAGGGCTTCTTACAGCCCCCTGACTGGTGACCTCTCCAAACAGGCCACAAACCAGTCTCACAGAGCGCTTCAGCTGCCTGCCTGAAGTCTCTCGAGCAAAACCCCTCCGACACCCCAGCAATATCCGTGCCCCAGATGGCCCTGGGCCTCATACACAGGTGGGGGGTCCTAACACCCAATCCCACCTACCCCGAACAAGTTCTGTCCGGTTCTAAGAAACCAGCCACAGATCCCTGGTCAATTTACCCTCTGGATCTTACCCACAAATCACGCTGGGCCAATCCTTTAGAATCTATATCTAAAGGTTTATTATTACAAGAAAGAAAAGCCTGAGAGTAAGGTTATTAAAGTACAGTACGTTACATGCACCGAATCTCCCAGTTCTCGATGCAGGCTCTAGCAGAGATGTTACAGCTGCTGGTTTAAAAGTTCTTGTTGCACATCCTATCATCAGGATGGGTTCACAGGTCTTCCAGGCTCTTCGATCCCTGCACTGCTGCCTCTGGGATGAAGTGCTGAGCTGAGAACAAAATGGCATCGACCACATGGCCTCTTTATACCCCCTTCCTGGCCTCTTCTGGTATGCAGCAGGTCACCTGGTCCTCAGCCTCTCTCTGCTGGCCGCTCTTAGGTGTCCGCCCTCCTGCTTTAGGTGTGTCTTTGGCCCATCAAGTGCCATTGTTCCACAGGGCTTCACTACTCAGCCTGTCCATAGCCATGCTTAACCACATTCAGAGAAATATTCAGCTTCCACACAGATTACAGATCTACACACACAGACATTATATACTCACATAAATAGTGTACACAGGATGAGAAAACAACAAGCTCCCATTCAATACCCCATATGGCTCCCTTTTGTACCAATTTCTGGGGCCAACACCCCCACCTAGGGGTGCAGCAGCGATCTGGCTGCTTCCCTCCAATTTGGTAATGTGACACTAGCCAATTCACTCCCCTCGCACCGCAACACTGGCCTAGAGGCACCACAAGGCCTGGCCCCTGGGATCCCACAGTGTGGGAGAAAATAGGGCCTGATCTGACCCCCAGGTTAAGGGATCCACTTGAGGGAGGGCCCTAGCACCAAACTCTCACTGGTGCTCAGGAGGCTACAGGGCCTCTCTAGGGGGCGCTGGCTCCGGTTCAGTCCCAGGGCAGGGGCCACAGGCTGGCTCATGGAGGTATAGATGGGCTCTGGGGATCCAGCCCTTCTAGGGGGCACCAGCTCCCATCTAACCCCAA
This sequence comes from Pelodiscus sinensis, assembly GCF_052426305.1. Lineage (NCBI taxonomy): Eukaryota > Metazoa > Chordata > Testudines > Trionychidae > Pelodiscus > Pelodiscus sinensis. The sequence continues at coordinate 149,717,122 of NC_143054.1, forward strand.
GCAGGAAGTATAGAATTACAGAACACTAGAGCTGGAAGGGACCTCAAGAGGTCATCAAGTCCAGTCTCCTGCCCTCAAAGCAGGACCAAGCACCCAGGGCTACTCAATATATGCCCTGAGGGCTGCATGCAGCCCACGGCCAGTTTGTTTGCACCCCGTGGTGCAGTTTGGGTTTATGTGGGGATCAACATGTGGCCGGCGAGTGGAAGCCAAAACAAAAAAGCAGCCAGTGTAACAATCTTCTATCGATATGTGTTTTAGTAGTTAAATTCTTGGACTGTCATTGCTCATGAAAAGTGCTGTCACATGGGTAGAAATTGGGTAAATGTTGCATTTTATTAATATCAGCAGAACTGACTTAAATGGGGCCTGTGTGTTGTGTAGTCTTGCCTTAATCTTTGTATTCATGTCTGTCAGTGTGAGAGAAGTTATTTGTATATATTTGCTTGCATATGCATCCACACTTAAGTTGAGGCCCTCAGCATGTTCTGTAAGTATCAGTGTGGCCCCTGGGGCTTCCAAAGTTGAGTAGCCCTAGCTCATCCCTGACAGGTGTCTGTCTAACGTGGTTTAAATATCTCCAGTGATGGAGATTCTACAATCTCACTAGGCAATTTATTCCAGTGTTTAACCACCCTGACAGGCAGTTTTTCCTAATGTCCAACCTAAACCTCCCTTGCTGCAATTTAAGCCCATTGCTTCTTATCCTAACCTCAGAAGCCAAGGAGACAATTTTTCTTCCTCTTCCTTATGATACTCTTTTAGGGTATGTCTACACTACAAAGTTAATTCGAACTAACGGACGTTAGTTCGAATTAACTTTGACAGGCGCTACACTAGCGCTCCGCTAGTTCGAACTTAATTTGAACTAGCGGAGCGCTTAGTTCAAACTAGGTAAACCTCATTCTACGAGGACTAAGCCTAGTTCGAACTTACTAGTTTGAATTAAGGGGTGTGTAGCCCCTTAATTCGAACTAGTGGGAGGCTAGCCCTCCCCAGCTTTCCCTGGTGGCCACTCTGGCCAACACCAGGGAAACTCTATTGCCCCCCTCCCAGCCCCGGACCCCTTAAAGGGGCATGGGCTGGCTATGGTGCCCATGCTAGGTGCAAGCCTGCCAGCACCCAGCTAGCAGATCCTGCACCTGGCACGGCTCGAGCCAGCCACCCGATGCCCCCCAGCCCCCCCCCTCTTCCCGGGACCAGGCTGGCGGCTCCCGGGAGCTTGCCCGGGACCGCAAGAGGCGGGCACCCACCTGGTCTAGTGCGGACATCCTGGACCTCGTCCATGACCTCCGCACTAGGCACAGGAAAGTGGCCGTCTAGGGCAGGAGAGCTGCCAGCCTGGCCACCCAGGAGCAGGTGTGCATGAAAATCAAGGGGGTCCACTGAGACCCCTGAGCCCTGAGCTTACAATGGCCGTACTGGGTCAGACCAAAGGTCCATCTAGCCCAGTAGCCTGTCTGCCGACAGCGGCCAACCCTAGGGACCCTGGAGGGGATGGACTGAAGACAGTGACCAAGCCATTTGTCTCGTGCCATCCCTCTCCAGCCTTGCACAAACCTTGGGCAGGGACACCATTCCTACCCCCTGGCTAATATCACTCCATGGACCCAACCTCCATGACTTGATCTCACTTCTCTTTAAACTCTGTTCTAGTTGTAGCCTTCACAGCCTCCTGCAGCAAGGAGTTCCACAGGTTGACTTTGTGAAGAACAACTTTCCGTTACTAGTTTGAAGCCTGCTACCCATTCCTTTCCTTTGGTGTCCTCTAGTCCTTCTATTATGGGAACTAATGAAGAACTTTTCTTGATGCACCCTCTCCACCCCACTCATGCTTTTATAGACCTCTATCCTATCCCCCCTCAGTCTCCTCTTTTCTAAACTGAAAAGTCCCAGTCTCTTTAGCCTCTCTTCATATGGGACCTCTTCCCAACCTCTGATCATTTTAGTTGCCCTCCCCTCTCCCACTCTCTCTCTTCCCCTCTCCCACCTCCTTTTCCCAGTCTCCCCGAGTTTTGTTCAATAAAGAGAGATTCTATTTTTGACCACACGTTTTCTTTATTTTGTACATCAGGAAGGGGGGCTAGGGAAGGGTAAGTGGAAGGAGGTGAGGGAGGAATGGGGTACGAGCCCCCGATGGGGAGGACTGGGCTGGCTCTGCAGGCTTTTGGGGGTGGAAGCTCTCCTGCAGCCCCCCAATTGCCCCCTCTCTCCAGATGGCAGCCTGCGGCAAGTGCAGCCGGTCTGATGGCCGAGTGCTGTGATGTGCCCAGTGTGGGCACTCAGGGCACTCCAAGCCAGGACTGCTTTGCAAGCGGGGCACCCCTGAGAACTGTCTGTCCGGGGTGGGGGTCGGGTCCCTTTAAGCACAGCCCTCGGCTAGCCTGAGGCAGCAGCTCCACGCTCTAAGTCCTCATCTGATGCCCTGCCGGCACTGCTTCCGGCCATCCTTAACCCCGGTTCAGGGTCCACTTAATGTGGACATGCTAGTTCAAATTAGCAAAACGCTAATTCGAACTAGTTTTTTAGTCTGGATGCGTGAGTTCGAATTAGCTTAGTTTAAATTAACTAATTCAAACTAAGTTAGTTCGAATTAGCGCTGTAGTGTAGACATACCCTTAGATACTTGAAAGCTGCTCTCATGTCACTTTTCGGTATTTATCATGCCAGAGTGGGGAAGGAGCCATGAGAGGCTCGCTGTCCCCAGTGGACACTCTCATATCATGCTCTCCGAATAGCAGCACCTCCTTTTGCATATTATGGAAAACTGTCATTTTCTCAGGGTTTCCAGATGTCTTGGCACAACCAATCCCTGACCATGCTTTTAAGTAAGGAGAAGAGAAAGCTGCATACCAAATTTGGTGGCTCAGTAAGACATTAGCTCTTAGGCTGCGTCTAGACGGGCAAGTTTTTCCGCAAAAGCAGCTGCTTTTGCGGAAAAACTTGCCAGCTGTCTACGATGGCCGCTTGAATTTCCGCAAGAAAACTGACGATCTCATGTAGCATTGTCAGTGTTCTTGAGGAAATACTATGCTGCTCCCGTTCGGGCAAAAGCTCTCTTGCGCAAATGCTTTTGCGCAAGAGGGCCAGTGTAGACAGCTAAAAACTGTTTTACGCAAAAACCCCCAATCTAGACGCTCTTTTCCGCAAATGCTTTTAACGGAAAAACTTTTCCGTTAAAAGCATTTGCAGAAAATCATGCCAGTCTAGACGTAGCCTTACTGTTTAGGAGGAGTTCTTAAACAAATAGACTTACAGACAGACACATTCTAAAATGTATATACAGTAAACTTCCGATAATCCGGCACCTTTAGGACCCAGGGGGTGCTGGATTATCAGATATGCCGGACTATCAGAAGGGGGGGCTATGAGGGATCTGGAGTGGGGTGGGAGGGGCTGCCACCCCAGACCGCTCATAGCTCCCCCTAACGATAGTCCAGCTCTGCCCCAGGCGTCCCTGAGTCAGCCGCTGCTGGTCAGTTTCAGCAGCAGCTGAATCAGGGATGGCTGCAATAGAGCAGCTGGGGTGCTGCCGGGTTGGTCCCGCAGCGCCGAGGGGTGGCGCTACGGCACCAACCCAGCAGCACTCCAGCTGCTCTTGGGGACGCCTGGGGCAAAGCAGCTGGAGTGCTGCTGGGTTGGTCCCGCAGCGCCAAAGGACGGCGCTGCGGGACCAACCTGGCCGGACCCCAGCTGCTCTGCCCCAGGCGTCTGGATTCAGCCTGCTGGTGAAACTGACGCTGCTGGTCAGTTTCAGCAGCGGCTGAATCCCGAAGCCTGGGGCAAAGCAGCTGGGATGCTGCCGGGTTGTTCCCGTAGCGCCGCCCCTCGGCGCTGAGGGACCAACCAGGCAGCAACCCAGCTGCTCTGCCCCAGAGGTCCCCAAGTCAGCCACTGCTGAAACAGATCAGTGGCTGATTCCAGGAAGCCCGGGGCAGAGCTGCTCTGCCCCGGGCTTCCTGGAATCAGCCGCTGATTTGTTTCAGCAGCAGCTGAATCAGGGACCCCTGGGGCAGAGCAGCTGGGGTCCTGCCGGGTTGGTCCTGCAGCGCCGAGGGCGGCGCTACGGGACCAACCCGGCAGCACCCCAGCTGCTCTGCTCCCGGCTTCCCCGATTCAGCTGCTGGTCAGTTTCAGCAGCAGCTGAATGGGGAAAGCCTGTCCGGCTGCCCCAGCACTTCCGGGTTCCTGATGGTGCCGGACCATCAGGCGTCCCGGAGCTTTGGATGCCGGACTAACAGGGTTTTACTGTAACTAGATATAAAGAATAATAATAATAATAATAATAGAAATTTGAAATGATGCAAGAAGAAAGAACCATCTGCTCGTACTGCAGACAAGCATTCACTGCTTTAGATATTTCCTATGGTATCTCTTGTATGTACATAACTGAAATGCCATTTCATCGCCAGCATTATACTCTATCCTCTGTCTTTCCAGGTGTCAAATTTTGCTTATTTGTCTTCTAGACATGTCCCTCCCTTTCATTTTCTGTTCCACTGCTGTACATAGTAGCAATTCTAATTTATTTCTCACAAATACAGATAAAAATGTTTATTGTCCTTAAATGTTACAAGAAATCTGAGATGTAGGCAATCCAGCAGAAGGAGGGATGACAAAGCTCTGTTCCATCCTGGAAAGCAGTTTTGTGCAATTATGAGCTCATATTACCAGAACCAGAAATTCTACTGTCATTTTTCAGGAGAGATCAAATGTTTCACTGGCAGAAAATACTCTTCATTATCATCACAGATTGGTTATATTCCAGGCACTAAATGTAGAATATTTCTGAAGTCACACACTACAAATAGAAATGTTTAGTACTTTCATAGCACTTGGCATCCTCAAAATGCTGTGCAACGTTAACTGATTTATCCTCAGAACACCTCTGATACACAGATAGTTAGGAGACCTACCTAAGGCCACAGAGTGAGTCAACTGGAATTAGAGCACAGTCGTGCCTGTTCCTCTGGTTTATGTGTGGTTTATTAAGCTGGACTGTGTCTTTAGTAAGGTTTCCTAGCAAGTTCAAAGTTATACCTCAAAGAGATGATGCTGACAGATACATCACAATTCACAAAATATGAAGTTCTCCCTGCAGTGGGGAAAAAGACACAGAAAAATTCAGACATGGAAGTGGGAATTCCAGGCTGACACTACTTTAGAAACTCAGTGGTGGGCAGGTCAGTATGTAATTTGGAAGCAGAATAAAGTTGTATAGGAAGAGGAAGGAATCACATTAAATTCTAATCAGAGAAGCATCAGGACACTGTACAATTTAAACTATGACTTAGCTGAAACTACAGGCTGCAGCTGTGCCAACACTGCATTGATGAACTTCTGTCTCTTTTTAACTATACCCAGGACAACAAAAGGATGAACTTGAGAGATAAATTAGTCTATGGCAAAATATTTTTTCTTTAGAAGACTGTAAAAGTGGCAAAAGTTCAGTCTATTGGGGATAGTGTGCTTACTTAAGAAAAAAGTATATACCCTAGAATTAGCTGATACACCAAGGAGAGCAGAGGATTGCCACAGTAAGGGTATGTCTAGACTACAGGCTTTTGTCGACAGAAGTTCTGTCGACAGATACTGTTGACAAAGTTTCTGTCGACAAAGAGCATCTAGACTACATCCAGTTCTGTCAACAAAGCAAGCCGCTTTGTCGACATGACAGTGTAGATGAAAAGGACAGTGTAGATGCAATAATGCCTTCTGTCGACAGAACTCTGTCGACAAAAGGCGTTATTCCTCGTAGAATGAGGTTTACAGCTGTCGACAAAACTGCTGAGTTCTGTCAACGTTATGTCGACAGAACTCAGCGGCAGTGTAAACGCAGGTATAGTTTTGTTGACAAAAGTCCAGACAGTTCTCAGGGGTGCCCCGCTTACAAAGCAGTACTGGCTTGGATTGCCCGGACTACCCACACTGGGCACATCACATCTCTCAGCCATCAGCCCGGCTGCACTTGCTGCAGGCTGCCATCTGGAGAGAGGGGGCAATTGGGGGGCTGCAGGAGAGCTTCCACCCCCAGAAGCCTGCAGAGCCAGCCCAGTCCTCCCCATCGGAGGCTCATGCCCCATTCCTCCCTCACCTCCTTCCACTTACCCTTCCCTAGCCCCTCTTCTTGATGTACAAAATAAAGATAACGTGTCTTCCAAAATGGAATCTGTCTTTATTGAACAAAACTGGGGGAGACTGGGAAAAGGAGGTGGGAGAGGGGAAGAGAGAGGCTGGGAGAGGGGAGGGCAACTAAAATGATCAGGGGTTGGGAACAGGTCCCATATGAAGAGAGGCTAAAGAGACTGGGACTTTTCAGCTTAGAAAAGAGGAGACGGAGGGGGGACAGGATAGAAGTCTCTAAAAGCAGGAGTTGGGTGGAGAGGGTGCATACAGAAAAGTTCTTCATTAGAAGGACTAGAGGACACCAAAGGAAAGGAATGGGTAGCAGGCTTCAAACTAGTAACAGAAAGTTGTTCTTCACAAAGCAAAGAGTCAACCTGTGGAACTCCTTGCTGCAGGAGGCTGTGAAGGCTACAACTAGAACAGAGTTTAAAGGGAAGTGAGATCAAGTCATGGAGGTTGGGTCCATGGAGTGCTATTAGCCAGGGGGTAGGAGTGGTGTCCCTGCCCAAGGTTTGTGGAAGGCTGGAGAGGGATGGCACGAGACAAATGGCTTGGTCACAGTCTTCGGTCCATCCCCTCCAGGGTCCCTAGGGTTGGCCGCTGTTGGCAGACATGCTACTGGGCTAGATGGACCTTTGGTCTGACCCAGGACGGCCATTGTAAGCTCAGGGCTCAGGGGTCTCAGTGGACCCCCTTGATTTTCATGCACACCTGCTCCTGGGTGGCCAGGCTGGCAGCTCTCCTGCCTTAGCCGGCGACTTTCCTGTGCCTAGTGCGGAGATCGTGGACGAGGTCCAGGATGTCCGCACTAGCCCAGGCGGGTGCCCGCCTCTTGCGGTCCCGGGCAAGCTCCCGGGAGCCGCCAGCCTGGTCCCGGGAAGAGGGGGGGGGCTGGGGGGCATCGGGTGGCTGGCTCGAGCCGTGCCAGGTGCAGGGTCTGCTGGCTGGGTGCTGGCAGGTTTGCACCTGGCACGGGCACCGAAGCCAGCCCGTGCCCCTTTAAGCGGTCCGGGGCCAGGAGGGGGGCAGTAGAGTTTCCCTGGTGTTGGCCACAGTGGCCACCAGGGAAATCTGGGGAGGGCTAGCCTCCCACTAGTTCGAATTAAGGGGCTACACACCCCTTAATTCGAACTAGCTAGTTCGAACTAGGCTTAATCCTCGTGGAATGAGGATTACCTAGTTCGAACTAAGCGCTCCGTTAGTTTGAATTAAATTCGAACTAACAGAGCGCTAGTGTAGCGCCTATGAAAGTTAGTTCGAACTAACGGATGTTAGTTCGAACTAACTTTGTAGTGTAGACATACCCTTAGTCACCCTTAGACTAACCTACCTTTCATAAGAGAATATATAAAGACTGACTCCTCCAGGAAGCTCCCAAATCATCATAGAATCATAGAAATAGAGGTTTGGAAGAGACCTCAGGAGGTCATTGAATCCAACTCTCTGCCTAAAGCAGGACCAATCCCAACTCAATCATCCCAGCCAGTGTTTTGTCAAACTGGGACTTAAAAATCTCAAGGGATGGAGATTCCTATGCCTCCCTAGGTAACCGATTCCAGTGCTTCACCACCCTTCTAGAGAAATAGTTTTTCCTAATATCCAATCTAGACCTTCCCCACTGCAACTTGAGACCATTGCTCCTTATTTTGTCATATGTCACTACTGAGAACAGCCTCTCTCCATTCTCTTTGGAACCCCCCTTCAGGTAGTTAAAGGCTACTGTCAAATCCCCCCTCACTCTTCTCTTCTATAGACTAAATAAGCCCAAATCCCTCAATCTCTCCTTGCAAATAATGTGCACTGGCCCCCGAATCATTTTCGTTGCCCTCCACTGGACTTTCTCCAGTATGTCCACATCCTTTCTGTAATGGGGCAGGAGGGGAGGAGGAGGCAGAATTGTATACAATACTCCAGATACTGAATAAAGGGGAATAATCACTTCTCTAGATCTGCTGGAAATGCTCCTCCTAATACATCCTAATTTGTCATTACCCTTCATCGCTAAAAGGGCACACTGTTGACTCACATCCAGCTTCTCATCCACTGTAATCTTTTTCTCACAAACTGCTGCCTAGCTAGTCAGTCTCTAGCCTATAGCAGTGCTTGGGATTCTTCCGTCCCAAGAGCAGGACTCTGTACTTGTCCTGGTTGAACCTCAACAGATTTCTTTTGGCCCGAACCTGCAATTTGTTTAGGTCACTCTGGACCCTATCCCTGCCCTCCAGCGTATCTATCTTTCCCCCTAGCTTAGTGTCATCTGCAAACATGCTGAGGATGCAATCCATCCCCTCAACCAGATCATTAACAAACATCCTGAACAAAACTGGTCCCAGAACCAACCCGAGGCACTCTCCTTGACACCGACCACCAACCAGACATCGAGCCATTGATTACTACCCATTGAGCCCGACAGTCTAGCCAGCTTTCTTTCCACCTTACAGTCCATTTATCCAATCAACACTTCCTTAATTTGCTGGCAAGAATATTGTGGGAGATGGTATCAAAAGCTTTGCTAAAATCATGTGCCTTGCTACACTACACTACAGAGAGCATAATTTAATGCAATTTGTAGGATGTTCTGAGTTAGGTCAGGACCATTTTGGCTCCACTTGTCCCAGAATCAGAACAGCAGAAAATTGGGTTAAAGACAACTTTCCTCCCTGCTTTTCTCAGCTGTAATAACTGTGACATTGACACAGATGAGGATTTGGCTCCTTATCCTCTACAGGCTAAGTCACTATCAAGTATTAGAGCACATGCACTACAACCAGACTGTATATGCTCTCTATAGTTAAGAACTCTTATCTTCGTGCACACAATGCCAGGTTTACAATGGGATGGTGCCATGGTGCCAGGACCACAGTGGGAAGGGGCCCATTATGGATGCCTCTAACCCAGGGGTAGCCAACCTGTGGCTCGTGAGCCATCTGGCGTGGCAAAATGGTGTCAGCAAGATGGTGTTGGCCGGTGGAAGCCTGATGTGGCCAAAAAGCCTAACCTGTGGTTTTTAAAGGGGCAGCATCCTTTTTTTTTTTTTTGCTCAACAATTCTGGTGCGGCTCTTTGCATTTTTTCCGCCGCTGTTTCAGCTTTCTTTGTTTAATGGGTTGGCACCCATGCTCTAACCCATGCATAAAACTGGGTCTGGCCTCTCACCTGGGGCAGTCCAGTGCCACAGCCTTCCTGTGTGAGCTGCTCCCAGCCAGCATGTCCCACTCATTTATAAAGGGCTTGCCCACCCAGCAGCCCGATCTGCCATGTGGGCTGGGCATGGTTGCTTGCTACAGAGACAGTGGGTGTGGCCAGGCCAGCCAGGCTCTTCGGAGTCATGTCCCACAGGTCTGCACCACTCCATCTCTGAGCAGTCTCTGTAGCTTGCCAGCAGGGAGGCCCCACCCACCTCTCTGGGGCCAAGCCACCTGGAATGGTGTGGAAACCAAGCCAGTCTTTGCCAGTGGGGTGTGGAGGAGCAGCACATGGTGCTCTGTCAAACCATGCCAGTCAAGTGGGTACTGAAGGAGCCTGGCCCAGGCAGGCCATGCTCCTGCTCTGACTTGGCTGATCATGTTGCTCCCAAGGGATCCCCACCCAGGGACCAAACCTGGCAGACAGAGAGACCAGTGAGTGCGGTCAGAAGACAGAAATAAGGGGCTTGAGTTTGTAGGGGAGGTCACTGGTCAGGCATGGGAGAAATTTGTGTGCTGAGCAGAGGGAGCCTGCGGGACACTGGACAGTGAGGGACTGTAGTTTGGGGGTATTGTTTGGGCATGGTGGAGTGGAGGTGGTGTGAAACTGTGGTGGGGTGTGTTGAGGGCCTCAGTGGGAGGGCGCCAGGTACAGGGGTCTGTGTGGGGTGTTGTGTAGGGATTACTGTCATTAGAGAGCTGGGGGGGATTCTGGGCACAGAGGTGTCATAGCATACAACAAAAGCCCACTGCTGCGGGGAAGGGGCATACTGGCAGTGCAGGAATGGGTGGGCCACTGTGTGTCTCGAAGTTGCCAGTTTGGGTACATCTACACAGCAGTGTTATTTCAGAATTCTGAAATAACACTGTCCGTGTCCATACAGCAAACCATTATTTTAACATTATGTCAAAATAATGTCGAGCTGGAGGACTTCTTATTCCACTCCTGTAACCCTCATTTTATGAGTAAGGGCAGTTGGAGGAAGAGTGCTCTTTCTTGGACTTCATGCTGTGTAGACAGCGCCAAAAGCCAAAATAAGCTATTCTGACTTAAGCTGCACAACTAATGTCACTCAAATTGCGTAGCTTATTTCAGCTTAGCCCTCCTGTGTAGATATGCCCTTTGTAAACTGTGCCCTTACACTGGCCTGGATGGAGCATGGCAGCCTCCATAACACCATACCCCATTTTCCCAGGCTAGCTTCTCCTCCAGGACCGACTCCTCCCCACAGCACCATGTCCTATTGCCCCCATGGACTGACAAATATATTTGCCACTATGCCCACAAAATGTTAATCAGGCCTTGCATGCACAGGAGATCAAATCTAACACAAAGGCTACCTTAATTTGCTCTCTTTTGGACACTACTGATTCAAGACAGTTTTTTCATCTTCTTTTCCTGGCTTTCAGGGGGTTAATATTTTGAGTTTTCAATTAAAAACCCCAAACCCTTTAACATCATCCTCTTGAATTTAAACTGATGTTATATTCCAAGGTTTGAGTAATGTTTTAAAGTAGGTATTGTTGCTTTAAAGCTGACACATAACAGCTCAAAAGCTTGTCCTGGATTGCAGACCATTTTACTTCTCATAAACATGCTATCATTAGCTACTTTCAGGAGAATGAGTTATACTAATTGATTCAAATCAAACTTGTGACCCGATCGCAGTATAAGATGTTGGCTATAAAACATCATCTTCTCATTAATCTTTCATTGAATAGTGTGATCCGAGAAGTCATCAGCAGTCACACCAGGCTCCTTCTCTCTGGTGATGCCACTATAGAGGACTCACTAAGGCTATGTCTAGACTGCAAGCCTCTTTCGAAAAAGAGCATCTAGACTACAACTAATACTTTCAAAAAAGCAAGCCTCTTTTTCAAAAGAAAGCACCCAGGCAGTCTGGATGCTCTCTTTAGAAAAAGCACGGTTTGCATTACATAGCGCCTTTTTTCGAAAAAGCACTTTCGAAAAAAGGCATTCGTCCTCGTAAAACGAGGTTTTTTGTGGTCGAAAAAACTGCTGCGTTCTTTCAATTTACTTTTGAAAGAACATGACAGCAGTCTAGATGCAGGGAAAGTTTTTTTGAAAGAAAAACCCTGTAGTCTAGACACACCCTTATTGGATCAGAGCAATTACAATACAGATCCTGAAAGCCTGAACAAATTTCCTCTTAAGTACCCATGCTCACAAAGAGTCATGTGGGCTGCGTCTAGACTGGCATGATTTTCCGCAAATGCTTTTAACGGAAAAGTTTTTCCGTTTAAAAGCATTTGTGGAAAAGAGCGTCTAGATTAGCACAGACACTTTTGCTCAAAAGCACTTTTTGCGGAAAAGTGTCCGTGCCAATCTAGATGCGGTTTTGCACAAGAAAGCCCTGATCGCCATTTTCGCCATCGGGGCTTTTTTGTGCAAAACAGTTTTTAGCTGTCTACACTGGCCCTCTTGCGCAAATACATTTGTGCAAGAGGGCTTTTTCCCAAATGGGAGCAGCATAGTATTTGCACAAGAACACTGACAATCTTACATTAGATCGTCAGTGTTCTTGCGCAAATTCAAGCAGCCGATGTAGACAGCTGGCATGCAGCCGTGCTGTTTCTTTGATGAGGACATCAAAGGATTACTATCAGCTACAGTAAACTGAGGTCATTTGCAATTAAACACATGATTCCTGATTTCAACATGATGCATTTTCATCTTCATTTACAGTACACTGCAAATGTTTTACAGAAAGGCTAGCTACATAAATGATAGTGTTCTAACAATTTCAAATTCCAGTTGAATCACAAATACATGACAAGTGAGATTTATTCAGGGAAGGATTCAGGCAGAATACTTGATATGTGGATTGCAAGTATCTTGGTATCATAGTTGGACAGGTGCTTCTGTAAACAGCAGGCAGTGCAAAAAAGAACTGATGGCTGCTAGCCAACTGACTGCTGCCAGGACAGGACACAGAAGGTGCATCAAAGACTTTGGGTGGGACTTCTTCATCTCTATAACACATCATGGAGTGACCTGGAGAAAAGTGAGAGGCAGCTGTTGAAAGCTGTGAGACTTAGCCACCACACACTGCTCATATTGGGTATGTCTACACTACCCTCCTAATTCGGCATACCCTCTTCTATTAACAACAGGATTCATAGCTTCTAGTAGACTCTACATTTCTCCTCAAAAGAATAACTACATGACACACTCAGTTAATCTCTCTCAGGGTATGTCTACACTACAGAGTTAGTTCGAACTAACAGAGATTAGTTCGAATTAACTTTGATAGGCGCTACACTAGCGCTCCGCTAGTTCGAACTTATTTCGAACTAGCGGAGTGCTTAGTTCGAACTAGGTAAACCTCATTTTACGAGGATTAAGCCTAGTTCGAACTAGCTAGTTTGAATTAAGGACTGTGTAGACCCTTAATTCGAACTAGTGGGAGGCTAGCCCTCCCCAGGTTTCCCTGGTGGCCACTCTGGCCAACATCAGGGAAACTCTATGCCCCCCTCCCTGCCCCGGATCCCTTAAAGGGGCACGGGCTGGCTACGGTGCCCGTGCCAGGTGCAAGCCTGCCAGCACCCAGCCAGCAGACCCTGCACCTGGCACGGCTCGAGCCAGCCACCCGATGCCCCCCAGCCTCCCCCCCGATGCTCCCCCTCTTCCTGGGACCAGGCTGGCGGCTCCCGGGAGCTTGCCCGGGACCGCAAGAGGTGGGCACCCGCCTGGGCTAGTGCGGACATCGTGGACCTCGTCCACGATCTCCGCACTAGGCACAGGAAAGTGGCCGACTTGGGCAGGATAGCTGCCAGCCTGGCCAGCCAGGAGCAGGTGTGCAAGAGAATCAAGAGGGTCCACTGAGACCCCCGACCCTGAGCCCTGAGCTTACAATGGCCGTCCTGGGTCAGACCAAAGGTCCATCTAGCCCAGTAGCCTGTCTGCCGACAGCGGCCAACCCTAGGGACCCTGGAGGGGATGGACCGAAGACAGTGACCAAGCCATTTGTCTCGTGCCATCCCTCTCCAGCCTTCCACAAACCTTGGGCAGGGACACCACTCCTACCCCCTGGCTAATAGCACTCCATGGACCCAACCTCCATGACTTGATCTCACTTCCCTTTAAACTCTGTTCTAGTTGTAGCCTTCACAGCCTCCTGCAGCAAGGAGTTCCACAGGTTGACTCTTTGCTTTGTGAAGAACAACTTTCTGTTACTAGTTTGAAGCCTGCTACCCATTCCTTTCCTTTGGTGTCCTCTAGTCCTTCTTTATGGGAACTAATGAAGAACTTTTCTGTATGCACCCTCTCCACCCAACTCCTGCATTTAGAGACCTCTATCCTGTCCCCCCTCCGTCTCCTCTTTTCTAAACTGAAAAGTCCCAGTCTCTTTAGCCTCTCTTCATATGGGACCTGTTCCCAACCCCTGATCATTGTAGTTGCCCTCCCCTCTCCCAGCCTCTCTCTTCCCCTCTCCCACCTCCTTTTCCCAGTCTCCCCCAGTTTTGTTCAATAAAGACAGATTCCATTTTTGACCACAATTGTCCTTTATTTTGTACATCAAGAAAAGGGGCTAGGGAAGGGTAAGTGGAAGGAGGTGAGGGAGGAATGGGGTACGAGCCCCCGATGAGGAGGACTGGGCTGGCTCTGCGGGCTTCTGGGGGTGGAAGCTCTCCTGCAGCCCCCCAATTGTCCCCTCTCCCCAGATGGCAGCCTGCGGCAAGTGCAGCCGGTCTGATGGCCGAGTGCTGTGATGTGCCCAGTGTGGGCACTCCGGGCACTCCAAGCCAGGACTGGTTTTCAAGCGGGGCACCCCTGAGAACTGTCTGTCCGGGGTGGGGGTCGGGTCCCTTTAAGCGCAGCCCTCGGCTAGCCTGAGACAGCATCTCCATGCTCTAAGTCCTCCTCTGATGCCCTGCCGGCACTGCTTCCGGCCATCCTTAAGCCCTGTTCAGGGTCCACTTAATGTGGACATGCTAGTTCGAATTAGCAAAACGCTAATTCGAACTAGTTTTAGTTCTAGACGCGTTAGTTCGAATTAGCTTAGTTCGAATTAACTAATTCGAACTAAGTTAGTTCGAACTAACTCTGTAGTGTAGACATACCCTCAGAGAATAAAATACAGAATTGACACTACCAGAACTCATATCAGTGACTTCAAGGATCCTATGAATTACACAATTGTGGTTTAGACCACTAAGCCATTCTCTCCAGCCACACACACCTCTCATTATACACAATGCCACAATATGATCACTAAAAGAGACTGCCATTTAAATAGAGGTCTGGCAAAACACAGCATTCTCTTTCAACCATAAGGAAATTAAAAATTTCACACCACCAAGTGTACTCCTACACTTACATGTCTTTCAAGCAGTTCCTACTGAACAACCTAGTTTGGACCAGGAACCTACATTCCGTTGAAAATTAAACATTACCATTTGAGACATAGAGGAAGTGAAACATATGGTATTGACATGAGCTAACTGCTCTATTATTTTATACTGTGTAGTGATGAATGCTTCCATTTCCCTGAAAATGAGTGTTCCTGGTAGCATGACCCATGACAATTATCTTACCACTAAAGCAAGAAAGAATAACCAGTTACCATCATGACTGTGAATAGAGGGGTGGGCCACCATAGCTACCAAGTTCACCTCAGCAGCATGAATTTTTCCCACATGAAAAAGGTGTCACATACGACACGCTATAGAGAAGGCTGGCTCAGACAATGCTGTCAAGCTTGCAGCTGCAGAAGGTCCTCCAATTACATCTCCTCCCCTTGATGGACAATATTAAATACCAGAATGATGTTCATTGCTTATATCCCAGTGGCACTTGGCGTATATTATGAGTTGCTCTGTGAATAACAAAGCTCTGAGGGTATGTCTATACAGCAAAGTAATTTCGAAATAACTGTACTAGTGTCTACACAAGCCAACTGCTATTTTGAAATTAATTTGAAATAGCGGAGGGCTTATTTTGAAATTGGTAAACCTCATTCCACGAGGAATAGCACCTGTTTCAAAATTGCTATTTCAAAATAAACACTGTGTAGATGCTTATTTTGAAACAAGGGGCCTCCAGCCTTTCCCAGCGTGCCCTGGTGGCCACTCTGGGCACAAACAGGAAAATTCCTCTCCTCGTCCCCCTCCCGGAGCCCTTAAAGGGGTAGAGTCTGGCTACAGTCTTTTGTGGCTAGCACCAGGCCTGCCAGCCCAGAGCCACTCTCCTGCTGCCCCTGAGCCAAGCCACAGCATGAGCCAGCAAGGCACTGGCAGCCAGCCCTCCACTGCTCCCTAGGACCAGTCTGCCAGCTCCGACAAGCCTGCCAGAGGCCGGAAAAGGTGGGCGCTGCCTAGTCCAGTGTGGAGATCATGGACCTGACTGAGGTTTGGGGGGAGGCCTGCAAAGTCCATGATCTCCGCACTAGACGGAGGAACGTGGCCATCTACAGCCGCATGGTTGCCACCCTGGCCACCAAAGGCCACATCAGAACCCAGGAGCAGGTTCGGATGAAAACCAAGGAGCTGCAGCAGGCGTATGCCAGGGCCACAGGGGACAGCTCCCAAACAGGGGCAGAGCCAGACACCTGCCCTTATTTTGATGCCCTGGACTGCATCCTGGGGGGTGGGACGGTCCGTGCCCCCCAAGTGGTCATCAACCCTGGGGCAGAGGGCCCTGACCAGGGCACAGAGGAAGAGGAGGAGGATGGCCAGGAGCCGCAGGACCCCAGAGGGAGCATGCTGCACATCTAGGGCCCCCGAGCCATCCCAGTGAGCCTGTCGCCAGTGTCGTCCAAGGCCGGGGAGGCAACAACATGTGAGTGCCATCACTGTCCCCTTATGCACGGGCGGGAGGGGAGGGAGACCAGGGACAGCTCGCGTGGGCCTTGCTGGCCACTGCTCACGCAGCAATCTGTGCATGTGCTGTGCCACCCCTGGGCACATGGCCCCAGCTAGCTGCTACACAGGGGCCGTGGCCTGATACCCACACGCGTGTATGTATGAAGGCACATGACGTGCTCCTGATCCCGGGGTGGGACACGGCAGGACGCCCTCCCTCCACAAGCCTCCTCTACACAGAGGCAGGGGACATCTCTCCCCCCCCCCCACAGACCCACACCACATACAGCATAGGGGCATGGGTGCACTCCCAGGCCAGCTCCCACTCCCAAGGATAGCAGGACATCTCGAACATGGCCTCTGGGCTAGCACATCAGCTCTGATAGTACAGAGACTTGTCATCCTCGTCTTGCAGAGGGGGCCTGGGCTTCACCCATTGTGTTCCCAGGGATAACTCTTGTTTCTCCACAGCCACACCAGCTGCGAGTGCAGGGCGCACCACGCCGCCCAGGACATCCTGCCTCATCCGGGCACTCAGCAGGCTGACCTGTAACCAGGAGGGATACCAGCAGCAGCACCTGGGGTTACTGCGAGGCCTGCACCACACCCTGGACTACTGGGTGCACGAAGACCTGCAGCTCCAGCAGGAAAGCAGGTGAGAGCTGCTTGCCCAGGGCTGTGTCACCTGCGACCACCTACAAACCCTGGTGCAGAGACTGCTGCCTCCTGCCGCTCCAGCCCCTGCTGCTCCCCAGCTACTGCTCCTCCTCCCATATCTGCTTCCCCTCCCACTTCTTCCTCGCCCCACTCTGCCCCATGGGGACACCAAGGCCCCTGCACCCGCAGTGCTGGGAGACAGGTGGGCCAGCAAGACCCCCAACCCTGAGCTTCTCCTCCCCCTTCCAGCTCCCTCCTCCCAGGTTTACCCCTCCCCTGTCCACCCTCTCGCCTCCCCTCTCCCGCCTTCATTCCCTTCCCTCTTACATCCCAATTTTGTTCAATAAAGAGAGTTTGTTTTCTTCAACATGTGTCTTTATTGTACATTGGGAAGGGATGTTAGGGAGAAGTAAGTAGAAGGATGTGAGGGTGGAATGAGGCACAACCCCCCAGTGGGGCACACCAGGGAGACTTTAGTCCTCCTCAGGGTGGAAGCTCTCCCACAGGGCCTCCCGGATATGGACAGCCCCCTGATGTGCCTCTCGGCTGGCAGCCATGCAGGGCTGCATGTATAAGATGGCCAAGTGCTCGGCCTCTGCCATCCAGATTGGCAGGAAAGCCTCCCCCTTCATCTTGCACAAATTGTGCAGCACACAGCACGCTGCTACCACATGTGGAATATTCCGTTCGGAGAGGTCCAGGCGGGTGAGGAGCCATCTAAAACGGGCCTTCAGCCGGCCAAAGGCACCCTCCACCACAATGTGGACCCTGCCGAATCTGGCATTAAATGCCTGTCAGAGAGGGTTGAGGTGTCCCATGAAGGGCTTCATGAGCCAGGGTTGTTGGGGATAGGCCGCATTCCCCACCAGGCACATAGGCATGTTCACAAACCCGACCCGGTAGGGGAAGAAAGTTCCGGCATGCAGCCTCTGGCAAATGGAGGAGTTGCAGTACACATGTGCGTCATGTGCTTTGCTGGACCAGCCCATACTGATGTCCACAAAGTAGCCTCGGTGGTCAGACACAGCCTGCAGGATGATGGAAAAATATCCCTTGCAGCTGATATAGAGGGAGGCCTAATGGTCCGGGGCACAGATGGGGATGTGTGTCCCGTCGATAGCTCCCCCGCAGTTGGGGAAGCCAAGGGCACCAAACCCCTCAATGACTGAGTCGACATCGACAAGGCAGATGACTCTGCAGAGCAGCACTCTATTGATGGCCTTGACCACCTGCAGAGGGATACATAACCAAGAGTCACTGGGGTGCCAGGGTGGCTGAGAGTGCTCCTTCCCCGCCACTGCCCCATGCCCCCACTCCTCAGGAGCAACCCCCCCTGCAATCGTGGCCACCGCGAGCAGTCCTTAGTGCAGGCAGGACAGAACAAACCCTCCCATGGAGGGGTCTTGCATCACCTCCCCCCTTTTCCCTAGGGCAGCCCATCCCCTGCTTGCACACACACCCCCTCCTGGCACAGTGGCCAGAGACTACCATACCTGCATGAGCACTGCTCCGACGGTGGATCTCCCTACGCCGAACTGGTTCCCCATGGATCGGTAGCTATCCGGCATGGAGAGCTTCCAGAGGGCGATGGTCACATGCTTCTGGAGGGAAATGGCAGGCCTCATGTGCGTGTCCCGTCACTGCAGAGCAGGGGCGAGTCACTTGCAGAGCTCCATGAAGATGTCCTTCTTCATCCTAAAGTTCTCGGTCTATTGTTGGTCTCCCCAGCACTCCAGGACGATGAGGTCCCACCAGTCGCTGCTGGTGTCCTGACGCCAGATGCAGTGGGGCATGCTGGTGTCCAGGAGTTACAGCTGCTCCTCCACATACCCCAGGAGGGTCTGGATGACAGCTTGGGTGTTGGGCTGCAGCAGATGCTGTGAGGCTGCCTCCAGAAAGTGCTGCCAGGCTCGCAGCAACACATCCAAAAGAAGCACCAGGGTGCCCAGGGGCAGCTCCGGCTCCATGGTGCAGAGTGCTGTGGTGTCTCAAGTGAGGGCAACCAGAGCATGCAGATGCTTTGCTGTCCCTCAGCGAGGTAGGCAAGCAAGCAGGGAAACCTGAGAACTGGCTGTCCAGGGGGGTCCCTTTAAGCACAGGCCTCAGATAGCCTCTGGCAGCAGCCACACAAAGAAACTCCTGACCTGATGCCCTGCCAGAACCGGTTTCAGCTGCCCTTAAATTCTATTCAGCGTCCAGTGTGGACGTGCTATTTCTAAATAGCAAAACGCTATTTCGAAATGCATTTTGTGTGTAGACGCGTTATTTCGAAATAAGATATTTCAAAACAACTATTTCAAAATTAGATATTTTGAAATAATGCTGTAGTGTAGACATACCCTGACATAATAACTTGAGCCTCCTTGGAGAATTGGCAGCCTCGTCATTTATCATAGTTTTGGCTGGGACAAATTATGAGTTCCAGTCTGACCCTATTTAATAGGGAACCAACCCTCTAACCACTTTTCCCTCAACTCCCACCACCAAAACATGCACCAGATATGAATACAACAACTTCTTCCTCGCTCCTCATATGTGGCATAGCAGAGCAGTTGGGCAAGGCCACCAGAAGCAGCATACTGAATCTTGAACCTTGCATCCAACAAAAGGAGATGATGACCCAAATTACTGTGATTTGCTGGAAACAGCATTTCAAAAGCTCAGTTTTATTAACAAATTTATATTCCCCTTTATACCACTGTATCTTACAAGATAAGATATAATGTTCCTAAAATCTAAAACAAATAAGATGAAGTCAAAGGGAGACATGAGTTGACTTTCTATACAGGTCTAGACTTGGCATTTGTAAAATCAAGCCAACTCTAACGTCCTTTTTTTGGGATGAAGAGGTCTCTTGGGACTTGGTTCTAATCTGACATATGTGCACATCTACAGAAATGGATTTTTCAAACTGCTTAGTGTATGTCTACACTACATTGCTCTTCCGGAAAAAGCTATGCAAACTGTGAACTGCATTTTGCGTAGCTTTTTCCACTTCTTTTTTCAGAAAAGGCTTTTCCAACATTTGGCCCATCTACACTGGGCCAAATGTTGGGAAAAAAAACTTTTTTGGAACATCCCTTCTTCCTCATAAAACAAGGTTTACAGGGATGCCGAAAAAGTGCATCTTCTCTTCTGAAAAAAAATTCCCATCCCAGAAAAACTCTGTAGTGTAGACATAGCCCTAGAAACGGAATACAACATTAGTATGTATTAATATCCCTGCTATCACTTTACCAGCTGAAGTGAACGAGTTAATACCCTTATACACACGATAGTATGAGGGAAAACATGTGACTGGAGAATGCAGTAGGTCAGTGTTTCTTAAATTGTGTTCCAAGGCACACCAGTGTGCCGCGAGGCAGTCGGAGGTGTGCTGCGGAGAACAACATGGCTGCCCTTAAAGGCGCAGGAGACTTTTTTTTTTTTTTTGCTCAATAACTTTCCCCCAATGTTTTTTTTTCCCCTCAACAAAAAAATCCTCGGTGCTCCTCATTAAAAAAAAATATTGTTTGGTGTTCCTCGGTCTTAAAACGTTTAAGAAACGCTGCAGTAGTTAGACCCAAACAAGGAATGCAGAGACTAAGGAGATGTTATAATTATCACAAACTCCCACTGCTTCACCTCCATTCTCTGCTGCTCTCTGGCACCATCAAATTGGTTCCTTTTTGATATGAGATCTTTGAAGAAACAAGTAGCATTAATGTATCACTCGTCAGTAGAAGATTAGAAATGAGTGAGAAAGGGAGGCAATGTTTTATCACCTGCAAGGCAATATGAAATTAAACAAATTACAATATGCTGGCATCCTAACAACGTAAGTGTTCATATATTAATAGACAAACTGGAATCCAAAAGTTTATTTTATCATTTTTAAAAAACATGCCTTTGGCATAGTCTCATGGTCCATTTATATTACAAAATTAAACAGAATTTAACACACTAGTGCCAACAGCAGTCTGCAACAACCATCCCACAGACACTATAAAAATATAGGCACAAGAGTAATATCTCAGCCTATTACCTAAGCAATTCTAAATAAAACATCCATCACAGCTAATCTGCCTCAGGCAAAAGCCTAAGCCAACAGATGGATTTCCTCAGAAACCCTCCTACATCTTGGCAGAAGTTGGTGATAATATTTGCAGTAATTTTCATTCAATACATAACATAATGAAGCTCACATGTATGTAGCAACTTTCACCCAAAAGCAGTTTACTAACAAACTATCCTCAGGGATTACTTCATCCATCATTGAAATGCAACCACTATGGGGGGAAAAGGTAGCAGTTGTAAAAGAAAGACCACCAACAATACACAACAGTTGAGGACAGGAAGTACAATACTTAAACTAAAACATGGAGAGCACAGGGGTTAATAGCTGTGCACTTGTAAAAAGGACCTTTAATTAAGACAAGGAGTAGTGCTTCATTTTATATCTATCCATAAGATACCACCTTCTACAGTAGTGTGTTATATTACACCATACTAGAGGAAAGAGAGTCACAAATACTTAACTATTAATACCAGGTCCTAGAGTAAAGAGGTGTTCAGTGGAAGTCTCTCATCCATATACTGACCCAACCTAATGCTTCTTTGTTTGTGATATTCAACAGAATCAAAGCACAAGATGGCATAGATGTAGGTATAAAGTGAGTGAGCTAGTTCATTATAAATATAGTGACTGAAATCAGAGCATTTAATAATAACTGATGTTTGGGTGTCAAACAATATTCACATGCATATGCTATCACATATATTCTTTTAATTCCCACAGACCTATCTCACAAGGAATGATTGTTCTGTCAATTTACTCACATTTTCCATCAATACTTTCTATTAGGCTGCGTCTAGATTGGCATGATTTTCCGGAAATGCTTTTAACGGACAAGTTTTCCATTAAAAGCATTTTCGGAACAGAGCGTCTAGATTGGCACGGATACTTTTCTGCAAAAGCACTTTTTGCGGAAAAGCGTCCGTGCCAATCTAGACGCACTTTTCCGCAAAAAAGCCCAATCGCCATTTTCGCGATCAGGGCTTTTTTGCGCAAAACAAATCTCAGCTGTCTACACTGGCCCTTTTGCGCAAAAGCTTTGCGCAAAAGGGACTTTTGTCTGAACGAGAGCAGAATAGTATTTCCGCAAGAAGCACTGATTTCTTACAGTAGGAAGTCAGGGTATGTCTACACTACCACCCTAGTTCGAACTAGGGTGGTAATGTAGTCAACCGGAGTTGCAAATGAAGCCCGGGATTTGAATTTCTCAGGCTTCATTTGCACCTTGCTGGGCGCCGCCATTTTTAAATGTCCGCTAGTTCGGACTCCGTGCCGCGCGGCTACACGCGGCACAAACTAGGTAATTCGGACTAGGCTTCCTATTCCGAACTACCGTTACTTCTCGTTTCACAAGGAGTGACGGTAGTTCGGATTAGGAAGCCTAGTCCGAACTACCTAGTTCGTGCCGCGTGTAGCCGCATGGCACGGAGTCCGAACTAGCGAACATTTAAAAATGGCGTCGCCCGGCAAGGTGCAAATGAAGCCCGGGAAATTCAAATCCCAGGCTTCATTTGCAACTTCGGTTGACTACATTACCGCCCTAGTTCGAACTAGGGTGGTAGTGTAGACATACCCACAGTGCTTTTGTGGAAATTCAAGTGGCCAGTGTAGACAGCTGGCAAGTTTTTCCGGAAAAGCGGCTGATTATTTGGAAAAACTGGCCAGTCTAGACACAGCTTTAGTGTCCTGCACTGTAATTAGTATATAATAATTGTGACATAAGGAATTAAAAGAATTATATAAGACCTTGCCCCAAAGCAGTGATTTTACCATCTTTTTATCTGTAAACAAATACTTGAGATACTTGAGGTGTTGTGGGAAAGGGGAATTATTTTTGTTTTGGAAGACAGGACCAGCATGGTGCTACTTTTCAATTTACACAGCTCCGTAATTCCCTGACCAGAGTGTTAGAGGTTATATTCATTTATGACAATCCCAGTCATCATGATCAAACAGAGCCTGCTCTGTTTTATGAGACAGAAAAAAGAAACACGTTCTCACAAAATGTTTCAATTTAGAAAAATCAGCATTTTCTGATAGAAAAATATTGTTGGGAAATTTCCAATCAACTATACCCCCTAACCATGTGTAGCTATTCTGCCCTCCTTCACACCATGGTGCCATTAGGGTTGTCAGGTGTCGGGTATTCACCTGGACAGTCTGGTATTTTCGGCTCCTGTCTGGTAAAAAATTCAGAGAATACCAGACACCTAAAATGTCCAGTATTTTCTGAATTTTTTCCCGGACAGGAGGTGAAAATGCCAGGCACCTGGCAACCCTATAAACACTCAGTGCTTGGCTCCCAACACCCCCAGATCCCAGCTCCCATGCTTACCTGGTTCCCCGAGGCTGCCGGCACAAAATGGCTGCCGGCCAAAAGACCTAGGGGAAGCAATGCTTTCCCCTGGGTCTTAGTGCTCAACCTCTCCCCTGTTCTTATCCTTGCACTCACTCTTAAAGGAGACATGCTGTTTTAATGCTGTTTTATTTTAATTTTGGGGGGGGGGCTTAATAAGTCCTTGGAATCCTTTTTTTTTCAACAACTTTGGTCTCCCCCCCTTTTTTTCCCTTCAACAGAATTTTTTCCTGTTTTGGGGGCGGGGGGAGTGGGAGTTTGGTATTTTTGTTTCAACCATCTGGCAACCCTAGGTGCCACATTCTTCCGTCTATGCCAGAGGGACTGTGTCCCCCTCCCTCTTCCTTCTCTAGGGCAAGGACTCTGTGGATGTGTCTAGACTACAAAGTTTTTTCAAAAAAATTGCCTTTTTTCGAAAAAACTTCAACTGCATCTAAACTGCCACCGCGTTCTTTTCAAAGTAAGCCGAAAGAACACGGCTGTTTTGTCGACAGCGGCAAACCTAGTTTTCTGAAAAAACAGACCTCCAGGGAAAAGCCCTGGTAGACAATCCATCTGCCGGAAAAACCTCTATTGTTCCTGTGTCTAGCTATGTCTTAAAGGCACAGGCACCTTGGGCAGCCATTGTGGCAGGAAGGCAGCCCTCAAAGAGGAAGGCAAGCAGGAGAAGACCCTGAGAAATGGCTATACAGGGAGTCCTTTTAAGCATGGGTCTCAGATAGCCTCAGGCAGCAGCTTCAGGAAGTAACTGCTGACCTGATGCCCTGCCTGAACTAATTCCGGATGACCTTAAATGCAAGTTAGTGTCCAATCAGTGTGGATGCTCTATTTTGAAATAGCCAAGCGCTATTTTGATGTGCTTTTTGTGTATACACGCACTATTTCAAAATAAGCAATTTCGGAAAAATAAATTCCAAAATACCTTATTATGAAATAAGCAGGCAGTGAAGACGTACCCCTATTGAGGTCCTTCTGCCGTCACATTTAATGCTGGGATAAGGGTTCAGAGGTGTAATAAATTGCCCAATTGCAGAACGGTCTGAATCTAAATAATTCTACAAAATGAGCACTTATGGAAAATAATATGGCTTTCACTTGATAATTTTTTTTACACATTTTCCCCACACTTAGCAAAGCATATACCTCATTGAGGATGACACACAGTCTATGCTAAATCTGAAGTTTCTAATCACAACTGCTTTACTTCGGTGCAGAAAATCATTGAAAGCATTTCATAACCGATTAAAATAATAAGCCTACATTCTATCAATTCACTAGCAACATTATGCCCATGTACATATAAGACATAATTTCAGTGCAAACAAAAGAAAGATCCGAGTATGTGGAGGAAATGATACAGGAAGCGCCACAGCTATCAGAAAAAAATCAAGCGTTTCAAAGAGTTGGAGCTGCATCAGACACAATTTTGTGGCACTTTCTGGTTTGAAAGTTTTAGAAACCTTGATCAAGAGATGATGGGGAAGGTTCAGAAGAGAGCGAAGCCCTGGGGCTTAATTTTTTACATTTAATGTAAACTTTCAAGTCATGCACTGTACAACAGCAATGACAACAACAACAACAAAATCTTTGCACTTGTATAATTCATTCTCTCTCAGAATCTCCAAGTGCTTTACAGATATCAATCTTGAAGCAAATTACTAAATAAACATAAAAAATAACCCCATACTCCTCAGTCCTGCACTTAGACCATTGTTCCATTCCCTATTTAGGACACAGGATCAGGAGGCTATAACTAGAAAGAGATAATAATAAAAAAGCACACATTAGACTGCATACCAGGAAAAATGTGCCAGTGAGATCTCAGGAAATGGACTCATCTTCTAAGAGAAGTGCGGGACATCTCACACTTAAAACATTTAAGACAAGATCAGACAAAGCATTAAAAACTACATTATGCTGTATTGGTATCAATCCTGCATGGACCCCAGGGGATTGAAACGATGATGTAATAGGTCTTTCTATCTCTAATTTCTATAATATACTAGTTTAAAGCTAATTCCTATACCTTTACTATTAATAATAACCTTTAATTTACCTATGACAAAGTCTGTCAAAGTAAAGCATTCTGAAATCCGATTGACATTTAAAAATAAAGCTTAAAAAGGTATTCTTTTGACCAATTATGTATCTTCAAAATACAATTCTCCAATGGCCAATTGGAGGGGAAAAAAGCCTATAAGACTATATAAACTGAAAAAATTTGTTTGTAAGGCTAATGTACTAACAGCTGATTCTATGAAAAGTCATGTTTTGGTTTATTCCTTAACCCTACAATGGGGAGATTTTAGTTCTAGTGGAAACAGAAAAAAGTATTCCACTGGGAGTAAAAGTAAAATGAAATACGCTTTCCCCTTCTGATCTGACACTCCTTTTATCTACTTTAGCTATGGTTCCCATCTACTTTATATGGTTCCCATAAAAATACTAACAGAATATCTCAGAATCTTTAATCTATTTACCCTTATACCACTTCTGTGAAGTAGGGAAACTCTATCATACACCTCTTTATATATGGGAAACTGAAGCACAGAAAAAAAATAAGTGACTTATCCAAGGAATTCTGTGGCAGAATAAAAAATTGAACCTAAGTCTCATGCCTGCACCCTAACCATGACCAGATTAGACCATCCTCTCATCTCTAAGACTTTGCTAATGTGCAAAAAATGGAATTAGACCACTGAATCTTTCCATGAAGAACAGGCCATTGGGTATTGGGTTCCCAAGTCTTTATCTGAATAAGTGGTCAAGTATTATGTGTTACGGTAAAACTGTATGCCCTAGGAATGTAAATATCAAAATAAGTAATCAGTTAAATTATTAAAATTCTATCATTTAAGTGGTTAACCACTGGTGGGTACAGGGCAGCTAAGGTGCGAGGGATCTTATGGGCATAATGGGGCTGCATCCAGGGCTGCTGTGACACAGATGGGATCACCACAGAATGGCGAGGGGCCGAGGGCACTGTGGCACAGCCAGGGTCTCACTAGGGCCATTGGGACACGGCTGGATCCTGCTGGGGCCACTGTGGCATGGGTGGATCCTAATGGGGCCACCGCAGCATGGTCACAGCTACTGGGCATACCCAGGGGTCTGCTTGCCCCACTGCAGCTCCTGCAACATGGCTGGGGGCTTGGTCCCACCAGGGCTGCTGTGGTATGGCCAGATCCTTCCTGCCCCCTCCAGGGCTTTCACAGAGGGCAAGGAACACAGCAGCCCAGCCAGGCTTGGTTCCTCCTGACTTGACTAGTTCCTGCATTCACCCCATGAGGCTGGCAGTATGCTTTACTGGTTACCCAGTATGCATTCGAGTAAACTAAATGCTTACCAGATAAGCAGTTAATCTTTTACAACCCTAGTATGCACTAAAAGCATGGCCGACTTGTCCATTAGGCACAGTAGGCACAGTGCCTAGGGCCCAAGATACTTTTAGGGGCCCACGAAAATGTTTTAATTTATTTTAAATCAGAAGAAAAAAAATGAACTTTTAGGGTCGAAGAAAATGTTTTAATTTTTTTCTCGCATCAGAAAAAAAATGAAACTTTTAGGCTCACAAAAATCTATTAAATTTTGCCTAAAACAGAAAAAATATAAAATGTTGAAGTATTTAAAGTTATATCAAAAATAATTTTTAATATTGAGATTATTATGGTGGGAGGGGACCACTAAGGCAAAAGTGCCTAGGGCCCACCAAAGTCATAATGCGGCCCTGATTAAAAGATACGTAAACTCTACATTCCAGTAACTTTCTCATACATCTTTTTAACATTCAGATTGTCCCTACATTTACAAACTCTGCTATCATGCCCTTCCTTGAGTCTTGTCTCTGCTTATTTGATTCATGTATAGTGGGATGAAAACTAACTGGTATTTGCTTAATTCCTAAGTTTCAACAGTGACTGCTGTCCCTCACATTGCATAGCCTAATGTGATAACGGGATAATAGTGGTCACCTTTTGTGTGGAATTAAATAGCTGAATTATCAGAACCAGCTTAATATTCAACTCTGGCTCCTGATATCTGAGCAAGTGGAGCTCTTAGTTCTGATCATAAAAGGGAGAAATAGTATCTTGAAAGAAAAAAACAGTTATCTTACCAAAGGCAATGCTTTAATTTATCTTTTTAAAAAGCTCACATATAAGGGCAGATTAATCACAAATCAGAAGTACAGTACCACACGCCAAAATCTCTCTCCTTGCAGAGTAGCTGGGGTCAGGAGAACGGCAATTATAATGTACCAACACAATAGCAACTCCTTCAGACTGAATTAATTCAGGAATAATACACTTGGAAGCAAAAAGCATTCCTATCCCTACCTTCAGGCTTATAATTAAAGGAAACATAGGAGAGGAGAAACTCAGTACTCATTACTTCTTATGCTTGAAAACAAGAGATCCTGTAGAGCATAAAAACACCTCTCTATGTTGAACACACTCTGTCAGCCTCCAAACATGACACTGCATTGTGCTGTCAGTAAACCAACCAAAGAAGACAGAGTAATATAAACAAGGAGGCAATACATATAAAGGATAGAAAATTGTGAGGTCAGGATACCTGGATTCACCCATTAGCTTTGTTCCCTGGGGAATCATATACAAATGACTGAACCTCTTACATGCCTAAATTTCAAATCTGTACATCAGGAGTAGGCCAATGCATATCTAATTGACAAAAATGTTGAGAGAAGTGACTCCTTGAGATCCTCAAATTAAAAGGCCTATCTATATGAGATAGAAACAAGCTAAATATGATGAAATGGGAATCAGTCTTGGTAAATGATCTCCCAACCAAAGAATGGCATGACTTCTTCATTCTACTTTGAATGACAAATACTCTAGTACAGTGTTTCTCAAACTGAGCTCCATGGAGCCCCAGGGCTCCGTGAGACATCTCCAGGGGCTCTCCGAGGTTGACAAACTGGAAAGCCTTCAAAAGCATAATTGTGAATCGCTTCCAACTGACGCAATTAACACATACTGATGGGGCTCCGCATAAATATTTACACATGTAAGGGGCTCTGGAGCCTCAAAAGTTTGAGAAATGCTGCTCTAGTGTTCATTGTTGCTTTATCCATAAAGAACCCAGAAACTGTTGCTGAAATAAAAGGAACTGGGTTGTGGGATTTTCTTTTCTTTGTATCATAACATAATTTCATTCTTTCAAATAAAATCCCATGAAAATTAAGATAAGCAGTTTTATAGTCTTCCTCGAAGATACTGGAAGCCAAATAAAAAGTTATATTGTTCAATGGAGAAGCTTTCCCTCCTGCAGTAAATTTCTAAATTGAATGAAGTTGACCCTGATAATTAATTGAAGTGGCCACAAACAGAATTTAACACTTTCACAAGTTCCCACCAAAATGTGACTTATTTAAAAAAAACTGAAAGAAAACTGAGCAAACTGAAAGAAAAAAAGATTTCAACAATACCATTTTCTAAGGTTGAACGGTGAATATCCTTTCAAAATGCTTGGAATTTTTTTTTTACAGATTCATAACACTTCAGTGAAATGTGTCTAGCCCCAGATTATTTCCCTACTATTGTTTTTAAGTAGTAAAACAGGTTTGAACATACAGAACTTCTCATTGTTACACACTACGTCATTCATTTACCTCTCTTGGACAGAAACCTAGGCCAGTGCCTGAGGGAGGCAACATTGACATCAGGAATGTGAAATCTTGAACCAAACTGATTAAGAAGTCTGCAGAGGTTAAAAAGATAACCCCACCGGATCTCAGATTTCCTCAAAAGTTTTATATTGTTTCTGTCATTTGGGAGGGTCATTGTCAAACACTAAAGAAGACTATGAATCACGGTGATTTATGGATCACTATTTGGGGTTGGGGGAAAGCTTGACAACACTGTGGATCCAAGAAACAGTCCTTATCTACATTTATTTTCCCCTCAAATTTCTCAATGTGCCAGAAGAGTCCAGCACCCCTTAGTAGCAATGGTGAGTAGGAGGTGCTCTAGTGTGATCAGTGGTCTAGTGGCTACTGGTGTTTTGCTGATCTGGCATCCAAGCTTGTGAGTAACAGGGATTAAAATCCTAGCACCTAGTCTATGAAATGCTACAAGTACACTGGGATGTGTGTCAGTGTTCCTAGGGTGGGTCTGTAATAATGATACTTTGGGCCCAGCAGAAGGCCAAGGGGCTACTGCGCTGACATCCTTTAAGTTGGGCACCACCTTTGACAGAGGTCTGAAGTGGGGTGTGTGGATCCCAAGTCAGTGCTCTTGGAGTGGGATTTGGCTCACATTGGTATAGTTGCAGCAGGGAGGCGATGGGTGCACTAGGGCTGCGGGGGTCACGTCAGTTCTTGAGGCTGGAGATCCATGTACATGTTCTCAGGGCGGGGGATCCAGATCAGTGTCCCCAGGGTGAAGGGACCCATGCTGGTGCTTTTGAGGTCGGGGTGCCACTAGTGGTTGAACATACTCCTGGGGGTTTCCTCACGGGCCATGGTCTTTAACATTCACTCTGTCATTCCTGCAGAGCAGCCGTGGAACGCTGGGAACGGGATCTCGGGGAGAAATGTGGGTGCGAGGGGCTGCCAGAGCTTTCGGGGGGAAGCGCCAGTGCTCTGCGGACGAGGGGCGGGGCCCTCGATACGTTCGGAGTCAGGGGCTTTACTGTCCCGGCTGGGGCGCGCTGCCCCGGAGAACTGGGCCCGCGCCAAGGAAGGCCAGGCCTATGCTCTAGTTTTTCGCTCCCTACTCTTCAGCGCGCCAGCCCGCGTTGCTAGGTAACCGATAGTCCCCCCCCCATACACACACAGCTCAAGGCAGCTAGCCGCACAGCCCAGCTCAGCTGCTCCCCACGTTACATCCCCCCACCCTCTCGGGCGGATATAAATAGCTCGGTCTACTACGCCTGTGCGGTGTTCGTGGCGGACAGCGAGTTAAGAGGGCGGTTACCCACTGTAAGTCGTCACCCAGGTGCCCCCTCGCCCCCCTCTGCGAAGACTGGAGCTGAATAGCCCTCGCCAGCCACCGTACTCCGGCGTGGCTCGGAGCCGAGCGGCCGTGGCGTGCCCCGCCCAGCGGTGCTATTTTTACTCCTTTGTTTCAGATTCGAGCTGCTCAGTCACCCGCCAAGGGCGGCCGGGACGGGATGACGCCATCCGTTTCCAGGAACGATGACATAGCCACTGGAATGTTCATTGGGGTTTCGAGTCCTTAAAGGGGCATCGACCCGTTTTCTTCCCTCGCCCCTTGATGGAGGCTGGCGGCAGCGTGGTGTGGTGGTTAGAGCGTGGGCCGGGGGAGGCCGGGGTACGTAGCTTCTGATCTCAGTGCCACACGGCAGCTTGCTTGCCCTTGATGCCTCAGTTTCCCCGTTGCAGTGAGACCCGTATGTACCGTGTCTGGACACACGCACACAAGCTGGTGTGTAATTTAGCCCCTCTGGCGTGGCTCCCTGCTCGAGCCATTACTATAGTACTGGCATGTGCCTCAGTCAATGCGTGGATCTTCACAATAGCCTGTAAGCTAGAGAACTGATATATCCCATTTTACAGATGCAAAGCTGAGGCACAAGCAAGCTAGTGACTTGACTAAGATTATACAGGAAATCTGTGGCAGAAATGTGAAATGAGCCTAGGCACCCCAACTCCTAGGCTAGTGCCTTAGCCATCCTACCTTTCCAAATGGTGCACCATTGTTTTCTTTCCAAACAACTTTGCCATTTCCCATTCTGACCCCCTTCATTCCCTAAACATCCTCTTCCTGTTTGCTTCTCTCATGTGTCCCTGTTTCTCCATCTCTTCCAATATCCCTCTGTCTCTCAGATCTCTTTAAAAGTTGCTCACTCACTATGTCTCTTGTGCCAGGTCTCTTCTCCCCCCCCCCATTCAAGGTCCCCCATATCCATTTTCTCTGCTTTCCTACATCTATGCCATCTCTCTGCTATTCCCAGATCCCCCTGTCCCCCAAGTGCCCTCCCAGGTCTCCATCTCCTGGCCTCAGTTTTCTCTCCTAAGTGCCATAAGTCTTCTATGATCAGTTATTTCTTCCCAAGCTCCCTCCATTACCTGTTATGCCCAAGATTCCCCAATATTCCTCAGTTCTCCCTCCTCACAATCGTCTCCTGTATCTTCCCCCAAAAACCTTCCTCCCCAAGATACCATCTGTACTTGATGTTACATCTTTAAGGTCTCTTCAACCATACTTCTCAGCTTCCTCATCTCTGACATCTCCTGTTTCCAAAGTCTCTCACAGAGAGAGATAAATAGATAAAACAGTAGGAAAAATAGAAACAGTGAATGATACCTAGTTAGAGAGAAAGGATAACCAGATGATTAGTAGAGAGCAACAGACCAATGATAGACACAGGTGATAGATTAGCTAGATGGACAAACAACACTTCTGTTGAAATACAGAATTCCCTTTATATGATTTTCTGTATATGTTTAATTAGTAGGGGTATCAGAAATGTATCACCAATTAGCATGACAGGATCAGAAGCTGAGGGATATAATGACTTAACTCATAGCAACTTCTTGAAAGCTGTTCTGGTGGTTTCAATACAAACTTGTTTATAAAAAAATCTAGAACATAATAAACAGATGAACAAGAATTTGAATAATCATGAGAAGGGAAAGACAGCAAAGAGTTGCTGGTTATGTGGTTTGTGAGATGTAAATGAGAATCAAGAGGGAGTTTTGAATTATAGCTGCCCTATAGCAGTTAGATGTTACATTTTAAGGCAGGGGAGGGGAACCTCAGGCCTAGGGGCCGGATGCGGCCCTCGGCTTGCTTGGATCCGGCTTCTGAGGCTCAGGGCCCCCTCCTGAATTGTGGGGCCTTTACTGGGGCTCCATCCCCCTGTTGCCCTACCACAGGGCTGGAGTACATAAAATCTGCTAGGCTGGACCCCCCCGCCCCCGGCTCTGGTGTGCAAAGGGAATGTAAGGAGTGTCTTTCTCCTCATTCAGGTGCCACATCAGTGAGGATTTTTTGTATGTGGCTCCTAACTGATTTTTCTGTGGATCAGTGGCCCTGGCCCCTGCCCTTGTTTTAAGGTATGTCATGTATCCAGGTGCTATGACCATAGATACAGCAAAATAATTAAAATAGAAGAGTACAGGGTTAATACAGATGGACCATCTTCATCCCAAGTTCCATTCTGTGAATAAACAGATGATATCAGTGATGTATTTGTCTAGTTTTATTTGTAATCACTCAATTTGGAAGGCTAAGCTAATGCTGAATACACTGAATTTTGAGACTCTTCTCCCCTCTTTCACCTGTGTGTAGTGGACAAAAACAAGATGGGTTTAAATACTGTTTTATTCATTCATCCATTTATAACCATTTATTTATTTATTTGGAGAAACACCAGAAACCTGAGTCAGAAATCACAACTCTATATTGCTATGTGCTATACACGTAGAGCCCAATCCTAAAAGCTCTCAACCTAGATAACATCTCTTTATGGATATTTGTGTGTGACCATCTGTGAAAGGACTAATTTAAAATTATAAATAAATCATTAACAAAATAGACTGCTTTTATTTTGTGAATTAATGTATTTCATA
The DNA here is from genome assembly GCF_052426305.1 of Pelodiscus sinensis. Taxonomy (NCBI): domain Eukaryota; kingdom Metazoa; phylum Chordata; order Testudines; family Trionychidae; genus Pelodiscus; species Pelodiscus sinensis. The sequence goes on from NC_143054.1 coordinate 149,749,880, forward strand.
AATATTCTTTAATTGGAAAAAACAAATACTAAAAAGTAAATAACCCAAGGAAATAATAAATTGGTACTAATGTGTCAAAGGCTGTAATAAATTGAACTCAGAATACTGCTGGTTTCCATCTTCAGGTATTGTCCATAGTAGGCTATCTTTAATTGGGGGCTATGCTGTGAAATAAAGCCCCTCAGTCTGATAAGGTCAAGATGATGCTGTGGCTTCATATTTAGATCATGTCTAGTAGAAAAATCTGGACTGTAATTAGTCACCTACAACATGACTTCATATTTCCATTTAATTTAGTAACAACAGTTGGTTCCTGAGGGGGCAAATGAGATTTACTTTATTAACAGAGTTTCTAGAGTAAGTGAGCAGACAGATTTGACAGGGATGAGATGAGAAGTTGGGAGACCAAGGGAAAATATTCTGAAAGAGGTAGTGTGTCAAGGATTTTAATACAGAGAAATGTAAGTTGAGTCTCAATTTTCTCAACTAGTGCTGTATACATTAATCTACAGATATATTTAATATATGTATTTACAATTAATCTAATACATAATTTTGTCAATTGCTTTTACTAGTTGCTTAAAGTATTTTACTAGTGCTGTCATTTTAGTTATCAGTTGTCTAGTTTTTTTTAGCTCACTAGTTTTATTTTAATTTTTTTTTAAACCACAGTGGCGTCCATAGAAACAATGAATAGCACTTATGTTCTAGGAAGAAAACATTTATTATTTGAAAGAGTGCATTCATTTATACTCAGATGATAATTTTGTTCAATATCTGATTGTTGAGGTCTGATAAATTTGTTTGAATGTATAAAAACCTGGTTGGACAAATATAAAAGAATAAGTAACTGCTTATAGTATGCTATAGAAGAAATTCCAAAGTTTAGCGTTGAGATGTCCAGCATTTCACAAATTTACAATCCTTCTTCTTCCTTTTTTTTTTTTTTTTTTTTTAAATACATGACCAAGTTCTGTTCTGTCACCTGTTAATGGGGTTGTAAGTCAGGACAGAAGTTGGTGCGGTAATTGTTAATTTTCCAAGGACTGCCTAGCTCCTAACAGTTGTTGCCCTCCCACATAAAGAGATAAAATAGTTTAACAGATACAAATGATAATTAAAAGATAAATACCCAAAAAAGTAAAATTCATAAAATATTAAAGATCAATTTTGAATTTAATATAGTTAAAATGCCAGTTCATGTAAGTTATTGCAGATTAGTAATAACTTGTAAATTGCTTATATTTAACAGATATCTAAGGTGCCCTAATTTATTTCAATTTTCTTTTCTCTGATAAAGATTAGGTGATCTTTTCTTCTTAACAGTAACTTTGTTCCAATGTCTGAGTTTGATTGTCTCTCATTCTCCTTTGTGTGTCATTATGATACTTCACATTATTTCAATTACATGAAAGGGTTTTTTCTTCCTTAAACCTCCTGTTTCATCCCTCCCATAGCAGCAGGAACAGACAGGATTCAGAAACTGGCACGAAGGTGAGGCTCTGATACAAGAAGCTTGCTGTTCTCTGTGACTCATTTGACATTAACATAATTATGTTACAGAAGTCAAAGTGGTTTTCAAACTATGAGTAATGCACAATACTAGAGAGAGTGTTTACAAGACAACAAGGCATATCAATTAGCTGAAGTAACCAGCTGCTGATACTGTTGAAGTCAGTTAGGGAATTAAACAACCTTCAGTCAAATTATCCTTCTTTAGAATTCAGAGTCATGTGCAGAAATGAGATAGGTAGTGTATTTTGAAGAAAGATCCAGAACTAACACCACACTATAATTGGGATCAAATTGAGACGGTGAGTATTTCACACAAGTCTTCCCTACATTTCTTCCTGCTTGCATCTTTATGGAAAAGTCATGTTCATATGACAGCAGTGTTTTGTTTTGTTTTTTCCCCCAAGAAGTGACTATACACAGAGTTCATTACAGAATGCAAGTGACAAGCATCGTGGGAGCTAAGACAAGGGAGGATCAAAAACTGGGAAAAAATGAGGTCCCCCAACAAATATTTGAGTCTATCATGAATGTGACTTGACTCTAAGTGAAGAAAACAGATAACAATAAGATATATTTGGTTTTGCTCTGGTTATACATTTTTAAATATATACAAGCTTAGTTCTAATACAGAAAAGAAGGTTTGCTTATTGTAAAATATTTAACTGAAAGGTTTATGATGAGGAACATACGAATAAATACGAAAGTGGTGTCTGCTAAATAGATTAAATGTAAGTAAAAATAAAAAATAGTGGTTCCTACTTCAACTCTTGATCTGTTTAAAAAGCTATAGGCACTTCATGGAAATATTCTAAAAATTATTGAAAAACAATTTTGACAATAGATTTTTTTCTGGTTTTTTTTCTAAATAACTTAGTTTGCTCTGTAATATACATTTGAGTGCCAGTGGGATGCTTGCTGTTTAGAAATTTACTTACGTTGCATTACTATTCCTCACGCAGGGCCTGATTCTCTGAGGCACTGATCATCCCTTGAGCTCCTTGAACTTCCTCTGATTTTAACAAGAGTTGAGGGCTCTCGGTGCCTCCTGGCCTTGTCTACGCTACAGATAAGATTGAAGCAGCTGCAATCTACCTTCCGGGGTTCAAATTAGTGGGTCTAGTGAAGACACACTAATTTGAACTGAGAGGGTGCTCCCATCAATACCGGTAGTCCTGCTTCTAGGAAGAGTAAGGGAAGTTGAAGGGAGAGTGTGCTCCCTTTAACTTCTGATAGTGTGGATGGCACCAAAATTTGAGTTAAGATACTTTGACTTAAGCTATGCAATGAACATAGCAGAAGTTGCGAATCTTAATTCAAACTTATCCCCTCGTGTAGACTAGGCCTTCTGGGTTTGGCATATTGAAGCTAGAATCCTGGGTCTGTGATATTAAACACTTTTCTACAGGAGAATTGCAATGTGGCAAAGGACTGTAATTTACAGTAATCAGCAAACAGCTTTTTTTGTAAGTGTCCATAGTAATAAAAAGAGGGAAAGGAGGGAGCAATACAGAAAATATGTATAGACTAGAAGTTTTCCATAAAGCATCACAGGGTCTCTAAACAATTTTTAAGAAATTGGAAGTTCCAAACTTCGCTTAAGCCCTTCACTTCCCTATGAACAAGTTGCTCAGGACCCAAGAGAAACTTAATATGTCCTGGCCTATTGGAATGATAGAGAAGCACCAGAAATGGTAAAGAAGCATATGGGAGGGAAAAGTTGCAGAAAAAAATATTGGAATGGTGTAATCTGCTGCTGATAATATTAACATATTTTAGGGGACTAAGAGTCAGCAATCATGAGGTTTGCTGATTCCTGCTCTGCCATTGATTTGTTGTGTGGCATTGGGCAAATCACTTTACTTCCATCTACCTCAATTCCCTATTCCAGTTGTATTGTAAGGTTTATTGTATACATAATGCATGGAGATTCCTGAGTGACAGCTGCTATAAAAGTGAAAAACATTCTTATCAATATGCATGTACAGTGTCATTTGGTCAAAGAAATTTAAATATTATTTTCCAAAGCACATCCCTGCAGTCAGAAACCAACTCTGCTATGCAGTAAACATATCCAGCTGATTTATAATTATTGATGCATCAAGTGATTTTCACAATTTCTGAACAGTTATTTCATTGTACTACATCACTGCAAGAAATATGAAATAACAGAAGTTCACATTATCAAATTGTTAGGAAATGTGTCCCATCCTCAGAATAGCAGGTTAATCTCCTATAGTTAAGATTATAAACATTTTGATTACAAAAACTTGTTTAATTCTATACTATTATAATACAAACTCTTCCCAAATCCAACTTTACATACAGTAACTATTTGAGGCCCAGCAGTCAAGTAGTTTTGTGATTCACACTGATGAGTTCTTCACAGGATCCTTCATCTTTAGTCCCTAGGTCCTCGTTTTGTACTTCATCCAAGTGGCATTTCCTTTCTACTCTAGCTCTCAGGCTATGTCTAGACTGCAGTTTCTTTTTCTGCCTTTTTTTTTTTTTTCTCGGAAAAGGCTTTTCTGAAATTTGGCCCGTCTACACAGGGCCAAATTTTGGGAAAACCTCCTCTTTTGGAACATCCCTTATTCTTCCTACTGAGAGGAATACAGGGATGCCAAAAGAATGCACCCGCTCTTTCAGAAACTTCCAAAAAAACAGATGCATTCCCTGGATGCGGCAGAGTTTTTCTGGGATACTGGAAAAACTTTGCAGTCTAGACATAGCTTCAGGGAAGCTATACCAGTATTTTGCTTTATTTCTCTAGATGTGGCTCTCTGTAGCATCCATTTTGATGGCCTTTCTCTTTCCCATAAAATAATTAAATCCAAATTTTGCCATCACTTACATCCTGTGACAATTCCATGAATGTAATCTGCACTCTCATTTGGGGCTCTGAAAATTGTAAAGTTGTCCCCAAGTCAGCCTTCAAAATAATTTGGGGGTAAAGCAGGGCATGCTGGGTCTTCGACCAACAGTGACTGACAAAACTAAACCATTTCAAGTAAAGACTTGCCTCCTTCAATCTTGTGAACTTTACCAACTCTGTTCTTTTTGTTTGAACTGAGTTAATGAGCAAAATATTCAGGGACAGTTTATAGTGCTGAATGTTGTGAGGGTGCTAGAGACCAAGGGAGAATGAGTGAAAAGATTTACCTGATTTAATTTTCTGATTGTAGGTGTGAATTTACTGTCCAAGAATTGTCTACAGAGTGTATATATCAGATATAACATGCCTCTTTTTAATTCTCTAAAGTAAACATAAGACTGATTAGGCCTTCAACTTTCAAAAAAGGACTCAAAAACAATTTCCCTGGGATTCCTGTGTACATGGACTCTCCCTGACTCAATGGAATCTGTGGGGGGAATGCCATCTTTTAGTGCTACTATCCTAGCACCTTGGTAGCACATGGAAACTCCTTCACTATAGCCCCATGCAATCCTCCAGGAGATCATAGGTAGTTGCCCTCAGAAAAAGCCTTATGAACACAGTTTGTAGGAAAAGAGGGTGTGTGATAGCCAAAGGGGGCTGGAGACAGTGAGGAGAAATACAGGATTTCTGGATGGTGGCACCTGGCCTCCTGGATTCTGAACTGGGGACAGTGTAGAAGCATCTATGTTGAGACATCTGGTCACTAGCAAATCCATTGACACCTACAGATTCTGGGGTTGAACCTGTTCTGCGGGAGGAGGGAAACTACAATACAATGACTTAACAGAACTCTGCAAAAGAATCTCAGAGTTTTCTATCCTTAATCACACCCAAGGGATTTTCTATGGAATCAGATGGTCTGGCCCAGCTGATGGATCTAAACATGTATTTTATGTTTTGGAGTCTACAGTGATTACTATATTACCATACTAGAGTTGATTATACTGTAAGTTCTTGGGTGCATGATCTTTCTCTCACTAAGGCTGTGTCTAGACTGGAAAGTTTTTCTGGAAAATCAGCCGCTTTTCCGGAAAAACTTGCCAGCTGTCTACACTGGCCCGCTTGAATTTCCGGAAAAGCACTGACATTTCACGTAAGATCGTCAGTGCTTTTCCAGAAGTACTATGCTGCTCCCGTTTGGGCAAAAGTCTTTTTCCGAAAGACTTTTGCGCAAAAGGGCCAGTGTAGACAGCCGGTAGGTACTGTTTTCCGCAAAAAAGCCCAGATCGCGAAAATGGCGATCGGGGCTTTTTGGCGGAAAAGCACGTCTAGATTGGCCACGGATGCTTTTCCGCAAAAAGTGCTTTTGCGGAAAAGCATCCTGCCAATCTAGATGTGCTTTTCCGAAAATGCTTTTAACGGAAAACTTTTCAGTTAAAAGCATTTTTGGAAAATCATGCCAATGTAGACGTAGCCCTAGTGTGTGCACAGTGGTAAGCACAATGAGGCCCAAGTCTCAGTTGCAGACTGGAGGCACTCTACCATACTACAAAAAAAAAAAAAAAAAAAAACAAACCTAAGAAGACTATCTAATGTCCTTGATTTATGCTTTATTGTATGTTCCTGGAAAATTGAGCCTCCAAGAATTCATTGTGTCCATTTGTATATAAATGTTTAAAACCATTTGCTTGTGACAAAAACTTTATTACATTCTGATGCATTTTAGTCATTGGTTTTATACAGCACAATTTCTGTTCCAAAAAAACATTCTGCAAATTCTCTGGTCAAATCACTTGAAATTTGAAAAATTAGATGTTACATCAAGTGACATATTCAGGCCTAATTCTGAAAACACTTCTGCATATGCTTAATTTTGAGCTTATGAAGAGTGCCTTTGGAAGGAACCACTGGGATTATTCATGTAATTAAATTTAAGCACATGCCTCAGGGTTTGCTGGTTTTAAAGTTTAGAATGCTGTCACCTTCTACTCAGAGTAAAAATATTGAAGAAGTTCCACAAGTTTTATGTGGATCACTTTATTTTAAAGGACTCATTTTAGTTTGATGGATAGACACAGCCTTTATGTAACAGTTTATCAAATTATACATAATGTACTATTCAAATCATGAGATGGCTTGAGTAGCTGAAAAAGAGAGATACCTGTATGCAACAAGGGAAAACTGTCATTATTTAGAAGAAGGCTTTTAATAAAATACTAGGGGGCTGTCTCTCTGCTTGCTATGTTCATCTACACCTCTCTCTCCGGCTGCTTTCCCTTCGCTGAGAGAGCCTGTTGATGCTGATGATACTGATGACGTGATGTCATTCTGTCATCCGGCAGGAAAAACTTTATATATAGATATAATCAGTACTTTTTCATTGAAACAAAGTCATTGATCTATGGACTGGCACTAAGGACATGTCTACACTACGGAGAAGATGGACTCTTGGGAGGTTGATCGGCTAGCATTCAATTTAGTGGGTCTAGTGTAGATCCCCAAATACAAAACTGAGGGCAGCCTCCACTGATGTTCTGTATTCCTCATTGGTCCTGGGGGGACCTACCCGGCAGCGCCCTAGCTGTTCTGTCCCAGGCTCCAGATTCAGCTGCTGTTGAAACTGATCAGTGGCTGATTCCAGGAAGCTGGGGGCAGAGCAACTCTGCCTCAGGCTTCCTGTAGTCAACCCCTGGTCAGTTTCAGCAGCAGCGGCTGAATCTGGAGCCAGTTCTGAGTTACGTACAAATTCAGCTTAAGAACAAACCTATAGTCCCTATCTTGTACGTAACCCGGGGACTGCCTGTACTGGTTTCCTATGCATGATACATCCCCAAAAGTCTCACCCTAGTAATTCATAAGGGAGAGGAAGCATGTTCTAGCAGCTGAATTGCTGACCTGGGAGTCATGTCACAAATTTCCTGCGGGTCCATGGGCATGTCAGATAATTTCAGTGTGCCTCAGCTTCTCTATCTACAAAAGTGAATAATAATCAGGGCTTGACAAACGGCAGCAAAATCTACTCGCCAGCCCCGCACTGCGCATGTGCAAGACCCGCATTGCGCATGCGTGCACTGCCAGTAAATGGGCCGATCAGCTGAAATCTACTCACCACGGGCGAGTAAATTCACTGATTTGTCGAGCCCTGATGATAATACCTTTCTTAAAGGGTGTTACGAGTCTTAATTCACCCCTATTTATAAAGTGCTTCGAGAGCATTGGATGGTAGGTGTTAAAGAAGTATGAAGAGTGTTATAAAATACAAACCTAAGGAAGTTTAGATCAACTGGAGAATTCTGATGCAGCCACATGCCGATGAGCAAAGAGCTGTTGTCAACTAGTAAAGTCCAAGAAAATATTAAATGATATAAATGTTCATGGTGCTTAACAGATGTATAAAAGACAGTTGTCATGAAAACTTACAATCCAGGTCCTAATTCGGTGGCACAGCCCACCAATGAGACTCCTCACGGGTGTGGATGTGATCAGCCCTACATTAGGCCCGATGCATTTGTCATTGAAATCAATGGAAGATTTGTTATCTCAGTAGTACCAGGATAGGGCCCAGAAACAGAGTTTGTATGATGCTTACTTCAAAAAATTTTAAGTAATTTGAACATCTGTAGCACTCTAATCTGGTAACATCTGTGATCCAGCACAATTTTAGTTAGCCAGATGTACACTTATCACAGGTGTGGCCAAGTTTCCTGCGGTCCCATAAAGTTTGTTGACTGCCACCAGTCCTGGCTCTCATTATTCTGTGCTGTTATTTAGCTCTAATTTACCTCCAATGTCTTCTTCCGCTGCCTATTATGCTCTTAGGCTGTGTCTAGACTATATGCCTCTGTCGTCAGAGGCATGTAGATTAGACACATAGGCAAAGTCAAATGAAGCCGCGATTTAAATGATCGCGGCTTCATTTAAATTTACATGGCTGCCGCGCTGAGCCAACAAACAGCTGATCAGCTGTTTGTCCATTCAGCGCGCTAGTCTGGACGCTCCCCTGCCGACATCAAAGCCCTTTGTCGGCAGCCCCGTTATTCCTTGTGGGATGAAGGTTACCGGGGCTGCCAACAAAGGGCTTTGATGTCAGCAGGGGAGCGTCCAGACTAGCGCGCTGAGCGGACAAACAGCTGATCAGCTGTTTGTCGGCTCAGTGCGGCAGCCATGTAAATTTAAATGAAGCCGCGATCATTTAAATCGCGGCTTCATTTGACTTTGCCAAAACAACAAATCTACATGGCTCCGTCGACGGAGCCATGTAGTTTAGACATACCCTTAGTGTTGGTAAAGCTGCTAGACAATATTGACCAATGCAAATTTTCTGGTTGAGTACCAATCAGGTCCAAAGGTGTCGGACAAGAGAGGTTCAACCTGTAGCTGGTCCTTTGTTTTGGTAAACTTGCACATCTCTAGTATCTGCTATTAATATCAAAAGGTTGGCTTTTATGTGCTTAGAAAAGTCATGCAATTGTCAAAGTAATGTTGGAAGAGGGGACTGCCAAAATCAAGAAATGTCAAGTTGAGCCTCTCCATTCTCAAACAAGCAAAGAGTCCTTTTTCAAGCAAAGCTCCCATTAAAGCACATAACACTACACTATGTGCTAAGAACGGAATGCCAATCTTAACTGTGAATTTCCTGGCATTTAACTGCATTCCACTATGTATTTTCCTAAACATTCTATAGTTTTCTGATACAAAGATCATACAGTTAGGCAACTGTCCATATACATGCTCTTGTGTTTGTAGTGAAAAGATTTTCTTCTTGAAAGTTGTTTAGCATGGCAGAGAATCGGATACTCTTCCATATTTTACTTTGATCAGCTTTCATTCATGGGGAAATTGCTAAATACAAGTATGCTTGATTTAAACTTCTTAGAAACAGAATGTAAAGAAAAGAAAAAAGTGGAAATCTGGTAAAATGGAGCTGCACAGAACTGAATGCTGAAACAGAACTTCACAGTAAAGTCAATGTGAGATCTGTATAACAGTTCCAAGAGGCCTTTCAAATGGGTAGGTTATATTTTACACCTTTTCTTTCGCACATTTAGTGTTCAATTGTAAACGATTTACAATACAATTTCGAAATCTATGGGTCACATAATGCTCTTTCTCCGTGAGCTAGTTCTTGCACATTTAAGAGAGCCGTTTTATCCCTGAGCGTATGTCTAGACTGCATCCCTCTGCCAGCAGAGGGATGCAGATTAGGTTGGGTGAAATTGCTAATGAAGCGGGGATTTAAATATCCCACGCTTCATTAGCATAAAAATGGCCACCGCTTTTTTTTTTTTGGCACGGAGCTTTGTTGGAGAAAGTGGCAGTCTAGAGGCTGATCTATTGCTAAAGAAAGCCTTTTCCGATAGATCCTGTATACCTCATTTACGAGGCATGAGGAGAGTCCCCAGCTGACCCCGGGTTCTGGGGAAATGCCACACAGAACTTGTGGTCAGCTAGGGAGTCCCCAGCTGATCCAGGTTCCTCTGAAATGCCATGCAGAGTCCGGGATCAGCTGACCCCGGGCTCCAAGTGGCATTTCAAATTGGCAGCACAACATGGAGCCCGGGGAACAGACAGCAAAACAAACATTAGAGGGGAGTTAACCTTTCCCTATGCTATCCAAAACTAAAAAAAATGTTTGGCTAGAGTTTCCCCTACAATATGTACCAGTTCCGACTTACATACAAATTCAACTTAAGAACAAACCTACAGTCCCTATCTTGTACGTAACCCGGGGACTGCCTGTAGATGCCTGAAGGGGAAGACCTCAGAGTTCAGGCCCCTGCCCAACCCCAGAAGCTTAAACAGCAGTGCAACAGCTTCACAGCCTGAGCCCTGCAAGCCTGAATCAGGCCACAGGCCAGCTATACCCCAAGATTCATTTTCCCCATCTCAACCATGGCAAAACAGAGGCAAAGAGGGGGCAATGATCCAAGAGGCCCAAGGTCACACAGCACATCAAGGCAGCGGTAAGAATAGGATCCAGAATTTTTGGCTCTTGCTAAGTGTTCCATGCTGTCTGCTGCTGTAAGTACTAAATACATTAAAATGTTTAGGGCCCATTCTTTGACTTATTGCATAGACCAAGCAAGTGGCTATGATATGGGAATCTGCTGTGGGCAGTTGAGATGGGGAGAGGTTGGAATCATCCTCCCACACTGAGAAGCATTTATAAAGTCATCCACAACCAGTCATGGAGCCTCAGAAGCCCCTGCAGAAGCACCCACATTTTATGTGCACTCTTTACTTCTCCCCTCTCTGGGGAACTCCTACCCATCCCTGTCAATCTGTACTGTGACACTCAGGGAGACCCTATGGCATAGCATGTTGAGGATCTGCATCTCCATTGTGGGCTACAAACCCTGCTACCTCACTCTATGCAGTAGACTTGCCTTTATTTTACCACAGTGTCCAGAGCTCTCCATGCCCATGGAGAGGGGTCGGGGTTTGCCCTGGTTGTGCAGATGACAGCAGAATGCTTTTGCTTTTTCAATTAAGGTCTTCCCATTTTAAAACTGTATACAGCCATTTTTGTTTCATTTTTCTTATGCCTTGTCTTTTCCTGTCTGAACAATTTACAGTACAATTAAAGCCACAAAACAAGTCAGCAATGTCAAGAAACTGAAAGTTAAGACTCATCCACTTGTCTCTCTTACAGAAGCTTTCAGCTATTGAGGGAGAGCAATTATCTGAATGAAAGACAAAAAGTCAGCTTTGACTTTGCTAGAGATTATAAATCTGTGTTGGAGATTATTGTTATTTAAGATGAATATTTGTCTAGAAATTAACTTGGTTTAGTCCTTTAAAATATATATTTGTAATGATCACAGCAGATTATAAATTACACATTTACAGACAGATCACAAGTCATCATGAGGGCTTGTGATACCATAATGAGTCTAAAGCAGTACCAGGTAAAAATGCACATTCTCTCTCTCTCTCTCACACACACACAGAGAGTGATTGGGTGAATTTTGTCTGGTAGATTACAAATGCATTAGATCCCTTATTGTATCAGATCACTCTAGTGAAACCTGGATCCCCAGCAAACATCTCCATCTTAAAATACTCCTTTCCAGTAAAGTTACTCAGGCACTTTTTATGCGCTATAGTTAAGAACCTTCTCTACCAGATCCTGCCCCAGTAATGGGCCAAAATCTGGGATCTTTCAGTGGAGTAAAACTCCCACTGAAGTTGATAGGAATTCTGGGCCACAATATTTGGTCTACTAGTAATTGTCTCCTTGCATCCTGTGAGTTAAGTAATCACAGCATAATTTTCTCCATATCACAGATGGTCAAACTAAGGGACACAGGTGAAACTTGGGGTCGAAACTCAGGGGGCTCAGAAGCTCAAGAGATAGGTCTAAAAGGACCAAGGGAGAAAATAACAGGAAAAAGGGAACAGAAAGAAGAAGAAAGAGGAATGGCAGGGAGGTTAGGGACGCAAGTGGGAGAAAAGAGAGAAGTGAAAGGAGGGAAAATAGAGAAGAGATAAGAGCCAAAGAGAAAAGGAGAAGTTGCTGTAATCAGGAAATAGGGAGGAGTCTATTGCTCAAACATAAAGCAAAACAGAGTCCAGGAAACGAGAGAATATATGAAAAGGAGATTTTAAAAAAAAGAAAGGAGGAAAATGAAGTTGGAGAGAATAAACTGAGATGGAAGCAGAGACAGTGAATAAAGAAATATAAACAGAGTGGGAGGAAAGCAAGAGAAGATACCCATAACACTGATGTGAACAAATCTTCTTTTCAAATATTTTACTGCTAATAATAAAAGTGGTAATAATGTCATTACTGTACTTATTATATGCTAAATTCCCCTCTGAGCGCCACATACATACAGTCCTATTGAAGTCAATGGGATTTGTGTAACACATTAACAGTGTTTGTGTCGCAAATACCTTTAATGGATATCTACACTGCTTTGTAAACCCTGGTCAGTAGGTCCCAGGATTGTGGATTTGGTGATTCCAAGCCTGCATGTGAGCATCTGCACAGCATGGGATAACCTGAACTTAAAATTACTGGACCAAGTCTCACACAATGTGTTCATACTGCACCATTTATATATTCTGATTCATATCTGCAGCTTGAGACATACTTTCACCCTTGATCCAAACTAACTTAAATTTCTTACAGGTATTGTCCTATCACAACCCAGGTCCCTGCAAGGTCTTTAAATAGCTCAGGGTACGTCTACACTACAGCGCTAGTTCGAACTAACTTAGTTCGAATTAGTTAATTCGAACTAAGCTAGTTCGAACTAACGCATCTAGAACTAAAAACTAGTTCGAACTAGCGTTTTGCTAGTTCGAACTAGTAAGTCCACATTGAGTGGACTCTGAACAGGGCTTAAGGATGGCTGGAAGCAGTGCCGGCAGGGCATAAAAGGAGGACTTAGAGCATGGAGATACTGTCTCAGGCTAGCCGAGGGCTGCGCTTAAAGGGTCCCGACCCCCACCCCGGACACACAGTTCTAAGGGGTGCCCCGCTTGCAAAGAAGTTCTGGCTTGGAGTGCCCTGAGTGCCCACACTGGGCACATCACACCACTCGGCCATCAGCCCGGCTGCACTTGCCGCAGGCTGCCATCTGGGGAGAGGGAGTAATTGGGGGGCTGCAGGAGAGCTTCCACCCCCAGAAGCCCGCAGAGCCAGCCCAGTCCTCCCCATCGGGGGCTCGTACCCCATTCCTCCCTCACCTCCTTCCACTTGCCCTTCCCTAGCCCCCCTTCTTATTGATGTACAAAATAAAGATAACGTTTCTTCCAACATTGACTCTGTCTTTATTGAAAAAAACTGGGGGAGACTGGGAAAAGGAGGTGGGAGAGGGGAAGAGAAAGGCTGGGAGAGGGGAGGGCAACTAACATGATCAGGGGTTGGGAACAGGTCCCAGATGAAGAGAGGCTACAGAGACTGGGACTGTTCAGCTTAGAAAAGAGGAGACGGAGGGGGGACAGGATAGAAGTCTGTAAAAGCAGGGGTTGGGTGGAGAGGGTGCATTCAGAAAAGTTCTTCCTGAGATCCCATAAAGAAGGACTAGAGGACACCAAAGGAAAGGACTGGGTAGCAGGCTTGAAACTAGTAAGAGAAAGTTGTTGTTCTTGACAAAGCAAATAGTTAACCTGTGGAACTCCTTGCTGCAGGAGGCTGTGAAGGCTACAACTAGAACAGAGTTTAAAGGGAAGTGAGATCAAGTCATGGAGGTTGGGTCCATGGAGTCCTATTAGCCAGAGGGTAGGAGTGGTGTCCCTGCCCAAAGTTTGTGGAAGGCTGGAGAGGGATGGCACGAGACAAATGGCTTGGTCATTGTCTTCGGTCCATCCCCTCCAGGGTCCCTAGGGTTGGCCGCTGTGGGCAGACAGGCTACTGGGCTAGATGGACCTTTGGTCTGACCCAGGACGGCCATTGTAAGCTCAGGGCTCAGTGTCGGGGGTCTCAGTGGACCCCCTTGATTTTCATGCACACCTGGTCCTGGGTGGCCAGGCTGGCAGCTCTCCTGCCCTAGACGGCCACTTTCCTGTGCCTAGTGCGGAGATCGTGGACAAGGTCCACGATGTCCGCACTAGCCCAGGAAGGTGCCCGCCTTTTGCGGTCCAGGGCAAGCTCCCGGGAGCCGCCAGCCTGGTCCCGGCAAGAGGGGGTGGGCTGGGGGGCATCGGGTGGGTGGCTCTGTGCCGTGCCAGGTGCAGGGTCTGCTAGCTGGGTGCTGGCAGGCTTGCACCTGGCACGGGCACCGTAGCCAGCCCGTGCCCCTTTAAGGGGTCCGGGGCCGGGAGGGGGGCATAGAGTTTCCCTGGTGTTGGCCAGAGTGGCCACCAGGGAAACCTGGGGAGGGCTAGCCTCCCACTAGTTCGAACTAAAGGGCTACACAGCCCTTAGTTCGAACTAGCTAGTTCGAACTAGGCGTTAGTCCTCGTAAAATGAGGTTTACCTAGTTCGAACTAAGCGCTCCGCTAGTTCGATTCAAATTCGAACTAGCGGAGCGCTAGTGTAGCGCATAGGAAAGTTAGTTCGAACTAACGTCCGTTAGTTCGAACTAACTTTCTAGTGTAGACATACCCTCACTGCCTTCCTACTGTAAGAAATCAGTGCTTTTTGCGGAAATACTATGCTGCTCCTGTTTGGGCAAAAGTCCCTTTTGCGCAAACAAGCTGAGATTTGTTTTGCGCAAAAAAGCCCCAATCGCGAAAATGGTGATCGGGGCTTTTTTGTGCAAAAGCGTGTCTAGATTGGCCATGGACGCTTTTCCGCAAAAAGTGCTTTTGCAGAAAAGCATCCTGCCAATCTAGACGCTCTTTTCCAAAAATGCTTTTAATGCAAAACTTTTCCTTTTAACGCAAAACTTTTCCTTTAAAAGCATTTCCGGACAATCATGCCAGTCTAGACGTAGCCCTCTGGTTTGGACCAGAATCTCAGCAGAACTTGGGCTTGAGTCTGATCCAACTCTCTTAGCAGGATCCTGAGTTCTTGATGACTGAAGGCAAACTGATATGCATGGATGGAAGTGGGGCTCAAACCTGAATTAGAGCCAGGGCTTAACATGTAGTGTAGACATAGCCCTCTTGGTGGCTGCTACTAGGAGTTACTACTTTCAGTTAAGTGGTAGAGATCTGTGATGCAGAGATAATGGACTCAGGTTTAAATGCTGGTAACAACACATGCATCTGAGATAGGAATTTGATGCCAATACAAATGCAAAAATAAATATGGGAATCTTGCAATACAGGCAGTCCCCGGGTTACGTACAAGATAGGGACTGTAGGTTTGTTCTTAAGTTGAATCTGTATGTAAGTCGGAACTGGCGTCAGCCGCTGCTGAAACTGATCAGTTTCAACCGCGGCTGAATCTGGATGCCAGTTCTGACTTACATATAGATTCAACTTAAACCCAGGCGTCCCCAAGTCAGCTGCTGCTGAAACTGATCAGCGGCTGATTCCAGGAAGCCTGGAGCAGAGCAACTCTGCCTGGGGCTTCCTGTAGTCAGCCGCTGGTCAGTTTCAGCAGCGGCTGACTCCGGGATGCCTGGGGCAGAGCAGCTGGGGTGCTGCTGGGTTGCTCCAGTAGCGCAGTTCCTCTGCTCTACTGGAGCAACCCAGCAGCACCCCAGCTGCCCTGCCCCAGGTGTCCTGATTCAGCCGCTGCTGAAACTGACCAGCAGCAGCTGAATCAGGACACCTGGGGCAGAGCAGCTGGGGTGCTGCCGGGTTGGTCCGGAGCTGCACCCCCCCACCCAGCAGACCAGGGGGACGGGAGCAAAGCCTTGGAGCACGCCCGCTGTGAGCGTGCTCCAAGGCTTTGCTCCCCGTCTCCCTCCCTCCCCCCCACCTGGGCGGCTTTGCTCGGGTGTCCCTGGTCTGCTGGGGGGGTCCAGGGACTCTGCTGCCCCCCCCCCCCAGCAGACCAGGGGGACAGGAGCAAAGCCACCCAGGCGGGGGGAGTCCCGCTGCCTGGGCGGCTTTGCTCTGGTGTCCCTGGTCTGCTGGGGGGGGGGGTCCAGTGGCTTTGCTGGACCCCCCCCCCCCCAGCAGACCAGGGAGACCGGGAGAAGCTTTTCTTGCCCCAGAGGACACGGGTGGCGATCCGCCGCCCGTGAGATCCGGGGCGAGAGAAGCCCTGTTCGTAAGTGCGGATCCGATGTAAGTCGGGGGCTGCCTGTACAGTATTGGAACAGAAATACACTATATAGGGGAAATCATAGCAAAATGACAGCCTAGCATACTCTAGAATAGCTCTTCTAAAGAGCCCAGTTCTGTGATGGCTTTACATTGCTGTAGCCCCGCTGAGTTGTTCTTCAGTTGCATATGGAAGGGAGAGGAAAATTAGGTCTTTTATGTTTATAGTAATATCAAAACTTAACAGTAGCAAAGCCACAAAAGACTCAGGAAATCAGATTTCATCTAAGAAGTCATTAAGCAGGACTGATATTTAGGAAAGTAAATTTTATATATTTATATTTCATGAGGCCTGTGATACCAGAGGAAATCATAGGTAATACCACTGCTTAATGAAGCTTCTCCACCAGAAACAACAAATGAGAGATCAGAATTGGGTCCCAGATTATATATCTTTTCTCTGGCAGATATCCTACAGCTCCATACGTTTAATAGAAGAGGGAATGCAGAAAGCTTTTGCTAAGAGGATTTGAGCCTTATTGCTTAGCTATGTTACTGGTGGCCATATTTATGTTTTACTGATATGGACACTGAAAATGAAGTGTGGAGGTGGGAGAAGCAGGATTTGGGCCAGAAGACGGTGAATGAAAGAATCCTTTTCCCTGTGCCAATTCAGGATGGAGATTTTCTGAGAGTCCACTATAACAGAGCAGCAGGTTATGAGTTAGTGTAATTGCTCTTTGTAGAAATACCCAGTGAGTAATGCTATAAATGCTTTGGTGATCATATACTGTACCTAGATCAAGACTTAGCGGCTACATCTAGACTGGCATGATTTTCCGCAAATGCTTTTAACAGAAAAGTTTTCCGTTAAAAGCATTTGCGGAAAAGAGTGTCTAGGTTGGCCCGGATACTTTTCTGCAAAAGCACTTTTTGCGGAAAAGCATCCGTGCCAATCTAGACGCGCTTTTGCGCAAAACAAATCTGAGCTGTCTACACTGGCCCTTTTGCACAAAAGCTTTGCGCAAAGGGACTTTTGCCCAAACGGGAGCAGCATAGTATTTCCGCAAGAAGCACTGATTTCAGACAGTAGGAAGTCAGTGTTCTTGTGGAAATTCAAGTGGCCAGTGTAGACATCTGGCAAGTTTTTTCTGCAAAAGCAGCTGCTTTTGTGGAAAAACTTGCCAGTCTAGATACAGCCAGCAATAATAATTAAAACTGACTTCAGCTCACTGAAACTATTACTGTTTCAGTCAGATTGATCCCTGCGTTTTCTGGTAACACTAGAGAAAGGAAACCTAAGAGGATCATGGAATATTCAGATAAAGGAAGGTGGAAAATATTTGTGAACAGTTGAAAAGCAAAACTACCAAAAGTATTTAAGCATCTTGTGGATCTATTGTTTGCTTTAACATCCTCACATTCTTGATGGATATATCAGTTTGTATTAAGTTGAAACCAGACCAAACCCTACATCTTTGCTGTCTGAGGTCAAGGAGAATTTGACATTGATGTAAATAGGAACAGGGTGGGGCCCTGTATGTTAATGAAACAAAGTGCAAAACTTTGGTTTCATTTTTATTATAGTTTCATTTTCTTCTGACTGAGGAATTTCATGCCATGATAGTGTACAGAACACTAACTTTAAAACATGCATATTTTCTCCCTCTATGTTTATTCTAAGGGGAGGAGCTCTCTCATATCAATAATTTAATACATAACATACCTATTTTATGGTCAACAGCATTTTTCATATTAAACATATTTCCTTGCCAATGATGATAGTAGAAGTAATGAAGCTGCATGAAGCAAAAGTATCTGTCTGCTTAGTATTATATTATACCTGTGAAACACTGATCATGACCATTTTTAGTGACACTTAAAACAGGTTAACAATATTTATCTTTGTTAGGTGTTTCTCACCAATCTGAAAGATGAAGTAATGTATTTAATCTTCCAAATTGCCTCATTTGTGTGACTTTGTTCAATTTAATTAAAAATGTTCAAAATAAAATTCCATCGATAATACAAGTAGGTAAACAATTCTGGGTAGTTGCTGAAGTTTCTGTATTACACTCAAGGTAATGTAGCAAAATAGCTTCCCATAATAACTCCATGTTTCCAGAACTTTCCACAACATTTACATTTTGGGATGAAATTCTCCATGTTTACCTTCTGTCTTTTTGTGAGACTGAGCAAAGTCCTTCCAGCTATTTTTGGATGTGGCATGAGTGAAAAAAATACCCCTTTGCTGTATAAACAATTTAACTACAAGGCTACTTTAGAAAACAGCTGAAGTTTGAAGCTTGAAACTAGTCATAGACAAGTCCCCAGTCCCCAAGAAAGAGTAATTTTTGTTGTTGTTGTTGTTGTTAGTAAAATAATTGCAAAAATAAAATTGGATTTACAAAAATAAAACCTTGTGAAGGGTGTAAACTGGCTGAGATATTTACAGTTCCTGCAGATGTGTACTTAAAGAGGGGTGACAACTATATGAGTGCACAGTTAGGTTGTGTGCAGCAACTGATGTTTTAGAACTTGCAAGGGATCTAAAACTGAACAAATAACTGGAATAAAGAATTTGGCATTAGAATCTATAAATCCAATTATACCAGGTCAGGGTGTTACAAGGAACAAACTGTACCTACACACTGCAAAGATGATCTAAAGTATGCAAGCCAGATTTTCTCTGTCTAACCCCACCCCTTTCTCCTTAAAAAGTAGGAAATTAAATGCAAAATGCCATTGTTAAT
Source organism: Pelodiscus sinensis (assembly GCF_052426305.1). Lineage (NCBI taxonomy): Eukaryota > Metazoa > Chordata > Testudines > Trionychidae > Pelodiscus > Pelodiscus sinensis. Next base: position 149,768,630 of record NC_143054.1, read on the forward strand.
GAAGTGTTTAAATTTGTGAAATGAAGCCATGCAAAAGTCATGACATTTACAATTTTAAAGTTATCAATGTTAGATTATCCCCAATGCACATAGATAGCCCCTTATTAAATGCAGACCTTAAAGTAGTACTCTTGCGTGTTAATACATTGTATGTATTTACTGATGTATATCATAATATGCATACACACTCAGTACACAAAGTGGCTGAATTAACATGGCTTGAATGCCTGAGTTTACAAGTTAAAGTTGTGTTCATGCTATTTTTGTATGTATATGTAAGTATAATGTTGTGTATATGTGTGCGTGTCTTCGTGAATACTGAAGTGCATTAAATTATATCTTAACTTTGTTTCGTGGCTGTTAGAAAATAAAGTAGGATGTGAACTGAAAAAAGGAAAACCTTCTCCTCCCCGTAAGGCTTCAGTCTTTCTCCTCCCTGAAGCCAGAAGGATGTTAGTTGCTATGTTTTAAAAAGGCTATTTTTTTAACTCCCTGATGTATCAGGAAAGGGGGTCTTTAATCTTTCCGGCTAAAAATTAACGTCAGCCCACTCAGTTTGTGCACTGACCATTTAGGGGCTCTGCAATCGGGGAAGCACATCGCTGTGACGAAGCTCATATTTTCAATTCTTTTGCAAGCTTCAAAAACTAGCGCAAAGAGGGTTTTGCTTTTCTGAATAAAAAGCCCCTCTCGCCCACACCCCCGATTCCTAAGAAAGCCTGGGAAGATGCGGAATAACACACGCCCCGTGCCGAAGCGCCCGAGGAAGCACGTTCCCGCCGCACGGGGGAAGGGAATGGAGAAGTGAATCTTCTCTAGAAATCATGATCGGACAGTTTTTGGAGGGGAAGCTACCTGGGCTTTCTGCCCTTTCCAAAAGGACCTCGAGTCTCTCAGTGAAATGCCCTCCCCTCCGAGGGCTACGGCCCTTCTCTCCTCGCACACCTCAGCTAAATCTCCAGTGGGGACGAAAACTTCCAAGAAGGCGCGAGAGGCACCGGCGCGGATTGTGGCAGTGTCAACGCGCGAGCCCCACGCTGCTCCCCTTGCACAGGGGCAGCCCAGCAAGGCTGGCGCTCGTACACACCCTGTTCACACACACAGCGGCGCGGTAGCAGGGAGGCTAAAGGGCCGCACAAATGCCTGATGCACAATTGCACGTTCCCCCCCTACACACAGAGAGATCGGATGGGGGATTTTCCAGCCGTTAAATGGCTACAGAATCCAAGCCTTTCCCAAAGGAGCCCTTCAACGGACCAGTTCTACCCCTAATTCCGCCTGTCTGTCATTGCCATCCCGGCGCCGCAGGCTGCCAGCGATTCGCAGTCACGCAGGTAGCTTGGTCTCCATTGGCTCCGCAGGGTGACACGCAGCTGCCGGAGTTAACATCTGGCGGCGCGCCCAGGCGGCAGCAGTCCTCTTATGGGGCGTGTGCGTTCCAGCCAGCTCCCTGGCTCCTCCTCCCGGCCGGGACCGGGAGCGTCTTGCATCACCGCCCGGTGCGCGCTGCTCCCCCGCCTCCTCCGGCCCGGCTATTAATAGCATGACATCAGCCAGGCGCTCGCCGCCAGAGTAAATACCAGCGCTGCCCACTCGCCTATATAAGGAGGGTGATGCAACCCCTCGCACAGGCAGATTCAGGCGCGTCCGGGGAAGGAGGCTCTGCTCTCCTATCGGCGAACTCGGAACTGCCCGGCAGCGGCGCCCCCAGCCCGAGAGACGCGGGCAGCCCCTGCTTTCAGCGCGGGCTCGCTCCTCGCTGCGCTCGGCCCCTCTGTGCTTGTCCCGGCAGCGGAGAGGCGCCGTGAGAAGCGGCGGGGAAAGGTCAGTGAGCTGGGGAAGGGAGGCGGGCGGGCGGCGGCGAGGAGACCGCGACTCAGTCAGCTGGTTCTCCCGGGAGCGTCGGCACTTTGCTAAGCGACTGATCCCAGCCAGGGGACAGCGTCTGCCCGGGCCAGTCGGGCGGGCTGGCGGCTTTGCGATCGGATCGTCCGCAGAGCCACAAGTGAAAGCAAAAGCTCGCTGGGCAGAGCGGCGTTTCTGAGTCCTGGAGCCACGCGCACCAAAGAGACCCCCCCCCCCTTCTGCCGCTTGGGAGCCTGGCACGCGCCCTGCCCCCGGGCACGGCTCGGGAGCCCCCTGTGACACCGAACAAGTTCTCACAGGAGTCCGAGCCCCCTTTGCGCGTCACCGGCCGGAGCCTTGGGCTGTATCAGTCGAGCCCGGAGCGGCACTTGTGGAGCGGGGCAGATGTCGCATCTGGCCACCCCCTTCTTCCGGGCGGCGAGTTTGCCGATGTGAGCGCCCGCAGTTGCTCTCTTGGCTGCTTCATTCGTTTCTCTTGGGCCGGGGTAGCGCCGGAGGCCACGGGGAGGAGGGGGGGGGGGCGCATCGCTCGACAGTAAGAGCGCGGCTCTGCTTGTCGGCGGGACGCCCATCGCTCCTGAGCTGCTGCCAAAGTTTTGCCAAAGTAATGTAGAGAAAAAAGTTAGTGACGAAGCTCAAGGCACCCTCTGACTTCTGTAATGAGGTAACGGCGATGACTGTGTCGGTTGAGATGAAGGATACACATAACTCCCAAATGAAGCTCTTTTCCTTTGTTATTTTGGGGGAACAGTGACCTCTTTTGATTAGAGTACACACAGACAAGAAGTCATGTCATCCTGCGAGGGGATGAAGAATTAGCGAGAAAGTCACTATTAGACAATAATCGTCGTTTTTTCTCCACTGACGACTAACCCGAACAAGATCAGTTGCTGAACTGTTGCCTAACTAGGATTGAGTGACGACGCAACAGAAAACTGTTACACACAGAACCAGTTTCCTGTGTGAAATCGATTTTCTTGGTAGTAACAACAGCAGAGACGTTCGAAGCCTGAAAAAGAGGTAGTTATGATCTGGAATGTCAGAATCCTAAAGGCCAATTTGAGTACACAGAGGTTGTGAACGGTAATTGCCCTTTAATGCCCTGTCAGATTAACCTGTTTGGCTCTCATCGTTTATTACGTCAGCAGCCGAGGAAAATGAATTTATCTAGGGAAATACAGCTAAGTCATCTGCAGTTAAACCAAATGGAAGCTAGGAGTGAGGGTGCCCTGAAGTGTTAATTATTAATATTAGCATTAAACTTGAGCACACTTTAAATAACATAAATGCTAGTTTGGACTTCCAAGAATGTGTCCTGACACAACTTCTCAGAATGGGAGAGGGGAAAACTAAAAGCAGTGGGGAAATTATTAATAAAATAACTATAAATGGAAGGAAGCATTAGTTTTGAAAATTATCTCTGAATAACTAGCAATGTATCCTGTCTGTTATAGAAACAAAACTGTCTAATGGGATCTTATTTGTAAAACTTATTATTTTGTCTTGATCATAAGATTCTGATGGAGGAGTGAGCACTTGCTCCAGGGATGAATTGAGCCTCTGTGGTCCTATTCTGTGGGGTGTTCAGCACCTCCATCTTCCACTTCAGTGAAAGATAAAGATGTTCAGCACCTTACCAAGTGGGATCTATGTAGTTGTATGGACTTGTAGTTAAACAGAAAGGCCTAGATGTCATTTTTTTTCTTGGGTTAATTATAGAGCAAGTCCAATTGTGTTAGTGCTTTACAAAGTGAACCAGGTCCTTGACCCAAATAACTTATAGCCTTAGATAATTTATAGGAAAATGACTGGGGAAAAAAGGATGCAAAACAAAATGTTTAACTTTTGCTTGTTCTATCTTGAATAAAAAATGTTTCTAACCAGAGGATGATATCAACATTACAATTTTATATCTATTTACCAAGTATACATCTAGCATTCTGTACTTCTGATGTAGTCTACCCAGAAGTGATGTCAGTGATTAACTAGTGGCTGGGCTGGAGCAACTTCTCGCCCACCTGTGGTGCAGTGCGGTAGGCCCAGCTGGACTAGCCCCCAGCCTCAGGCAGGCTGCAGCTCAGCCTGGCCCGCCATGCTGTGGGCGGTGGATGCTCCATCCAGCTGAAGCAGCCTCCACCTGAAGTAGGCCCTGACCACAGTCTCTGTACTTCTGATATGGTTCTGATTTATCATTATTTGTATTCTCATAGTGTCTGGAACCCCATGGAGCAGAACCCTACTGGGCTAGGCACTATACAAACAAGACAAAAAGACAGTCTCTGTCCCAAAAGAGCTTACAAAACAGGTCACCAAAACCAAAAAAGTTGAAAGTAGCAGCAAAATCCACCAAAGAAAAACTAACCCAAAACAATATTCCCACAAACCTACCTGCCCACAATCTTCAGCCCCTTCAGGAATAGCAGTGTCTTTCAGGATGTTGGAAGGTCAGGAGACTTGGGCAATTTCAGGCCAAGGGGAAGTGCAAGTTCTGAAGTCAAGGGTGACTGTAGAAAACAGTCTCCCATTACTCTTAAATCATGGAGACATCAGTAAAAGCAAATAAAGTTATAAAAGGGATTCTAGCAAAATTTTGTTGCTAGTGGATATTTGAAAATAACTCCTCCAATTACTAATGAAAATCCAGCATGGACAATATTTCTCATGATATTTTCCATTAAAACTGTGAACATTCTTGGTTTCTTTTGGTGGTAATGCTGATTTTAATTAACATTTTATCCAAATATGTTTAAAAGAAAAAAACAGACCTGCCACTAGGACTGAAAATGTATTAGCACAATTAATTAGTTGGGGTGGGCTGGTGGCTTTATTAATTTAGCTCTCTGATTGTAGTGAATTAGAATTATCTAAATAGAATTAAGCCTTCCCCATGAACATAAACAGTGACAGCTAATGCACACAGCTAAGGCTTCCTCTAGTCAGGGACAATGATGAGTTCAATCCCATTGGGAAATAGAAAGAACTTATCTGAATGCATTGGTGAAATAGTAAATGCTGTTATTGGTTTGTCAGCTGGAAATCCGAGTGATGTTTCTAACTTGCTGGAGATGAGTATATTCTAGCTCTCTGAGATTATGGAATTAATGGGTATCAGTACTTCAGATGTGATTGATGAGCAGGGGCTTCCTGAAGTGAATTACATAAATTTCCCAAGGTCTGATGAAATGACAGCTAGTACCAGGGAATTTTCCCTTCTTTAATAACTGAGGGCAAAATCCTGGATGTATTGAAATCAGTGGGAATTTTTCATTGACCTTAGTAGGGCCAGGATTTTCACATGGAGAGTTTGGGAGCTCTTCAGCCCTTCTATTTTTTATTGAAATTGAGAACATTCTTGGAAAGCCTCTATAGCTGGGATTTGGAGACTGGGGCAAGAGAATTCTACATATTGCTAGTTCTCAAACCTTAGGATATTGTAAATTACCTTTTACAAATATTTAGCTGTGGCCGAAATCCTGCTCTCAATTTCTGCAGTTGAAATGTAAATTTCTGGATAACTGAGTGAAGAATCTGGCTTTTTTGTTAGGTGGTGGTGAAGCCACCACCCAAAGCTCAAAGATATAGCTGACATAAAAGTGACTAACTGTGAAAATCTAGGCTAACTACATAAAGCCTTCACTTCACTACACAGATCCCTGGAGGCAGTTGTCTACTTACCTGGTAAGAAGTTAATTGCAATTGATTTACTATAATTTCCATATGAACCAAGAAAAGTTATTACTGCAGTAGTTCCATGACTACAGGAGATATGGTTGACTGCATCCTGTGAGGAAGCAGAAGTAATATGGTAAAATCTGAATTTTATCCAATTTAAAAAAAATAAGGATCAGATCCTCCATTGGTGTCAAGTTGCACAGTTTCATTGAACTTAATACAACATCATTCTACAATGGTGGAGGATCTGGCCATAAATGTTTGGTCATTCTAAATACTTTAATTCTGAGGATGTGCAAATGCACTTTCAGATTTCACAAGGGCAAAATAATGAAATACACTTCACATTTTGTGTTATTCCTAGTCTCCAACACTATCTCTGGCTTGATACCCCTGAGCATATATAGCTGTTTACACTTGTGCTAACTCTTACTGCAAACTGTTTTGCAGAAATTTCACTTTTGTTCTGAACGATTTTGGGACAGATTCTTATCTTGCTCAGTCATACCCATGGATATCTAGATCTTGTAGAGTTGCTCTCGATTTACACAGATGTAACTGTGGTAAGGGTCTGGCCCATTTCTTCCTTGATCAAATACAGTGGCATGCGGGAACTATTTATTTTGTGTCCTTTTACAATTTTAAAATTTAAAACGTATTCAGTTGCCATTTTTCTTTGTATGGGTCCTTTCCTCCTTCCCATCCCAATACTACGCTCACGCATACTGACATGTTTAAAGGATTCACAATGCTATTTTACTTTGTAGAAGGATTCTGAAAATGGACTTGCATACTAAGATAGTATCTAAAGAACAAACAGCTATTTTAAAAAATTGACTCAATATAGATGCATGCACTTAGGACCTGATTCCGATTGTTTGATTTCAGTGGAAGATTGGGTTCCTCAAGGAATGCAGGATCAGTCCTTATAAAGCAGACAGTAACTGTTCTCTTGCAACCATTATGAGCTACAGTATATGAGACTCTAAAATAAACCTAGGGTGCATTTATGCAGCACCCTAAATTTGAAATAAGATATGTAATTTGTGTAGCATAAATTGTGTATCTTATATTGAATCTAATTCGAAATAGCTTATTTTGAAATTTGGCATGTCTACACAGTGCCAAATTTTGAAATAACTCACTATTTTGAGCCATTCCTTATCCCTTGTGGAACAAGGTTATAGCACGCCTGGTCTTTTGAAAAATATTTCAAAATAACGGACACGGGGTAGCTATACCTCCGGTATCCCAAAATAGCCATGCAGAGTAGACGTACGCTGATATGTAAACAGAAATAGTGTAAGAATGTAATCTTAACATATACAGGGATTGGTTCACTGTTACAAAAAATGCATCTCTTTTCTGTCAAATCTGTTTGGCGTGTTAAGATTATTGTAAGACTGTTTCTATTTTGTTCTTTTTCAGCAAAATGATGCTCCAAAACCCAGGCCAGGTATCTGCATCAGAAGTCAGCGCCTCTGCAATTGTTCCCTGTTTGTCTCCTACAGCATCACTGGGGTTTGAGGATTTTACAAATCTAACCCCACTGGTGAAGGAGGAATTGAGATTTGCCATCCAAAATAAGTGCCTATCCCACAGGATGTCCTCCACATTGGATACAGTGACAGTATTGGAAAGACCTGTTGAAATGTCTGTTCTGAAAGCAGAGGTATCATTCCTTTGATAATATTTCCATTTGATTGATTAGTGTTCTAATTAAATATACCACAAAATATACCCAAGACCAAGAATGATATAATCTCAATCACAGAGGCTACGTCTACACTGGCCCCTTTTCCGGAAGGGGCATGTTAATTTCAGCTATCGTAATAGGGAAATCCGCGGGGGATTTAAATATCCCCGCGGCATTTAAATAAAAATGTCCGCCGCTTTTTTCCGGCTTTTAGAAAAGCCGGAAAAGAGCGTCTACACTGGCCCCGATCCTCCGGAAAAAGTGCCCTTTTCCGGAGGATCTTATTCCTACTTCGAAGTAGGAATAAGATCCTCCGGAAAAGGGCACTTTTTCCGGAGGATCGGGGCCAGTGTAGACGCTCTTTTCCGGCTTTTCTAAAAGCCGGAAAAAAGCGGCGGACATTTTTATTTAAATGCCGCGGGGATATTTAAATCCCCCGCGGATTTCCCTATTACGATAGCTGAAATTAACATGCCCCTTCCGGAAAAGGGGCCAGTGTAGACGTAGCCAGACAGTCCTCAGAGGGACTAAATCTGTCAGTGTGTTCAGTGCTCTAGTGTTTCTTTTATCTATTTCTTTAGATGCTACTGTGAAACACTATTTCACCTTTAATTTCAGTTTCAGAGACAGTTTACTTTTCACTTAAGAAATGTTATTACTTCTGTTATTAATGAAAGGAAGTATCTCTAGAGGCTAGTCTCAATCTGCTCTTCACTACGTAGAGGACCTCATTCTGATCTGTTACATCAGTTTTACATTTGATGACCTCAGATGAGTTGCTCCTTATTTATACTGTTGTGAGATCAGAATTATACCTGTAGGCCAGGGTGTCTGATACTCTGTATTGGTACCATGCCTATGGGTATGTCTACACTAGCCCCCTAGTTCGAACTAGGGAGGCTAAGGTAGGCATTCGAAGTTGCAAATGAAGCCCGGGATTTAAATATCCCAGGCTTTATTTGCATCTTTCCGTCCGGGCGCCATTTTTAAATCCCCCTAACTGAACTAACTGCCCACGGCTACATGCGGCAGTCAAATGTTAACTCGAACTGAGTCCTTGGTTTGAGTAACTGTTGCACCTTGTAGTGTAACAGTTAGTTCGGACTAGGGGGATTTAAAATGGCGTCTGGACGGGAAGAAGCAAATAAAGCCTGGGATATTTAAATCCCAGGCTTCATTTGCAAATTCGAATGCCTACATTGGCCTCCCTAGTTCAAACTAGGGGGCTAGTGTAGACATACCCTATTAGTGCTAACCTTTAATGATACCATCATTTTAAAAGTCAGCAATTATCAACATAATTATTCTGTATTTACCGCATCATGCTGAGTATATACATCTTGAATCTTGCTAGTTTTCACCCCAAGAAGATGAAAGGAAAAAGAGAAGAAGGGAAAGGAACAAAATTGCAGCTGCAAAATGCCGAAACAAAAAGAAGGAGAAAACAGAATGTTTGCAGAAAGTAAGTTACTGACTTTGACTGTTCTACCCTATATTCTCCTTCTGTTATTTGAACAGATAGGACAAATCTCTTTGAGCTGAAAGTCAGAATTTGGAGTCAAGAGATCAGGACTCGGTTTCTGTCTCTGCTACAGGCTTCCTGTATGATCCTGGACAAGTCATTTATCATCTTTTCTTCCAATTGTAAAATGGATACATTTCCATCATTCAAGTGGTAGAAAGCTGAATTCACCAATGAGTGAAATTCATCTCTATTCAGAAGGCCTATAAAAATCCTAAGGCCTGGAGTGAATTTCACCCAAATGCAGTTAGATCAAATTTGGTTTACAGTGAAAGACATACATGAGAAATAATTGCAGAAGGATAAGAAAAAGTTGCAATTTTAGTGAGCGATAGGGTTATATATGTGGATAATGGTAATATGAAAATGTAAATGGAACACATGAGGAATTAAAATTACATGTCACATAATGTACATTATTGATTCTAATAAGATACTTTATCCATGCACTAAAGCTTGATTTCTCGATGAAATGACTCTCCAGTTAGAAATGATCACTGATGTGGTAATTTAACGTATTAAAGTTTCAGCTCATTTGGTTTATAATTAACATTCCTGATTGAACTTCTTAGAAGTAATTTTAACATATCACAAACTTGCCATCTTTTAGCAAATATACCCCGCACCCGAGTATACCCTGCACCTGAATATACCCCGCGATTTTTGCAGTTTGAGTAAAAAAAAAATCTTGTATACCCCGTGCATGAGTATAACCTGCAGGGTATACAAAACTTTTTTTCAAACTGTGCGGGGGAGGAGGAAGTTTCTACGGGGGGGGGGGGAGGGGATTAGCCACCCTCCGGACGGGGGAGCACTCACCCCGCTTAGTTCCCACGCAGCCACACAACCTCCGGGCAGGGGAGCACTCACCCCCCTGGGTCCCGTGCGGCCGCACAACCTCCATGCGAGGAAATGAGGGAGTGCTCCCCCTGCCCCTTCCTGCGGCTGCACAGCCTCTAGCCTCCGGGCAGGGGAGCACTCATCTCCCGGTTCCTGCGCAGCCGCAGGAAGGGGCAGGGGGAGCGCTCCTGCACAGAAACTGGGGGATGAGCGCTCCCCTGCTTGGAGGCTGTGCAGCAGGAGAATGGGCAGGGGAGTGCTCACCACCAGGTGAGTAAAAATATTTTTGTATATCCCGCACCCGAGTATACCCCGCAGGGGCGGTGCGGGGTTTGTAAAAACGAATATAACCCGCAGGTTATATTTGCTAAAATACGGTAGTACTATTACTATTGCTTACTGATATAGGTTGAACCTCTCTAGTCCAGCAGTCTTTGGTCCAGCAACATCTGTGGTCCAGCATGATTTTAGTTAGCTGGATGTCCGCTTATCATAGGTTTGGCCAAGTTTCCCGGGCTCTCATAAAGTTTGTTACAGCCATCAGTCCTGCCTCTCAGTGTTCTGTGCTGTTATTTAGCTCTAATTACCCTTAAATGTCTTCTAAGAATCCAGTAAGCAGTGGAAGTGTTGGTCAGGCTGCTAGACAATATTGACCTCTGCAAATACTCTGGTTCAGCACCAATCAAGTCGAAGGGTGCCTGACTAGAGAGGTTCAACCTGTAGCTGGTCTTTAGTCTGGGTAATCTGGACCTTCCATGGTTCGGCAAATTCTCTGGTCCCAAGGGTGTTGGACTAAAGAGATTCAAACTGTACCATAAAACAGTAATGCTGTTATAAAAGATTTGTAGACAAGAACATTTATACATGGTAGCACAGAGGACACAAGAATAGGCACAAAGTATCCCAAAGTCTTTCTGCATTAGCAAGTTTGTAAATAGTAGTGTTTACTATTTAGTGTATTAAGCATACTAAGCAATCTGAAAGGCCCTATATCACTGAGGGTATGTCTACACTACCACCCTAGTTCGAACTAGGGTGGTAATATAGGCAACTGGAGTTGCAAATGAAGCCCGGGATTTGAATTTCCTGGGCTTCATTTGCATCTCGCCGGGTACCGCCATTTTTAAATGTCCGCTAGTGCGGACTCCGTGCCGCGCGGCTACACGCCGCACGGACTAGGTAGTTCGAACTAGGCTTCCTATTCCGAACTACCGTTAGTCCTTGTGAAACAGAGTCCACACTAGCGGACATTAAAAAATGGCGGCGCCCAGCGTGATGCAAATGAAGCCCGGGAAATTCAAAACCCGGGCTTCATTTGCAACTCCGGTTGCCTACATTACCACCCTAGTTCGAACTAGGGTGGTAGTGTAGACATACCCTGACTGTCTCTTCAGAAAGAGCAGGGAATCCATTAACATCACTCTTTGTGTTGACAAGAGGGGCTTATCAGAGAAAAGCAGGGTGCTCCTTTTTATCATCCTCTACCCAAAATGAACAGACTGCCTCCACATGCTCTAAGTCTTTGCTGGCCTGGGAACAAGGAACCAAGCTGGAATCAAGGATTCAGACCCTGGGACGCAGCTCACTGGAACTTCCACTAGGCCATTGGACTGGCCGAGTGAGTTCATAATGGGTTTTTTTTTTTTGTAGTGGTGGCAAGTAACATTCCATTTGGCCAAAGTACTGTTTGGCCCATAGCTCTAATTCATTTGGCTTTGTGACCATTGTCATGTTTCTTTAAAGGGCAATGAGGGCCACTGTCTGAATCTGTTCTTGAGATTATTATATGCTGGTGAGGTATAACTGTATAGTTATAAGATGTATTAATAAGCATGTAATTTCTTTCTAACCTAGCCATCATGCTTTGCTACCAGCAACCGTCACAATAACATGGTTAACTATGTCAAATTCTCATTTTAATAGTTATGTCTCTGCTCTGTGGCTAGGAATCAGAAAAGCTGGAAACTATCAATGCAGAATTAAAGGCCCAGATTGAAGAGCTAAAGAATGAGAAGCAACATTTGATATACATGCTGAATCTTCACAGGCCCACTTGCATAGTCCGAGCACAGAATGGGAGGACGCCTGAGGATGAACAAAACCTCTTTATTCAACAGATCAAAGAAGGAACATTGCAGAGTTAAGTGACACTGAAGCAAATTAAGAGTTCTCATAGTGCATCTTTACACCAAAAAAACAGAAACCATGGAGGATTTGACTCAATGTGTATCTGTGGGATCCTATTAGTCTAGAACCGTTAGGCAGAGAAGATTGCTTTGTTAAGCAGGAAGGATCGTGTTGGCTTAGCTGTGATTCTTCATCTCCAAAGATTTGTTCTTGATCAAGTTGAAGAGCCCTCTGCCTCAACTCTAGTACTTGTCAAACTTGCTGTTCCTAGAAGCTACAACAACAGTTCTGGAAGTTTTAGGTTCCTGCTAGTGTACAGTGCCTGCACTCACGATGTTTGTGTTAGAACACTATGACTTCCAATGATGCACATCATACCAACAGCTGTGCTGGATGGACACTATCTTTCTTTGTTGCTGGTAGGGAAAGCACACTGAGAGATTTTTGTTTTGCAGTTTCCAGAATGATGCTTTCTGGCAGAATGTGTTGTGTGATGGGACATACTGTAGTCTAATCTAATGCTGCAAAGACTTTAGTTTCAATCTTAAGCATTGTGCTTATGGTTTTTTTTCACAACACTTGTGTGGGTTTTTCTGTGACTCAGAGGCAAATTCTGAGAAGTCTGATAGGTGTGACAAATGTCAGTTTCTTGCCAAATGTCCATGTAGCTAAGTTTGCATTTACTGAACAGTGCCACATACTGTTCTTCAGGAATTGCAATTTTGTAATGAAAAGTAGGAAAGCACCTTGGCCTTTGAGCACCCAGAATACAACACTGTTATTCAAAGAACTTTATGAAAATAAAATTACACAGTAAAAATAGACTTGAAAAATCTAATGTTTCCCTGATGTTGTGAGCATGCAATCTTTATTCAGACAAAACTCCTATTTATCATTCATTTTGAGTGAAATTTACTCCTGTGCAGAAGGCAGATGCTAAAGCCTTATTACATCCTGTAAGCCTTATTTTGATGCTATAAATGTAATTTATTTTATGCATAGACCTTGCGCTGATCCTCTGCATAGTGGGGAATTACACTTTCTGGGAAGAAGGAATGAACCAGGAAGGGACTTCAGTAAGATTTTTGCTTGAGGCAGGATTGCGGGGTTGTACTTCAAGTTTGTGAATCACAGAAAATAGAAATAGAAAACACATTTAATTAGATCACGTAGAGGCTGATTCTCCACACCGTTACTTAGATTAGCAATCCTGTTCCCACAAGTAGTTCCTGGGTAGCTCTTACTCAGGTGATCAACAGTTTGAAGATGAGAGACTTCAGACCATTGCTCACCCGAGTAAGAGGTGAGCATCCTGTCAGGATTATTCAGGATTATTTATTTCCAGAAGATTTATATGGAAGGGGGAGGGTGAAGGGGAGAGGAATTCTGATTGTATTAATTTTTCTTTCCCATTTGAGTGTTAACTGCAATCAACCAAGTTGCTGTTTAGAATCTAAGAATAGCTTTGAGTTTGATGTAGTGAGAAACTATTTTTACTTTTTTTAAAATCTAACAGATGTTTTGAACTACTAGTTGAGCTGCTGGACTAAAGAACTAGAGCTATGAGTGTTTAAATTCTGATGTTTCTGTGAAATCCTCAGATTGTTTAATCCTATTAAATATTATTACATTTTTTTGTAAAAGAAAATATTATCTTTATTTATCACTAATATTCCTAAGAGGTTGACCTAATAAATATTACAAAGTAGACAAAATGAAAACACAAGTGTTGTACTGTTTTTTATTTTTACTTTTTGGTGTCTAATATTATATATTTCTAAACTTCAGTGCTTCTATTTGGGACACCACTATTTAAAAAAGTATTAATGCCTGATCCTTGCCTCACATGAGGTATTGATCATCATCTTGCAGGATTGGGATCAGAGATTTCATAACTCCATCAGTGGTGTCTAATTACTTACCTTTTCAACAAAGCAAAACATAAGAATGGAGCTTACAGTACATAATATTTTACACCAGTTCTGCAGTGTTAAAAAATACAATTTCAATCTAAAGGCTAAACCAATAGATACCTCAACCACCAGCTTCTTATTTTGCAAGTCGCAGATGGGTAAACTGAATATTATGCCAGATCCGTTTTTTATTTTTATATTCTGCAATAGAACTTTTTAATACACTTTCCTAAGATCAGGATATATTATGATGTCCTATATCATGTCTGAAATACATACTTCAAGTACTTGAAAAGTGAATGTAAAAAATGCAACATATTGGGCCAGATTCAGTCCTGGGGACAAAGTCTCTCATTGCAGGTTTTGTGAAACTTCCATTGATTTTAATGAGAGATTCTCGGAGCCTGTGGCTGGAGAACAGAGCTCCTTCATGCAGTTCCGGTTCCTTAACTGGAGTTACACAATGGATAAATTTGGCCCATTTTTTGTCTGACACGCGAAGAACATAGAACATGTTTCAATAACCTTGTCAAATGAATTTTCATTAGCATTTGACTTCTGTAATATAGAAGCAGTAGATCTAGACATAATCCAGATACCAAACTCCTTATATTTGTCAATAAAAAAGTTTGTCACCTATGATGTTATAAGGTATTAGTACAGAGCTGGCTTCATTTACTGTTAAATATCACCAAATTCACATCCTTTTCTTTAGGAATTTTGTACAGTTGCTCTTAACTGTATTACTGGTGACGCAGGCGTCATGCTTTTGCTGCTTGATTTAAACATAATGTTATTTACTAGCATGCTAAATGTTAATGTGGTATCACTCCTTTTGTCAGAAGATATTCTGTTTTTATTTCTATCTGTTCAGTCATAGCTGCTCTTCACTGTGCATGAATGTGTATGCATTCATGTGTGTATGAACGACTATAATTCAGATGTTATGGTACTGAAGTTAATTGGAATATACCCACGAAAGCAATGTTTAAAAAGGCTAGAGAAGAACAATGCATTGCATGGGTTTCGTAAATGTCTACTTCATTCAGGAGAACCTTTAAAACAGCATTAAAAGAAATTTGTTTTCTATTCTGAAGGATATGTTTTGATACTTTTTAATAAAAAATATAAAAATATACATTTGCTTTTGTGTGCCTTAATTCATCCGAAGAAGTGCTGACCAAAAATGTTAGCCTGAATACTTTTCAAATGAGCAACACAGTGGAAATTGTAGTAGATTGGAGTTATTTAAATAGCAGTATCCCCACGATATACTAGACTAACAAAGCCAGTGCATAATTTCAAAATCTAGTTGGACAACTGAAACATTTAAAATTTCAACTGGAATTTCTACTAGGAAAGACAGCAGTTAGGGGGAATTTGGGACCTACCAACTTCAACAGTATCTTTTTTTCTAAATGGAACTTTCCTATCAATATATCCTTTTAAAAGACTTGCACTAGCCATATATAGTGAAGTTACTCACCTTGGTGCAGTAACTGTCGTTCTTCGAGATGGTGTTCCACTATGGGTGCTGGGTTTGCCCCAGCACCGCAGAACGGAGACTTTTCCAGAAACAGTACCTGGCCGGACTGCTCATGCACCGTGGCGTCTCGTGGCGTTCGTGCTCTTTTCTCTGAGTGCGTGGTCCAATCCCCACCAGTTCCTCGAGGCCACCTCAGAGTCTGTAAGACATAAACAGGAAAAAAAGGATTCTGAAACAAGGAGGAGGGCAGGTTGTGGAGCACCCGCGGGGACACCATCTCGAAGAACAACAGTTACTGCACGCACGTGAGTAACTTCGTTTTCTTCTTCAAGGATGTCCCTGCGGGTGCTCCACTGTGCGTGACTGAACAGCAGTAGTCGCCAACCCAGAAGGAGGGAAAAACGGAGTCCCTATTTATCTGCTGTGGAGAGCACTGCTGCCGCCGTCGCCACTGCCACATCCAAGTGTCTCCCGTGGAGTAAAGCATAATGTTTGGCAAAAGTGTCATGTGAGGATCACGTGGTCACCCTACATATGTCTTTCAGGGTAACCCCTTTGAGAAGCTATCGAAGTAGCCATGGCCCTAGTGGAGTGAGCCCAAGGTCTGATTGGAAGCGGTATACGTTTCGCCGCATAGGCCTCTATTATGCAGGTGGTTATTAGTTTAGAAATTCATTGAGAGGATGTGCGCTGTCCTTTTGATCTGTTGGCCAGTGATACAATTAAGCAATCAGTCTGCCTGAAGGGCTTCGTGCGGTCCAGGTAGAAGGCTAGGACCCTTCGGGCATCGAGTGTGTGAAGGGCCGCTTCTCATGGGGAGGACTGCGGTTTCAGGTAAAAGACCGATAGGATGATTGGCTCATTTATATGAAAACTGGATGGCGTCTCAGTACTACACCATCCTTATAGAATATTGTATATGGCGGTGTCGCCATTATAGCTGAGAGCTCTCCCACTCTGCATGCTGATGTTATGGCGAAGAAGGAATACCATCTTCATAGTTAGGAACTGTAAGGGTATAGTGACAAGTGGTTCAAATGGTTGAGCCATTAAGACTTCAAGGACAACATCCAGATTCTAGACCAGTGGGATTGGATCTTGTGGTGGGCTCATATTTGTAAGACCCTTGATAAATCTCTCTGTAGTCAGATGAGCAAAGATGGAGGTTCCATCGATTAGTGATCTGAATGCGGAAATTGCTGCCAAATGTACCCTGAGAGATGCTAATGAGAGATGTGTATTTTTTAGGTGTAGTGTGTAATAAGGATGATTGGAAGAGGAGTCAATTCAGGTGGCTGTTGATTCGTGGTGCACCAGGAGACAAATCTGCACCACTTGGAGAGGTAAGTATTTTGAGTTGTTTTTCATCTGCTATGGATGAGAACGTGTTTGACTGGTGCAGAGCATAAAGATTCGGATGGGTTTAGCCAGTTAGGAACCATGCCATGAGCTTCAAGGTGTGAATCTGGGGGTGTCGTTGTAGATCGCCCTGGTTCTGTGTGAGGAGGTCTGGAAGGACTGGGAGCACATAATGACAGGCGATGAAAGAGGGGAACCAATGCTGACACGCCCATGCTGGAGTTATTAATATGATTTTGGCTCCATCTGTCCTCACCTTCTGTAGAACCCTCAGGATGAGGGGTATGGGAGGGAAGGCGTACAGGAGCGGGCCGTTCCAACTGAAAAGAAAGGAGCCCCCTAGGGAGTCCGGGCTGAGGCCCACCCTGGAGCAGTACCTGCATCATTTTTTGTTGCGGTGGGTAGCGAAAAAGTCCACTAGGGGAATTCCCCAACATTGAAAAAGCATATGAAGGATTCCCCTGTGTAATTCCCATTCGTGTTTCGTGTCAAAATGCCTGATGAGGAAGTCCGCGGTCACGTTCGTGACTCCAGGTAAGTAAGATGCCACAGGTGTTATTCCATGGTGAATGCACCAATTCCAGAATCTGAGGGTATGTCTACACTACCCCGCTAGTTCGAACTAGCGGGGTAATGTATGCATACCGCACTTGCTAATGAAGCCCGGGATTTGAATTTCCCGGGCTTCATTAGCATAAGCGGGGAGCCGCCATTTTTAAATCCCCGCTGCTTCGAACCCCGTGTAGCGCGGCTACACGGGGCTCGAACTAGGTAGTTCGGAATAGGGTCCTATTCCGAACTACCGTTACTCCTCGTGAAACAAGGTGTACCGGTAGTTCGGAATAGGCACCCTAGTCCGAACTACCTAGTTCGAGCCCCGTGTAGCCGCGCTACACGGGGTTCGAAGCAGCGGGGATTTAAAAAGGGCGGCTCCCCGCTTATGCTAATGAAGCCCGGGAAATTCAAATCCCGGGCTTCATTAGCAAGTGCGGTATGCATACATTACCCTCCTAGTTCGAACTAGGAGGGTAGTGTAGACATACCCAGATAGACTCCATGCACAGGGAGCAGGAGCGGGCTCTGCCCTGACAATTTACATAATACATGGCTGTGACATTGTCTGTGAGGATTCTCACCATGGTGTTCCAGATCTGCTCGCAGAAGTATTTGCAGGCATTGAATATCGCACGTAATCTAGAAGATTTATATGAAGACATGTCTCCGATGCCGACCACCGACCTTGCACTGAAATAGACCCCATCTGAGCTCCCCATCCTAAGAGGGAAATGTTGGTAGTGATGTGGTATTGGGGCTGTTGTTGATGGAAAGATACCCCTGAGAGAAGGTATGACGGGATGAACCTGTCCCCTTCCCCAAGTGAGCGGGCAGTGGGGGATCCCGAGCTGGAAGCTGGCAGGCATTTAAAAGTGACGCTGGCACAACTGAGGGCAAACGCAGCCAGGGTGGCTGGACCATAGGTGAACACAGCCAGGGCGGCCGGGACGGAGGCAGGAGCAGCCAGGGCAGCCGGGACAGAGGCAGGAGCGGCCAGGGCAGCCAGGACGGAGGCAGGAACGGACAGGGCATCCGAGGCCAGGGCCAAGGACGGACACCTGTGGGAGGTCCGGAGCCACCAGGTGAGAGAGCCACCAGAGTCATTGACAGTGGCCCATCAACAGACCTAGGCACCAAGACCAGAGTGACGACCGCTGAGGCGGGCCCCAGCCCGCCTGACGTAGGCGGGAGGCACCCGACGGAGGAGCATTTAGGCTGCGCAGGAAGCAGTCCCAGGAGGGGGGGTAGCTAAGATGGACAGCAGCCCCGAGAGGGGTGGTGAGTGAAGCTCATATAACTCGCCATTCGGGTAAGGTTGGCGGGACCTCACCCTTAAGGTCCTGGAGCTGGAGCCCGGGAGTGAGAGCAAGCCCAGGTTCCCCTGACCCAACCTGAGACTCGTGAGGGGGGAGAAGGAGGGACTATGGGGAGGTTCATCCCCTATCGGACCCCTGAGACTGACGGGGGTGCCAGCCCGTAGTGGGCATGGACTATACCCTCTCTGTGGACAGGTATTCGGAGGGAGAGATCAGCTCGGGGAGGCATAGGCTGCCGTGACTCTGTTCCTGTCCAGGTGCACGGGTGAGCCTGTCTCCAAGCGCTATTGAGCCAAGAGTAAAACTGGGATCGGGACCTCTGTGCTGTAAACGTGAGATCCTTGATCCTACACAACCCGTGGATGAGGGTGGGTGGTTGACAGATGGTGGAGAATGTGGGTATATTAGACCCACACCCTGGAAGTGGGGTGAAATTGTGAGCATCTAGACGACAAGGGTAAGAGCCGGAGGATGGATGCAGCGCAGTTGTTAGAGTGGCTGGCGGAACACCAATGCCAGAACCACCAACAGCAGACGCCAATGATGCAACAGTGGGCTGCGCAACAGCAGGAGCAGCAGAGACAGCTGGTAAGGGAACCAACCGAACAGCACCAGACTCAACAGGAATGGTGGTTCCAAAAATGGGCCTCAAGGGATAGCTCCGGGATTAGTGCAGCCGCAAATAGCTCAGGGAAGGAAGGAGACCTAGCCCAGTTACCCGTACGGCTAACGAAAATGGGACCCTGGAGGCATTTCTAATTACTTTTGAGCCGGTGGCTACAGCTGCCCGCTGGCCCGACGAGCACTGGGCTACTTGGTTGGCGCTGTATTTGATGGGGCTGGCACAAGCTGCCTATAGGGGCCTTCCCGATAAGGAGGTCCTTAACTACTACAAGGTCAAGGAGGTTTGGGTGAGAAGTCGTCCTGTAGTGGGGTATTCTCCCTTCTAGACCAGACAGTCTTGGCGTGTGGCTAATTCACTGGGCGTATGCAAGCCCACTCTTACCCGAGGGGCCGGGAAGGGGGCTCGGGCCCTTCCTCTCTCCGAGCCCGACCCAGGGCCCTAAGATGGGGATTCTTGTCCCACGTCAGTGGAAGGGGCTGAGACCCCCCAAACCCTCCACTCGCAGGGTCCACAGCCCCGCCCTGGGTCCCTTCTTCCCGGCCGGCCCTCAATCCACTCCTCAGCATGGGGATAAACTCACCCCAGGCCGTCTCTTCCGGGGGTTGTAGAGCCGCAGGGGTCCCTCGGCGTCTTTTCTCCTCGGCGGGATGGTCGTGCCTCTCCTGTCTGGACGCTCTCCCCCTCCTCTCCGTGGCCGCAGCCTTTTTGAATGTGCTGCAGGTTGGCGTCCCGGACCGGCGCCGCCCCCACGTCCTCGACCCCGCCCTCATATTTTAGCCTCCTAAAGGTGTCGTCAGATTGCCCCGTCCATTCTACCCGTTGGGATTGTCCTTTACCTGTAAGATCTGTAAGAGGTGCTGCTATTGTTGAGAAGTTGGCTACGAACCTCCGGTAATAACTGGCGAGTCCCAAAAACTGTCGGACCTGTTTCTTCATGGTTGGTGATGGGTAATCACGTACCGCCTGGATTTTACTGAGCAAGGGTTTAAGTTGTCCTCGTCCCACCGTGTATCCTAGGTAGGAAACCTCCTTTTCCCCGAAATGGCACTTCTTTGGGTTGGCCATCAGGTTCGCTCGTCGAAGTGCCCCCAGTACGGCTGCGATGTGTTCAAGGTGTTGCTCCCAGGACCTGCTAAAAATGACAATATCGTCTATATACGCTGCTGCATATTCTTGGTGGTCTCGTAGGATATGGTTCATTAGTCTTTGGAAAGTGGCGGCTGCCCCGTGTCGGCCGAAGGGCATGTTTATGAATTGGTATAGCCCGAATGGGGTGGCGAAGGCCGTCTTGCCTTGAGCCTCAGGGGTCAGGGGGATTTGCCAGTATCCCTTTGTTAAATCTATGGTTGACAGGTATTGGGCTCTTCCCACTTGGTTTAAGAGTTCGTCCACACGGGGCATCGGGTACACGTCGAACCGGGAGATGGCATTTACCTTCTGGAAGTCTATACAGAATCTAGTGGTCCCGTCCGGTTTTGGCACTGGCACTAGCACTATCGGGCTCCGCCACTCACTGCGGGACTCCTGGATTACCCCCCACTCCAACATCGCCTGGAGTTCCTTTTTCACCGTGTCCCATAATTTGCGGGGCACCGGTCGCAGATGGTCCCGTACTATCTTACCCGGTTCGGTTGTTATTTCATGATGAATCTCCCGTGTCCTTCCGGGCCGACTGGTCAAAATCTCCCTGAATTGCTGTAGCACCCCCTTTACCTGTTCTTGCTGGGTTGTCGATAGTTCCCCTCCAATTTGGGCCTGATCCACGGCTACTTCAGATTCTCCCCAGGGTCCGAATTCAATATCGGTTGGGCGCGGGTCGATCAGGAGGGCCTCCTAGGGGTTCCACTTCTTCAGCAAGTTTACGTGGTAAATCTGGGTCTCCCTCTGGTTGCTGTTAACTAAGATCTCATAGTCCACTGGCCCGACCTGTCTTACCACCCTAAAGGGGCCCTGCCACCGTGCCAATAACTTCGAGTCCCCCTTTGGTAGTAACAACAGGACTGGGTCACCCGGTGCGAATGTCCTTACCTTGGCCCTTTGATCGTAGTGGGTCTGTTGCTTCTCCTGAGCCTTTTGGAGGTTCTCGCGGGCCCACTCCGCTAGGCAGCGGAGGTTCTTTCACAGCTTCTCCACGTACTGGGCCACCCTGAGGGCCGGGGTTGCTTGTTCTTCCCAACCCTCCTTTACCATGTCCAGGATCCCCCTTGGCCTCCTCCCGTACAGCAGCTCAAATGGCGAGAATCCGAGCGACGTCTGGGGAACCTCCTGGATCGCAAACATCAGGGCAGGCAACAACTTGTCCCAATCTCGGGGGTCGTCTCTAACAAACTTGCGCAGCATCCCCTTCAGGGTTCGATTAAATTGTTCTATGAGTCTGTCTGGGGGTGATATATGGACGTTCAGAGTCTTCGTACCTGCGGGATCTTACATAATTCTGTCATTATCTTAGATGTTAAATTGGTTCCCTGATCTGTCAGTAATTCCTTGGGTAACCCCACCTGTGAAAATAGTCTCACTAGCTCCTCGGCTATTACTCCCGCGGTCGCCCTCCTCAAAGGGATGGCTTCAGGGTATCGGGTCGCGTAATCTATGATGACCAAGATGTAGCTGTAGCCCCGACTTGACTTCTCTAGCGGCCCCACCAAATCTAGGGCGATGCGCTCAAATGGGGTCCCCACAATTGGAAGGGGAATGAGGGGTGCGGGAGGCACCTTTGTGGTGGAAGTTTGTTGGCAATGTGGACAGGAGAGGCAAAAATCTTTCACGTCTTGGTACATGCCAGGCCAGTAGAATCGCTGGAGGACCTGTTGTTGTGTTTTCTCGGTCCCTAAGTGATCGGCCCAGGCATCGTCATGAGCTAGTTCTAGCACTTTCCACCGGTAGGGCCTAGGTATGAGTAACTGACGCCTCTCCTCCGCTCCTCCCTCCCCTGGTGTGACACGGAATACATGATCTCACTGCACCTCAAACCAGGGGCCTTGGACATTTCGTTCCCCGTCTTCTTCGGCGCTTCCTACCTGTGCCCATGCATTTTGCAGCGTTGGATCCTCCCTTTGTAACGTGACGAAGTCACCTTCGTCGAGGTCCATGCGGAGTGTCGTCGATTGGGCGTCCAGTGGGGTCCTGTTTCTGGGCGGCGGGTCCCTCACCTCCTCTTCGTGAGCCGCGAGCAGGTGTTCCTTCTCCTCCCCCTTCTTCTGACCCCTTTGTCTGCGCCCCCAGCTACTTAAGAGGTGGCCCAGCCCCGGCCAATCCCTCCCTAAGAGCATGGGGTATGCCAGTCGGGGTGCTACCACTACTTCACAGGTTCCCCTTGCACCCGCCCATCATAAATTTCTACCCTAGTCGTCGCATAGGGGTGGACGTCCTCGTGGACGCAACGTATGTATACCTCTGGGCCCCGCGGTTTTCAGCGTCCAAGAAGGTCGGCCCTTACCAGTGTCTGTCCATACCCCGAGTCCAACACCACCTCTACCCAGTGGCCCTCGACTCTTACCTTGTGCATCAGCTGTCTACACCCCCACCTATCCCCAATTACCTTACTGGTCGGTCCCTGACCGAAGGTGCAGTCCTTGAGGGGGCAGTCCTTCTTGAAGTGCCCGTCCTGGCCGCATTGGTAGCAGCCTCCTTTGGCTCCAGCCTTGGGCTTTGAGTTCCTCTCGGGCCCTGGGGTTGGCCCTTGCATGTCCGGTGTCAATCCTTCCATCTGGCTCCATCACGGGGCTAGCCTTCTCTCCGGCACCTGGCTCAATGAGGCCCTCCGCCCATACCCCGCTTGGGTTTTCATTCTGGTTTTGGGCAAGATGGGTCCCCCCGCGTGGGTGTCTTTAGGCGTGTTCTTTGGGCAGGGCGCTTCTGCCCCTTCGGTGGCTAGGAAGTGCTCCATCAGGTTCACTGCTTCTTCTAGGGTCTCTGGCAGGTGTCTGCATACCCACTGCTGTCCCTCCGTGGGCAGTATCTTCACATACTGCTCAAGGATTACGGCCTCGGCCACGTGCACTCCGGACTTGTTCTCCGGCTCGAGCCATTGCATTCCGGCCTCCCTGACTCTTTGGGCTACTGCCCTGGGACGCTCCCCCTGGTTGTACCGGGATTCTCGGAACTGCTGTCGATGGGTCTTGGGGGAGACTCCTAGTTGGTCTAGGATAGCTTCTTTTACTTTATAGTAACAAAGGGCATCCCTAGCTGACATCCCCCAATAGGCTATCTGTGCCGGGCCTGACAGATACGGGTCTAAGAGGGTTGCCCAGTGGTCCTGCGGCCACCTCGCCGCCGTGCCTACTCTTTCAAAGGTGACGAGGAAGGCCTCGGGATTGTCCTCTGGCCCTAGTTTGGTCAGCAGTATCGGGAGTTGTAGGCCCACTGCACCTTCCTCTGTCCCCATTAGCGTGGCCCCGCAGCCCGTGGCGCTGGCCCCGGTCGGGGCTTCTCACAACTCTTTGACCATCTGGCCTTGTTGTTCCTGGAACTTAGCCAGGATTTGTTGCAGTGCCTGAGTTTGCTGCTGTTGTAACTGTTTCTGGTTCTCGACCAGCCACTCCAGTACCTTGTTCATCTCCATCTTGACCTAGAGAGTTAGCGGCTAATTATTCTGGGGAGGGGGGTTGTACGAGTGGGCCCCCCCTTTTTTCTTCCTCCCTTGCCCCCTTAACTGGGGCTAGGGTCGTACCCACATTCTCCACCACGTGATACCCGTTCTCCCAAGACCCACCCCAAGTTTGGGTGAGAATTCGTCCCGTAGTGGGGTATTCCCCCTTCTATGCCGGATGGTCTCGGCGTGTGGCTAATTCACTGGGTGTATGCGGGCCCACTCTTACCCAAGGGGCCAGGAAGGGGACTCAGGCCCTCCCTCTCTCTCTCTCCGAGCCCCGACCCAGGGCCCTAAGACGGGGATTCTTGTCCCATGTCAGTGGAGGGGGCTGAGACCCCCAAACCCTCCCCTAGCAGGGTCCACGGCCCCCCCCCGGGTCCCTTCTTCCCGGATGGCCCTCAATCTGCTCCCCAGCATGAGGATAAACTCACCCCAGGCCGTCTCTTCCGGGGGTTGTAGAGCTGCAGGGGTCCCTCGGCATCTTGCCTCTTCGGCAGGATGGTCGGTGCCTCCCCTGTCCGGACGCTCTCCCCCTCCTCTCCATGGCCATGACCTTTTTGAATGTGCCTTGGGTCAGCGTCCCGGACCGGCGCCGTCCCCACATCCTTGACCCCGCCCTCCTTGGTGTCCTGGCCGGCACCCCCGCTGATGTCACAAGGAGGCGCCGGACTGAGTGGCATATCATTGGCTGCACCGGCACTTGGCGCAGCTCCGGGATTCCTGGAGGCTGGCAGGCTGCCGCTCGTTCCCCTCTCTGGGCGTCCAGCCCCCGACACGGCGTCCACCCCAGTGCAGGACAGGGCAGGTGAGGGGCCTGCCCCATCACACATACCGACAATGGTTCCATACGGAACGGTTTCCGCAGGGGCTCACCCTAGGGCAGTGGCCCAAAAGCTACGGGACCTAGGGTGGCGGTGGCTTGAGCCCGATAAACGGACAGGGGCCCAAGTAGCCAAGACAATAGTTCTAGAGCAGTTCATTCAAATCCTCCCAGCCGGGGCGTAGCGCTGGGTGAGGCAGCATAGGCCCGACACCCTCACCGATGCTGTTTCCTTGATGGAGGATTATCTGGCAGCCGAGACCCTGGGAGAAAAGGAAATATGGGGAAGATCAGCCCGCAGTCGGACAGAAAGGGAGGCAAGGACCCCGCAACCCCGAGGTGGAGGTGAGCAGAGGATAGACTCTCCTTCTAATGGCGGGGCAGCCCAGAGGGCCAGGCTCAGGCACAGAATACTGCCCCGGCCTGGCGGAGGGGAGGAGAAGAAGGTAGAAGAGGGCGAACGAAGTTCGAAACAGCTACCCGTCCCCGGAATGTCTGTTTTGAATGTGACTGGGAAGTCCACTTTCAGAGGGACTCTCCATTCATGGACTGCTCTTTCGGTGAGTTATTAGCTGAGAGACCAGAGGCTGGGCCCCCAAC
Organism: Pelodiscus sinensis; assembly: GCF_052426305.1. Taxonomy (NCBI): domain Eukaryota; kingdom Metazoa; phylum Chordata; order Testudines; family Trionychidae; genus Pelodiscus; species Pelodiscus sinensis. The sequence continues at coordinate 149,793,618 of NC_143054.1, forward strand.
ACCCCAGCGGATTACAACAGAGATCGTGGTCAATGGGGTGGAGGTGATAGCCTTAATCAACTCTGGGTGCAGTCAGACGTTGTTGCGGGCAGAATTGGTGCCTGGCCCACAAGGACTCGGCCCCTTGGTGCAGATGCAGTGTATCCATGGGGATATACGGTCCTACCCTACCATATGTGTAAGGTAAGGGAGAAAGGCGCTGTAGGGTAGCATTAGTACCCAAACTGGTGTACCCTGTGATCCTGGGTAGAGATTGGCCAGGGTTCTGCCGGCTGCTCCAGGAATGGAGCCAGCTGGAGCCCCAGGGAGCCAAAGAAGAGCAGAAGGGAGCCACTCCGGGGGTCAGAGTCCAGGGAGAGGTAGCGGAAAGGGCAGCCTGGGGTACCGAAGGCCAGGACGAGGGAGACTTCCTGCAGGAGCAGTGTGAGGATTCCACGTTAAGCAGGGCCTGGGAGCAAGCCTGAGAGGCCACTGAGAAAGAAGACCCTGAGCAGGAGGCCCCCTCAGGGGCCCCATTTTGAGGTATGAAACGATCGCCTTTACCGAGTGGTGAAGGACCTCCAGGGGGAAGGGTTGTATCAGCAACTACTCATTCCGAGCAGATACCGGTGTAAGGTGCTAGCATTAGCTCATGCGAACCCCTGGGCGGGACACCTAGGCCGAGAAAATGGAGCAAAGGATCACCCAGCGGTTTTTTTGGCCAGGAGTTTATTGGGAGATTAGAGATTTCTGTGAATCTTGTCCGGAATGACAAGACTAACTTAAGACTACCCCCAAGGCTCCATTAGTCCCATTACTGATTGTGGGAGTACTGTTCGAGCGTATAGGGTTAGATTTAGTGGGCCCCTTAGAAAAATCCAAAACCAGCTTCCTGTATATTATGGTGGTCGTAGATTACACTACTCAATACCCCGAGGTGGTTCCTGTGCGGAATACGCTGGCTTCTATGTCAGCCACGGAGCTGATAAAGATTTTCTCAAGGGTAGGGCTCCTGCGGGAAATCTTTACATGACCTCAAAATTAATGAAAGAGTTATGTCAGTTATTGGAGGTGAGGACTTTATGAACCTCTGTTTACCATCCCCAGAGCGATGGCCTGGTGGAGCGCTTTAACCAAACATTGAAAGCAATGCTTAGGCGCTTTGTGGCGGAGGAACCGCGAGAGTGAGACAAGCTGTTGCCTGCTTTGTTATTTGCGGTCTGTGAAGTGCCCCAAGCTTCCACTGGGTTCACTCCATTTGAATTGTTGTACGGTCGCCAGCCAAGAGGGATCCTAGACTTGTTAAGAGATACCTGGCAAGACCAGGAGTCCGGGGTAATGGGCTCAGTCCCCTGTGTCATTAGCTTGCGGAAAAAGCTATAGCGACTTGGGGAATTCACTGAGGCCAATTTGTTAGAAGCCCAGGCCCAGCAGGCGCTGTATTATAACTGGAGCGCAAAATTACGGGAGTTTGCCCCAGGGGACTGGGTGCTCTTCCTTTTGCCGGTGTGAGAGTCAAAGTTGCTGGCACGATGGCAGGGTCCCTATGAGGTGGTGCACTGGGTGGGCGCTGTGGATTATGAGGCTAAGCTGTCGGGAAGGAAGCGGGACACCTAACTTGTTAAAGAAATGCCCTGGAAAATGTGGGAGCCCGTTCAGCGAGAGCTCCAGACTATGCTACAGTTAGGCGTAGTGGAAGAGTCCAAAAGTGAATGGCACAGCCCCATAGTGTTGGTGCCTAAACTGGCCAGGGCCATCTGCTTTTGCATAGGTTTCCACAAGGTCAATGTGATCTCCCGATTCGATGCCTATCCTATGCCGAGGGTGGATGAGTTGCTAGAAAGGCTGGGGAGGGCTAAGTACCTGTCAAATTTAGATCTAACCAAAGGATACTGGCAAATCCCCCTCACCCTGGCGTTCCAAGAGAAGACGGCCTTTCCCACGCTGTTCGGACTTTTTCAATTTATTACCATGCCCTTCGGCCTACACGGGGCCTCAGCAACATTTCAAAGATTAATGGACAAAGTATTGTGTAATCATCATTCATATGCGGCAGCATATATCGATGACATTATTATTTACAGTCAGTCGTGGGAGGACCACCTGCAACATGTAAAGGCCGTACTGTTGGAACTAGAAAGGGCAGGGGCTTGGGAATGTGGGGAGGTCAGGGCAGGAGGCTAGAGGTGTGGGGGTGCAGGAGTCAGGGTTGGGGAGTAAGGAGGAGCTCGGGGTGGGAAGGTGCAGGAGTCAGAGTAGATGGGGACTCAGAGCAGGTGTCAGGGTGAGGGGTTGAGCAGTGTGGGGGGCTCAGGAGAGGGGATGCAGGGCTCGGGGCATGATGTGGGGGTGGCTGCCATCTGCTCCCCAAGGCCAGCATGAGGTGGCGGGGGCTGTGCAGCATGCCTGCTGGCTGCTCCCGAGGGCCAGGCTGCAGCAACGGAAGTCGCTCTGCTCAGCTGGCAGCTGCTCCTCAGGGATGGGGTACTTGTTGGTCATTTAGGAGTATAACTGTCCCTGCTATTACAGCCCTCCCTTTGTGCTTGATGAGAAATAATCACATTCCATTCACATCCTTTGTCCCAGCACAACCAAACCCTTACCTTGCTTTAAGTTAAAAGGAAGCTGCATACCAAATTTGGTGGTCCTGGCTCTTACTGTTTAGGAGGTGTTCTTGAACAGAGTCACAGACAGACGGACACACAGACTAACAGATGCACAAACACTCTCACAGATACAGTAGATTTATTTTAAAACGTATGAGCTGAAAATGTCTAATTGTGTATGTCACTGGTATAGGTAACATTACTATCACTATTATTCTTGTTCTCCTTCCTCTATTCCCTCTGATGGTTTGTTACACCTGTTTGTTGCATTTTGTCTTAAATTAGGGCCTAATCATGCAAGTATATCCATGCAGGCCCATATAGATCACATTGCAGAATGTCAATTAAATTAATTAAAGTGGAGAAGCTCCCATAAAAGGACTAGAATAACCATTAATTTCATATTTTACAACAGATTTTAGACTTTAAGCATATAGGTTGGCATTTTATAAATTTATAGCTTTACCTAAGAAGATGTTAACAAAATCACAGATGGCAGATGTTCCGGTTTTTGTCGAAGAAAGATCTTACAAGTAGTTACAAAACTCATAGAAAGAAATCATTCTCAAATGCAATTATAGGAGGGAAACCAGAATCCAAACTATGCTAAGTTGAACAAAAAGCAAAAAACAGAAGAGCTAGTTATGGTTACACTATGCTTTGTAAATGTTACTGATGGAGATCCCCTAGTGGTGGTTAGCAGTAACTGCGCATGCCAGCTTCAGCTCTTATGAAATGGTTAAAAGGTGCATAGTTAGGCACCTCTCCTTTTCCCTCCCTCTCCGTCCTTGAATCCTGTAAATATTTATGTCCGTATTTAACTTTATTACTGGGAGTAGTCCCAAAATCAATGGAATTAGCCATGAAAGTAAAGTTAAGCTAATGTACCAGTGTTTGCAGGTTTGGGTCTTGAGACTGTAGTTGACAATGTGGGCTGAGACTTTCTGTGATATTTATACAGCAGGTGTCCAGAGCTTGCATTAATACTGCCAGACAGTGCAATTACAAGGACCGTATTACTAGCACTGGCCTCAATCCTACAAAGGCCTAACTTCAGTGGGACTATTTCCAAGGGTTAAGTTACCTATCTGTGGATGAGAGTGCTGCTCTTACCAGGCTGCCAAAGCCAAAGGTCTCCTTACCTGGCTTGAGTGAACAGAGGTCTCCCATTGCTCTCACTCCTTCTTGGCTGATGTCATGAGAGGTCTTCACTGTGTTTAAATCTACTTTAACAATCAGAACTGAGGCACAGAGAGATTAACAGACTTGCTCCAGGTCACAAAGAAATCCAGAAAGCCAGTGGTGGATTTAGAAGTAAAACCCAATAGTCCTAATCCTTAGTCCCTGTATTGCCAACTCTTGTGATTTTATTATGAATGTTCTTCTTAAAGTACCAGCTCCTACAGGCATGCAATCAGGTGAGCATTTCAGGTTTGTGATTGCAGAGAAAAGCTTGACAATGTGTCCATAAAGGCTTGGAAACGACAAGACAAATAAAATGAACCCAAAATATATTTAAAAAATTTCATTATTTTAAGTAAATCTTACAATACTTTGGGCCTTACTCGTGATTTTAAGAGTGCTTGGAGTTGTCCATCTGCATTCCCTGCTCTAACAGTCAGGCACTTCATGCTCTTTCTTGCATGACACACCATAGGGAAGCTGTTGTTAGAAAAATCAATTACCTGAGAAGATTCCGAAAAGGTCTAAAGGACTTTACAGTTAATACCATGGAGATGCTGGGGGGAGGGTTGAATGTTTGTAGAAAACATATGCTGCTCTCTGCACTCAACCAACAGCAATGAACACAGCTATTTCAATGTACCTTAGCAGTCTCAGAGGGGTAGCCATGCTAGTCTGCAACTTAAAAAAAACTTAAAAAACAAGGAGTCCCGTAGCACCCAAGGGTATGTCTACACTACAGCACTAATTCGAACTAACTTAGTTCAAATTAGTTAAGTTGAACTTAGCTAATTCGAATTAGTGCATCTAGACTTAAAAACTAATGCGAATTAGCTTTTACTAATTCAAATTAGCGTTTTGCTAATTCGAACTAGCGTGTACACACTGATTGGACGCTGGGCTGCATTTAAGGGCAGCTGAAACCGGTTCCGGCAGGGCATCAGGTCAGTAGTTGCTTTCTGTGTGGCTGCTGTCTGAGGCTATCTGAGGCTCGTGCTTAAAGGGACCCTCCTGGACAGCCGGTTCTCAGCTTTTCCTCTTGCTTGCCTACCTCGCCGAGGGACAGCAAAGTGTTTTTCTCTGTGCCTGCCTGTGTCGGTGCTTCCCATTGGGGACACCACCACAGTTGGCAATGTGGAGCCAGAGCTCACCCTGGGCATGCTGCTCCAGTTTTTGGACTTGCTGCTGCAAGCCTGCCAGCAATGGGTGAAGGCTGCCTGGCACCACCTGGTGCACATCAGCCCCCTGCCTCTCCCCCTGGCCTCCCCAGGGGTCATGGAGGAGTGGCAGCAGCACCCAGACGCCAGCATGCCCCGCCGCATCTGGTGTCTGGACACCAGCAGCGACTGGTGGGACCACATCGTGCTGGAGCGCTGGGGAGACAGACAGTGGACCCAGAACTTCAGGGTGAAGGACACCTTCCTGGAGCTCTGCGAGTGGCTCGCCTCTGCTCTGTGGCGATGGGACACTCACATGAGGCCTGCCATCCCCCTCTAGAAGCGTGTGGCCCTTGGAAGCTCTCCACACTGGACAGCTACCGATCCGTCAGGAACCAGTTCAACGTGGGGAGATCCACCGTCGGAGCAGTACTCACGCAGGTACGGCACCCACCGGCCACTGGGCTGGGGGGAAAGAGGGTCTGCAAGGAGGGGATGGGCCACCCCAGGGAAAACGTAGGGGAAGGAGGTGAAAGTTCCCCGCACCGAAGGGTTCTGACTGTCCCAGCTGTACTACACGCCACTTGCGGGGGTTGCTTCTGAGAGTGGGGTGCAGGGCAGTGCCAGGGAACGAACACTCCCAGCCACCCGGGTGCCCCAGTGATTCGCGGTTTGCTGTGTCCCTCTGCAGGTGGTCAAGGACATCAATCGGGTGCTGCTCCGCAGGGTGGTCCGCCTTGCCCACTGAGATGCCGTCATCCGGGGGGTCGGCACCCTTAGCTTCTCCAACTGTGTGTGTGGGGGGGGGACATTGATGGGATGCACATCCTCATCCGTGCCCAGGAACACCAGACCTCCCAGTACATCCCCGTGCTCCTGCCCATCCAATTCACGGACATTAATGTGGGCTGGTCCGGCAAGGCACACGATGCCAGGGTGTTCTGCAACTTCTCCGTGTGCCAGAGGCTGCACGCCGGGACCTTCTTTCCCAACTGCCACATCAGGGTCAGGCATGTGGATATGCCTGTCTGCCTGGTGGGGGATGCGGCCTACCCCCTACAGCCTTGGCTGATGAAGCCGTACACAGGGCACCTCAACCCCTCCCTCCAGGCCTTCAATGCCAGGCTCACCAGGGCCCGCATCGTGGTTGAGGGGGCCTTTGGATGCCTGAAAGCCAGATTTAGGTGCCTCCTCACCCGCCTCACCCTCGCCGAGCACAACATCCCTCCCGTGGTGGCAGCATGTTGTGTGCTGCACAATTTGTGCAAGCGGCCGGGGGAGGCTTTCTTGCCAGCCTGGATGACTGAGGCTGACCACATAGCTGGCCAGTATGTGCAGCCCCGCACCGCTGCCCTCTGGGAAGCCCAGTGGGGGGCCGCCCGGGTTCCGGGAAGCCCTGAGGGAGAGCTTTCAGGTGGAGGAGGAGGACTGAACTCTCCCTGCATGCCACACTGGGGCCTTCTTCCACCCTCCCCTCCTTCCCCTTTCCCCTCCCTAAGCCCCTTCCTACTGTCAAATAAAGACACCTGAAATCTCTTTTTATTTTACATAACTGGGCTGGGGGGAGGAAGGAGTGAGGGTGGGAGAGGGGAGGGGAAACCTGGGAAGAGGGAGCTGGAAGGGGGTGAAGGGGAGGAAGGGAAGGGAAAGCTCAGGGTTGGGGGTCCTGCCGGCTCTCCTGTCTCGCAGCACTGCGGGTGTGGGGGCGTCAGGGGAGAGTGGGTGTGGAGGGTGGGGCAGGAGGGACGGGGGTGCGGAGGAGATGGGAGGGGGAGCAGGGGTGGGAGGAGGAGTGAGAGCTAGGGCGGCCGCAGGGGCTGGAGCAGGAGGAGGCAGGAACCTGTCCACCAGGGTCTGGAGGGGACCTCTGAGGGCACGGCTCTGCTCCTCCAGCACCTCCAAGCTCTGCTGCTGCAGCTGCAGGTCCTCCCAGACCCAGTGCTCTTGGATGTGGATCTGGTGCTCCAGTAGCCACAGGTGCTGCCACTGGTAGTCCTCCAGGTTCCTGGCACGCCTGCAGGCCCAGGTGCGGGTGGCTGTTGCAGGTGAGGTGGTGTGCCCTACAGTCCCAAGTGCTGCGGCTGTGGTGAAACAAGAGCAGTGGTCAGTTCTCCCTGGGGACACGGTGAGTGAAACCCAGCCCCCCTCTGCAAGGTGAGGTCGGCATGTGGTAAGGTCCAGGGCCCCTGCATGACACCCAGTTGCTGCTCCATGGTGGGCAAGGCCCAGGCGCACGGTCCCTGGACTCCTTCTCCCCCCCACACACATAAGGGGAGCATGATGGCACTCACATGTGGAGCCCTCCCCGGCCTCGGATGACACAGCCAATGTGCTCTGTGGGGTGCCTTGGGGGTCCTGGGTCCTGGGCAGGCTCCCTGCAGGCTCCTGGATATCGGCGTCCTCCTCCTCCGTATCCAGGACGGGTTCCTCTCCACCTAGGGGGCATGGACGGCGTGAGCCCCCAGGATGTGGTCCAGGGCCTCAAAGTGGAGGCAGGCCTCTGGGTCGGTCCCTGGCTGGGAGGCCCTGGAGTAGGACTGCCGCAGGTCCTTGACCTTGCAGCGGACCTGCTCCCGGGTCCGCATGTGTCCTCTGGTGGCCAGGCTGTCAGCCATGCAGCTGTAGACGGCCATGTTCCTGTGGCTAGTGCGGAGATCGTGGATGTGGGAGGTTTCCCCCCAAACCTCGATGAGGTCCATGATCTCCACACAAGACCAGGCGGGCGCCCGCCTCTTGAGGCTCTGGGCAGGCTCCTGTGAGCTGCCAGCCTGGCAGAGGGTGGCTGGCTTATCCTGTGCCAGGTGCAGGGTCTGCTGGCTGGGTGCTGGCAGGCTTGCAATTGGCACGAGCATTGTAGCCAGACCGTGCCCCTTTAAGGGCTCCGGGGCTGGGAGGGGGGGCAGAAGAGTTTCCCTGGTTGTGCCCAGAGTAGCCACCAGGGCAAGCTGGGAAGGGTTAGCCTCCAACTAGTTCAAATTAAGTGGCTACACAGCCCTTAATTCGAACTAGACGTTAGGCCTCGTAGAATGAGGTTTACCTAGTTCGAATTAAGCGCTCTGCTAGTTGGAATTAAGTTCAAACTAGCGGTTTGCATGTGTAGTGCCTATGAAAGTTAATTCAAACTAACGGCTGTTAGGTTGAATTAACTTTGTAGTGTAGATATACCCTTAGAGACTAACACTCTCTCTCTCTCTCTCTCTCTCTCTCTCTCTCTCTCTCTCTCTCTCTATATATATATATATATATATACAGGGCTCGACAAATACACTCGCCTGCTCGCCCATGGCGAGTAGATTTTACCAGCTTGCGGGTGCAGGGGTGGACTGGCCCAGTGGACTGTTGTGACGGGCTGGCCAAAGCCCACACTACGGGAGGCACGGCCCCATCTGATCTGCCAGCTGGTGGAGGAGCAGAGCACTTCCAGGAAGGGGGAAGTGTGGTGATTCTCAGTGCCAGGGTGCCTGCGTGCAGCTTTGGTGCGAAGAGGCGGGGCATGAGCCAGAAAGCGGGACACTGGCAGATGCCAGGACGCTGGTGTGATGCGGCGTCCTGACGTCACAGCTGGTGACTGCCAGATTCAAAGACTGGCAACCCTGCAAAGTGGAAGGCAGAAGCCAGGTAGGGTAGGGGTAGGGGCTTGGGCTGTGCGGAGGGAAGGGAAGGGGAAAAATATGGGGAAGAGGCTTGTGCTGAGGGGAGGGGAGGGGAGGGGAGGAGGTCAGCCGAAGAAGAAGAAGGAAGGGGAAGGCACCAAGGGACAGGAGTGAAAGAGATTCAAATGCCAGGGGGCCAAGTGCAGACAATGAGGAAAAGGGCAGGCGGGGGAAGCCTTTCTCCTCTGGTGCTGGTCTCTCCCATGCAGGTGTCTGCCCTTCTGCTTCACCCCCAGAATCCCTTGGCACCTGCACCCTCCTGGTGCCTCCCCATTCCCTCACTGCCCCTGCCCCCTTTGCCTTCTTTTTCCCTGATGTCCACCCCCTCACCACTCTCTGCCCCCTTTCTCTTCATGCCCCTGTGCCCTCACAGATGCCTTGCTCCATCCCCGCCTTCCTCATGCCCACCCCTTCTTTCAAACCTTCTCCCAGCACCTCCTGCTCCCCCCCTCTAGCCCACCGGGGCAGTCCACCCCTGCACTCGCCAGCTGGCAAAATCTACTCGCCATGGGTGAGTGCATTTGTCGAGCCCTGTATATATATGTATATGTAACCCTTCCACCGGGTAGGCCTGGCAGTAACCAGGGCTGGGTTCAATATCTTGGGGTATGTCTACACTACAGCACTAATTCGAACTAACTTAGTTCGAATTAGTTAATTCGAACTAAGCTAATTCGAATTAGCGCATCTAGACTTAAAAACTAGTTTGAATTAGCGTTTTGCTAATTCGAACTAGCATGTCCACATTAAGTGGACCCTGAACCGGGGTTAAGGCTGGCTGGAAGCAGTGCCGGCAGGGCATCAGATTAGGACTTAGAGTGTGGAGCTGCTGTCTCAGGCTAGCCAAGGGCTGTGCTTAAAGGGACCCGACCCCCACCTCGGACAGACAGTTCTCAGGGGTTCCCCGCTTGCAAAGCAGTCCTGGCTTGGAGTGCCCTGAGTGCCCACACTCGGCACATCACAGCACTCGGCCATCAGCCCGGCTGCACTTGCTGCAGGCAGCCATCCGGAGGGGGGGTCAATCAAGGGGCTTCAGGAGAGCTTCCACCCCGAAGAGCCCGCAGAGCCACCCCAGTCCTCCCCATCGGGGGATCATACCCCATTCCTCCCTCACCTCCTTCCACTTACCCCTCCCTAGTCCCCCTTCCTGATGTACAAAATAAAGGACACGTGTGTTCAAAAATAGACACTCTCTTTATTGAACAGAACTCGGGGAGACTGGGAAAAGGAGGTGGGAGAGGGGAAGAGAGAGTGTGGGAGAGGGGAGGGCAACTAAAATGATCAGGGGTTTGGAACAGGTCCCATATGAAGAGAGGCTACAGAGACTGGGATTTTTCAGCTTAGAAAAGAGGAGACTGAGGGGAGATACCATAGAGGTCTATAAAAGCATGAGTGGTATGAGGAGGGTGCATAAAGAAAAGTTCTTCATTAGTTCCCATAATATAAGGACTAAAGGACACCAAATGAAATGAATGGGTAGCAGGCTTCAAAGTAACAACAGAAAGTTCTTCTTCACAAAGCAAAGAGTCAACCTGTGGAACTCCTTGCTGCAGGAGGCTGTGAAGGCTAGAACTAGAACAGAGTTTAAAGAGAAGTGAGATAAAGTCATGGAGGTTGGGTCCATGGAGTGCTATTAGCCAGGGGTTAGAAATGGTGCCCCTGGCTTCTGTTCGTGGAAGGCTGGAGATGGATGGCACGAGACAAATGGCTTGGTCATTGTCTTCGATCCATCCCCTCCAGGGTATCTAGTGTTGGCCGCTGTCGACAGACAGGCTACTGGGCTAGATGGACCTTTGGTCTGACCCAGTACAGTTATTCTAAGCTCAAGGCTCAGGGTCGAGGGTCTCAGTGGACCACCTTGATTTTCATGCAAACCTGTTCCTGGGTGGCCAGGCTGGCAGCTCTCCTGCCCTAGATGGACACTTTCCTGTGCCTAGTGCGGAGGTCGTGGATGAGGTCCACGATGTCTGCACTAGACCAGGCAGGCGCCCGCCTCTTGCGGACCTGGGCAGGCTCCCGGGAGCCACCAGCCTGGTCCCGGGAAGAGGTGGAGGGCTGGGGGGCATCGGGTGGCTGGCTCGAGCTGTGCCAGGTGCAGGGTCTGCTAGCTTCAGAGGAGCCATGTCCAGCCCTCTTGGCCAGGATAACTTGCTGTGATAGAGGTTGTTGAATAGATATTGAAGGTGGAAGATGAGGGTGTGAAAAAGTCCTTCCTAACAATAAATTGATCATACATATCTCCAGCAAATGAACTTTTGATTCTCTTGCAAAAAAGCAGTTCCTCCTCTTCAGTTCTTCCTTCGCTCTTCCTCCCCCCCCGTTCTGCAACTGAATCCCACAGTCTCCCTGACACTTCCACAGTAGCAGCAGGAGCAGCTGTAAGCATAGGCTATGTCATGGGTAGCGAACCTAAGTCCCAGAGGCTGAATATGGCCCCTGGCTTGCCTAGATCTGGCCCCTGATGCTTAGGACTCCCCCTGAGCATTGGGGAGTCCACACTGGTGCTCCAGCCTCCACCCCTTTTGTCTCAGTAGGGGCTAGAGCACACAAAATCTACTAGCCTGGGACCCCCAGGCTCTGGTGTGAGAGGGGAATGTGGAGAGTTTCTTTCTCCTTCTCATGCCCAGACCCTGCACCCCAATCTGCTCACACAGCCCCTCCCCTGTTGAGACCCTGCAGAGACCCTGCATCCCACAGCCTGCTCCTGCCCCCTCCCTCCTGGCCAGACATACTGCCCCCATCCTGCTCCTGCATCTTCCCTTACTCCTGTACCCTCCCCCGTGGCCAGACACCCTATCCACCCCCGGCTTGCTCCTCCACCCTCCCTGCTCATCCCCTCCTCTCCTCAGCCAGACACCCTACTCCCAGCCTGCTCCTGCACCTTAGCTCCCTCCCAGAACTCACACCCTGACTGCCTCCTGCACCCCACCTCCCACCCAGATCCTGCACCTCTATCCCTATCCCACTCACTGGCAGTTCTGTCCCACATACTTTACCCGTCATTTTTGGCCACACCCCACAGCCTGGGAGAGGGGGCACAAAATCCACTAAACTTGGAATTCCAGAAGAGTAAATCTGGCCTAAGGCCTTGAACCTCAGCCCTCCCTGTCCCTCTCCCCACTGTGGGGGCTGAAGTGCCAGGAGAGTGAGGTGCTTCAGTTGGGGGCCACAGCAATGAGGCTTGGGGGGGACGGACTTGGGGGCTTTGTTTTTGTTTTTTTGTTCAGCAGCCCCCGACCCCAAAAAAGGTTCCCCACCCCTGGTTGTCTATAGCACCAGGTCTAAAGGAACATTAGATTACTATTGGTTAGCCACAGCCAGCCACCACCTGGACAGTTCTGAACATCTCAATCTGTGGTGCTCCTGTGCATCTGGTGCCCTCCCCATCCCCAGAAATGTGTTATCTTTGCTTCCTACTTACTCATGTGCAGCAGGCAACTCTGGGTCTTGGACGAACCTAGAATCTTGCACTGGCTGCAGTGGTACTTTTATTAAAGTCAACGGAAAGATTATGGAATGTGTTTAAAAATGAAAGATTCCTGTTATAGATTACTGAGCAGGAAACAGAGACAAATTACTTAGAGAAAAACTGGCACAGGGTGGCAAGGTCTGTGAGAAAAGGGAGACAGGGAATGACTAGGATACCAATTCCATCTTTGCCTAAGAACTCAAAGCACTTATAACGACTCCTGAGTGGCAGAAGCATCAACATGATGAACTGGAATTTGGGAGAGATTTGTTTGACACAGGAGAAAGATGGTAAAGTAGGGTGATAAGGATTAATTTCTCCAGCTTTGCTTTCTCTGCCTTTTGCCGCATGCTGCTGTACTTCCCAATGAATAGATCAGATGCAGCAACAGCAACTTAAGGGCTACAACATCACTGCATAGTTCATTATTCATCATAATTTGCAGATTTCTTCTACCTGCACTGCAATGACACACAAAACAAAGCTAAGCACACGGCAGCCAAGAGCGCTTTCAGCTTCAAAATATAAAATCACTATATAATGGGCTTTTCAAATTACTTGGAGGGTTTTCACTTGCCTCAAGATGCTCTTCATTATTGTGTAGTTTAAATTGTTTATGAAATGCCTAACTGCACTCATGGTGGTAGGGGCAGTTCCTTAGCAACAAATTTGTTATAGTAAATAAAACACTGGCAATTTGGTTAGAAGGCTCTTAATAATGTTAACTCAGAACTCGCATCTAATTGTCATGGAAACATGGAAAAGAGACCCCAGCGTAATAGCTGACCTGTCATAAGCAAAAAGAGGATAGTTTGGACTCTACAGTAGCTGGCCCTTTAACTCTGAACGCTCACTGAATGTAAGATTCTACTCTAATATATCAGCTCTAATTTTTTTCTTCCACAAGCACATAAATAGTAAGCTGGCTGCTAGGAAGACATTCAGTTAAGTCTGGCATTCATGATATTGCCCCAGATTCCTGCTCCCATCTGACCTAGGTAACTTTGTGTGTGTCACTGAAAGTGATGCGGCTGTCCTACAGATAGAAAATAGAACCTGTTTCTAAAGGACTGGGAAAAGCCTGTTTTCTTAGAGATGATCTTCAAAGGTTTTAGATCTAGCTCCTTTTATGTGTGATTTAGGCAGTCACAGTGGCAAAAATGTTCAATTCAGAGTGTCTTCGTAAATCCATATCTAAACCCCAATTAATTTAAGCAGATGCTTAAGTCCATGACACTTCAGGAAATCACTTAAGCAAGTGTATAGCTTTCAATATATGCTTAAATCTCATTCATTTCAATGGAAGTTGGACATGCAATTACAGTTAAGCATGTGCTTAAGTGCTTTCCCAAATTGGGACATTAGGCACTTAAATAAAATGGTTTGATTTTCAAAAGTGCTGAGTACCTATGAAGCCCAATGAAGACAATGGGAATTATTGGGACTTCAAAACCTTTGAAAATCAGCTCGCTTTTATTTAGGTGCCATGGATTTCAAAGTGCAAAAGTGGGCAAGTACAAGTCCATTACCCATTTTACAGATGGGGTAATTTAAACCCAGAGAGGTGACATGACTGCCAATGCACTACTTGCCTGATGAGCTCTTAACCTTCTGTCTGCTTCATTACATGACACTGACACGCTGAATTAAAAGGAAAATATGCATTGTCAGTAAAAACAGCTGATTGTTACCATCACTACTTATTATTCTGGTAAGAATCTAGCCTGTCTTTTTAAATATTCTGGCTGTGTCTACACTGGGCCACTTATTCCGGAAAAGCAGCCGCTTTTCCGGAATAACTTGCCAGCTGTCTACGCTGGCCGCTTGCTTTTCCGGAAAAGCAATGACGATCTACTGTAAAATTGTCAGTGTTTTTCCAGAAAAACTATGCTGCTCCTGTTCGGGCAAAAGTCCTTTTCCGGAAAAACTGTTCCGGAAAAGGGCCAGTGTAGACAGCACAGTAGTCTTTTCCGCAAAAAAGCCCCGATCGCGAAAATGATGAGCGGGGCTTTTTTCCGGAAAAGCGCGTCTACATTTGCCATGGACGCTTTTCCGGAAAAAGTGTTTTTCCGGAAAAGCATCCTGCCAATGTAGACGCGCTTTTCCCGGAAATACTTATAACGGAAAACTGTTCCGTTTTAAGCATTTCCGGAAAAGGGTGCCAATGTAGATGTAGCCACAGAGTTGTACCTGATATTGCTAATAATGTAACTGTGCCATTGCTTATTCTCCTTTAATGCTAGTAAAATAACATTAATAATGAAGAAACAAATGCTGCCCTCACTGCCTCCAAGGTCATGGAAAGCTGTAATCCAGTGGAACTGTCTCAGTTCTTCTGCATGAATTGCAGGATCGGTCACTAAAAAACCACAGGGTTGATTTCATACCTTGTGTATACCATGAATATCTACAAACTCTAAATAATCAGAATCAGGAGCAACAACACCAGAAGCAGAAGTCCTCGTGCACAAGAATTGAGAATTAAGAGAAAGTCATAACTGAGTCAGGACTAGACACCTTCTTCGTACTAATCCAGTTCTAACATTGGTAGTCATTTTTGTGCCTCAGTTTATCCATTTATAAAATGAGACTACAGGAGTGTTGGCTAGTTAAAGTTTGTGAATTTTTTTGGAGATGAAAATATCTAAGGGTATGTCTACACTACAGTGTTATTTCGAAATAACTTATTTCGAAATAGCTTATTTCGAAATAACACAGCTACACACAAAATGCATTTCAAAATAGCTTTTTGCTATTTCGAAATAGCACGTCCACACTGAGTGGATGCTGAATCGCATTTAAGGGTGGCCAGAACCAGGTCTGGTATCAGGTCAGGAGTTACTTTGTGTGGCTGCTGCCAGAGGCTATCTGAGGCCTGTGCTTAAAGGGAACCCCCTGGACAGACAGTTCTCAGGTTTCCCTGTTTGCTTGCCTATCTCGCTGAGGGACAACAAAGCATCTGTATTCTCTGGTTGCCCTCACTTGGGACACCACAGCACTTTGTACCATGGAGCCGGAGCTGCCCCATGGCACTTGGTGCTTCTCGTGGATGTGTTGCTGCAAGCCTGGCAGCACTTTCTGGAGGCTGCCTCAGAGCATCTGCTGCAGCCCAACCCCCAGGCTGTCATCCGGACCCTCCTGGGGTACGTGGAGGAGCAGCTGTAACTCCTGGACACCAGCATGCCCCACTGCATCTGGTGTCAGGACACCAGCAGCGACTGGTGGGACCACATCGTCCTGGAGAGCTGGGGAGACCAACAATGGATCGAGAACTTTAGGATGAAGAGGGACACCTTCATGGAGCTCTGCGAGTGGCTCGCTCCTGCTCTGCAGCGATGGGACATGCACACGAGGCCTCACTTGGGACACCACAGCACTCTGCAACATGGAGCCAGAGCTGGCCTGGGCACTCTGGTGCTTCTTGTGGATGCATTGCTGCGAGCCTGGCTGCACTTTATGCAGGCTGCTATCTGGGAGGTCCATCGGGAGGCTGTCAATATCCAGGAGGCCGTGCGGGAGAGCTTCCACCCTGAGGAGCACTAAGAGCCTCCCTGGTCTGCCCCACTGGGGGCTTGTGCCTATTTCTCCCTCATGTCCTTCCACTTACCCCTCGCTAACTCTCCTTCCTGATGTCAAATAAAATACACACATTTTCATGAACACAAACTCTTTTTATTTAACAAAACTGGAGGGGGGCGGAAAATGAAACTCTGGTGAGACTGGGGAACAGAGGCGGGAGAGGGGAGAAGACAGGGTGGGAGAGGGGAGGGGGAAACCTGGGAGGAGGGAGCTGGAAGGGGGAAGCAAGGGGAAGAAGGGGGTGGGGAAGCTCAGGGTTGGGGGTCTTGATGGACCAATTTGATTTTCATGTGAACCTGCTCCTGGGTTCACATATGGCCTTTGGTGGTCAGGCTGGCAGCTATCCTGCCATAGATGGCTGCATCCCTCTGTCTAGTGCAGAGATCATGGATCAAACCTGAATAAGGTCCATGATCTCCACCCTGGACTAGGAAGGCGCTTGCCTTCTCTGGGCCCTAGCAGGCTCCTGGGAACTGGCAGACTACTCCTGGGGAGTGGTGGAGGGCTGGCTGCCAGTGGCTTGCTGGTTCATGTTTTGGGGCCAGTGGGTCAGGGGCAGTGACTGCTGGCTCTGGGCTAGCAGTCTTGGAGCTGGCACAGGCACTGTGGCCAGAGTCAACCCCTTTAAGGGGTCCGGGGAGGCGGGGATGGAGAGGAGTGTTCTTGGTTGAGGCTTGAGTGGCCACCAGGGCACCCTGGGAAGGCCGGAGGCCCCCTATTTCGAAATAAGTGTCTACACAGCACTTATTTCGAAATAGCTATTTACAATTTGGCGTTATTCCTTGTGGAATGAGGTTTACCAAATTCAAAATAAGCCCTCCGCTATTTCAAATTAATTTCAAAATAGCGGTTTGGCTGTGTAGATGCTAGTACAGTTATTTCGAAATAACGGCTGATATTTTGAAATAACTTTTCTGTGTAGACATACCCTAAATAAGTATTAAATACTGTTAAGAAACAGTATTCAAATGGCATCTGAATGCTAGGTAATAGGACTTGGGAAATTAGAAACTATTCCTACTCTTAGATATATGAGTGCATTAAATGAATAGAAGGTGAGTATTATACCCAGACTTCTTTAAAAATGATTTATGTTAAAAAGGACCCAATTATTTTTATTAGGTCACTTTTGCAACACCACAGCATCTTGCATGGCAAAACAGATTACTTAAACTTTATGAAAAGAATTCTTGTTTCTCTGTGTCACAGTAATAAATCCATATTAATAGAGTAAAATGGACACTAACCGACTAGCTCATGTGCTCTGCAATGTCAGGTTAAGTTTAAACATTCCAAATATGTAAATTGAAAAAACATTAAGTGTCATATTTTGATTTATAATCCCTGAGTGACAAACTGTTCTGGGGAATTAACACAGAATTATTCCCAGAGATGTAAAATATTGGAATAATAAATCTTTTAAGAGCCACACCTGTTAAATGTCCCTGAGCTATAATTAATAATCTTAATCATTTAAAAATAACTCCAGTGGTTGGAGCAATCAGATTTCAAATTAACATATTAAAATAAAGATCTGTGTCTAGCAGGCCACTCTGAGTAGTTTGCGCCACACTACACTGTGTTGGTAAGGTCGAGTCAATCTCTAAAAATGCTCATGTTCTCATTGCCTCCCATAACAATAATGGGTCAAATTAAGAAGTGGTATAAGCACACAGGTCCCCTGGAAGTCTCTAGGCCAAATTTAATGGTGAGATAAGTTATACATTGGGCCTGATCCTGATATCAGACTGGAGTAAGTCAGGGCTATTCCATTGACTTAAGTGGTGTTACTAGAGTATGAAAGATGGGACTCGGCCTATTGGTTATACATTGCTCATAAACACATGTAAGAGGCAGAGTAACCTGCATAAATCTGCCATTCATTAGGGTGCAATTTGAATGTAATCTATATGTCATGGGGTAGAAAGTGAAATATCAATAGGCAGTAATGGCAGGTGTCAATATGTGATGTGGCTACCGGTAGCAAGTTAACCATATCATCTTCCAAACATACTGTTCTGCCCTTCTCTGCCAGTTGGTCATACTTTCAAAGTCAAATCCAGGGACACTGTATCAGGGAACCATTTGGTGGAGGATGAGGTGAAAAGGGGAGGTGAGAGAAGAATGGGGCACACACCCCTGCTGTGTTTTCAAAGGAAAAACAGGGCTACTTTTCAGTAAATCGGTATAGGAGAAAACAATATTTAACCCTTTGTGACCCTTCACTATTTTATCCTAGCCTCATCTCCCTGCTGATACATACAGCATTCCCCCTGCTCTCAACCCAGAACCTCCCCATTCTCCTCCATCTCAGTCACCATGCACACCACTCTACCCTCCCCATGCCAGGAGAAAGACCCTCTAGCCATTCTGCCCAGTCAGCACTGTCCCCTGTCCACATGCCCACTTACCTCGCTGCAGGTTGCAGGTGTTAGATGCTTTTTGACACTGTGCAGGCAGGAAGGGACAAGCTGCTTTCAGCCACAGGGAGGAGGAAGAAACAAGCTCTGCACAAACACAAGACAGGTCACCCCTTTCCCCCCACATACTCACCCCTGTGTGGCTGCCAGCAGCTCCCAGCCCTTTCCTCCTGCACTGTGTTGACAAACTACTGCTGGTGGGGAGGGGCCCCTGCATGGCCCCACCCCACATGTGGCCTTGGGAAGACACAGGACCATGTCACCAGGAGAGGGGTTCATCCCGGGAGCCCAGTGAGGCATGAAGGGCAGACAGCACCAGGAAGGGAGGTTCTGAGGCAGGTCGGTCACACTCCCTCTGTGGGAGAGAGGTATATAGGGGGAGAAAGAGAGAGAGTGTGTGAGAGAGAGACCTTGTAACAGGAGCTCTATCATAGAATCATAGAACCATAGAACTGGAAGAGACTTCAGAAGATCATCAAGTCCAGCTCCCTGCAGGACCAATCCCAACTAAATCAACTCAGCCAGGGCTTTGTCAAGCTGAGACTTAAACACCTCTAGGGATGGAGACTCCACTACTTCCCTAGGTAACCCATTCCAGTACTTCACCACTCTCCTAGTGAAATAGATTTTCCTAATATCCAACCTGGACCTCTCCCACCACAACTTGAGACCATTGCTCCTTGTTCTGCCATCTGTAACTACTGAGAACAGCCTCTCTCCATCCTCTTTGGAACCTCCCTTCAGGAAGTTGAAGGCAGCTATCAAATCCCCCCTCACTCTTCTCTTCTGCAGACTGAACAGACCCAAGTCCCTCAGCCTCTCCTCGTAGGCCCCCTAATCATTTTGGTTGCCCTCTGATGACCCTCTCCAATGATTCCACATTCTTTTTGTAGTAGGGGGCCCAGAACTGGACACAAAGCTCCAGATGTGGCCTCACCAGAGCCGAATAAAGGGGAATAATCACATCTCTGGATCTTCTGGCAATGCTCCTCTTAATGAACCCTAATATGCCATTAGCCTTCTTGGCAACAAGGGCACACTGTTGACTTATATCCAGCTTCTCATCCACTGTAATCCCCAGGTCCTTTTCTGCAGAACTACTACTTAGCTGGTTGGTCCCCAGCCTGTAACAATTCTTGGGATTCTTCCGTCCCAAGTGCAGGACTCTACACTTGTCCTTGCTGAACCTCATCAGATTTCTTGTGGCCCAATCCTCCAATTTGTCTAAGTCTCTCCGGACCCTATCTCTGCCCTCAAGCGTATCTACCTCTCCCCCTAGCTTAGTGTCATCTGCAAACTTGCTGAGGGTGCAATCCATCCCCTCATCCAGGTCATTAATAAAGATATTGAACAAAACCGGTCCTAGTACCGAATCTTGGGGCATTCTGCTAGAAATCGACCGCCATCCTGACACCGAGCCGATGATCACTACCCGCTGGGCACGGCCTTCTAGCCAGCTTTCTATCCAATCCACATTCCCTTAACTTGCTGGCAAGAATATTGTGGGAGACCATATCAAAAGCCTTGCTAAAGTCGAGGTATATCACATCCACTGACTTTCCCACGTCCACAGAGCCAGTTACCTCATCATAGAAGCTAATCAGATTGGTCAGGCACTTACTTGCCCTTTGTGAATCCATGCTGACTATTCCTAATCACTTTCCTCTCTTCCAATTGCCTCAAAATGGATTCTTTAAGGGTCCCTTCCATGATTTTTCCAGGAACCGAGGTAAGACTGCCAGGACTATAGTTCCCTGGACCGTCCTCACCGGCGGCCCGTGAGCCTAGGCGAGCTAGGCAGCTGCCTAGGGTGCCGATGGCCCAGGTGCCCGATGACGACGTCACAGGGCGCTGGGGCGCCCTGTGATGACATCACGGTGTGATGGGGCATGGGGCTCCGCAGACACAGAGACCCAGACTCCCCACACTCCGTCCACTCTCCTGGGCACTGGGGGTTCCATCTCCGCCACCAAGGCAGCCACACAGGTGGACGCAGAAGCGCCCGATCACCCCTGGGGGGGGGTCTGAGGCTCTGGGGACGCGGAGAGAAGGAGGGAGCCAGCCCCGGGAGAGAGGCAACTGGGGCAAGACGCGGAGTGATGTCATCACCCCGTGAGAGGAGGAGGCGGGGAGAGAACCGGCGGGGGATTTAAAAGGGCCAGACAGCCGACTCATGGGGGAGGAACGGGAGATCATGGAGTGAGAGCAGAATGGGTGAGTGGCGAGGGAAGACACGAGCCGGAGGTGCCCACCTGAGGCGCTTTCGGTGTCCAGAAGCGGGACTCTGGCCGGACCTCTGAGCAAGCGGCTGGACTCCCTCCTGGGTGTCAACGGGCTGTTCCGGGCCTTGACTGTCGGTATTGGGGGCACAGGGACCTGAGAGCATGGGTGTTAAATGGTTAGCTAGGGGCGGGCAACCCCGATGATGACAGGGCTGTAAGCCTGAGTGGGAGCCCAGTCCTTGACAGATGGTGGAGAATGTGGGCATCCGGTCCTAAACTCTGGTATTAAGGGGGGTTTAAAAAAATGGAGATGAAGGAAATCTGGCAGTGGCTGGCAGAGCAGCAACGCCAGCAACAACAGCAGACCCAACTATTACAGCAGTAGGCTGTTCAGCAGCAGGAGCAGCAAAGGCAGCTCATTAGAGAACTGCCTGATCAACAACAGGCACGGAGAGAGATGTGGCTCCAACAAGGGGCCACATTAGACAGAGCGGCTCCAGGGGCCGACGGGAACACAAGAAGAGTGCCCCAGTTACCTATCCGCCTAATCAAGATGACCCGGAGGCCTTCCTTGAGACGTTTGAAAGGGTCGCCAC
This sequence comes from Pelodiscus sinensis, assembly GCF_052426305.1. NCBI lineage: Eukaryota > Metazoa > Chordata > Testudines > Trionychidae > Pelodiscus > Pelodiscus sinensis. The sequence continues at coordinate 149,814,481 of NC_143054.1, forward strand.
AGCAGCCCGATGGCCCAGGGACCATAGGGCCACCTTGTTGGCTCCCTATTTGTCGGGGCTGGCCCAATTAGCCTATAGGAGTCTGGATCCGTGAGAAGCCCTCAATTACTATAAGGTAAAAGAGGCGATCCTAGATCAAATCGGGTTGAACCCTGAGACATTTAGGCAAAGATTTCACCAAGAACGGTACCCCACCGGTGCCCCAGGCGGTCGCCCAAAGGTTGCGGGAAGCATGCCGGAGATGGCTGGAACCCGAAAAACGGACTAGCGGTCAGCTGATCGATGTTATTGTACTGGAACAATTCTTACAGATTCTGCCAACAGATGCCTGAAAGTGGGTAAGGCGGCAGCAGCCCACAACCATAGTGGATGCGGTCACCCTAATGGAAGCCTATATGGCCGTGGAGGGTGCAGGGGAGACCACAGGGCCCCGGGGGAAGGGCGAGGGCAATGCCCACCAGTAGGCCGGGCCCTGACTCCCCGAGGCGGCCGGGGGCGGACCTATGGAGGGCATGAAAGGGGGGTCTCTGACTATAGACACACCACCCTAGATAGCCTCCTGGGGAAGGAGTGAAGGGGGATAAGGCCTCGAGAGAAGAGGAGCCTATACTCCCTGCGGGGTCAGGAACTGGCAGCCGGGGGGGGGGTGTGTGTTTTGAGTGTGGCCAAGAAGGCCATTTCCGCCGGGACTGCCCATTCATGGACTGTTCGTTCAGGCGGGTGGTGGCCCTAGGTCCCAGGGCTCGACCTAAGGAAAATAAGAAAGTGCTGGCCCAGCTGAAGGTAGAAGGGCGGGAGTTTTGGGCCCTAGTTAATACCAGCTGTGGGCAAACCATGGTCCAAGCCTCCCTGGTCCCACGCCCAGGGACCTCCGGAACCCCTATATGGTTGAAGTGCATCCATGGGGATGTGAAACCTTACCCCACGGCATGGGTAAAATTATCCGATGGACACGACAAGGTGACATGTCAGGTGGCGGTATCCGAAAATTTAGAATACCCAGTACTCCTGGGGCGAGACTGGCCGGGCTTCCAGCGACTAATAGAAGGGTGGACCCCTCAGCTGGCCGGCGAGCAAGGGGTCGACCGGTCGGAGAGTGCACTAGCAGCCCGCCAGGTTGGGCAGGCCCAAGATAGGGGTCCCGAACATACGGGAGAAGCAGAGAGGGGCCCGGATGCTTCAAAGAACTGGAGCCGGACATTAGACGGTGACGCCGTAGGGGACTTCGTCCAGGAACAGCGCGATGACCCGTCCTTACAACAGGCCTGGGAGCAAGCTGGCAAGACAACCAACGACGGGGATGAGGACGTGAGGCTAAAACAAGGGCCTTTTTTTGAGGTACATAGGGACCGTCTGTATCGGGTAACAAAGGCCGCGGAGAGTGGGGGGTATCCTCCGGCAGTTGCTAGTACCGGTGGGGGGACGCCAGAAGGTATTGGAACTGGCCCACTCAAACCCATGGGCGGGTCATCTCGGGAGGGAAAAAATGCTGCAACACATAACCCAGAGGTTTTTTTGGCCCAGGATACATAAGCAGGTGAGGGATTTTTGTAACTCCTGCCCCGAGTGCCAGCTCACCCGTCTGCGGGAGATAACCAAGGCTCCCCTGGTTCCCCTCCTGGTGATAGGGGTGCCCTTTGACCGGGTAGCATTTGACCTCATTGGACCAGTCGAGTGGTCAAAAGCTGGGCACCAGCATATATTGGTTCTAATAGACTATGCCACCCGATACCCCGAGGCGGTGCCTTTGAAAAACACCACGTCGCAGATCCTCGCAGGAGAGTTAGTGAAAATTTTTTCTCGGGTAGGGATACCCCAAGAAATACTCACGGACCAAGGGATGAATGTCTCTTCTAAGCTCATGGCAGAACTATGCCGCCTATTACAGATTAAAACACTACGCACCTCAGTTTATCACCCGCAGACTGATGGGTTGGTAGAGCATTTTAATCGCACGCTAAAAGCTATGCTCTGCCGGTTCACAGCAAGTGACCCGCCCGAGTGGGATAAATTGCTGCCAGCCCTGCTGTTTGCCATCTGCAAAGTCCCCCAAGCCTTGACTGGGTATTCCCCATTTGAGCTCCTCTATGGACGGCAGCCCCGGGGGATCCTGGACGTGTTAAGTTAAACCTGGGAGGACCAGGAAACCCGAGTCCAAGGAATGGTTTCCTATGTTCTTCACTTAAGGGAAAGACTGCAGCAGCTAGGAGAGTTTGCAAAAGTTAACTTAATGCAGGCACAGGACAAGCAGACTTTTTATTATAACTGGGACGTGCGGGCCCAGGAGTTTAAGCTGGGAGATAGGGTCTTCCTCCTTCTCCCCTCCTGCGAATCTAAGTTACTGGCGAAGTGTCAGGGGCCTTTTGAAGTGGTCCGTAAAGTAGGGGCGGTGGACTACAAGGTGCGTTTGGTGGGGAAGCAAAAGGGCACTCAGGTCTACTATGTCAACCTGCTGAAGAAATGGAACCCGAGGGAGGGCCTCTTCGTGGATCCTCAGCCCCGGCCCACCGAGTTGGGGCCGTGGGCCAGAGACCTGGAATCCACTCACGACATAGATATAGGCCCAGAATTGACAGTGACTCAAAGAGAGGAGATACGAGACCTACTCCAGGAGTTCAAGACAGTGGTTAACGCCGTGCCAGGGTGTACCAGCCTGATTAGCCACCATGTGGCCATCAAACCCGGGTGTAGGGTGAGGGAACCCGTACGCCCTCTTCCTAGGAAAATGTGGAACACCGTGTGGGAGGAGGTCCAGAAGATGCTGCGACTAGGGGTGATAAAAGAATCGCACAGCGAAATCTGACGGGATCATACGCTTCTGCATCAACTTCCGAAAAGTTAATGTGATTTCCTGGTTCGATGCTTATCCCATGGATGAGCTCTTAGAACAGCTAGGCCAAGCCCAATACATTTTCACGCTAGATCTCACAAAAAGGTATTGGCAAATCCCACTGACACCCGCCTCCTGAGAGAGGACCGCCTTCTCCACCCCTTTCGGCCTCTACCACTTTAAAACCATGCCCTTTGGGCTCCACAGGGCAGCCACTACTTTCCAGAGACTCATGGACTGCGTGCTAAGGGGACACCAGCAGTACGCAGCTGCGTACATAGATGATGTAGTGTATAGTAAATCATGGAAAGACCACCTCCAACACCTACGAGCAGTCCTGGAGGCGTTACGGCACGCCGGGATGACAGCGAACCCAGAAAAATGCCACCTAGGGCAACGAGAGGTGACCTACCTGGGGTTCGCAGTGGGGAGGGGACAATTGAGACCCCTAGCCAGTAAGGTACAGGCACTAACCAACTACTGCCCCCCACCCCCGGACAAAAAATCAAGTCCGGCAATTCTTGGGCCTACCTGGGTACTACAGGCAGTTTATTCTGAGGTTCGCGTCAGAGGCCGCTCCATTGACAGATCTCACAAAGAAGAGCAGCCCGAAGCAAATAGTATGGACAGAACGGTGCGCGTGCACGTTCCAGTGATTAAAGACCATTTTAATGCAGGCTCCATTCCTAATACAACCAGATTTCACAAAAAAATTTACCTTATAGACTGATGCATCCGCCGTGGGCCTCAGAGTGGTGCTGACTCAACAGGTAGGGGGACAAGAACACCCAGTAGTCTACCTGAGTCGCAAGCTATTCCCTCGCGAACAACGGTAAGCCACAATTGAGAAAGAGGCCCTGGCCGCAAAATGGGCGGTGGAGACTCTGCGATATTATCTACTTGAAATTGGTGACTGACCACGCTCCTTTATGGTGGATCCAGGCGATGAAGGAAACCAACCCCCGGGTGATGTGTTGGTACCTCGCCTTACAGCCATATACATTTGAAATACAACATCATCCGGGACTAAGGCACGGAAACGCAGACTTCTTCTCCAGGGTGATGGAAGAAGAAGGGCTGAGCAGCGAGACTGTAAGTAACTTAAAGGGGGAGATGTGTGACAGGGAGACACTGACTCCCCACACTCCGCCCACTCTCCTGGGCACTGGGGGTTCCATCCCACATAGGTGGACACAAAAGTGCCCGATCACCCCCGGGGGGGTTCTGAGGCTCCGGGGCCAGAGAGAGGAGGAGGGAGCCAGCCCCGGGAGAGAGGAAACCAGGGCGAGACGCGGAGTAACGTCATCGCCCCGCAACAGGAGGAGGTGGGGAGAGAACCGGCAGAGATTCAAAAGGGCCAGATGGCCGACTCATGGGGAGGAATAGGAAAGCGTGGAGCGAGAGCAGAACGGGTGAGTGGCGAGGGAAGACATGAACCCGGAGGTGCCCGCCCGAGGCGCTTTCGGTGTCCGGAAGCGGGACTCCAGGCCGGACCTCTGAGCGAGCGGCCGGACTCCCTCCTGGGCGGCAACGGGCCGTTCCGGGCCTTGACTGTCGGTATTGGGGGCACAGGGACCTGAGAGCACGGGTGTTAAAGGGTTAGCTAGGGGCAGGCAACCCTGATGATGACAGGGCTGTAAGCCTGAGGGGGAGCCCAACCCTTGACACATGGCCATTGACAGCTGTGCAGGCAGGGCCACCGATTGCGCCACCCTGCCTAGGATGCCAGCTGCTGCAGCCAGCCTCGGGCTGCTCCTGATGGTTCTTCTTCCCTTTTTTGAAGATGGGTACTACATTTGCCTTTTTCCAATCATCCGTGATCTCTCCCGATCTCCACAACTTTTCAAAGAAAACGGCCAAAGGCTCCTCAATGACATTTACCAACTGCCTCAGTACCCTCAGATGCAGTAAGTCCGGACCCATGGATTTGTGTACATTTAGCTTTTCTAAATAGTTTCTAACCTGTTCTTTACCCATCAAGGGCTGTCCATCTTCATCCCATCTTGTGTCACTTAGCGGATTAGTCCGGGAGCCAACTTTGCCAACTAGTTCGTGCCGCGTGTAGCCGCGCGGCACGGGATTCGAACGAGCGGGGATTTAAAAATGGCGGCGCCCCACTTATGCAAATGAAGCCCGGGAAATTCAAATCCCGGGCTTCATTTGCAATTGCGGTATGCCTACATTACCCCACTAGTTCGAACTAGCGGGGTAGTGTAGACATACCCTTGGTTAGGTGGATCCCATCTCTTCCTAGCAATCCTTGTGCCCGGAACAGAGTCCCATGGTCGAAGAAATCAAAGCCCTCTCTGTGACAGCACCTGCGCAATCACGCATTTACTTGCTCAATTCGACAATCTTTGCCCAGTCCTTTCCCTTCAACAGGGAGGATGGACGAGAACACGACTTGCACTCTGAATTCTTTGGTCCTTCTTCCCAGTGCTACATAATCCTCAGTAACCTGCTCAAGGTCATTGTTGGCCGTATCATTAGTTCCCAAGTGGAGAAGCAGGAAGGGGTAGCGATCCAAAGGTTTGATCAGTTTTGCAAGCCTCTCAGTCACATCCTGAATTCGAGCTCTCAGTAAGCAACACATCTCGAGATTCCAGGTCCGGGACGGCAGATGGATGGCTCAGTCCCTCTTAGGAGGGAGTCCCCGACCACCACTACCCATCATCTTCTTTTGGGGGTGTTGGTTGTGGAACCCCCATCCCTAGGACTATGCATCCCATGCCTTCCAGTAGATGGTGTCCCCTTCCAGTTTCTTCCTTGTGAGGTCCCTTCCAAAGCATTCACCACCGCAGAGCCTGTGGAGAAAGCCTGAAAGCAATTACTTACCTCTATAGCATTTGGGAATTCCTGTGCTGGCCTTTTTCCCCTTCTAGAAATTACATGTTGCCAGTTCTCTTCCTGGTCCTGTACTGCCCTCTCTGGCTCTTCTGCCTGCCGTGCTTGCAGGATTAAACGCTGCCTTCTATCAAGGAAGTCTTCATCCTCTCTGATCGAGCGTAGGGTCGACACTTGGGCCTCCAGTCCTCTAATTTTTTCTTCCAAAATTGCGATCAGCTTGCACTTAGTGCAGATAAAATCTGTCCTTTCTTCCGGGAGGAAGACAAACATGGCACACGCTGTGCAGGTAACATCAGCAGACCTATCACCATCCATACCTGCTGTCCTGTTCGCAAGCTCCTTGATCGCTTGCTCACTGGTTTATAAAGCCCTGGACTGCCTGAAATTCCCTCCCCCTATCAAGGCTCAGCCAATCAGAAGAGGCTTCTACAATTCAAACTTTAATTAGAAGCCAACAGTTTACACCTGCGAGTGACAGCACACACTCTGTTGATTAACACTATCACCTTGATGTTAATTTGAACAGTTGTGCTACTCACTCCTTATTGAATGCCATTGAACAGTCTTGGATATAAGTAATTTTACTGTGTGTCCTGTGTTTAGCATGAGGAAATATGGCCTCCATATACAAACACAGAGTGAGAGGCAATTACTCTGAATAACTAATAACTTAAGTAAAATGGAGCAGGCCCAAAGGCGGGGGTGTGTGTAAGTTAGTATGAGGGGGCTCCGCAGCTGCCTTCCTGGTGGTCTGTGGCTTGAGCCCAACTCTCCTCCTTTCCTCTGCAGTGGGGAGCCTGTGCTGGCACTGCAGCCTCGCCCTCCCACCTCCCCCCACACACGGTTGGAACGCCAGTACCGGCTTCCCGATGGGGGGCCGGGAGGGAGAGAGAAAGCCCCGAGCCTCGCTGTGCAATCCAGCTAACAGGGAAGAAGTGCTTCCCCTCTCCCAGCTGGGGGAACAGCAGCATGAGGGAGGGGTTAGATGATGAGGAGCGCTTCTTCCCTGTGATCTTGATCACACAGTGGGGTTTAGGGTTTGCTCTCTTCCTCCTTCCCCCCGCCCAGCAAGAAGCCAACACTGGTGCTCCAATGGCATCCGACAAATGGGAGCAGAGGGAGGCAGTGCCTGGAACTGGCACGGGTGTGGATGTGAAGGCAAGTAAGTGCCTCCCACCCTCTCATGCCCAGATCCCCACACTCCCAGACCGCTCACACACCACCTCCCTGCCGAGACTCTGCTCCACGAGCCTGTTCTTGCACCCTCCCCCCTGGCCAGACACCCTGCCTGCAGCCTGCTCCTGCATCCCTCACCCCCTCCTATACCCCACCTTCCACCCTCACCCCCCTCCTCCACCCCACCTCCCATCCAGGCCTTGCACCCTCACCTCCTCCTACACCCCACCTCCCACACAAATCCTGAACCCCCAATGCTCTCACTGGCAGCCCTCTCCCACACACTGAACCCCCAATTTTTGTCCCAATCCCATAACCCAGTGAGGTCCACAAAATCCACTAGCCTGGAACCTCAGAAGAAAAAATCTGGCCTATGGGAAGCCCTGAACCTCAGTCCCCCCTGTCAGTCCCCCTCCCCTGGAGGGGCTGGAGCACCAGAGGAGTGAAGTGTCTCAGTTGGGGGCCACATCAGTGAGGGTTGGGGGGTTTTGGAGGGTTTCTTTCCTGCTTCTCACTTGTGTGGTCCCCAACTGATTTTTCTGTAGGCCAGAGGTTCCCTGACCCAAAAAAGGTTCCTGACCCCTGCCATAAAGAAAGAAAACATGGGAACCTTTTGTGTTCAACAGAAAATAATATTTTACTTTATTTAAAATGAAGTTTGATAAATTAACATGAAAAAGTTAAAGTGCTTAGTCTGTTTAACAATTTAAATTAATATTTCATTTCTTGCTGGTCAAATGAAATCAGTCTCCCTAGCTGCAGCATTAGCAAAATAGCTTGGGCGTAATTATGTAATTAACAGTGAGTTTCCATTGGCAACTGGTGGTCAGCAGAAAGGTTTGCATTGAGCCAGGTGGCCACAGGCCAAAAAGTTTGAGAACCACTGTGTTAAGGGAATGGGTAGGTAGGGTGGGTGGCAACATAGCAGGACCAGGGGAATGGTGCCCCCTACCCATGAGGATCAACCTGGGTCTGGCCCTACTGGCCAGAAGCCTGCCTGCCTGTGTTCACCCGGCGCTGGCCTTGCTTAGCAGGCAGAGGCAGCCAAGGGAATGGGGGAGCCATGGAGGCTATGCTGCCCGTCATGATGCCAGAAGGTAATTCTTCTAAAATTTCTATTAACGTACATACTTTTAGTATGCTGTAGCAAAATCATTTTACCAATCATTGTTTCCACTCAAACTTTTCATTAACCTTTGTTGTGCATATTCATTGCATGACTATTTTGAATTCCTTTATATTTAAAAAAATTGAGGTCCACATTTACAAAAGAAAGCACACACATCCCCCACAGAAATTCCTGTGTATGGGCCTGTAGAAAGACAAATGGTGGAAAAGAGGAGTGCTACTATCCCTATTTTACAGAAGGGGACCAGAGAGGGCCTTGATTTACTCTCTAGCAACTTACTGGGTGGCTTACAGAAGAAGAAGTCATTTTCTTACTTTAGATGGATGAAATCTGCTTGGAGGACAATTAATGCAGACATTCAATTCATTTTGAAAATGAGTTTGATAACTTTTTTGGTTTTCACAAATGTTTTGAGAAACCATAAAATGTCATGAAAAGGAGTGGCTTTTAAATCCTCTGAACTAAAAATAACTTTAAATATTTTTACTAAAATAGTTTTTCATTTTATTGATTAGCTCTGATTGTTACAAAATTGTTTTCTCACCAGACAAAAACAGACAAAACACTATGATAAGGGCCTTGTAAGATTTGGGACTATACGTAGAAAAAAGGATAAAATCTTGGGCTTCTGAAACATGTTCAATACTGTTCCTAGTATTCTCCCTTCACCCGCTTGCTAAGAAAACAAATCAAGACAAATTAATGCTCCTCATACTTTTAATCAGTTTCTGAGTGAAGGTTTTTGATCTGGAGATTTCAAGGCTGAGGTTCTGCCATCTTCTCATTAAAATGTACTAGACACTCTCTCCTGTATGTAATATTTTAGGGTATGTCTACACTACCCTCCTAGTTCGAACAAGGAGGGTAATGTAGGCATACCGCACTTGCAAATGAAGCCCGGGATTTGAATTTCCCGGGCTTCATTGGCATAAGCGGGGAGCCGCCATTTTTAAAACCCCGCTGGTTCGAACCCCGTGCAGCGCGGCTACACGGGACTCGAACTAGGTAGTTCGGACTAGGCTTCCTATTCCGAACTACCGGTACACCTCGTACACTACCTCGAGGCTCCCCGCTTATGCAAATGAAGCCCGGGAAATTCAAATCCCGGGCTTCATTTGCAAGTGCGGTATGCCTACATTACCCCGCTAGTTCGAACTAGCAGGGTAGTGTAGACATACCCTTAGATGGGTATATGAGTAACAACTAGTCATCTTCAAAGTAAACACTGAGTTAGAAAACCATAACTAGCTTTTCATAAAGCCAGACAGTTCTTTTCACCACCATTATCATGAATCTCTATTTGATTAACAAAATGAAAGATGCTTTATTGTACCTAGCAAAGAAAAAGACAAATTGTTACAAGCGTCTCTTTTAAAGAGACCTAGTAACATTTATTCTAAGATTTGGGGACAAGATTTGAGTTTGGTACTGCTGTTTAGGCCCTAATCTCCTAGGCTGGAAGAAATGGGAAGAATTGTACTGGTAGTATCAGTTATTCCTATGTGAATTTTTTTACGTGCAAATGATGAAATGCTATACAACATTGTAAGTTAATGAACAGAAATTAATGGCATGGCATGAACAGCAAATGACAATGGAAACCACAGAAAAATATGAAAATGACACAGGGGGAAATATATCCTTTGGGGCCGGGAAACAAATGAACATTTATAGCCAGGAAGCAGACCATTCAGAAGAGGGGATTTCCCTGGTTTACGCTCTCTGGGCCACACTCTCCTCCTGTGGGAGGAGAGTGAGAGCTTCTTTGCATCTAGTGACCTTTCTGGCTGATTCAGGACTGCCATTGACAGACCAGAGAAACCATATGAAATCTTCTTCAGTCAGAAGAACAGCTATTGTGCATAGGGATGAGGGTAGTGGGAGTAAAGAAGGGAAACACCACAAATCCTTGGGACTCTGGTGTGTGGGGGAGAATATGATGGGAAAAATACTTTCTCAAATCATTTGCTCTCATAGGTGGTATTAATGATAAGAGGCCACCTTCTGCCCTCAGTTATAGTGGCTGGCTGATGGGAATGAAAATGATGGCAGCTGTAACTGAAGGCAGAATATGGTTCATGAAACCTAGTCTTTTACTCATATTTAGTGGCTAATCTATTTCTGATGTATATTTTGATTACTCAAAACCAGATACCACTCACTGACTAGGAAACATTAATAGACATATGTGCATGGGTCACCCACTGACTTCAACAAGAGCTGTAGGCATTCATGTGAGAGTATTTCATGAATCACATAAAGCTGAGGAGATATTTTACAATTTCTACTGTGGTGAATAGTTCACAACAGACCAAATGCAGAGTTTCCGTTCACCATCTCCTTCTATGAAATGTGGTATTTCAACCACATGCTTCTTACCAAACAGTCCTTAGATGAGCTCCTGTGAACAGTTCAAAGGCTGCAGCCAGACACTTGCTTGGTGGATGGCAGGCTGCACACAGCAGAACTGAAACAGAAACTCCCAAATGCTGTTTGCTCATAGCAACCCCATGACTTCTCCCTTAATAACTAAGTATTACTCTTCCCCAAACAATAGTAAAATTCCTCAGAACAAATTATCTGCTGATTTTACATCCTGTGCGCATTGTCCCCAATTTGTCCCCGCTGATAGCATCATTCAGCAAAAGTCCAAATATTGTAATGTTCAGGAAGCAAAGATGTAAGAATTATGAATGTAATATGTGAGAATGTTTTAGACCACTCATGAGCCTTGCATATATCATGTGTTAAACCTTGCATAATGCATGCCTTACATCTTTTATGGGTATATCCTTGCACTTTTGTCATTATGAGATAGTGTTTCATAAGTGGTAACTCAGAGGAGAATTTGGCTCCTTAATTATAAAACAAAATTAAGCAGCCACCAAGACTAACTGTTCAGGCAGGATTGGTTTTGGCTGCTTTTAACAAGTTTGACAATATTGTAAAAATTGGCTTTTTATATCTTACAGTGTTTCCAAAAGTTATAGGCCAAATCAAGTAAATTAGAAAAGCATTTATGAGTTTTCTATTTTTGTCTGATAACAATTTAGTAACTTTGTCACCGGTCCTGCAATTTGACTGCCATAGGCAAGGTCCAGACTAACTAGATTATGGGGCTTTGCTCTTTGTTAGTGTGTTTTGTTCTGTTTGTCCAAGTAAAAATCAGATTCTTTTATTATAATTTCAAAACCCTAGATTTGAACTGAAACACTTTCACTTTTTTTTGTCAAGAGCAAGCATACGAATAGCATTTGCCACTAGATGACACTGTAACTCAGCTGCTGGAAGTCACATTTTTAATCATGACACAATGAGAACTAATGGAATGACACAGCAGTATTTTCCAAAATACAGAGACAACTTTTTGGTTAACTACATAATGGTTCTGTAACATTGACCTCTATTGAGCTAAAATTATAAAGGTTCTAAAGGTTGCAAGGACAGTTATGTGATTATTTTGTATAATGAATTCTTGCTCTCCATATTTGTACACACATGGTATTATGTTTAATCTACACATATGTCATATGTTTCAAATATGATGCATATGACTGCAGACAGTAATACACATACATTCATATTATTACTATGAATTATTATTCATAGTAATTAATTTATGAATCAATATATCAGATCATATAAAAGTAATCTGAAAAATGTATACCGCACATTTAAGTATATAATCTACATATATTTTTATTATCCATATAGATCTGTCAGCATAGAAGAGACTTTTGTGGAACTAGTCATATTCCCTTTCTCCTTTTTTCCTGACCATCATGAGAAAACAGGCACCAAGCAGAGCAAGGGAAAGGGTTAAAAGGACAAAAAGAAAAAAGAGGTAATGTGGATAACATTCTTTCCCTCTGCCTGGCTGTTTAAAAACACTCAAGAGTTCTAAAGACAGGGGTGAAATGGGGAGCTGTAATGTCAGATGGAACACAGGGGACTGGACTCTATGACCTCTCGAGGTCCCTTCCAGTTCTAGTGTTCTATGATTTGGGGCTGAAAGTTCTGTGATAGTTGGTTGGGGATTTGAAAAATTTTGGACTAAAATGCTGAGACCTGAATATTCCATGGCAGTTGAAGTGAAGGCTGTGCAGTTCAGCTGGAATTGAGAGGCATCTAGAGTTCTGTTTTCCTGATCTAGTCAAATGGGTCCCCACTTGCCAGTCAGGATCCCCCATAGGAGAACTGGGCTGATCTCAGTTCTCATCCTCTAGGGATGGAGGAAGACTAAACCTAATTCTCTGTTATGGCATGACTGGCAGCAGAGCTCATTGAAATGCACCTTGTTGTATATATGTATGCCACACTTCCACTGGTAAATTGGGTTAATGATCAAGCCCTTGCCCATCATATTTTAAATGTTGTTTATAAAACCCTGCAAATCTGTGGATATCCTCTTTCTATCCACTGTCATCCATATTCATGGATGTGGATGCAGGTATCTACAACTCATTCTGCAGTTACGGATACAGATGCGGACGCAATTTTTGTATCTAGAAGCCTGCAAATTAGCAGATGTTCACTTTATATCCACAGGTGTGGATGCAGATATCCATGGATCATTTTTGCAGATGTGGATGTGGATACCAATTTTATATCCATGCAGGGCTCTAGTTATTTATAATTCAGCCAGGTTATGTCTACACTCCAGGGAAAAGTTGGAAAAAGATACGCATATTGCAGTTTGCAATTTGTGTATCTTTTTCTGCTCTTCTTCCGAAAGAGGCTTTTCTGTCATTTGACCCATCTACATGGGGCCAAATGTCATAAAAAAAATCCTCTTTTGGAACATCCCTTCTTCCTTGTAGAATGAGATTTACAGGGATGTCGAAAAAACACGTCTGCTTTTCCAAAAATGTTTTTGGAAAAGCAGCTGTGTTCCTTGGACATGGCAGAACTTTTCTGGGATAGCTCTGGTATCCTGGAAAAGCTCTGCAGTGTAGACATAGCCTCACTGAAGCTTCATTGTGATTTGGACTTATAGTCAAATTATCAGTTATACCAGTACAACCATATGGACGTAAGTGGGGTTTTACATGTGTAATTAAGGGCAGAATTTGGCCTTATGTTTTTTTCCAACCAGGCTACAGAATTCCTGCCTATTTCAATGTGGCTGCAAGGGGCGTAAATCAGGACAGGATTTGGAACTTAGAGTAACTTCCAGTCACCATGAATAGTTTGCAAGTTTCTAAGAATTGATTACGGGATTTCCCCTTATTTCAGCAAATCCAGACCTTGTAAATGAAAGCTCTTACCAGTCTTAACTAGATGGATAGCCCCTAATGATACTTCACTGATCACATTTCATGACTAACAGAATTTGTTCATTGGGACTTTCTCATGACTTTCAGCTATAACCAAAGATGTTACCAGTGAAATATGCAGGATCATAGTGGTTGCAGGTAAACAAGACCTGTATAATCACCTCTGCTCCACTGCAAGGGTAAGAAATAGTCTTAGGAGCTATTTGAGTGATACCAAGTACCATGAACCATAAATGAGCAGTCTTAGTGTACCTCAAGTGAGTGAAGCAACCTTACAATATCAGAAAGATACAGACAAGGGAGATCTTCCAGCAAAGGTGAATTTAAAAATACATATTTTAAATAAAAGAGAAAAAGGATATAGAGACAATTATCAAAAAGTGCACATGCAATTTAGAAGCTTAAATTCCATTTTCAGAAGTGACATAAGCACTTAGGAGTCTAAGTCCCATTAACTTTCAATGAGATGTAGGTTTCTGAGTGCCCAAGTCACTTCTGAAAATGGAATTTAGCTGCTTAAGTGTAGCCAGACACAAAACCCCATCTTGTTTTTCCACGAGCCCCATCTTGTTCCCCCTCCCCCCCCCCCAGAGAGCAAGAGAAAGGCAGTCAGCCTTTGATGCCCTGGGAACACAGGTTTGCTGCCTGTCCCTGACTCTACCATAAACAGAAACCAGACAGTAAATGGGCTAGCTGACGACCCGGGGCCTCCCGTCGCCCTGATGGCTAGTACCAGTAATTGACACGCCTGCACTGTCCCAGGAGAGGAATCTTCGCCCATCACATACCAGAGGTGCCCATTGTCTGCATTTTCCCAGGTGTAAATTATGCTTTGCACCCTTCGTGGGAAACTTGGCATTCAAAGCCATTTTTCCTTAATGGCCACTTGAGCCCAGGAAGAAGCCTACATGACCCAAGGGGTATAAAAGAGGTTCAGCAGCCCACCCTATTTGAGCTCCAATCATCTATACCTGCTGGCAGGTATTGATTGTCTCCCGAGGTCTGTGGGACGCCCAACCTCGCCCTACTTCTTCCCGAGGGATTGAGAGAAAGACGCTGGCCACGCCAAGTCTGGAACGCAGGGGTGAGAATATATACCTGCTATGTGTCTATTTTGCATGCATTTAATAAGAGCTCAGAGAACCAAAGGGTTTCATGGTACCTGTAAGTGACTTATTAGTGTAATTTCTGTCCTGTCCTTTGTAGTGTCTGTGTTATCTGTAACAAAGTAGTAGCATTTAACAACTAAGTTTACCCTGTAACAATAAATAGTAACTGTTTAAGCTTTAACCTGACTCCTTCAGTTGCTGTAACAGAACCAAGCACAATTTAAAAGAACTTCAGCCGGTCATAAGGGACTCACTGCCCTGACCGTCGGCTGACAGAATTGGCGTAGTCGGCAGGATTGTGCTACTGGTTCACATACAGCAACATGAAGCCTGTCATGATAGACATGGATTTTAGTGGTATAGAGAAAGGGTTTGCCCAGGAAGGTTGGGGCAACCCAAAATGGGATAGAGAAATGTTAGAAAAGGATTGGGGAAATCCTGAGGAGTTGTGGGTGCACTTCTGTAAGTATAGAACTGCCTGCAAGCTAAAGAATGGGACAAAGCCTGAGTCTGTGGAAAGGAGCCACTTTCCATTTAGCAAGAAAAACAGGATCAGGCCCAGGCAAGCAGGCAGAAAAGGAAAACAGGATCAGGCCCAGACAAGCAGGCAGGTAACAGATAAGATTGAAAGCCTTGTGGAGAACTGAGAAAAAGGCTGTAAGTACTGGAAATCTAAATCCTTAAGCATACTTACAAGAGTAATATCTGAAACAAGGCCAGTTTTTATTTTAGAGATAAGAAAGTGTTTTAAGAAAAGAGAAACAGAGAATTTAAACTCTGAAGAGAATATAGAGAATTGAGCAGTTGTGCAAATGCTAAAATGGTGTAGATAGAAAACTGTGGTTTCTTTACAGTCATTCTGAAGGGAAAATGGGCCCTTTTTCCAAAGGAATGTCTGTAAATAATCCAGGCAAATTTGACTCAAATCTGTACATTTGATTAGAGAAACTGCTAAAAGAACTCTAAAGGGAGGAGGTTCTATTGGAACTGAACTACCCCAATGAATAAAAAGGGAATGTAATTGTTGTATAGCTATGTAGAAATAGTGTAAGAAAGGTTCAGAGAGAATGTATGTGTATCTGTGTGTAGATATATATATATATATATATATATATATATATATATATATATATATATATATAGTGTAAATAATATGAAGTTTTCAAGGTCCAGTAATCTTGTTTGTTTGTAGGTTTAAAACAAATTGGTTTGGTAGGACCATTTTAGTCCAAGTTGTTTAATGAAGGTACAGGAAAACTGTAAGCATAAAGAAAGAGTTACACTATATGCAAAGTTTAATGTGGCTAAGTAGTGTTGTAAACAAAGATTGCACATTTTCCTGTAAACTATAGAATGAGTAAAAACTGCAAACAGACTAAAATGCTGTGAAAGCTCCAGGAGCCACACCAGGTTGTGATTTCCTTTGTGGTGCAAATGCCCTAGCTGGCAGCACAAAGGAGCTTTGCAGGTAATAGCTAAGTTTGATTAGCAAACTAGCTGAGATCAGAAAGTTCAAATTGTAGCCCTCCAGAAAGAAAGAAAAGGAGGTATTGGTATTGCTATTTTAGTCCCAATACGAGGTTGGGTATACTAGGAAAAGTTTAAATGTAAGCAGTCTTTTGAGAAGGCAGACAGAAGACTGAGAAATTGGCATTTGTAAAAGATGTTACTCCTTTCGAACAAAATCTTGCAAAGGTTCGGGCATAGCCCTTGGTCTGATCAAGTGTTAACTGCTTGTCCATACAATTTCAGACCTACAAGGCAAATTGGCTAACTACTTGTGCATATGTAAACCCTCAACTCCAATGAAGAGGGAAACAGCTGCAGCTTAACTTCTATGGAAAACCTGTAATGAGGTGTTCTTCCAAACTGACTAAATAAGAATGCAAACATAAAACTGGAAAATTGTAAAAGCCTCTGCTGCAGAGGTAGAGAGGTAGAAATGCATGTCCCTCAGTACCCAGACAAAGCTAGATTCCCTTAAGGATGGGTGCTGAGAGTTAAAGCAACTCTCAGATTTACTTTTTTTTTGTTTTTCTTCCCTCAGGAATATGCTTAAGAAAAGGACCAGGAGGCATGAGGCTTAGTAAACAAGCTCACCCTCCTTACCAAATTAATAGTAGACAAACCTGTCTCATTGGGAAAAGTCATTTAGCAGGAATAAGGAAAGTAAAGTAAACATTAGAAAGTTACTAGGAATGAGAAACATTTTTTTTTGAAAGAACAAAGCAAGTAATTTGAGGGAATGTGAAGATAAAGGTGGACTCCATGGGAGTGTGAAAGGAATTAAGTGGTGGTTGTAATATGTGAAGGGAAATCTTGTTTTAAAATGACACCTTGTTTCTTTGCAGCCTCTTCCTTAAGCACTGTGCAAACGATCTATGCAAAGAAACAATCAAATGTAAACATTTTGTCTATGGACACCTTTGTTAAATCTGCAAAGGAAAATTAAGAATTCTACTGAAACTTAATTGGTTAACTGCATAAGGAATGAGCTCTATATATTGTAACTCTATTTTGTGGATTTCAAATTAACTAGTTTTATTTTGTTTTGGATAATGTCCTCTTGCTTAAAATTGCAAATAGACAAGGCACAAATTGGTTAGTGCTTCTGTTGGGCATTCAACTTGTAAGGACATTTAACTTTCTAGAAACCAAATTATTAGTTTAGAAATTCAAGCTTTGAAACTTCACTGTCTCTTTTCAAGGCTGAGTTGATAACACTTTTGGCTTGCTTTTAAATTCAACATTATATGTAAATACAGGCTGCCTGGCTATTTCAAAGGAAAGTGGACAGGGAAGGCTGTTGCTGTTTCAGCAGACACATCCACTGCACCCCTGACCACAAACATAGAAGAAACAGCTCAGCTTGCAGAGCTGGCAGCAATCAATTAGCTTGTGAGGCAGGGGCCAGTACCATCTACACTAACTCCTATGCTGTATGGGCTGGAGCCATCCAGTGGATAACTAATTGGAAGAATAATAACTGGGAAATAGGAAAGCCTGTTTGGAGATTGGAATATTGGAAATGGATATACCAGTATGCAACCCAAAATGCCTTAAGCATAAGTCATGTGTCCAAAAGAATAACACCCTGACTGCATAGCTAAATAACCTAGCAGATGCAGCAGTACAAATTTTTGCTGCCCAGGTGGATTGGGAACGCCTGTACATTTGGCTACATGAAACCTTGGGACACACAGAGAGCGATAAGCTGGTGTGGCAGGCACATGCCAGGGGGTGGCCTATCACCCACAAACAAGCCAGAGATCTGGTACAAGCTTGTACCCTATGTGCTGAACTCAGGAAACATATAACAGAAAGGCAATGATTTGCCAGGCTAAGAGATGGAAAAATACTATGGGCAACCTGGCAAGTAGATTATATTGATCCACCGCCCACCAGTAAGCAAGGGTGGGAGTATGTTTTAACTGGAGTAGAAATTGTTTCAAGAATTGGTTTTGCTTACCCAACCCGATGGACAACAGGGTTGTTTACAGTCATGGGACTAAACCACTTAATAGCCCTTGTCCCAACACCCCAGTTTGGGAACACAAACCCATGTACTGCACTCCTATAAGGGAAAAGGAGTCTGGACCACTGCAGATGCTGGGCTAACACCAATAACCATTACTGAGGCTTGGATTGTATCCAAGACCGGCAAACCTTATGTTTTATTACAGGAAACTGAGGCAATAGCCCTGAACAGTGCTCCAGTGGGATGGATCCCTCCCAATGCTGGTGTGGATCCAGGAAACCACCATGAACTTTTTGTATATATATACCGCTTGCTGTTGTAGTGCTTGCAACCACTGTTGTTAGTTACAGACTATTGAAATAAGATGTGGTACTCCAACACGCCATGGTCTTCTTCCTCATCCCAACTGCTACTGCTGTACCAGAACACCTTACTTGACTCCTCTACTGGACTGGGAATCGAGTTTGTCCCTCTCAGCCCAAATGACTGGTGAAACAAAGTGACATCTTTCGATGGGGACCGGTATGGTTCAATGACAGCGACTACCACAATCCTCTAAATAACTCTGGGGGGAGGTCAAGGGGGGAGGCAAGGGAAGTGGCAACAAATGGTATGGGATCACTGCTACCTCCTCTGCACAAATCTGGTATATGCGTTGGGAAGCGATCCTAATCAATCCCTTGACCCAAATTATCTGATCAGACCCTGCTGATAGGGCGATTTTAGCTTCCTCCAAGGAGGGCAAAGGGTGCTGGCATCACCGCCATCTTGCGTTCTGGGACATAGTGAGGCGTGTCAAGGGGGTGGAATGTAGCCAGACACAAAACCCCATCTTGTTTTTCCACGAGCCCCATCTTGTTCCCCCTCCCCCCCCCCCAGAGAGCAAGAGAAAGGCAGTCAGCCTTTGATGCCCTGGGAACACAGGTTTGCTGCCTGTCCCTGACTCTACCATAAACAGAAACCAGACAGTAAATGGGCTAGCTGACGACCCGGGGCCTCCCGTCGCCCTGATGGCTAGTACCAGTAATTGACACGCCTGCACTGTCCCAGGAGAGGAATCTTCGCCCATCACATACCAGAGGTGCCCATTGTCTGCATTTTCCCAGGTGTAAATTATGCTTTGCACCCTTCGTGGGAAACTTGGCATTCAAAGCCATTTTTCCTTAATGGCCACTTGAGCCCAGGAAGAAGCCTACATGACCCAAGGGGTATAAAAGAGGTTCAGCAGCCCACCCTATTTGAGCTCCAATCATCTATACCTGCTGGCAGGTATTGATTGTCTCCCGAGGTCTGTGGGACGCCCAACCTCGCCCTACTTCTTCCCGAGGGATTGAGAGAAAGACGCTGGCCACGCCAAGTCTGGAACGCAGGGGTGAGAATATATACCTGCTATGTGTCTATTTTGCATGCATTTAATAAGAGCTCAGAGAACCAAAGGGTTTCATGGTACCTGTAAGTGACTTATTAGTGTAATTTCTGTCCTGTCCTTTGTAGTGTCTGTGTTATCTGTAACAAAGTAGTAGCATTTAACAACTAAGTTTACCCTGTAACAATAAATAGTAACTGTTTAAGCTTTAACCTGACTCCTTCAGTTGCTGTAACAGAACCAAGCACAATTTAAAAGAACTTCAGCCGGTCATAAGGGACTCACTGCCCTGACCGTCCGCTGACATTAAGTCAATGACGGCATGTCCACACTAGGAAATTATTTCAAAATAACTTATTTAAAAATAATAATTCCCAGAATAACTATTTTGAAATAGCAGATCCACACTACAGGCAAGACTTGAAATTAGTCTGAGGCAGGCTCCCTTAAGGTGGATGTGCCACCTTGACTTAGAGCCCCAGGAAGCAATGAGGAGTTACTCATTCGAATGACTCTGCGGAATAGTGATTTCGAAATAGCAGCAGTGGAGTGTCCACACTACTGTGGACTATTAAATAGTTATTTCTCGTGGAAAGCAGGAATTATTATTTCGAAATAACCAGACCCTTATTTCAAAATAACGGGCTTGGTAGTGTGGATGCTCCTCTTGTTATTTCAAAATAAGGGGAGTTGTTTTGAACTAACTCCCTAGTGTAGACCAAGAGGGAGAGGCCTTGCAATGCTGAGTGGAACAACATCTAAATCCTTTGAAAAATCTGGTCCTTATACCTCGTACTCCTATATAAGTTTGGCACTTCTGAAAATTGTACCTCAAAATCTTCCTCTCATCATTGGAAATAGCTGTTATACTACAGAGATGTCATTTCTTTTTCAAAAGGATGATTTAGTTCAAAGCAATCTCATCTGGCAACGTTGAGTACTTCACTTAGCATCACCAACTTTCTACCTGAACAAAACCAAATACCCTTGCCTTGCCCACCCCACCACTTCAGAGGTCCTATACCCCACTCACTCCATCCCCCTCCCCCTGTTGTTCACTCACTCGGGTTATGTCTATACTATAGAGTTTTTGTGCAAAAATGGCTGTTTTCGCACAAAACTTGTGGAGCGTCCACACTGCAAGCATGTTTTTGTGCAAGTAAATTTACAGTAAATCAGAAGAAGAGAGGGGTTTTTGCGAGGTAGTTGTTCCTCTTTCTACGAAGAATAAGTCTTTTTGCGCAAGAGCTCTTGCGCAAAAACGGATGTGTGGAGGGGAAACAGGGCTTTTTTGCGCAAAAATAGCCTACTGAAAGAAGCCTATCGAAAGTCCCCTGGTGGCCATTCCATTAATGGCAATCAGAGCTTTCTTGAGAGAGAGCGTTCATGTAGTCTGGACACTCTCTTGTGCAAAAGCAGATCGCATTTCTGATGCACTTTTGTAGTGTGGACGGGCTGTTGTGCAAGAAGTTTTTGTGGAAGATCTCTTCCTCAAAAAGCTTCTTGCACAAGAAGCCTGCAGTGTAGACTGACTGACTGACTGACTCACCCACCCACTCTTTGGAGTGTGAGACGGAGTGATGGCTGAGAGTTGAGAGTACAAGAGAGGGTTCAGGGCTGGGCACCCATAAATCTTGGAAAACTTGGGCCTTCATAGTGAATTGTATTTATTGGTCTACTCTGCATGAGTAATGAGTATTCACAAAGCAAGGGACAGCCCTAGACTAGCTGCCAGCAACTGGAGCCCTAGGCGAACCATGCAATCGGCGCCCCCACCTCCAAACCCCTCAATGATATTGCGCCACCATTTGGTGCCCCATTTAACTTGGCACCCTAGGCAACTGCCTAGTTTGCTTATATGGACAGGCCACCCCAGCACAGAGCAAACGCCTAGAGTCCTTTTCCAGCAGACAGTGAGTTCAATGAAAATTCTAGGAGGGTTCCTGGGCATGATCGCTCCTTCCAATGTTCCAAAACCCTGGCTGATTCTGAAGGACAGATTCCCAAGACATTAGCACTTGTGTAGGTTTACAGCAGGGTTCTTAAGTGAAGGAAGAAAGAAAGATGCAGAATGTAGGAGAAATGAAAAATAAGCAAGGTTCAGAGCCAAGTGGTAAGGGTTCTTCATGGTGGCCTTTCTCTACAACAGGGGTGGGAAACCTCAGCCCTGAGGGCCAGATGTGGGTCCCAGCTGGCCTGGATCTGGCCCTCTGAGGCTCAGGGCCCCCCAACATTGGGGGGCCCATGCTGGCTCTCCAGCCCCCTTGCTGTCCCATCATGGGCTGGAGCGCACACAAAATCTACTAACCTGGGACTCCTCTAGGCTCTGGTGTGAGAGAAGAATGTGGGTAGTCTTTCTCCTTCTCAGTTGGGGGCTACATCAGTGAGGATGGTGTGGGTTTTTTGCTGCTTCTCACTTGTGTATGGCCCCTAACTGATTTTATTGTGTGCCAGTTGCCTGCAACCCAGAAAAGTTTCCCCACTCTTGTTCTAGCACATGAAACCCCCTGATGCTACGTAAGTTGTTCTTTTCCTGCTATTGTACATTATCCTGTTCTTCTTACAAAACAGTTTGAAGAAACCAAAAGGGCAGATTTGGCAGCAAAATAACTATGTTTACTAAATACACAAACCTGTAAAGCCTAATTACATACAGATTGCTGCTGGGACTAGTTTTTAGTAGTTTCTCAAACACAGAATGAAGTGAGTGCTGTTACAGGGACACAAAATATTTATAGGGATACTGCCCTGTTCTTATACTCTACACCAAGAAATGACCATTCAAATGTATAGCACTGAGACTAAATAGTAGGAGTAGGCATCAGAAATGTAATATTTAAAGGCTTAAAGGGAAATCCACATAGCAATTACAAAATCACACAATCATAACCATTTACAGTTTGATTTTTGATGCTTATATTTTATTGGCATGTAGCAAAGCTACTGGGAAATTAGAATTTAATATATTAAGTCTCACTTTTAGGCTAAAAAACTAGCAATTTCATATTGATAAAAATCCAGTTTTGTTGAAATTCTACACTGTATGATTGATAACTCACAAAATCCTGTCCTGAAATACATCTGGTCTTGTGTAAAACCCTAGATGGATGTTTTCAGGGCTGTCTCTACTTTGGTTGAGCCTTGACCAGAAAGGTAAAAAGGTTTATTCCAGGATACCACATATAAGTCAACAACGTTCCAGAGAAATGACAAATATTAGTAATGTAGTGCTGAGAAATCATGTTATCATCTTAATCTGTGAAAGTGGTAATTTCAGGAAATCAGTGGTTGCAGTTTTGCCACCAATATCCAAATGTTTATGACCAATAGTTCAGTTATTACTAATTGTGGTAACAATAAATTTTTTAAATATATATATGCAGAGATCATACCTACATCTTGTAGTTTAAAAACATAAATATATACATCTCGAAGTTCAAAATACACTACAGATCTTTTTGCCAAATGTTTATGTTTTTTATGATTAGAGGATAATATGGTCCTTGATTTGTAATCTAAGAAGATCCAATTTCATACACACAGATAAAATCAACTATTCTTCTTCTTCATGAAAACTGAAAACTAAAAAGAATTCTGCATGAATTGTACTAAACTGAAATGATAACCCAAGAGAACAACTGATTAGTTAATTGAATTGCATCAGAAAGCAACCCCTAAATTTACCACTGACCGCATTCCGCCAATTACCTATACTCTGGAGACTATTGGTAAGGATTTCATTAAATGAACTGTTATCAAACCAATACTCTTCTATCTGTATTTTATTACTTGGGCTTAAACTGGGCCTTCTGGAGGGAATAAATTACTGGCAATAGTAGGCAATAATGAGAAAATGATGCACAGTATAAAAATAAGACAAATTATAAATCATATGAAGACCATTTAAATATATAGTAAAATCTGCCATATTATAAAAGTGTTTGAAAAAGAGGAAGTATCATGTGGGACACTAATCAAAAAAGAATTCTCTATGAAATCCTATCATTTCTTAGATCAAGAATTTATCAATGTAGAACCATCTCCTTATCCTTTAATGAGCAGCATGCAGACAGCTTGCTACATCTGCATAGAGCCACGCTGACTTTAACTGAGCTCTGCATGGGAGCAGAGCTCCATCTTGGAGGATGAAAGACTTATTTTCAATACATATGGAAATATTTATGCATAAGAGATTCTGGTGCAAATTCTGTCTTTTGACATCAGCATGGATGACTAATGTCAATCTGATCTCAGTGGTGTTGTACAGGGTGTGTGAAAACAGAATTTTGGTTCTAGAAATATCTAACATTGATATTAAATTGTATTTAAGGGTATGTCTAGACTACATGGCTCCATCGACGGACCAAGTAGATTAGGTTTCTAGACATAGCAAAATGAAGCGGCAATTTAAATAATGGCCACTTCATTTACATCAAAATGGCTGCCGCGCTGTGCCGATCAGCTGTTTGGCAGCACAGCACAGTAGTCTGGACGCTCCGCGGTCGACAGGGGAAGCCTTTGTCAACTGCCCCATTATGCCTTGTGGAATGAGGTTTACCGGAGCCGTCGACAAGGGCTTCCCTTGTCAACCGTGGAGAGTCCAGACTACCGCGCTGTGCCGCCAAACAGCTGATCGGCACAGTGCGGCAGCCATTTTGATGTAAATGAAGCGGTGATTATTTAAATCGCCACTTCATTTTGCTATGTCTAGTAAACTAATCAACATGGCTCCGTTGACAGAGCCATGTAGTCTAGACATACCCTAAGAAAATATTTCAAAAACAAGAAAATACCATAATAGTGAATAGTTATATTACACCTCAGGTAACCTAACCACTAAAAATTGCATGCCACATTAGGAAAACTAACAGGAACATGTTAAATATTAGATAGATAGATCAATAGATATCAAAATAATAATTCAATTATTAGAATCTACTACTTCAGAGGGGTAGCCTGTAATAGGAGAAACTTAAAAAACAACAAATAGTCTGGTAGCACTTCAAAGACTAACAAAACATGGAGATGGCATCATGAGCTTTCGTGGGCACAGCCCACTTCTTCAGATGACCAGTCCATTTCAGAATATGGACTTCAGCTCAGCTGTTCTGATTTTATTCACAGTAGCATAACCAATCATGAAAAATGAAAGAAGTTTCCCAAGAGCGGATCAATGTATGGAGAAATCAGGAGAGCAGGGTACCCTGTAAGCTGGGTGCTTGGGCAGCCTGCCCAAGAGAGATTCAAATGCTGCTCACCTGATTAGCAGAGCACCCACAGCCAGTGGCTCATATCTACACATGCCTTGGTGCATATAACATTTATTCCACACATGGATGGAAAAAAAAAATTAGAGGAAACATTGTAGGAGAGTACTGCAAGTTAAGAAATCTCCCTGAAATTGCTTCAGTATAGTAGCCCTTTGAGGATGTTTCCTTTACTAATAGTACAATCAAAGTATTTATTTATCATTTGTATTATGATAGTGCCTCAAGACCAACCAAAATTGGGGCCCTGTTGAGTTACATATTTTTTTTAACATTGAGCAGTGTAAATAGACAAGATTTATGTAGGGTAAGGGAAAGAGATATCTAAAGCTTATATTTTAGGCGCAGACACTAAAAAGTAATTGTCCATTTGATAAGCATTTATTCATAATTAATAACAAAAATAATGTCCCTCACAAAGGTTGCAAGGCTGAGTTAGTACATAACTCTTAGTGTTATGTCTCAGATAGCATGTGACCAGGATTCATCACCAAATTCAGTTGGATTATTAGCTTCCATGCCCAAATTCATGCCCCCAGTACATAATTAAACAGCACTTTGTAAACCTCTATACTAAAAATGCTAAGTAGCATTATTTGTCATGATACCAGAATGTACAGATATAGGGCAGTGGTTTTTCAATCTGTGGTCTGTGGACTGCTGGGGATTTCCAAAGGGATCTGTACCTCCATTTGAAATTTGTAAAGGGTCCACAAATGACAAAAGATTGAAAACCACTGATACAGGGAAAATACAGATGTTACATATTAATCGATAGGGAAAATACAGATGTTACATATTATTTTGGAATTGATAACTTCTTAAAATGTTAATTCAGTAGCTGAATTACAGCTCTAGGGTTTGGAATCCTTTATTTAATGGAACTGGTAAGTGGGCTGTCTAATGACATTTTTATTCAGACATCAAGAAACAGTTTAGTAGACTAGTGTTATCCTAAATAACAGCACAGTGCTCTTGTTCTGGGAACACACTGTGAAATACAACAAAGCCACTGAAAGCCTGAATTTAATGAATGGGTCTGGGTGCTGCACCCCTGTATGATATATTGCTAACAAAACAAAATTATAAACACACCATAGAACATTTCTGTCTATACTTAAATAGCAAAAAACAAAAACAAAATTGCTTAAAGTAACAAGTTTTAATAAAAATCTAATTTTCACTAACCATAATAAATACCACAAACCTTACATTTAAAAAAAAATTATTAATCAGTTACATGAAAACTCATCTAGAACTGCAGATAGTTCCCCTGGAATTTTGTAGTTAATTCCCATTTAAAGTTAGAAAATGGAAAAAAAAATGGGGGGAAAAAATTATTGGGACAGAATCGATCACTGAAAAATGTGAAAATTGCTTTAGCTATAAATTCAGTGAAAATGTTAAAAGAATTAGCAGGCAAAATTCAAAAACTGGGGCAAGAATAAGATGTAAAGAAAAGAAAAAAACAGTATTTAGTATTTAGTTCATTAACGTAATGGGTAAATATGAATATGAGGCATGTGCCCATGTACATGTCACTACAAAAATCCATGACAAGTTTTAGTAACCATGTAACATTATTACCATTGTCATCCTCCATTATCCCTGTTTATATCCTACTGTGGAAGTCATGTCTACAATTAAGTCCTGATCCTGCAAGCTGCTCTGCATGGACTGACCCACATATGCCTGCTCTTCTGATGTCATTGGAGCTCTAGGGAGGAGCAAGGGGCTGCCTAGATGAAGCAGATTGCAATATCAGAGCATTAGTTTACATGTTTTTTGAGGCGGATGTGTTTATTTGTTTATTAATTTATTTCTCTCAAGCACCTTTCCACATAATATGTACCGTAAAATAATACAGTCATATTTAATACATTAAAATCACTATAACCACTCTCATTACTATAAAAAACCTTCTCCAAATTTTGTGCACTTTAGCCAGTAGCCAAGTTCTGTAGCACAGTTAATAGATCAAATCTCCTCTAGCTATGCATAAGTGTTAGTGCATAACTCCTCAATATATTGACAGAGCAAGTCCTCAGTCCACACTGGAACCTAGTGAATACATGGGATGACCAGAATTCACATGGGGAATTTTTTAGCATTACATACCATGGTCATTTACAGTAAAAAAATTAAAAAAAAGAATATTCATCTCTAGAGACTCTTTGCCCCACAAACCCAGTATTGGACTTGGAAATTACTGTCCCCTAAAACAGTTCTTATAAGCAAAGATGAAACTTAAACAGCTAAAAGGGAACTACCCCGACTGTTGTTTAGTATCAAATCCTGTTTTAGAGCTTTCTGCTCTTAAAGGTACAGCATCCTGTTTACACATCTAATCAATGAACTGGTCATAAAAGAAACTGAGGAAATTGCCTGCAGTTCTCTATCAGCCTGTATGTCCCCTAAGTGGAATGAAAATAATAGTTCAATTTGACTGTAAGCAACTAAACATAGTATGAGAAATTCACAAAATTCTTTGTGACTTTTTTTGGTTCATTTGCTTGCTTTTGTTTTGCCTGTGAAAGCTTTTCTGATTTACCAATAAATGTTATTTCTTCCACCATGATTCAAATGATAAACATTTTAACAAAGAGAATTCCCACTCTCTTCCATCTTCTACTTAGACAGATTAACTGATTTAATTTAACAAGAGGCACTCCCAACGTTCCCTCTGATTTTCTCCATCTATGTGCAGAATAAATTTTGTGTGGATGTGCACCAACAGTAGAAACACATACTGTTGGCTGTGGGCTTTCTGTTAATCAGCTGGGCAGCATTTAAATCTCTGCTGAGTGGCCGCCCAAGCACTCAGCTTACAGGAAACACTGGACACTGCCACTCTGCACTCCTCATCTCCTATCCTAGTTCCCTCATCAAATGAGCTTGGGCTGGGGAGAATGAGAAGAACTGTGGTTTGATGTATTCTATGTTTTCAGCCTTAGAACTTTTGGACTCTGATGCCCATTTAATGAATCACCTGTTTTGAATATAGAAATGTACAATGACCAAACAAAGTCAACATCAGGTCAGTGAGGGATGCAGGTAAATAAGAGATTCCCTCACGGAGACAGACAGCTGAGAGGTCTGTATATGTTGGATCTAATCCCGATGGAAACATCCTGTAGTATTTAAGAGGCGTGAGATCAAGAATTCTATAGAAATATAATAAATCTGTATAATTTAGTAGATAATATAATTTCTATACAAAGTTTAAAGCAACCTACGTGTATAGATCCCTGTAGCAGAGCTGCCATTCTCTAGTACATTATATAGGATAGTTTAAAATTTTATAGCATGTAAACATTTCCTATAAAACTTTTCTGTAAAAGTTTCCATAAGGAACCATCTGGGAAAGAGCAAATAGGCATGAGGCTTATTTCTGGGTAATTAAAGGACTAACTTTTACTATTTTTTTTTCTATTACAGCACTCACTCCAAGCTAGTTAGTGAGTATTCTTGAGTTAAATATTGCTGAGAGGAAGCATGAGACACTTGTGGGGGCATGTCTACACTACAAGATAAGGTCAAATCTGCTATGGTCTATTTCTGGGCTCCCGATTTTGAGAAGCCAAAGGTCTGTGTCCTCACTGCGGGGAAGAATCAAATTTTGTTCAAAGTAGCGTGTCCCCATTAGGATGAGAATGAGGCACCATGGTTAGCTTTGCAGTCTGGGCTATGCTTTCTGGTGCTAGCTGGGTCCAAAACTCTGCAGCAGTTGGTTAGAGGGGCTCATGTCAGCTGCATCCCATAAGGCACTTCTCTAGTTCCTCTCCCCTCACGCGAGATAAAGGGGACACTCGTGGCTTCTTGTGTCCTGGTTGCCCATGTGGCAGCCGGAGCACTGCGAGCATGGAATCCAGTGTGCAGGAAAGCATCGTCATGCTCATGTGTATTGTGGTGCACCTCATGGCGCTGCACTTTGAGAGCACTTGCATCGTGCTCCACCAGGAAGAGGATGAAGCTCGACGTGTTCCAGCAAGGCCAGACGCTCATGCTAGTGCACCCACTAGTCATTCATGATGCAGAGATGGGACGATCAGCAGAGGCTACAGAACTTCCTCATGTGGAAAGCCATGTTCTGGAAACTCTGTGAATGGCTTTCTCTTGCCTTGAGGTGTTAGGATACCTGCATGAGACTCACTCTGAGTGTGGAGAAGAGTGAGGCAATTGATCAATGGAAGCTTGTCACGCCAAACAGCTACTGGTGAGTGGGTATCAGTGTAAGGTGGGGAAATCTACAGTGGGGGCTATTCTGATACAAGTAACTAAGGCCATCAATAACATCCTGCTACAGTGGGCTGTGACTCTGGGGAACATGTACAACATAGTGGATGACTTTGCTACCATGGGCTTCCATAACTGTGAGGGTGCCATAGACAGAACACACTTTCCTGTTTTGGCCCCCGAACACCATGCCTTGGAGTACATCAACCAGAAAGGGTACTTCTCCATGGTGCTGCAGGCACTTGTGGATCACAAGGGCCATTTCAATGTGGGATGATTGGGAAAGGTACATGATGCCTGCATCTTTCAGAACTTCTGCCTCTTCCGAAAGATGTATGCTGGAACTTTTTTCCTTGACTGGACAATCAGAGTTGGAGAGGTGGACATGCTTATAGTGATTCTGGGAGACCCAACTTACCCCTTGTTCCCGTGGCTCATGAAGCCCTACACAAGCAGCCTGGTCCTAGCAAGGAGGAATTCAATAATAGGCTGACCAGGTGCAGAATGGCGGTGGGAAGTGCATTTGGATGTTTAAAAGGGGAGGTTTTGGAGTCAGTGAATGTAACATTCCTTCCTGTTGTGTGCTCCATAACCTGTGTGAGAACAAGGGGGAATCTCTTCTGACAGGGTGGGGACTGAGGCAGAAAGCCTTGCCAGAAAGTTTAAGCAGCCGGACACAAGCACCATAAGGAGAGCACAGAAAGGGTTAATACTACTCAGAGACACCTTGAGGGACAATTTTATTCAAGGCCTCTTTTGAGACTCTGCCATGTGGCTCTCCACAAGTTGCCCCTGCATTCCCATGTTTCCCTTTTATCCCCCACCCTACCACACCCTTTCCCTTCAACCAATAAACAGTCCATTGTCCAAAGAACAGGAGTTTTTATTTGAAGAAAACAGCTGGGAAAGAACAGAACTAGGAACCGGAAGGAGGGCTCAGGAATGTGGGACTGTCTTCTGCCTCCTGACGTCCTGGAGGCTCCAGCTCCCCTTGAGTCTCCCGCCACCCAAGTGTCCTGAGGCCCAGTTAGCCCCTGAGGACTTTGGGGGTGGAAGCCTTGGTGCTGGCAGAAGATGGCCCAGGGGTGTCATCAGGGCAGGCAGGGTTCTGGGAGGTGGCCCATTCAAAGCACACCGCCATGTGCTCCGTGACAGCAATCAGGAGGGCAAACATTGTCTCGTGCTGCCATGCCAGCTGCTCCCTCGTGGCCTCCTCTCCTGCTGTTCTGCTTTGATCTCCACCACAAGGGTGTGTGTGCAGTCCATTTGTTCATGAAATCTCTCCTCCAGCAGGCATTTGCACTTGTAAATCAGAGCCAGGCAGGCAGATGCTGTAGGAGGTGGAGGCAGGTTGCGATCCTGCCATAAATCTTGGCATTCTGCTTACTGGTTCTGAGCTCTGTGATAATGGCTTCATCTTGATGAGTCCAAGATCTCCTGGACACTCCTGGCTAGTGCTTTTCTATGCCACTGGGAGCTGGAGCCTGTGGGTGCAGCAGTACTCACGTTCGTCGCAGTGCCTGTTGGAATGCTGGAGAAACTCGTCTCCGTGTGTGCCACAGCGTACTGCTTGCTTGCAATGGGCTTACAACGCTGGCCACATGGAATAGGCCATGCAAGATTAAAAATAGCATTACTCCTGGGGAAAAGCAGGAGTACAATAATGGACTTCAGTGGCCCCTAAGGGCGATGCAACAAGCTTAGGATGCATCGCTTAGAAAATAGACAGTATTGGGCTAAGGTCAATGTAAAGTCTTGGGGTACATCTACACTGCAAGCTTATTTCAGAAAAAGCTATTCCAGAAGAGATCTTCTGGAATAGCTTATTTCAAAATAGATCCTCCACACTGCAGGGAAGCCTCAAAATTAGTCTGAGGCAGGCTTCCCTAATGTAGATGTGCTATCTCGATTTAGAGCCCCGGGAGGCACTGGGAAGGAATAACTTAGAATGTCGCTGGTGAGGAGCATAGCAGCAGTGGAGCATCCACACACACCCTCTTCTGAAAGCGCTTTTTCAGAAGTAGCGTTTTTCCCCATGGAATAGAGTTTACCAATGTCGGAAAAAGCCCTCTGTTATTTCGATTTTCTTTCAAAATAATGCAATTGCTGTGTGGATGCTAATATTGTTTTTCTGGAATAATGGCCGTTATACTAGAATAACAGTGCAGTGGAGACACACCCTTAGGCTGTGTCTACATTAGCATCCCTTTTCTGGAAAAGGGTGCCAATGAGACCAGTTGGAATTGCAAATGCCGCGGGGGATTTAAATATCCCCCACGGCATTTGCATGAACATGGCTGCCGCTTTTTTCCGGCTCGGGGCTTTGCTGGAGAAAAGTGCCAGTCTAGACGGGATCGTTCGGAAAATAAAGCCTTTTCCGGAAGATCCCTTATTCCTGCTTTTAAGAGGAATAAGGGATCTTCTGGAAAAGGCATAATTTTCCGAAAGATCCCGTCTAGACTGGTGCTTTTCTCCGGCAAAGCCCCAAGCTGGAAAAAAGCGGCAGCCATGTTCATGCAAATGCCGCGGGGGATATTTAAATCCCTGCGGCATTTGCAATTCTGACTGGTCTCATTAGCATCCCTTTTCCGGAAAAGGGTGCCAATATAGACACAGCCGTAGTGTAGACCAGGCCTGAGGCTTTCATGGATCTGATTCCTCTTCCACTGAAGTAAATGTAAAAGCTGCATTTTGCACCCCCAAATTCTCTCTCTCTCTCTCTCTCTCTCTGTCTCTCTCTCTCTCTCTCACACACACACACACACACAACTCTCTCTCTCTCACTCACACACACACACACACACACACACACACACACCTTAATTTGTGTATGTATGAATTTCAGTAACTTCATATACATACAGTAATCTGCTACCTTCCTTCAAGAGAATAACAGTCTGTAACAGTAAATCAAACCCACCAGTTCTCCTGATTATCAACATGCTTCCTTCCTGTGACAGGAATGATGCCACCACACTGATGGGAAGAGGTGAAAAGGGATTTTTTTTATGTTTGTTTTATTCATCACTTTCACTGAGACACTTAGGAAGAAATTCTAGACTGATTCACGAACGGAAACTCCATGCGCAGTGCACTAGAGCGGTTGCCTCTTTGGACAGGAAGCACGCTGTGGTTTTCGAGGCTAAAGGTTATACCACTTCTAAATATTTCTATACTGAGTGGAGGTGCAAGTTCTCACACTGACAAACACCAACCTCACACGTTTATTTGCCTTCACAGAGTACAACCTACTTTGCATTATGTACTTCAGAATAACTGTTTCCCAAAATTATTGACAAAATACTAAAGTTATAGGGGTAAATAGGAGCAAACCATGATTAAGAGGAATAGGCAGATGCAAAAATTTGACATTGGAAATTAGATGGAGGCTGAAAGTTGGACTATATCTAGACTACATCCCTTTTTGGTAAAGGGATGTAAATTAGGCACGTTGATATTGCAAACGAAGCCAGGATTTGAATTTTCCGCGCTTCATTTGCATAATGGTGGCTGCCGCTTTTTTTCAAAACAGGGCTTTTTCAAAAAAAAAAAAGTGGCAGTTTAGATGGGGAATTTTCGACAGAAATGCCCCGATTTGAAAGATCCTGTACTCCTCAAAAAATGTACAGGGAAGAGTCATTAAAAGGAACAAAACAAGGATATTGTTATGTACAGCAGAGTATCATCAGCACAGTTCCATGTTTCCCAAGTTAGGGAATCTATCCCGCCCAGCCACTGCAACAGAGTTGTTCTTCAGAGTACGAGTTTTCATTTTCTTAGGACTCCTGGTACCTTTCAAAATATGAAGTGAATGTAAATTGATAGAGCCATGTCCCCTTGACCTTGGATGCTCCATCGTTTTCTTACTGTTTATGCCAGTTTATATTATACTAGGCTCAAGGGTTTTCCTTTCTTTTTACCCAGCAGAGCTGTTCAGGTTAGAGAAATAAAAAACAGGACTATGTAGCATTTTAAAGACTAACAAGATGGTTTATTAGGTGATGAGCTTTCATGGGCCAGACCCACTTCAGAGGAAGTGGGTCTGGCCCACGAAAGCTCATCACCTAATAAACCATCTTGTTAGTCTTTAAAATGCTACATAGTCCTGTTTTTTGTTTCAGCTAGACTAGACTAACACGGCTACATCTCTATTACTATTCTAGGTTAGAGAAATGTCACTCCAGGGACATCAGACATTACAAGCAATGATGCCTTTTCTTCACCCCCCAACTTCCCCATAGGAGGAGTTATGACACTTTTCAGCTTTGAACGGTGAGAAGTGCTATCTAGGTGTGATTTTACAAAGCTATAGGTATGACTGATGGACAGGGCTTTTAGCAGGGGAAGGCAGTGCTCATATACCACAGGGATGGGGAAGATTCAAGAATGTAACTAATTAGTTCACAGGCCACCGCTGATATGTCAACACAGCAATTAAACACTTTCGGCAGGCCAAGTAAGCTGGCTCAGGTTCATGGGACTTATGCTGCAGGGTTGTAAAACTGTGGTGTAGATGTAAGGGCTCAGGGATGTTTCTCCTGACTCTCCAGCTTTCCTGTAGAGAGAGAAAGCCCCCGCTGAAGTCAGTGGGATAATAAATTAGGCCCATGATTTCAAAACCAAACTCCAGAAATGTATATAGATGGAACAATGCTGTAGTTTGGCCAGAAAACTGGCCTTTGCCAATGTAGTTTGAAGAACATTCTGCAACAGAGCTGATGTCAGAAACCACTCTGTTATAACTGACCCAATGATGTGTGTCCCTGGCTTTGATTTGCCATGCTACTCATGGGCCCTTTTGAATCCCCTGTTGAATGGGCCTTCATGGCAATGAAAGAATCCCATGTGTGGCTGTGGTCAAAGGCTGATAATATCACACAACACTGAGGGTTGCCGAGCCTTCAGGATTGTACTGGTATCTCCAAGATTTAAAGATTAATTTTTAATTGTCACATGATGAAACTTTCAAGAACATATATAGTCAACCAAAATTGCTATACAAGGAGTTCTGCACTTTACTGATTAGGCTGCTGCATATTGGTTTGACAAGCTCTGCATCTGATAAGAAGGTAAATGGAGTTTGTAATATGACTTACACTAAGTGTCACTTTTGGTGATCACATTCCCCGCCTGTCAATAAACAACATAATAACAACTTCAAAATGGAAATCAAAGACTTTAGTTCATTATGGAATTCTGAGTGACAATCTTTGTTGCTGAATTCTACACAATATGGACTGAACCATCGCATGCCCCTATCACCTTCTGGAGCAGTCAGTGACAAGCTGCACTGAAATCTCAGCTAGAAGGTTGTAAATATTCATAAATGTACATATGGGGGAGCAATGGAATAAGTAGTTACCCTTTCTTTCTTTCTCTTCAAATATCTAGCTCATGATACAGAGTCAATGTTTAGTATAATCAAATTAAAGGTTTCAGAAACCTTGACTTCTATTGTCTTTCACCTCTGAAGGCTAAAATTGGCTTTCAGAGAGACTTCAGTAATTCTGGACATCACTGAAATTAACAGAAAAACAATGTTGGATTGTGCCCAATTGGTTATTGGTGAGCCCAATTGGGTTACTGTGCCCAATTGGTGAGTGGTTTTTTTTAAAACGTTTGTAGACTTGAGCATCATGCATTTTGCTTCTTCACTGTAGTAAATAGAATATACAAGACTCAAAACAATAACAACCAAATGTGTACAAATAGCAAACTTCACTGTGCATTCAAAAACCAAAATAAAATTCAGATGGCAACCCTCACATATATTGTACAACCATATACTGCAAGGCTATGACTACATGGTGACCTTGATCTATGTCATAAACTGAAAGCAACACAGGTCTGACATATGCATCCCTCACATATACCATACATTGGAAAACAAAATAGCTCAAATTCACAGAGAACAAATAAAATCTTTTGGAAGTTTTCGAAAGCTAGGCTATGGCTAGCTAAGGCAGGACATTTAGCCCATACACAGATTTAAAATATATATTGCAATAGTATGTTAGTCAGCTCCAAAGAAGGAGGTTTTGATTTTATATATTTTTGTTTCTTAGGATACATCTAGACTGTGTTGCTGTTTTGGGATAGTGGAAGCATCCCGAAATAGCAAGAACATAAGAAGGGCTGTACTGGGTCAAACCAAAGGTCCATCTAGCCCAGTAGCCTGTCTACCAACAGTGGCCAACACCAGGTGCCCCAGAGAGGGTGGACTGAAGACAATGATCAGCGATTTGTCTCCTGCCCTCCTTCTCCAGCCTCTGACAAACAGAAGCAGGGACACCACTTCTATCCCCTGGCTAATAGCCTTTTATGGACCTAACCTCCATGAAATTATCTAGCTTCTCTTTAAACTCTGTTATAGTCCTAGCCTACACAGCCTCCTCTGGCAAGGAGTTCCGCAGGTTGACTACATGCTGTGTGAAGAAGAACTTTCTTTTATTAGTTCTAAACCTGCTACCCATTAATTTCATTTGGTGTCCTCTAGTTCTTCTATTATGGGAACTAATAAATAACTTTTCTTTATCTGCCTTCTCCACACCACTCATGATTTTATATACCTCTATCATATCCCCCCTCAGTCTCCTCTTTTCTAAATTGAAAAGTCCCAGTTGCTTTAACCTCTCTTCATATGAGACCCATTCCAAGCCCCTAATCATTTTAGTTGCCCTTTTCTGACCCCTTTCCAAGGCCAAAATAGCTTTTTTGAGGTGAGGAGACCACATCTGTACACAGTATTCAAGATGTGGGAATACCATAGTTTTATACAGGAGCAGTAAGATATTCTGTGTCTTATTTTCTATCCCTTTTTTAATAATTCCTAGCATCCTTTTTGACCGCCGCTGCACATTGTATGGAAGTTTTCAGAGAACTATCCACGATAACTCCAAGATCTTTCCTGATTTGTCATAGCCAAATTAGCCCCCATCATACTGTATGTATAGTTGGGGTTATTTTTCCCCGATGTGCATTACTTTACACTTATCCACATTAAATTTCATTTGCCATTTTGTTGCCCAATCACTCAGTTTGGTGAGATCTTTTTGAAGTCCCTCACAGTCTGCTTCTGTCTTGACTATCCTAAACAGTTTGGTATCATCTGCAAACTTTAGTACCTCACTGCTTACCCCTTTCTCCAGATCATTTATGAATAAGTTGAACAGGATTGGCCCCAGGACTGACCCTTGGGAGACACCACTAGTTACCCCTCTCCATTCTGAAAATTTACCATTTATTCCTACCCTTTGTTTCCTATCTTTTAATCAGTTCTCAATCCAAGAAAGGACCTTCTCTCTTATCCAATGGCCATGTAATTTACACAAGAGCCTTTGGTGAGGGACCTTGTCAAAGGCTTTCTGAAAATCAAAGTATACTATATCCACTGGATCCCCTTTGTCTGTATGTTTATTAACCCCTTCAAAGAACCCTAATAGATTAGAACATTGCGTCTTTAAAAGCGCCTGCTATTTCCAAAATAGTGGGCACGCTATTCCGGCAGCTCATTCCAAAAATAAGCTCTTTCGATCTAGACTAGGAATAAGCTACACAATTTGAATAGCGCAAATTGCATAACTTATTCTGACAGAAGGGTGCTGTCTAGACACTTAGTTTCCAAAGGAACCTTTTCCTTTTTGTTCTTTCTTTTTGTTCTACTGTAATGGTATTGTCTCAGACTCTAGAATAAACGTATTTTGAAATACATTTCAAACTTATACTCTATACATTTAATTCAATTACTGTAATAAGGATAGCCCTAATGTTGATGTTTTTATTTAGCTGATGTGAGACTGTGCTTTATTAGCTCAGCTCCCTTCTTGTGATGTGAAGACTCAAGCATCAAACTATACATAGACAGCAATGCAGATTTTATTTGTGATATATTGCTCATTTTAACTAATTTGTTAAGATATTTGAAAGCCTTTGAATATTAGTCACCAACATTTTTGGTAAAATGCCATTTTATTATTAAATATGAGGATGATGTCTTAACATCAAGGTCAACAATATCATACAAACTTTGGTAACTGAGCTGGAAAAATAAGGTACCACAGGACTCCTCGTTGCTTGAGCTGGAAAAAGAGCCCACTTGGTCTATCACTTACTGTGCTTTTTGCTTTTCTAGATAATGAATATAATAGTTCCAAGGAAGTGGTGGAATCCCCACCACTGGCAATTTTAAAGAACAGTTTGGACAAATACCTGACAGGGATGGTTAAATATACTTAGCTGTGCCTGAGTATATGGATTACAGTGGATGACCTATTGAGATCCCTTCCAGGCTTACATTTTCAGGAGTCTATTATTCTGTCTCTGAATTCCATACTAAAATAAATGCCAAAGGAAGACTCAAATGTTCACTTGTAATGCCCTTCATAAACATCTCCACTTTTGGACAAGAGTAGCAAATAGTGACAATGAAGCAGCCATTACTACTTCATTGTAATTCATATGAGCAGAAACAATTTGATATGATATAGCTTGGTCTATTTTGGTGTGTGTCACAGAGAGAACCATGGCCTGACTCTTTGACTTGGCTTTTAAAATCAGAGTTCCTGCTCATTTGTATTTGGATGATTGCTGAACGAACATAGGCTAGTGTTATTGGAAAGCCAGGGTGAGGGCTTTACCTTGGCAGAGGGTTACCATATTTCAAGTTCCCAAACAGAGAACGCTGTTGGAGGGTTATGGAGGAGAAGAGGAAACTGGAGAGGGGATTTGGCAGGTAATGGAGGAGTGTACATATATTTGGAGGGGGTATTTGAAGATGCTGGAAAGAATATTTGGAGGTACTGGAGGAGTGTATGTGTATTAAGAGGGGGGTATATGTAGGTGCCAAAGGAGAATCTGGGGGGGCGGAGTACATATGTGCTGGGAGGTGATATTTGGAGGGTATTGGAGAGCTGTGTGTGCTGGGGGAGAGGGACATGTGGCAGGGCAGCTGGCCTAGGCTCAAGATGCAGCACCAGCCTGTCAGATAGCATCTCTCTGTAGGCTTCTCCCACTCTCCAGGGCAGGGAACAAGAGCCTGTCCCTGTCAGACAGGCTGAGGCCCTATGGTGGGGCTGGTATCTTGGCAGCTCCATTTACCTGGCAGGCCAGGCCAGGGCGAGCAGGATGTAGCATCTGCAGATGCCAGGGAGGGACCACACCTGCTCCACAACAAACCATCCTGGACGTTGTCTCTTACTTGAAAAATCTTCCCAGAGGAGGTCACACCCGAGAAAACCTGGGTCCCAGGCAGCTCAGCTCCAGGAGACCTCTTACTCCTCAGAAGCCAACCCCTTCCCACGCAGTTCC